>NC_086317.1:412805433-413507933 GCF_036172605.1 Pelobates fuscus | reverse complement strand
AACAAAACTTTACACAGATATCTTCGTTATGTCCTTTTTGTAAGCCTACCATTTTCTTTGGATAAGTCACATACATAAAATGATACAGATCAAATGGACAAATGAGATACCTCACTAGATTATTGTTGCTGATATACGTGATGTTAAATAGGTTTTTGTGTTCCTAGTGAAGGTTATTCTGTGCCTTACTGTACTCTGTTTAATATTGATCTCTATACCTAGACGAAGGCAAGAACACAGAAAATGCTGATTTCTACACCCACACAAACAAAACAACAAACCACATGGTTTGTTGATCAAACTACACTTTAAACAGAATTGTGTTTGCAAAATAAAAATTAAGGAAAGGGATAGATCCCTTCAACACTCTAAAGTGAGGCAAAAATCAGAGACACAATAAACTTAATTCATTTTTCTTGGCCATTTTCTCTCTCCCAATATTTTCCTAGAATAATATTTTTTTTAAAAAAAAATTTTAAATGATCTCTAACTCCAATGCACTAATTATCCTCCCCCTCAGCGTGACTTTATTTGTTTTTTTAAAGCTTTTACCTCTTTCTATTGCCCCCATCCTCTCTCTCCCCCTGGTTCTTCGTTGGTTCATTTGGTAAACAAACTGAGCCGTTTCGCCTTTGTTTCAACTTGAAGGTTTCCCCTTGCCTCCATGCCGCGCGGTGGCAGATAGATGGCGCTGTTGCTCCACGCTGGTTTCCCTCTGTGCCGACAACTTGACCCCTGTGACGTCACCCGCGTCTGAATCACCAAGGCCATTTTCAATCCTCATTGGCCTGGCAGTCACGTGGTGGGGGCCAATGCGTGGATAATTATGGTGCTGATATTTTTCCCTAAAAAAAAAAGATGTCAGCCTCTGGCTGTAGTATTCCTCTTTAAAAAGCCTCTCTGAAAATGTCATGTCCCAGCAATGTGACTCCTAACTCGTTTTTGATGGACTCCTTGGCCGGTAGCTGCAGAGGAGAGAATTATTCCTCCAACCAAGGGATGTATATGCAGTCTGGGAACGATTTCAGCTGTGGGGTGATGAGAAACTGTGGGATTGTCCCTTCTCTCACCAAAAGGGATGAGGTGAACAACCCCAGCCTGTCTCTCAACACCTACCCATCCTACCTATCTCAACTGGACAATTGGTGTGAGCCCAAAAATACCTACAGGATTGAGCAACCTGTTGCAAGGCAGCTGTCTGCATGCTCCTTCCCAACAAATGTCAAGGAGGAAAATGTGTGCTGCATGTACAGTGCTGACAAAAGGGCTAAAAATGCCACAGAGACTGCTCTCTATCCAAACCAGATGCCTGAGACTCGCCCAAGTGACCATGAAGTTCCTGTGCCCAGCTACTACAGAGCTAGCCAAGGTTACCCCATGGAGAAAAGCCACAACCCAGGCGAGTTTGAGACAAGTTTTGAGAACAGGACGAATCTGAACCCAAGAAATGAGATTCTGGATCAGCAGCAGCAGCAGCAACATCAGACAGGGGCCAAGGTGGGGTTCCCTGAAAACACAAAGACAGACAACCAGAACCTGGCTACCAACCTGAGTACCAACTCCAGTACTGCTGGGGCCAGCGAGATCAAGACAGAGAAGAGCCAGATTGCTGCTCCCAAATTACCAGCATCAGAGGGGGACAAGGAACTGGGGAAAAATACTGATAGCAGCACTGACAACTCTGACAACGAAGCAAAAGGTAAGGGACATTGTGCATGAGTCATGGGGTCTCGGGAGGCACTACTTGGGGGGAAAGGGTGCATGGTCAAACTTCAATAGCTAGCATTACGTTGCGGTGTATTGAGACTCTGTGACAGCAAGGGCAGCGCACCCATTGTGAGATCTCCAGGGCAAAGTGCAAAGCTGACACTGTGCACTACTAAATATAATCTATCTATCTATCTATAAAAAAAATACAACGCGTTGTATCTACTATGTATGTATTTAAATATATTTATTTAAAATATGCATGCACGAATACACACACACACACATATATATCATATATATATATATATATATGTATATATATATATATTCTGCATACATATATTTTTAACTGTAATATATATAATATTAAATTGCATGTGTTTAAATAAGATATAATATATATATATATATATATATATATATATATAAAATAAATATATATATATATATATAATCTAAACGCATGTGTGTTTGAACGTTATAAATATATGCATATAGGTAATTATGTGTATACCAAGTGAAGATATGTGTGTATGTTATTTATAATTGCATAATATACAAAAGATATTCAAATAATATGTGTTTAGATTTGTTAATATGTGTGTATATGTATATATGTATTTATAGCCAATTCTGTAGCATTTTGCTTTGTTATAAGGTAGGGGCTGATTGTTCGATACAAGTTAAATACCGTTTTTTTTTTTTTGTTGATACAACTAATCGTTTGTTGTCTGCCAGCTGCAATTGGTTTAGTTGGACCTTGTTATTGGTATGAAGCTTTTGTTCCCATAAGCAGCAATTGTGCTGATAATAAAGCAAAAAACGTCTGTAAACCTCTGTTGTGTTTTTGCTTTTTTATTTTCAAGTGATTCTTTTTTGTTTGCTTGTTTTTCTGTTTTTTTTTGTTTTTTTTTTGTATTTGTTGAGAATCATGGTAATTTATTTACAGCCGCTGGCTATCTGTTATTCGTGCAAATTTATTGTTGTTAATGTTTTAGTGTGTGTTTTGTGTTGTATGCAGTTTTTAAGTGAGTTAGCAAGCTTTGGATATTGACTGAACTGCTAAAAGACATATGTCCTTATAGTCAGATTATACATACCAGTATATGCAAATGTATATTACAGTGTATGTTGATATATATGTACATATCTATGTTTCCTCTTTTAAATCTATCTATCTATCTATCTATCTATCTATCTATGTATCTATCTATCTATCTTTCTATCCACACACATTTATTGTGAATTTTCTCCCACACACATGTAGTTGATACATTCTAATCTAAGCCTATTATATATTTAGATTTTTTCTTTTCCAAATATCTTTTATAAATACGTTTGTAGAAGCAATTTTGTTAACATTATACAGATTGTTAAAATGGAATACATTCAACATTTTGTGTTTCAAAAAACATGCAGCTTTCTTTCTCTCATTTTTCTTTCTTCTTTCTTAATTTCTTCCATCGTTTTAGAGGGGGGGCAGAGCGCAGTTGAATATTTAGTCCAACAATGAACTCTGTGCCTCTGCGTTCAATATACCTTATGATATTGCTGTTTTCGAGTCTTTGTTAATATGTATTTACCTGTATAGACTGCAATCTTCTACTCAGACATTTCATAAAGCAATGTCAAGTTTAGAAAAACAAATTAATCAAATCCATTCCACCCCCATCCATCTTTTTCCAGATGTGCAAAGCAACACAAAGTAACACTTCCAATACAATTCATTTCTGTCTCTTTTTCAATTGTGAATACACACAGCATATACAACAAAGTACAACAAAGAGATAGTGCTGCTGATATCCCACTATTTGATTCTGTTAAATGTGGAATTCTGTGACTCTGTTTGTATTGCTTTCTCTATGTAGTGTCTTTTCATTTATTGCTTGTGAACAGACACTATGAGGGTAGTAATGGTGCTAAGTGCTGAGTGCTCTTGTATTCTCATTGTTTACTCGAAGTTGCTGTAAATGTTTATTCCCGGATATAGCGCTATGTTATGTCCGGTGCAGTCTTGGTTTTATGTGTTTGTTACTAGAAACACGATTTCAAATAAAGTATATGGGACTTTGGTTCAAAGTGTTTTATTTGAGGTAGTTCTAAGAATGCCTTCAGTACAGTGATTGTGGCACAGCGAATATAGGAAGCTGGGAGTTATTCACTAAACAGTGACATTTTTGGTACGTTTAAACCTAAATGTAAATGTAAGGCTAAACACAGTCAGACTGGTTACTATGGCTGAGATTTAGACCTTTTCCATATTAGCCATGGTGACCTACAATTTGGAATTTCAATTTACCAAAATGAAGTGTTTTGTGAATACACACAAGCTTCTGTTAAAGGTATATTTCACACTGAACGATATAAGGCTCAGTCTGTTATAGGCTTTGTGGATTTGATCAGTAGTTATTTTGAAGTTGCTCAAATGCAAGTGTTTATGTCACTTACAAATATTTATATATATATGTATTTAAATTAAATATATGTGAACGCACACACATTTATATTCAAATAATGCTCAACTGTGTAAGTGTCTGTCAATAGATAATAATAATACGAATAGTTGTTGTGTCATTATTATTATTATTATTATTAGTATTAGTATTATTTTACCAGCATATTCCACAGTACATATCCAATGATTATATAAAATATAAGGTAAACAAAAGATTGTAGTACAGAGGGCCCTGCTTGAACTAGCTTGTGTGTGTGTGTATGTTACATATTTACATGTTTTTGTACTTTATAAATGTTTGTATATGTATTTACTGTATGCAAATGAGTGTACTTTATTTGTGTACAGCTGTGTATGTGTTTAAATGAAAATAGGTTTCTATGTATGTATGCATGCTGTATGTACACACAACCCAAACACAAGCTCTATAGTGTGAGGTATATTTAATATAAAGTCAGTTGTGTTAACTTCACAAACAACTAGGAAACTTTGGGACAACGTAAGTGAGGTTAACAGAAATCACCCCCAGTTTAAAACAGCTGGATGTCATTTTTCCCCCCCAAAACTCTTGGTTTGGGCTAAATTTTGCAGCTTCTGAGCAGATTTTCTATTAATACATTTATTCATAGAGATTTATTCACTAAACGGAGAAACATGGGGAAATAATCAAATTTTATTATTTTTCGACAGCAAAGCTGGAGAAATCTACAATTCTACAATTCAGTTGATTTTTTTAGTACAGGCATTTTAGGCATTTTGGGGTAAATTTGGTAAAGTCTAATATCAAGTCACTCGGGCTCTCTGTTCACAAGTTTAGTCACTAACGAATTGCAAAATTCAGATGTGAATCAGAAAAAAAAAATCTATTTCAGCTCAGATTGATATTTCTTTATTAAACCAAGTCAGTGACCTCAACTGGCTGTATAAGACCATCAGCATTTATTTGTTAAACAATGAGGTGTATGTGCTTTGGCAACCGAATAGCACATAGGTGAGTTGTAAAACAAAATAAAACATTTCAGATTCTACAGGTTTGTTGTGTTTGTCTTTTGTTTGTTTTGTTGTTGTTTTTTTCACTGGTTTGAGATGCATGTTTCAAAGTCCCACAAGTTCCCATAGTCAGCTTTTTGGACAGATAATTAGTAAATAGCAAGTTGCATGCCACTGGACTGCCAAGGTGGAAAACACAACTATCTAGCTCTGATGCATTGGATTTATTGTATGTTTTCCAATGCTGACATTGAGATATTAATGTAAAACATGCTTCTCAAACCCATACAAGTCACAGTTAAGTGAATGGATCACAACATAGTTCAGATTCGCACGTGTTCATAGTCATATACATTTATAGAATTATACACTGCTGTCTGTCTGTCCGTCAGTCCGTCCGTCTGTCTGTCTCTCTATCTCTTTATCTATCTATCTATCTATCTATCTGTCTGTCTGTCTGCCTGTCTATCTATCTATCTATCTATCTATCTATCTATCTATCTATCTATCTGTCTATCTGCCTATCTGTCTATCAATCTATCTATCTATCTATCTATCTATCTACCTATCTACCAGTCTGCCTGTCTATTTATCCATCCATCCAGATTAGACACTATCAGTATTATTCATTAAAGTGTGAATTCGAAGTGAATTTAAAATTCAAGGTCAAAATAATGCAAATGGAAAAATATCTAAGGCAGCTCTGCTCTCCTTTTAGCTACTCTGGCCTTAAATTAGAAATACACTTTGAATTCTCCCTTTAAATTTATGTGTATAACTACTGTGAGACTGTGTCTATGAGTGTGATAAATGTATGTGATATTTACGTCCCATTTATGCGTGATAAATATATGTATGCATTTGTGTGTCATGATTATATATACATAGTATGTGAAGAAGGAGTGTTTATGTGTGCATGTATAACTAATAATATATATGTGTATGCCCATTGTACACGTTATGTGTGCGTGTATGTGTGTGATTCTGTATTATTTTGTCTTATTTTTTTAGGTGTATATTGTATTTTATATTTGTTTGTGTATGTGTGTGATTGTGTATTATTTTGGCTTATTTTTTGGTATATATTGCATTTTATATTTGTTCATGTATGTGTGTGATTGTGTATTATTTTATCTTATTTTTTGGTATATATTGTATTTTATATTTGTGTGTGTATGTGTATGTGTTAGACATGTGTTAGAATGTGTTTTCCTTGTGCAGTGTAGTCATTGATCCCAGGATTATGAAGTAAGGCTACTCTTTGTTGCTGAAATCCGTGCATAATTTTGTAGGAATATCTCATCAGACATGTGTGACACAAATCCAATCCCATACAGTGGCCAGGATTTGATGTGAGCAAGATATCTGTTACTAGAATTATTTATGTCAAGTTGAAAGCTTTGAGCTTGTGCCCTGGTTCCCCTGCATGTATTACACACTATGCGGCAGAAATGTATTAAACGATACAATATTGCAGATATTTATTAACTCATACTAGTTCGATTAGTGCTGCTACAAAGTTTCTAGCAAATTACACTTTGCTTATTAGGTGAACGTATAAGGGTTAGACGTTCAAATAGAAACTGAGATAGGTTATTTTTAGCAGTGTGATTTTCAGAATTATTTCCAGGGGTACTTATATTTAAATATTATTTTTAACAGAGGATATAAAGGCAGAAAACGCTACAGGAAATTGGCTGACTGCTAAGAGCGGAAGAAAGAAGAGATGTCCTTACACTAAGCATCAGACCTTGGAATTGGAGAAGGAGTTCTTGTTTAATATGTACTTGACCCGCGAGCGCCGCCTAGAGATTAGTAAGAGTATCAACTTAACAGACAGACAAGTGAAAATCTGGTTTCAAAACCGCAGGATGAAACTGAAGAAAATGAACAGGGAGAACCGAATTCGAGAACTGACATCCAATTTTAATTTTACTTGAGGTCCTTAACAAAAAAATATATATATACAAAAAAAGATCAACACAGCAAAACAGCCACCCCCCCCCCCCAAAAAAAAAAAAACAACACAAAAAACAAGAGAAGAGAAGCAGTAAATCATGAAAAAAAAGTTAAAACTTGTACATTTTTTAGGTCATTTATTCAGTGCATATCCACAACAACTTGTAAGTACCTAAGGGTAGGCAGCCTGGCTCCCATTTTCAGTATTAACAATTTGTAGATAAAGAAATATGCAAAAAGTACCATGCATGGGAATATATATATTGCACCCCTGTTTCTATGTATAAATGGTCAGTGAGCCAGCTACTGAATTGCTATTTCTAAGTTATTTACGCCCAGCACAAACGAAGAGACCTGATTTTTTTTTTATTACCTTCCTCTGGGCAAATTATGCTTTAGGGGAATCTTATGTTTAAAGGTTGCTTTCTGACATTGGTGTAACTTGTATATTGTATCTTGAACCAGAATGGCAAACGGATTTTAAATGTTTATACATGAACATTTGCAGTGACACTATGGACATTCTATATAAATATTATATATTATATATCTTATGCAGTTTCGATAAATGATCCACTGCATATTTAATTGAGGGAGGAGAAGAGAAAACAAAAAACACACAGTATTGATAATCCCTTAAAAAAAATACATTTCCTGTGTCTGTTATTTAAATACACTCTGTATGTGTAATTCTTGTGCATGTATTTTAACCCTTTGTGGAGAAAAAAAAAATGAAATAAATTTCCTAGAACCGTGCTTAGTTGGTTGAAGTTGTGAATTCACTGTATATTAATGGGAGTCTGCTCCAGACAGGCAAACTCTCAATGTTTTCTTATAAATACTGTTCGAGTTTAATCTTCTTAAGGCTTTTAGGAGACTATCTTAGAGGGTTTAATAAGTGAGAGACCGTAACGTTGATTTAAATATTATCCAGGTGACCACAATAAGTCAAGGTCATAAAACAGTAATGTCAGGACAGTCTTGGTAAACGATGGAGGTGGATTTTATGATCTGCAAATATAATGTGCTGCAGCAGTAAAGACCCATTTATAGGTGACTTCAGCAGAGGGAAGGCACTCAGAGTCTGAGCTGCAATCTTTGGATACACACTTCGTATGGCGTTTGGGTTTTCTTTTTAAAAAGGAACAAGCAATTGAACATGCAATGGAATAAGTCACTGCCCCATACTGCTCTACGGAATAAACCCTAAACAATAGCAGATGGGAGAAATTGACATCTCAAGCACACAAAGGTAAGACAGCATGCGATCCCTTTATCTGTCTCAATCAGACCATCCTAATGTGTTTAGAGAGTATTTTATATTATTATTATTATGATTATTACTGTTTTTTTTCTATTTTCTTGCCAAGCTATATATGGGAACAGAAAGTGCATGTGGCTTTGGGGGCACAGACTGTGAGATGTTGGACTTGGACTGTGGTTTTGAGGGATTGTCTGTGGCTGTTTTTTTGGAGTTTTCCAGAGGTTTTATATTGTGTTGTGTTTTGCTTCATTTATTTCAGCTTGTGCCAAAAAGAGATTGGGACAGTGCTAGTGTCGCTAGCCAAATAAACTATTGCGGATTGTGGTCACTTGGGTATGGAGGGCTGGTTTGACTGCATAAGGAGAGAAATGCGAATTTCAGTTAATTTTGAGATAATTTTTTTTAAATCTAATTATTATTCATTTTTTTTAATTCTAAAACACCGTGTGTGGTCGATCATATCCCTTGAATGCATTATTTTCTTGTAAAAGCTATTAGCTCGGAATCTTGAGCTCATCACACTAATTATAGGTTAAATGCATTTCACATGCAGTTTCCCCCCAGCCTCATGTCATTGCAGGGAGACGGTTTGAATCTCTCTAGCCCTCCAGCTTATGAGAAGAGTTTAATATCTGAGCATTGGAGGGAGGGGGGGAATAAGCACATCCCTTCTCCTTATTAAGGGTTTGTAAATAAAAGAGATGAAAATCTTTAAGTGATTGGGAGGCGTTTTCCTCGAGTCTCCCAGAATCAGAGAGTGGAGAGCTGCCAGTTTTCTGTTCCTCTGTGGAATGGGACCTGTGCTAAGATTCCATTGCCTGTCAGAGCCGGATAGACAGATACATTGTAGCATTTTACCCTCTCCTGTCCGATTCTGTGTCCCCTCTTCTCTCTAACACGGAATTGAGGATGTTGCGTCTTTCCATTCAGCTGATCCGTGGTTTAGGTAGTTTCATGTTGTTGGGGATTGGCTTTTTAACGCGGCAACAAGAAACTGCCTTAATTACGTCAGTTCGTCTTCATCAAGAGCAACGATTTCCGTTAAACACAGCAGGCTGTGCGAATGACATGCTTCCTAACAGGGCACATTGTGCCATACACGATCTGCCTCTCAGGGCACTAGTACCCAGGGAATGGAGCCAAGGGCACTGGCTGGACCTGGCTCCCATGGCATAGGCTGGATCCTGGAGTAAACCCTGACATTCCTCCCCTCTGGTCTCTCTGGTAGAACGGGTCTCTCCTCCAACAGAGAGGCCAGACAAAGAAATATCGTTAGATTATTTAAAAAAATATATACTATTAGATTATTTAGGGACAGGCTCCAAAATGACTCTAATAATCCCTAGAAAAGAAGAAAAGGGGTACATAACAAGGCAATGGCTGTGATATGATTCTGGCTGTGATTTCATTGACTTGTCTAAGGAATTGGTTCTATGTTGAGAAGGCACAAACAGTGTTAGTCTATGTATGCTGTTACAGGATGTATTGATTGTATGAAAGCACCTTCACTGAGGGAATACAATGCTTTAATACTCATTACAAAGCATACACTATATGCACATACACACTGTATGAAACCATACACACACACACACACACACGTATAACATATGGTTATACATATATATAGTGTTTAAGCTTAATAACTTTAAAAGGAAAGCATACAGAAACACACACATATATCCCATATATATTATAGTATATTATATAATAAATATATTACATATATAAATAAATACATATAATACATATATATAAATACATATAAAAAGACAAGACTCTCTATTTAATTATCAATCTGCCACGGTATATATGAAATTTAAAAATCCCTGTTATGCATCACCTGCATGCCTCCAGCTGGACATGGGACAGTCCACCCTGGGCAAGGAAAATATAAAATAAAAAAATAAAAATAATTAATTGTATATATATTAGTAACATTTTATATATATATATATATATATATATATATATATATATATATATAGCAATAACATTTCAAGTACACACACACACACACACACATATATATATGTATTTTTTTTTCAAGGTTATGAATTAAAAAGTAGACGTATCAAAGTACACAATATAAATATTACTGTATACAATATTCTGTGTGATGAAAAAGATCAATAATGTTCTTAGAACCTTGCCTTTCTAAATCTATACACTTTATGTGCGAACACCAAAGTCATTTTATGGCTACCCCTGTAGCCACCATGCTGAGTTACTTGTACTTACATTAAACATTTACTTTACTATTTACAAATGATACAACATACAAACACACACACACGTATATATAAATATATATAAGTGTGTTTGTGTGTAACAGATAGACACAACTATACACATTTTGCAATATTTGATGTTATAACACTATGTAGCCAGTTAGCTATGTGTCTAGCTTTCTATATATCTATAAGATAGATAGATAGATAGATAGATAGATAGATAGATAGCTACATAGATACATAGGTAGATAAACACATGCATACACAAACACACATCTCGTGAGAGCTTCGTGGACAAATACTATAAATGCAGTAGGTGAATTTAAATTAAATTACTACACACAGACAGCTTGTATTACTAAATCTACATAATAACATAGGACACGAAGACATCCCCAGCTCTGTTTACGGGGATTTTCACGTTATCCTTAGTGATGGTTTAATTACCACTAGTTTTGTCTCCTGTGCTTTCTTTTTGTGGTGGAGGTTTTCAATAATTTGGTTGGAACGAATTAAATCCATTCTATTCTTCTCTGATCATCAATACATGTTCTAATATACCTGCACAGCCTGTCCATTAGTTAATACAGAAATGTAGCGTTTTAAATACCACAACGCCTTTTGTTAGATTCTATATTTTTATTTGTTACACTGTTATTAAAATGTAAATTGTACAACGTTCATTGTCTGATTCCTCACAGGTTCTAAATTGAACTTGTCTTACGTCTTAGATCGTGTCTTGCCTATAACATGCGCTTCCTCATGCTTCTTTTTGTCTATAAAATATTGTATGATGTAATATAACGACTGTGTGAGCATTCTATAGAATTCTAGACGGTTCATTCCGGCATTCTAGGTATATTTCGTTGCGGTTTCATGGAAGGAGATGATTGCAAGTAGAATATTTTGAATTGTTTTGATATTTCTTCATTGGTTTGGCTGTTCTTCATATTACAGTGTGAAAACGTGTGAAAGGTCTTAAGGCCTGGCCTACAAGAAAAGCAATTAGCATTCTTCTTAGTTCGCAAAAATACCTCCGTAGGCATGTTGAGTGCCGCTTTGTCTGACTTGAGAAATTCATTGAATTATTTTCGACATGAAAATCAAGTTGTTATTCAATGTAAAGTTGTGATTGTATCCAATAGTGAGATCATCTGAGGTTTGTCTTGAGTTCCTTTTTTTCTACGTCCTTGGTAATGTTAACAAAAATCCAATCAGGGAAGATTTCTGTCTTTTTAATTTGTTTGAATGACACTGTTCTGCTGTCCTGCAATACAAAAATCATATAAAAAAAATATAAACCCAGTTATAGATTATCTTGTCTTCTGTCTATCTAAATAGATACACTATCTATCTATCTATCTATCTATCTATCTATCTGTCTGTCTGTCTATCTGTCTGTCTATCTATCCACACAATAAAACTATCACTATAACTACAAACACTGATATATAACATTAGTGATCATTAACATGTTATTACTAAAGCTGAAAAAAATAAAAAATTTGAAGCCAAAATTCTTAGGCTGATTTAAATTAATCGTGTGGAACCAACCAATAACTTGTTATATATTTTCTTTTGGATCTTTGTCCTTCATGCCAAAAACGTTGATTTGTCGTTTGATCTGAAGTGTAAGAATTTCCCAATTTTTTCACATTATATTGGATTTAAAGGGCAATAATCAATGCAAGTGCAGTACATAGAATTGTGCGATATTTGGGACAATAAACAAACGTGGCTGCAGGATCTTTCACAAAGCTAAGTGGGGGGATGGCTTACAATTGGAGCCTGAGTTTCGAGAATAGAGACTCTGCAAAGTAAATTTGAAAGGGAACTTGAGGCTGTTAAGTAAATTGGTCCTAGGCTGTAATTGCTCTTAGGAATTTTTAGTACACCAGCCCCAACACCACTAAAATTAGTCTGGAATCCAAAGTCATTTCAGAAGAAAATTCCCTGAAGCACCCTTGAGTCCAGCTAAGAAACAGGTAGCATTTTGAAGAGTTGGTGGCTTTATGACATGAGTATTATCTTCCTGAATTCTGTTTGTCTCATCCTTTGATACATTTGTGTCTCGTGTACTTCCTACTCCTTTAAACAGACCATTCTCTGTCTGCTTGGAACCAAAAAGAAATCTTTTTATTGCCCCATCTGTAGATAGTTTTCTCTCATCCCCATACAACTCACAGGACATACTGGGTTAAGTGTATTTTATCTACCTATATATGGGATTTTCACGTGAGACTCAACAATAAGAGATTTATTTATTGAATAGTGAGTTCTAATAAATATAAAGAGGATATTTCCACATTTAGGCCAAATATAGCCTAGTTCTGAATACAGGCTGATTGGAGAAAGATTCAAATTTTGCAAATGTATATTTCAACTCACTAGTTAGTGAATAAATCTTAAATACGAAACATGCATCGCACTGGTGGTGTGTTTAACTTAAAGAGACTATTACCCAGTTAAACGTTATGATTTTACACTTATTGGATATAGCATTGAAATTAATATAAGTAAACAATTTAGGAAATCAATATAGATAGACAGACTGACTGACTGACTGACTGACTGACTGACTGACTGACAGACAGATAGATACGTATGGGTGTTTGTATGTGGAGGGTATTTTAGGTAAAAGTGCATGTCTGCGTATACATCTGTACAAATGCATGTGATGTATATGTGAATCAATCTATCTATCTATGTTTCTATCTATCTATGTATCTATCTATCTATGTATCTATCTATCTATCTATCTATCTATCTATCTATCTATCTATTTATCTATCTATCTATTTATCTATCTGTCTGTCTGTCTATATTTCTATCTATCTATCTACCTATCTATCTATCTGTATCTAGCTATATAGCCTCTGTATGTCTGTCTCTCTATCGACTGATTTATATGTATCAATCCACTCCATTTGGCTATATACGTATAAATGTTTGTTTATGTAGTAAGCATGTATGTGTATGCATGCATTTATATATATACATATACATACATGCTTACATACACACACATATATAAACAAACACACACACACACAGACATATATTATATATATATATATATATAGAGAGAGAGAGAGAGAGAGAGAGAGATGATAGATATGTCTGAATCTAGCGTAAATTAATCTATCTGGCTATCTGTCTGTCTGCCTATTTATCATATCTGTCTCCCTGTCTGTCTTCCTTCCCATGTACCACATACACTGCTATCTAACACTACATTGGCAGAATGTAACATTATGTAATATTATGTAATATTATGTAATATACAAACAGAGATATGCTGACTGCAATCCCTGCTCCTTCTAATCTCAGTGTAAAATTATTAGCAGACTATATAGATCACTGCATATAAAGACAAAATACATAACATCATGAGAAAGAAACATTCTCACCAGTCAGACGAAGTGGCAATGGATTAAAATACAAAAGACAGAAGACAGAAAGGCATTGCACTGAAAGGCTCCAAACACAAAGCTTTTCACAAAGTTGATGGGACAGCTATTGAATTACCTTGATTTTGCTCGCGAGCTGTGTCTCCGGACTGGGCTGGTGATACATACAGAATTCTTTTATCTGGACATATATATCCTCATATTACTTTACACCTTATTAAGGTTCCCCCTTTTCCATCATAAAAAAAAGCTGAGTTCTAAGTGGAGGAAATAGAAATATCTGTATAGATTTCTGTTTTTAAACCGAACTTGACGGTGTTTATTGAACCAAGTCGTGAAGACACTCAGTCAAACCTCAAAATGGATGTTTGGAGACTGCATTTGTCTGTCTGTCAAGGATGGCGTGAATGTGTCTGCTCCCTTCAGCCTCACAGCCTGTGATGGGTAAAACAGATCACTTTCAGTCCTTTGGAAAGTCCTTAGGACAAAGGGTGGTATAGATGCTATTAGCAGGATACTATATTGAGGTGACTCTTTTCTCTCCCCACCCCATTTACAATTTGCAGTGCTTCCAGAGTAAACTCATAAAACCTGCATTTGGAAGAGAATGAAAGGCCCCTTCTTGAGTGAGTTAGCTTTTTATTTCTCCAAGGCCTGAGACTTCAAAACTGTCTTTAGCCAGTTGTTGTTGGCTTTGTGTGTGTGTGTGTGTGTGTGTGTGTACGTGGGGATTTAAAAAAATATATGTATTTATTTATTTTTATTTTTTTTATTATCAAGGATGAGTTTCCTCATCTCTGATTTGCTCACTGTGCCTTTTTGCACTTTTTTATTTTTATTTCTAGACATTTATGGTAGGATTGCCCTTCTCCTTCTCAGAGTCCCATAGAAATATCTCTATCATAGACTGGTATAGAAACAGGAACATAAAAGCCTCCTTGGGTGTTATTTATAGGGCAAGACATTGGACAAGCATCCCTTTTCAAACATGGTAGCAGGATTTGGATATACTTGTGTGCATGCATCATCCAAGGATCCAAATATACAGCAAAATTACCAGGAAACCCCAGCTGGGATTTTAGGAGTCTTCATATTTTTTTTTTTCAGTGCAATTGTTTTCATGCACTAGATGAGTCCTGTAGTGAGTATGGCGGATTTAATAGGCACCACACTGCTAGGATAAGACAACTTGCTATCTGGATCCTCGTTAAAGGCCTTTGGAGAATAATGCATTATTTGGTATGCAAAACGAAATGGGCTTTTTCCTTCCGATGGCGAATATCCTGTAGATCCCGATGCAGCAAACAAGGTAAAGCTGTGACATTTGATTTTTATTCTTTGCTATTCAGAGTGTATAGTGATTTATAACTGATTCTACCGGTGTTTCTTGCGCATTACATGTCTGTATATCAGAAAAAATACCTATTTTGCTTTATCTTACGTTGAACCTGGAAGGGAATCAGTCAATATATTGCTATGGATATCAAGATAGACTGTGCCAAATAGTAAGTGATATTTATCAGTTATATTGTGCGGGTTGAATTGGCTGATTATTACATTTAATTCAATGTAAAATGCAATTTAACATGTTTGGCTGTTTGTATCTCTATATTTTGATGTCTACATATTATGTGCTGTGTGTTTGTTCTGTTGTTTACATGCACATACTGTGCTCATTTATGTGTGTTTTATAATGTATTTATGCTCTGGAATGTAAGCTTTTTCTCCCCCTGTGCCAACTATGTAAAAATAAATACATAACATGCTTCCAATGGTATTTTAATATTTGATATTTAGCCAGATAACCTCTCCAGTTTACATGTGTGGAGTGGTGTGCTATTTGTCTGCTGCAGCAATGGAAACATAAGTAAAAATAGAACACTGAATATATTTTGTATAAAATAAATTCACTTGTCAAATTAAGCATTAGGATTGAGTGAGAGAACTTGTCAACGGGAGATTATCATAGATGCTGGAGCCAAATTGTTCAAATAAGGTAGAGATACTAAGATAGTGTTTACTGGATTGAGTAATGTTTTGTGAGCAGCTTTGTTAGTTATTGTTCCATTGCAGATACCACTAGAACTAACCTCAAATAATGCATGGAGCAGCAGTGAGCTGGCTGTTGTCTTGTTAATAAAGAGTTAAATTCCTGGAGAATACAGCAATATTTGCTGTGTGAAGGTGTTATTAAGGTTGATGTACAACATATATGGCTCCTGGTATCACTGTAACTACATGAAACGTATGAAATATGCATGTAATTGTGCCTGTAGATTTGTTGTTTTTTTTTTTCATATGATTGCAGTCTATTTCATTGTTATTTCTATACCGTGAGCATGCTTTTCTCTGTGGGAATGTAAATCTCGAATTGCTCTTTGTATTAAGAATTATATATGCATACATGCACATTGAACGTTCTATGAAGGATCTAAAAGCAAACATGTCTATGGAGAGATGGTGGTGGGATTATATACACGTATCACACCAGAGTAAATGTCATTTGTCGTCTTTTATTGAAATTTTGCTGAAAACGCCATTATATACAGAGTCTACACACAAAAACGATGTGCCTTCCACTTCCATTTTTTTTTTTATTTGTTATTATTTTTGTTACCCATAGAAGGTGTTATAAAGCAACTTGTTTATTATTTTATATCCCTAGATTTGTACTGAGTCTGGTAGGCATTTACACTCATATTATTTGCCTTAAATATATTTGTATCAGGGTTTCCCAGCTTTGGTAAATGTGAAGGAATTTGTTATACTCAACACAATGAATTTATTGACAGCAACACATGCAGACAGCGGTGACACTACACTTTGTTCTTCTTTGGGAATAATTCTCAGGGAAGGAAAGAAACCCCTCTATAGTTGTATTTTCCTTTTTCTCCCTATGTAGACATGAATGGGGAAACTTTGCAGTAACTTTTGCTTTTTACAGTGGAAATCCAACTCTGCAGTTTTGTTTAATGAACGACAAGTTTATGAACAATCGAATGATCCTCGTAAATTTTTTATTGAAGAACATAAAAACATCCAACCCTCAGCAGACGAACACAGACATTCACTGAAAGATGGGAGTAGCTTAAAACTATTATTCTGTGTAAATGTGTCTCCTGAATTATTTTTTTTCTCTCCTGATTTTTTTTTTTTAAAACTCCAGTGGCTTTCACGTGCTGGCTTTTCACTACCTGCTGATTTGTAAAGAAAAAAAAAATATGTATATATATATATATATATATACACTAACTGGTAAACTGTGCATGCAGACTGGCAATAAACAGACAGGCAGTTATATATATATATATAAAAAAAATAAAACCTCATACAAGCTAAAACATGATACAAGTCAAATGGCTACTTTTAAGATTCTAGAATTCTTTGTGTGTGTGTGTATTTATAGAATACAACCCCTATTCTCCATGGCAAGTAGCACATTTTTTGGCTAAGTGATTATAAACGAAAAAGAGAAATCATAATGCATTTCTAATGAAAAGCTATGTCCTATGCTGTGCAATATATCCAGGCTAGCATACTGCCAGCAATAGGGAGACGAGACAGAGACAGATTGCGTCAAGAAATAGTCCCTCTCCTGATTCCCACGTCCTCTCGTGCTCCAGCATTGCTCAAATGTATCCACTGCCCCATTTTTCTTTCCAGAACACAAGAAATATTTCAGGGTTTAATGTGGTCCATGAGGTGGCCCCTTTGAATTTCACATAATTTCTTCCATTTTATAGAAACCAGAGCCTCTCTCTCTCTCTCTCTCTCTCTCTTGCTTCTATTAAAAGGAGAGGAGGAAAAAGGGGGGAGACTTGCGCATTGATCTACACTGTATTTTTTTTTTTTTTTTTTTTTGGTAAATACTATCACGTGGGGAGTCAGAGCCAATGACGAGCCTGGAAGGCTGAAAAAATAATTACCTGCCCTGATTGTTCTATGAGCAGATAAAAAGTACACATACAGTTCATACAATAATCTTATGAATGTAAAAGAAGGGGGAACAATGTCTGCTTCTGGTCCCATCAGCAACTACTATGTGGACTCTCTGATCAGCCATGAGAGTGAAGACCTCTTGGCTTCTAGGTTCCCCACCACTGGGGCTCACCCAGCCACTGCAAGACCCACAGGATTAGTCCCGGACTGTGGAGATTTTCCTTCCTGCAGTTTTGCCCCTAAACCTGCAGTTTTTACCACCTCTTGGGGTCCTGTGCACTCCCAATCCTCAGTGGTCTACCACCCCTACAGCCACCACCAGGCTCACTTGGGGGCAGATGCAAGATATATGCGCACTTGGTTGGAGCCCATCTCAGGGACGGTCTCATTCCCAGGATTCCCAGCCAGCAGCAGGCACTATGGACTCAAGCCTGACACCTTCCCCAGCAGAAGGGATTGTGGCCCCAGCGATGGCCGCAGCTACCCGGATTATATGTATGGATCTCCTGGGGACCTGAGGGACAGGCCACCCCTGCACACCATCCCTTCTCCGGAGTCAGAGGCTCTCCTTTCTAGCAAACACAAAGAGGACAAGACGGAATTGGACCCCAGTAAGTTAGAGTCATTCTTGTTTACAACCGGAGAGGGGGAGGAGGAATGCAATAACCTCCATAAAATCAAATTGCCTGCTTAGCAGGGCCCAGCCCTAAAACACACTGCCTGCAGGAGGACTAAAAGACAATTATTATGATTATTATTTAAATAGATTTATATATATATCTAATAAATAAACAATCCAGGCAGGTTGCATGGCTGGGCAGGGGATGCATGTATTAGACCAGGCAGTATGGGTGCAAAGAAAGGGACCTCAGCCATGTTCATATGTTTAATGTGACATGCAGACCCCACAGCTCAGTGTCACTTTCATTCTGACAATATACTCAGCATTGCAGCTAAATGTCTGCAGGGACTGATACAGAAAGTGCTGCTACAGCTGTGGCAGGGAGGACCCATTTTGTGACTTACTATATTCAGATTATTTTTTATTTCATTATATTCAAGGCAATATGATCAGATAGCAGTGTGTATAGGAAAGGCTAAGAGACCAGCCCCATCAAGGCAGATAGCTGAATGTCCACGTAGGACAGCAACATGAAGCGACAACTGGGCGTTTAAATTGAAATGTTTGTTACAGTCCTGGTTTTATTGCATTGACCAGAGCAGATCAGATTCACACACAGCGACAGGAAGTTCTTAAACAGCCCTCTTTATTGTGGTAGCATCTTGAATTCACTTAATATTAAACAGGAGTTAAAATTTAATGGGCATCTTTTAAACTGGTATACAAGCAGACTGCAAATATAAAGGTTAATGTAGCAGTCAAGACACCTGGCAGCTTAATATTTTATGACTATTCTCATAAACAATAATCCCCAAATTATACAGGGGTAGATCATTGCTGTATAATTACATTTAATAAAACATACTTACATATACATAGACTAATAGATTTATGACATTGCTTGAAAATAAAACATGGTGTATTTTTTTCTTTTATATGTATATTTTCTCATAGAAAATAGGACATTTATAGGTTTTGCCATTGTAAACACACCAATTATCAAAGTCTATTGTGTGTTCCTATGAAGCCGTGTAATAAAAAAATAAATAAAGGGGCAATCAAATGTCTTTTAGGTTCAGTTTGTTCAAAGGGCTTCAGGTTATCTGGGCATAAGTATCATGGAAGTAAAAAAAATAAAAACCTTTAGAGAATTTAACAGCAGGACAATTAAGGGCAGACTAGGTTAAACTATATTTAAGGAAATTGCACTTACTAAAACCTTTATGGCCTTGTGAAAACACAGTGTACTTTTTAATGACTGGCTTTAACATATCACTAGGGTGACCTAGAGTAATATACCTTAATATTCCCTCAACACCTCAATGTAAGACTATAATAAAAAATTAAATACAGGCCTGTATAACAGGCAATAATAATATTCCCCCCAAAATGTGTTTTTGCAATTATTTGATTATTTCTATTAGTATATATTGAATTCCTACCTTTAACGATAGGTGTATAATATATACTGTTCTATCAACCTACATCAGTAAAACAATGTAATATTAGAAATGTGTGCTTGTTTTCATTCTCTATGTGATATTAACGTTGGTTTTTCTCTGCTCTGTGCTTGCTTTAGATAACCCAGTGGCAAACTGGATCCATGCACGGTCAACCAGGAAGAAAAGGTGCCCTTATACAAAATATCAGACTCTAGAACTTGAAAAGGAATTTTTATTTAACATGTATCTAACGAGAGACCGGCGGTATGAAGTGGCCAGAGTCCTAAATCTTACCGAACGCCAAGTTAAAATCTGGTTTCAAAACAGAAGGATGAAAATGAAGAAAATGAACAAAGAAAAAACCGACAAAGAACAGCCCTAGAGAATAACAGATATTATTAATATGAATAACCTCAATATCACAGATACGTGAAGAAGAAGAAAAAAAACAAACATTTTTTTGCCTAAAAAAAAAAAAAAAAAATACGTAATAAAAATAAACTTTATATGACTATGAATGTGGAGATCGGTGTTTAGAATAGATAAACACAGAGGCATTTTGAAAGCACATGCTTTTAGAAAATGCAAAAATGTTCCCTCTTTTTTTCTTTCAAGAAAGAAAAAAAAAACCGAGAAAGTACTTGAATATTTTTTTTAGTATTTTATTTTATAACTTATACATAACCAGTGTTAATTTTTATTTTAAAAGTTTGTGAGTGCATATTTTGTATAAATCAAATCGGAATAACAGTATGTTTTGTTATAGTCTTTGAAGTCCGTTGGATGTACATATTTGTGTATTCTCTATTCTTGTCACAAAAGAAGCGTTCTGTATTGTTCTGTTTTGCTTGTAGAAAAAAAAAAGATGTGTAAATATAGAAGGGTGCACTACTACCATTCGTGTGTTGTGGTTAATTTTATTAAAAATAAATACATAATAATAATAATAATAAAAGAAAAAAGAAAAAGAACATATAGTGCGGTCTAATTTAATGTTAATCATATACCGCGCTGAATACATAAAAAAAAAAATATATAATAAAACTTAACAATAATAAATAGGTACATATAATTTATAACACACAATATCTCTCTGGTTTTTCTAGCTACTTACGATTCATTTGTGAGATTTTTTTCCTCCATGCGTCTGATTTCATATACAGAGTTCCAGGCCACTATTGCAGTCTAGCATTAGGCAAAATGTATAAAATGTACATAAACAAATGGGAAGAAGCCCAACACATTAGCTACGTCTCCTTCTAAGTGCAAGTCTTGGAAAAAAAAAAGATCATCTTTTTTAGAGTTGGCCCTGTTTGTGCAATTTGCATGTGATTTCCAACTTAGAATAAGTGACACAGTTATTTATGACCGCAGACAGAAATGTCAGGTTTGGACAATAAAAGTAGAGGACATTCCTGATTTTAAGTTGCTCCCTCAAACACTGCTCCAGGACTTCAGATCATTTTAAATTCTGCTCGAATTTAATCTACTGATATTTTATCTTAGTAAATACACTTGACTTCTAATCATATTTATTTAAATTATATCTGTGTAAGTCTATTGTTGGTGGAAAGGTTCTGTGAAAAGAGAAAGAGGTGGGCATGATTTGTAGGATTTTTGATTCAACAGAATTGTCTTTTTTTTGGAGGGGGGAGGGGGGAGGGGGGGGAGGTAAAAGCATGTCCTGCTTAACAAAAAGCATTTATAGGTAAAGTGGAATATAGATGGATAGAATAGTAAGACCAGGTCTAGATCACTGCTCTAGAAGTCAGAATGAAACAAGTAACATGCTTCTTAAGATTCAGTGTGGTCTTTGCATACTACAATAGGGGTCATTTATTGTATAAATCGAAGGTAATTTCATCTTTAATATCCGTGAACACATTTACAAATCCTAAAAGTTAAACTTTCTCACCTTTTCAACAGCACTACAAACAAATCATAAAATAAAAACCTTGCCACTTCTTCTTTTTTTTTATTTTATTTTTTATAGCATTTTAATATTCATCTGGAAGATGCCAAGGTCTAACATGAGGTCTAAGAGGAGAATAGGACTTTCCCAGCACAAGTGTATACATTTACTGAATGCCCTGCAGGGTATAAGAAAAATTCTTCAAGCTTCGATTTTATTACTTAGCAAAGTGAGCTATAGAACGAGAATTAAAAAAAAAACAAAAAAACAGAATAGAGAAAATAACCAAAATAAGAAAACTTAAAATACATTGTGGCTGTATCCTACTGCCAAAACTAAATTTATTTCATTTAAATAGAAATATAACTCAGCATTCTTCCACAGAACGTTATAAATGGCTTTCTGTTCTAAATCTGAGCATCCATGAGCACAGAAAGCCCTTTATTATTATCATTCGAATACAAGTGATGTCAAGGACAGATTTAGTGATTTAGAAAACCTTAGGATGTCTGCGTTCCACAATAAACTAGCTTTCCCCCCCATTCTCTTTAGAGGGGCTCCTTCAGTAGAAATATCATCTAACGATCAAAAGGAACTTCTTGGTAGGTTTTTTTTAACAGACAAGAATAAAAGGAAAAAAAAATGTCCCCCTGTATAAATTCAATAAAGTTGATGCATCATATTGCAAGACACACACTCACAAAAAAATCCCCAACAGGATTTTCACATCGCAGGTCTTAGCTGGACGATGAGGCCCTAAGTGTCATTGTCACCATGGCATATTCGGAACAATTGATCAATCAGTTTAATGTCCCATGATGGGAAGTTTATCTTTCAAAAGGAGAAAGGCACAGAGAGAGAAAGAGATAGTGAGGCACAAAGACACAGAGCTCAAGTACATCAACATTTTCACAAGTCTATATTTTATTTTATTACTTAAAGTAAATGTAGCATTTTTTAACATTCTTTTTTATTTATTTATTTATTTATTATTTTATTGTATTAGGTGAATATAGCTTGTTTTTTTTTTTTTTTCTTTCTTCCGGTCAACATAAAGTTTACAACCCTTTGTAAAGCACATAAAAGGGACAGGATGCTGCTGTTTTAAGGCAGGCTGTAGGTACACTTCCGCAGAGAAAATGCAATCTTTACAACCTAGTTTGTGTCACTGCTGTGTGTCTTGAATGGAAGTGAACAAAACGAGAGCTCGGTGCTGGCTAGACGTCTGGCTTTAATTGTTTTATGGTTTAAATAAGGTGCATACTCTGCTCTTTGAAAATGGACCGTTGGAATGTTTTGTCTACATGCAACAAACAGCAGACCTGACAGAGATAGAACATGCTTTAAATCTGATAAACTCAGTAACCAGCAAAAATAGGCTACATGCCACACCTACCAAAACAATGACCCCCATCAACATACAGATACTATGTCACAACATTTGTAGGATAGACAGACATGTACTATGTCACAACATTTGTAGGATAGACAGACAGACATACAAATAGATAGATAGATAGATAGATAGATAGATAGATAGATAGATAGATAGATTCACAGATAAGCACACATAGAAGCAGACCCCAGACCCACAATATACACACACACACACACATATATATAATATCAATAGTTAAATTACATTACTAAATATATTAATTAAAATGCTAGGTATATCACATCATATGTGTTTACATAGACATATATGCACGTATTATATGTACACATAGTAGTGTATTTGTAATATACACAGTGACACACATATACATGTTTGGGTTTGGTTTATACCCATGTAATTGTGCACTGCTTGATGGAATAAGCACAGATATCTATCTATCTATCTAATGTCTACCAATATAATAGATAAAAACAAACTGGCATATACGTAGATTTAATTTTAAGGCAAAGCCTTAAAATCTATTTCCTCTCTCTCTCTCTCTGTCTCTCTGTCTGTCTCTCTCTCTCTCTCTCTATGTAAATGTAAAATCTATCCCCTCTCTCTCTCTCTGTCTCTGTCTCTCTCTCTCTCTATGTATATACATATACATAGAGAGAGAGAGAGAGAGAGAGAGAGAGAGAGAGAGAGAGAGAGAGAGAGAGAGGGGAAATAGATTTTAAGGCTTTGCCTTAAAATTAAATCTACTTATATGCAAGTTTGTTTTTATTTATTATATTGGTAGATATTAGATAGATAGATACATACACACACACACACACACACATATATATATAGATAAATACATACAAACATGCATACATAGATTATTATTAGTAATAATACATAGATAATATTATATGCTTGTATTAATTAAATGTGTCTTTCTACCAGTGTAAGTAGATTTAAATATTTATTCTATATCTTTCCAATTAATAGGGATCATACATAGAAACTAGCATTTAATGCCTACATTTCATGTTTAACAGCCACATGTTGCATGTGTTAGAGTGTGCATCTTTTGTTTCCTCTCTGTATTTGCATATGAAGACAATTTATGTAATCTATTCACAATACATTGAGTTGTAGCACACTGACAACTGACTACAAAAAATAGCTTGGTTACAATTCAGATTGGCAGATCTAATGCCTTTTCCAACTAATATTTATTTCTTATATGTTTATTTAATAAACTGAATGTTCAAAGTGAATTTCAAACTTAAGGCCAGGATAGTTGAACTGATATCATAGCTGACATTAAAAAATTATATTTTAAATCACTTTGAATTCTCACTTTATTAAATAACCCTTTTGGGGATTGTTTACTAAAGTGTGAATTATCTGTAAGATAAAGTGAATTTAAAATTTTGCTCCAATATATCAGAACAGAAAACAAAGCTGAGTTGGAGGATTCTTCCACTGTACCTGTTGTGGCCTAAATTTTGAATTTCATATTTAATTTTCAAGACTTTCAACTTCAGTGAATAATTCTGCAAATGTTTTGAAATAAACAGTGAATACATCATTTAATAATTATAATGTATACCAGCATGCACCTATTTTACCCATATAAGGAGAAGAGCTTGTGCCAAGTAATTAAAATGTAAAGAAATCAGCAAATATCAACACCGAATTCGTATACGTGATTTGTTCTGCAATGCACATAGCGGGCACAACATCATTTTGGTATCTATTTACTAAACACAGGGGAATATTAATAGAAGAGCGACTTAGGACGCAGGCTGAGTTGGACCTTAATTCAACTATTATGTCCTACATTTTGTAGGTTGCTTGTCAAACCAACACAAATTACTTATTAGATGATACATGTCCACAGATAAAATGGAGCTTCATAGTATGATTATAAATCTGCTATGATATACATCACAGAAAACCCCTTTACATTATCTTGTATATATGCAAAATATATATATACCAAGGGACAAAAGGTATGGGTGCCATGGGTGCCTTTTAAGCATTAATTGCACACACACACACACACACACACACTTAATTGCACAAACACACGTATACACACACACTTACACAGATATATATGTGTGTGTGTGTGTGTGTGTGTAGATAGATAGATAGATAGATAGGTGATAGATAGATATATAGATAGATAGATAGATAGATAGATATAATTAAATTTATCTAATTAAATTAGATTTATAGACTGGCATATGAACATTCAGGCCTACAATTTGAACAAAGGTGCACACATGTTAAATATGTGGACCACTAATTTGAAATATACATTACTCATGGATCACTCTTCATTCATTAAAAAAAAAGACACCATGTTCTCAAGATTCCGAAATGTACACATATATTATTCCTAATGGTTTATTTCTACAAAGCTAATTTTAACTTTGGTGTTCTTCGAACTTTCGACACATGGTGGCACTGTTGCTCAAATTTTAAAGTGATTTGGCCAATTAAAGCTGCATTGCATCCCATTATACCTTAGGGTCCCAAGAAGGTTGTTGGAAAACAGATCAAAACAAATATGCACAACATCCTTCACCCCTGAATGGCGAATTAGCATGTAATATGTATAAGATTATTCACAAATTACCAATGGGTCATTGTGATAATATCTGAGAGTCTTAGCTGACAAAGTATCATTGAAACAAAACACTAAAGGCAGAACGATCAAACTGCAACAATAAGTAATTAAACACTCATCGATCTGTCTATAACACTGAGCACATTAAACATACTTTTCATTTTCTTTGCTTTTATCACACTTAAAATGTTGTAATTTGAGAATATCACTGATTTATAATAAACCAGTTTATAGCAGTTTCAAAAAAAAACAAACAAAAAAACGGACCTCCAGTTTTACCAACTTGCATGAACACCGAACTTAACATCGAAAGTCTGATGACTATAAAACCCAGGTCTTAATCCTAATACTGCAGCTCATTAATAATTGCCTAGGGCAGTGTATACCTAAGACACGCAGGGTCCTATGTGCTATCCTGTTACAATTTCCGAACCAAAACTTATCTATCTTTCATTAAATTAGTAATGATAATTAACAATAATACCCCTTCAGAAAAAAACCCCAAACATTTCAAAAAATATACAAATCATTTCTGAAAACGTTCATTAAATTCCTATGATATTTTTTCAATATAACCGAACTATTCTTTGTTAATTAAACTGAATAGAATTACAGAATAAACTAAATCTCCCAGTAATGACCCTTTCTTTAACATCAATATACTATTACAAAATAAATACCCACACTAAGTTACTGTTAACACGTTACCTAGAAGTGGAGGTTAAATATAGTGCCCTCACTTTGTTTTCGAAATGAGCTGCAAATCTGAAGAATATGGTATTAAATTATTACATTACCGATCAAGCTGTCACTGTATGTAGACGGATCTAGATTTGTGCTTAACATATATAATATATATATAATCTGTCTGGATATTTTACACACTAACATTATATAATGCGTCATGCCAAAAAGGACATAAAATAACCATTTGAGAAGATAGGAGGCAAATATATTGTAGAACAGCACTTCAAAGGCAAGCACATATATGTTTGTGTATACATATATATAATATATAATTTATATAAATATTATATATATATATATATATATATATATATACACACACACAAACACATATGTATATATTAAGAATTATCTCTATATGTAGTAGTATGTGTGTGTATGTGTGTGTGTGTGTGTTGGTGTGTGTCCTTGCAAACATATAAAGTGTATTTATATGAATGCTAACACAATAATACAGTATAAATATGTGCATATCTTACTGTGTGTGTGTGTGCATTAAAAAAACAAAGTGAGTGTGTGTGTGTGTGTGTGTGTTTGTGTGTGTGTGCTTGCAAACATATAAAGTGTATTTATTTGAATGCTAACACACAATAATATAATAATACAGTATAAATATGTGCATATCGTACTGTGTGTGTGTGTATATTAAAATTGAGTGTGTGAGTGTGTGTTTGAGTTTGTTTCTAAACCCAGCTGTGTATTGTCTCCGACCTATTAATAAATACATACCCCCACGTTATGAAAATATGTTTTATTGCCTAATTCCTTGTTTAAAAAGTCTCACTGATAAATTCTTACAATTATAATAATCCTAATAGTAGCAGTAGCAGCAGCAGTAAGACTATTAATATTGCAAGTTGACTTTTATATAGGGAAAGTGAAGAGAGTGCTTTATATAATGTGTTAATGTTTTTAGTGCTGTCATAAAAGCTAAGCTTTTCAATAGAAGATTTTCAATGGTTAGTAACATGTAGCGTCTGAACTATAAAATCCTACCCTAAAACTGGGTGCTTACAAAAGCTCAGCCCCACCAGATGGGAAAGGAGAATTTGGAACATAGCTTCACTTTGTAATTGCAGATTAGGTTGGGGTTTTTTGGGGTTTTTTTTAGGTTCCAGATGCGATAGGATCACAGTTAAAGCTTTTTAATTGCAGGCTTTATTTTGTTTAATACTCCAATTCCCCTCAATAACACCATAGGAAAAGAAAACTTATTTATTGAAATAAGTACTCACACCCCTCCCTCCACACTTCCAAATGTAAATGTTCATCTTGACATTTCACATGATAAACTGTGCATGACATTTTCCCCAATCAAACATCCCAAGACCTTTAAAAAAAATAATAAAGAATATAACACCATATTTATGTTTAGACATTAAGCCCAATCCTGCATTGTCCTTGTGACTTGTGCACACCCCTTTCCTTCGCTTCCAACATTCTATCTGTTATTATGTTAAGCTTAGAACGTTCTATGATGCATTAAACTGTTCTCTTAATTCCAATAGGACGCCAAGTGGTAAGAGAGGCGCGCTATACACGTAATTGGGGGAGCTTCAGAGTCAAGTGACGTAAGCACTGAGCGAACTGTCTGTATCTCTCTTGCTAAGGCAGAATACAGCATTTTTGAAAAAAGGGGGAAAAAAGGCAAAAAATAATCATTTTGCAGGTCGGTTCATCTACATGTCACCCAATGCAATGCTCCCCTAAATATTTTACCTGTTGAGGTTACCTAGCTTGACCTCACGGCGCATGTATTTTCCCACATCAGTGAAGAGGCTGGCTTGGAAAAAAAGCAGCACCTAAACATATTAATGCGCACCTTTCATAACCCTCCCTCATTCATTTGATATTTTTTTTTTTTCTGAAGGCTGGTTTTCCACGTCCCCTTCATCCGATACCCCCAAATCCTTGTCATTTCTCTCCAGCCTGTCTTGGTGAGGAGGATTGATGGATACAAATCTCGTGTGAAAGCTTCACCAGCAGGATATTTTAAGGAATTTGCCTGTGGTGTAAAGGGAAAGGAGCAGAGAGAGAGATACATACAGCTCTACATACCGACTGATAGACGAGAATTCACGAAGCCCAGAGACCTTACCAGCCACACACTCTTGCACCATGAAACGTCTGTGATAGACACCAAATAACCCCCCCTCTGTTTAAAAAAAAAAGCCCACAAACAAAAACAGGACTTTAAGGCAAGCCCAGGGGACAGTCTTTCATTGATCTCCCCTAGAATTAAAGACTGCTTGTATTTTTTAGTATTGTTTTCCCTATCTATTTTTTTTAATCTCTATTTTTATTAGTTAGGAGGGGGGTTGCAGCTGGCTTTCTTTCATGCCAGAGCCATGAGTTCCTATTTTGTGAATCCTCTCTTCTCCAAGTACAAAGGCGGTGAGTCTTTGGAACCCACTTACTACGACTGTCGCTTCCCACAAAGTGTCAGCAGGAGCCATGCTCTGGTGTATGGTCCGGGCACCACAGCCCCTGGCTTCCAGCACCCTTCCCACCACGTCCAGGAATTCTTCCACCATGGATCGTCCACCATCTCCAACACTGGATACCAGCAGAACCCCTGCGCCCTCACATGCCATGGGGATGCTTCAAAATTCTATGGCTACGAGGCTCTACCGAGACAGTCCCTTTATGGTGCCCAGCAAGAGGCGAGCGTGGTGCAGTATCCTGACTGTAAATCGTCTACCAACTCAAGCACTAGCGAGGGACAAGGCCATTTAAATCAAAATTCGTCTCCCAGCCTCATGTTCCCCTGGATGAGACCTCACGGTTAGGACTTTTCTTACATTCTCTCTTTTTGTCTCTTCTTCACGTCGTGTCTGTTTGTGAGCTTATTTTGCTTCCTGTGTGTGTGTGTCATTTTCCTGTTACCGAATAGCTAGCAGAGCCTGTTCCTTATTTAAAGTGTTAAATCTAGGGATTGTTGCAATCGTATAGCAATAAATAGTGCATGGGACACAGTTGTTGCCCTTTTTTTTTCCATAGTAATTCCTAGTCAGCAGTTTGTTGGTGAAATAGAAAGTATTCAAGGTGTTTTAAGTACAGATCTTTTGAACTCACAATGTACTGAGTTATTTTTATGGCTTGCCTTGAGGAGAACTGTATACAGCTCCCACGAGGTTATAGGGCTGCTTTTAAGGACAGAGCTATTTCATAAAGCCATATAGTTTATCTTAATGGGTTAAGAGTTAAAAGGAAAGAAATCGCAGTATTTAGAAAAGAGAAATTCTTCCCTCAGCTAGCCTGCCAGTTAGTCTTTGCAGTGGTGGACTGACTTCAGCTAGACTGGAAAAAAAACTGCATCCAAATTAAATATCCCCTATTTATTCTAACATCACTTCTTTTCTAAAATTAAAATGTATTCCAAAGCAAAACTGCAACTTCTAAATTCAAATCTACTGGCAGGAAGTGCATGTCCTCTCCAGGAGGATTAAAAATCTATTTTGAGGGCACGTTTAAATTAAAGAATAAAAGACTGTGTGAAAATAAAACATACTTTCCCTTCAGACACGAAAATGGGCCATAAAACTGTTTTAAAGTTGCCGCCCTGAAAGGCTTGATTTATAGTTAACGCAACATACAGATAGTTGCACGTTCTAGACTATTGTTTACACTGCTTTTACTATGAACCTATAAAGAATAATACTTTATTGCTTCTTATAGTTAATACAATGACAACAACAAAAAAGTAGTTATATAGTAAATCAGGAGACTTCTATTATTTTTTTTAATATTAATTTAGGCTCTTTAACTTTTTTTTAAATTGATTTAAATTTCATTTTTACATTGGAAAACCAGGAAATGCAAAAACAGACAAACAAAAAAAATCCTATTATTGTAAACGCACACACTAATATAAATACCACTTTATTATTATTTGCACTGTTGATGTTATTGTAACCACTGCAGACAATCATAATAATTAATATATTTGTCTAAATATTTTTTTTTTTTTAATAGCAGAGATCTGCCATTGTGCAGCTTTAAATCGTTCAGGTATTTACAAGACACAATGTTGCAGGAAGCAAGGCAGCCATATGCATTTGAGGGAGCTGATTTCTCCAGTGTTCTAAGCACTGATACTTTTGTTGTTTTTTTTGCAGCTCCCGGAAGGCGCAGTGGCAGACAGACTTACAGCCGGTACCAAACACTAGAGTTGGAGAAAGAGTTCCTTTTCAATCCATATTTGACGCGGAAGCGCAGGATTGAGGTCTCCCACGCCCTGGGACTGACTGAGAGGCAGGTCAAAATCTGGTTTCAAAACAGGAGAATGAAATGGAAAAAGGAAAACAACAAAGACAAACTACCCGGGGCTCGAGATGAAGAAAAGACTGAGGAAGAAGGGAATGAGGAAGAGGAGAAAGAGGAGGAAGAGAAGGAGGAAAGCAAGGAATGATTTGGAGTGTGTGAGTTGAGCTGTGAGTGAATGAGTGAGTGAGTGTGGGTGTGAGTGGAAATTCTCGTTTTATGGTAGATGTAAAAACAAAACGTTTATGGCGATCATTTGCTTTTATAGAGTATAGAAGGGGAGAAACACAACAGTAACTACCTGTCACAAGACCCAGCCTTTCTGCTTGGCCAGGACTCCCTTAGCATTTCGTTATGGTTTGTGTGGGAAGGGGCATTTTCATTAACTTCTTATTTATGTCCTACAAGTCCTGAGATATAGGCTAATAACTTATAAATAAATATATATACACGTGAAGAACCCTGCAAAGGTTTACAACAGACTGACATTTCTCTAAAACAGCCACAATAGTATTAATTCCTTTTTATGTGAAAAAAACCTACTTATCCCCATCTTTTTTTTTCCTTTTATGAGGTCCAATAATTGATGGCCTTTTTTATGTAATCTACGTTCTATTTAGATTTATGTATTCATATATGTGTGGGAAGGGATGGGGGAGGGGGGGATACTTACCCTTGTTTATAATTTTAACCTTATTGTGTAGTTAACATTGTTTCATATAATGCTGTCTAAAAGGTGTTGTATGCCTATGGCTCTGTCAAGTTTAACTTGTCAGCATAGGGAATGCGGGGGTCCCCAAGATATCTAGATGCAGCTATATCTTTTAGAAGCAACATATTTCAATGTGTATCTCAAATTAACAGGCCAAGACATTGAAAAAAACAAAAAACCTTGAATTCATGTCCCCAGTGCCCTGCTTTGTACAAGTTTATCTCTGATGTGTAAGCACTTCAAATCTCCATATACTACCTAAAAGGGTCACGCAATAATCATTAAACTAATAACAAGCAATGTCGGGGTCTCTGTATCCCATTTAATACTAGGTCAGACTTATTAATGACTAGCAGTGTGACCCGGATGCAAAGCTACTAAGTAGCAAAGAATACATACTGCAACTTGCAATGTACCTAATCACTACCTATAGAAGGAATATGCTATTGGGAAGTATTTCTAACGCGTTTTTCGTTGTTTGTTGCTGCTTATTATTATTTTATTTCCCCAACAACTGAAACTGCCTATAGTTGGACGCACATTTTTTTGTGTTACTTTTATTGTGCTTACTAAAGTAGCTTAGGACTAAATTGCACTGAATGTAAAGTTATCTATTTGTCTTGACCTTATCTGTTATTGCAAGAGCTCGAAATAAAAAAAATAAAAAATACAAAAAAAATACAAAAAAAACCCAATACAAAAAAATATAGAAAAAAAAACTATAAATTCAAAAACGTTCTTTGTTTTCTTTCTGTACCAGCCCTTGTAAAGCGTGTTCAAACTGAATGTAGCAGTTGTGTCATGAACATGTTTCTGGACACGAAAACATTTGTATTGTATACGTGAAACATGAAATAATGATGATGATGATGATGATGATAATGATGATAATATTAATATTAATAAATGATTTTAAAATGAAATTCCTTGGTGTAAAATGTGCATTGATTGAGCAGGTATCTGGATGACAAACACAATTGGCCTTGAAATAGTTAAGTAGAACTTAATATGTTCTGTATTAGGACACATGGATTAGTCAGATTCATTTCGTGTAGTGCTTTGCTAAAAAAAAATATATAATAAAAAATCACATGTGGCTTTCAGATTATTGGTGTAAAATGTGAATCTTACACATACAGACATATATGAATATACATAAACTTTCAGGGTTTCGAATGTTTGTGAGAACTACAGATCCATGTGTACAAATGATCTCTACAAAACACCATGCGTAAATAAGCAAATACATTATTATATAGATATAAATGTATAAATCAATATGCAGAACTTCCATTCAAGAGCCTCTGGTTCAAAGTAGTGAAAGGTCACATTTTCTGCAGTCTGATAAAATATTTTAAAATCTCTCCACTTTGATGATTTTGCCTAAAGTTGCCAATAGATTTTTTTTTTCTGTTTTGTTTTGTTGTTGTTGATGTTTTCTTAATGTGCCCATCTAATAATAAATTACAGTGACCCATACTCTGCTGCATGTACACATGCTCCATGCATCTATCAGTCTGTCTGTCTGCCTGTCTGTCTATCACTCTCTGTCTGCCTCTTAGTTTGTCTGTATATCCATTCGTCAACTCAAATTCTCTGTGCATGTTAATGTGTTAATGCCATTTATGTTTATGTTTACATCTGTGATGTGCATAGTTGTCTGGGTTATTATTCATATTTTATTGTAACTGTGAATTGCCTGGCAAGAATGTTGCATGATTTGGATTCATGTATTCATGTATACTACAAACATCCTGTTTGTATGTGGCTATGTTTTTTGCACATAGATTTATAAGACAACATGTATTTACTATGCTTTATCCAATAAATTGGTGAAAATGGAAAACCTTATTTGCAAAATTAAGACCAAAAATAACTGATTTGGGGGGAAAAAGTTTCAAATTCAGTAGTGGTTGATAAGTTTTCATAACCTTTACTATTTTGGCCTTTATTCTGCAATCCGTTCGACAACTCGCCGTTTAGAGAATATGCTCCCATGCGTCTGCTATATCGCCTACATTCCTCAGAGGAAAAAAGGGTTCTTGTTGGTGTAAACAGACACCTATGAGAGAATGTTACAACATATAAATAGGTCTCCAAAGACTTCCCACCTGTTGGAACAAATGGGACTCAACTCAACTACACAACTTTGTGTTTGAAAAAATAAACAGTTTAAGGTGGAATAATAATCTTGAATGCTTACAATTTAGTTCACTGAGGGTAATAGTAGAATAGTAGAACCCATATACCTACACATAATTGTATATTGTGGTTTCAAAGAATAGGGAGTCATACAACAATGGTGACGTCATACACCGTACCATCTTCGGTCTCTTGTTGCCTGGGACGTTTCCTTTGTTTATAATTGGGATAGGCCACTAGTGTACTGGGGAACACAAAGTTGGCGTGTAACCTCTTCTGTGCCAATGTCCTGGGTTTCAACTACTCAGAACACCAGGCATGTGGCAAAGTAATAACTGCTCTGCTAGCAGAAACGCCATAAAACTGCTCTCAAAGCTGCAGCAAATGTACTGTGTGATAGGAATCACTTCCTGGACCTATCCTGGGCATATGGACTGCAAAACCGCGAAATCCCTCATTTTCTGGAATTTTAACAACACTTGTTTCCTCAATTTACTTTATGGCCAAACACGATTTACACCTCGAAAACTTTTAAGAAATGGCTTTTTTTCATGTCAAGAGTTTTCAGTGAAAGCCAGCTCAGTGGATGTGCTTGCAGATGTTCCACTGCTTACTATTATTTACATTAAATGATAGGAACATGCAAATCTTATACTGGGCAATTTAGGTGTGACCCTCATACACCCAACTAGACTCACAAAGTCATCATTAACAGTGTTACACCGCCCAGACAAAAAGAAAACACATCTATAGATATAAAGAACAGCAAACTTCAAACTGTGTAGACATAGTCCATTCCATATAACAAGACTGCATGTGGGACATTTTGAGAACTTTACTTAAGTAACATTGTATCAGCAATTATCATTGCAAGTTCTCTATCTATCTATCTATCTATATATCTCTGTGTCTGTCTATCTGTCTGTCTATCTCTGTCTATCTATCTATCTATCTATCTATCTATCTATCTATCTGTCTATCTTTCTATCTATCTGTGTCTCTGTGTCTCTGTCTGTCTGTCTGTCTATCTCTGTCTATCTATCTATCTATCTATCTATCTATCTATCTATCTGTCTATCTATCTATCTATCGATCTCTCTGTCTGTCTGTATATCTATCTATCTATCTATCTCTCTGTCTGTCTGTCTATCTCTGTCTTCTATCTATCTATCTATCTATCTATCTATATATCTATCTACCTCTCTGTCTGTCTGTCTCTATCTATCTGTCTATCTGTCCATCTATCTATCTATCTATCTATCTATCTATCTATCTTTCTATCTATCTATCTGTGTCTGTCTGTCTGTCTATCTCTGTCTATCTATCTATCTATCTATCTATCTATCTATCTATCTATCTATCTATCTGTGTCTGTCTGTCTATCTTTCTATCTATCTATCGATCTCTCTGTCTGTCTGTATATCTATCTTATCTATCTCTCTGTCTGTCTGTCTGTCTGTCTGTCTGTCTGTCTATCTCTGTCTTCTATCTATCTATCAATCTATCTATCTATATATCTATCTACCTCTCTGTCTGTCTGTCTCTATCTATCTATCTATCTATCTATCTATCTATCTATCTATCTATCTATATATCTATCTATCTATCTGTGTCTGTCTATCTGTCTGTCTATTCACAAACACAAACACACAAAAGTACACATCAATCCATCCATACATAGTTATCTATCCATACATGTGTGTATGTGTGTTTCTATCGCTTTATGAAAGTAATTGTAAATAATAATACATTATTTACTATATTAGCTTATTTATAACTGCAGAAGGGGGTAGACATATAGCTAGACTGTATTTACACCTATACACACAGACACGTAGGCACACACAACACTTCAAATAAACAGACAAATAGACAAACACACACAGTTGTTTATTAAAGGTTAGTACAATTCTCTTTTAACGATTTAACCCAAATTCCATATTTAAACTAAACGTTGCGTTTACCAAAAAATAAGCTTTCTCTTTGAATGTTATTCAATTCACAACAAAAACAACACACACAAAGCTTTTTAAGAAGCTATATTCCTTACAATACAATGGCAAGCTGCCAGTATTTTTTTTTTGTAATTCCTTATAAGCTTATGACTTTATTGCTGATTCCACTTGGTGTTTATGCTGAAGTCAACAGCCCCAAACTTCAATCTTGAGATTAATACAAAATTCTGTTTTTTATGTGATTAAATCATTATATCATTCTCCAATATGTGATGGGGATGAAATGTTCTTACAGGGTAAAAAAAAGAAGTAATTTGGGGACGATATGCCTTCTCAGAGAGGCCTATGAAAATGATCTTTGCTGCCTATAGATGCCTTTAAATGGACCAATTGACACGCCTGAAGGAAACTATAGTATTGCAAAAATCATTTTTTTTATTAACCAATCAAAATTTCTTTCAAGACTCATTTAAGAAAAGGGAAATCATAATTCACTGGAAAGCTGAGCCAGAGCATATTGCTCATTTTAATTTAATGTATTATTCTAATCAAGGCAACAGATACATGATAATGCACCCATTAAAAAGAATGGATAGGCTCTATCAACTAAAGAGAAAACAATGTAGAATGAAAACGAAATGATAAAAAAGGAATCTGAAACGGTAAATATGTGAACAAAGATCCCTAAAATCAGCACCCATAATGTGAGAATATGGCAGAGATAAGTAAGGGGTGCATTTAGATAACACAGCAAAAGCCTTATTTGGGCCCAGATTTCTGTGTTATTTGGGATAATTTAATGGAAGAATTAAATAGATTTGAATAATAAGGTAGGTTTGTTCGTAATATCCACACAGTTGTCATTAGAGTGTATTAGATCGTGGAATAAACCACAGGCTTTTATTTATTGTGCAAAATCAGATTTATTTATTAATCTATATTTATATATATTTATTTCCCATTTTGGAAGACAATTCATTAAAGGGTGAGGTATATTCAGTAAACAGCGAGTTAATATTGAAAAAAATGCAATAAAAAAAAAAAAATAAATCTATTTTTCAATTAGGTGTCAAGACTTAACTGCATTGTGATCCATTGCATAAACTACGAATTTGGGTCATTTTGAAACTCCTTGCAAAATTAAGGTCAAAATTATTCATTCCGTAAACATAGGAGAAAAGATTTTATTTAACTGCACTGTTATAACCCCATATTTTAAAGTTGATTCCACTACAGCTTACTGTTTTCAGTAATCAATTCATCTGCAGTGAATGCACCCTATGATGATAGAATACGTTATTTTTTTAATTTTTTTTTAACATTCTCTCAGTATTTTTGTTTGTTTGTTTTTACAACTTGCGCTTTGCTGAATTATTGTCTAGGTAGCAAAGGATTATTTTAGTGTAGTTTTTTTTAGTCCCTACTTAAGAAAAAAAAATTTGACTACAAATGGTTTTTAGGGAGCAATAAAACTAGTTAAAATGGCTTTTTATAGATAAACACCTCTTTGCTGTTTCAGGGACTAAAATGGCTCCTCGTTTAGTTCCTATGTCTGTCTTTGTTGGTCTCCAGGATGAGAAAGCTTGCTTTGTACCCTAAAAGCCGTCATTGCTTCAACACCATTCCCCTCGTCGTAACTTTTAACTACTTGTTATAAAATTTATTGGTGGTTCGTAAAGAAGACTAAAGGTAATTCCCTTCCATCCGGTTGTAATACACCACTTCCATTGTTAGGTGTGAGGTGAAAAAAATACCAACTTTTATTGAACAAGAAAATCAAAGAGCATCAATATTTTAAGTAGTATCTTCCTCAGTTGTTGGGTAATAAATGTACGTTACACATAAACAACGTTTCTTGCTTCCAAATAAGTTTATTAGCAGAATCTAAAAGCAACGCAAAGTGAAATAAACTGTGGCGAATTATAAACAACAAAAAATGAATTAAACGAAGGAAATCACAATATAAGAAATAATAAGATATCATTTTTAACAGAACGCATTTTTTTTTATATATATTTATTTATTTTAATGTAGTCGTGAAACTAAAATTGTTCTTACTTGGAGAGAAACGAAATCTAAACGAATTCTTAAACCAAAAGGAGATAAATCCATTAAATTAAAATTAGCAGACAACAATTTTTGAGAAAAGATACGAAAACAAAGAGAAAAATTTACTGATAACTCAAAACCACATTAATATATGTGTGTGTGTGTAACTGTGTATGTATGTCTTTCTCTCTCATTATATTTTTTTTACATTTCTTCAAAAACAAAACACACACTCATATATATATATAGATACACACACACACACACACACACACACATATATTTAGATATATACACACACACACACATATATATTTATATATACACACACACATATATATATGTGTTCATGTATGCATGCGTGTGTGTGTATGTATATATATATATATATATGTATGTGTGTTCGTGTGTGTGTGTGTGTGTGTGTGTATGTGTAAAATACTCTATGTGTACATATGGTACACACATGCACACGAACATATATATTACGTATATATTTTAGCATATGTATCTATGTGTGTGTGTTGATACTTCAAATAGCATAATATTTGTTAATTATATATTCAGTATGTCAAAAACGTATATTAAAAGTACTCACGAGATACTTTTGAATGTCATTAGTATCCACAAAGTTTCAAGTTGTAATCAATATATCTAGAAGAAGGTTGAGAGTGTATATGGGAAAAACTAGGAATATATAATAACTATATCAAAATGTTAGTTTAATCTATTGCTATACAGCAATATGGCCTTCACTGTGGACCTCTTTAAGGCTGTTTGGTTGTATTCACCAAATCACATAGGGCGGAACAATAAAGTTCAGCAAATGAACAAAAGTATATTTAAATTTGAAAAAAAAAAAAAAAAAAACAACAACAATTAAGGAAAATGATTTGTATTGTAATAACTACAAATAAAGGTAAGGCCACAAAAAAGCGACAACAATATATATATATATATATATATATATATATATATATATATATATGTATTTATTTATTTTTTTATGGTGTTGTCGTCTTTTTTGTGGCCTTACTTATATTTTTTATATATATTTATAGTGTATATGCATAAACACATATATGTTAAAATTTAGTGTTGTCGCCTTTTTTTTTACTATATATATATCTTTATATATACACTATGAACTAGTGCGTATCTCTATTATATTATATACTATATATCTTGTACTATGTATTTTATGTTTGTGTAAGATTCTTGCATGACATTTTTTTTTACTGTATTAATTTAAACAAGTTGCACACCACACATTCACAGAATTAGTTCAACAAACAGTGTAATGAGCAATACATTGAATTATGTTAAAGCGAATGATAATAATACATTTAGGAGTTAGATGCCATTTTTGCAATTCATATTCAGTTAATTGGCAAATCCATAGATGCCTATATTCAGCTGTTTATTTTTATTATCTCTTGAGACATGGCATACACTCATTTTCTTATCTATTTATTTATTTGTGTGTGACTTGTGTGTAAATAAAATTATTTTTATTTATTTTTGTAACTTTAATGATATATATTTTATGTATATTTACTATATATCTATATATATTATATATTATATGGCCGCTTGAGGGTTACGGAGAAGCCAAAATCTGGTCTGGTATAAGCTCCAACATTTTAAAAGGCCTTAAAAGAAAAAAAAAAAACCTTGAAAAAAATCCTAATTACTTTATTAATTAAAACCCATAAGCTTACACCAGCTCTGATTTGATCCTCAGGAAGCTGAGACTCCTAGGATTAATTAGTAAAATTAGAAATAAGTGTAAAGGTAAGAAAAAAACATCAAATAATAAAAATATTGGGTAATATGGCGTCAAGAAAAGACATTTGCACACGCCACAAAATCCACTGCATTCTTGGTTGTTTGCAGAAAATTTACAGCTGAGCAATAAAAGTTTACGACTGAATCACAAGTTGGATTGGCCACAGGAAGTCATGTGGACTCTCCATGAACGTGAACTTTTTATTGTGGTTTCTCTTCTGAGTATTTCTCTCTGCTCCTTGCTATTACAGTCCGCCCAGAGCCAGGGAAAGGGCTTTTCATCCTATCTGATTTTTAAATCTATTTTTGATCATCTAAATATTCCTTTTTCCTTTTTCTTTTCTTTTCCCTTTTTGGGGGACTGGTGGAACACTTGCTTCGCTTAGAGGCATTTTGGAACTGAATTTACAGCACCTTTTGGTCGCCTCCCCCAATTCCACCCCTAGGGGCAAAAGGCACTACGTTTCGTTTGGAGAAAGCAAAGAATAAGAGAGCGCCGAGTTGTAAATACCTTTTTTTTTTGTTTTTTTTTCCCTTCTCTGGTTTGACTTCCCTGCTGTAGAAGCAGAGGATCGCTCCTCTCCCCACCTTTCTTTATCCTATTTTTTATTTATTTATTTATTTTTAGCCTGTTATGTTTTCTTCAAGCTCCACACAGCATCACCGGATCAGACAGAGAGAGAGAGAGAGAAAGAGAGAGGGAGAGAGGAAGAGAGAGAAAAGAGAGAGTGTGACAGAGAGTGGCTGCCTCGGTAAGTGATCTCTTATTGGTTAAAATATCTAGCTAATGGTCCATAGCGATGGGTGGTAAGGAAATTAGACTGAACGTTCTATTGTAGAATCTTGTTGGCAAAATATTGTGATATGGTAGATCTGCAGGAATAGGTTATTAAAGTGCAAGCTGGGAGTTATTTTTTTCCCTCTATGTGATGTCATTGGCTTTTTAAATTTTTTTTTATTTTTTTTTACACAACGACAGTGTAGGATACTAAGATTAAATCGCTCCTTGCTTGTCAATTCCCCCCCAATGTTGTAAGGCTGCTGTACAAGGTCTGAGGGCCTTACAAAAAGGGGTGTGATGCAAGACAGAACGAAAGAGAGAGAGAAAGGGAGAGAAGATCCGCAAAGGAATTGAGGTCGGAAGCTTAAAAAAAACTGTATGATGATGTTGAGGATAGGAAGAAGAATGAGAACTTTTTTTTTTTTTTTTAATTCTGTAAGAGTAAGGTTGAACTGAGCATGCGCAGTAAGGGCAGTGCCACTATATCCAGAACTGTATGCCAAGCTAGGTCTTTCTGGGTTATTATGTAATTGGAATGAGATTCTAGTTTGTATTTTTTAAATAGGTTTATTTATTCTGAGAAGAGGTTAAACAGTGACAAGAGTTGTGTTATTAACCACTGCTGTACTAGAAATGGATTTTAAGATTTGAAAATACATATATATATATATATATATTTAATGCTATTTCTTAATTAAGACTCCCTATCCATGATAAAATGATATGTTTTATTCTTCATACATCAATATAACATGCTTTTTATACATTATTTTATCATAGTGTGCATGTGTAGTATTTACTATCTTTGTGAGTTCTGATTTTATCTAGGAAGTGATACAGTTTACAAGTCTAGTTGAAATCCTTTATTTGTTTTATTTTCATGTGTAGCTGATTTTATCTTTACTTACAGTTTAGTAGCAACAATATAAATGCATATAGACTTTTGATATTGTTGTAACATTATTTTAGGTCTAATATTATTAAGGTATATTTGAAATAAATACTGTGTGGATTGCTTTTACTACACTCGTGTTAATCTTGCATTTGTGAGAAAATATGTGTTTCTAAATTTACAGATATTAAATGGAGTACACACACACACACACACACACTCAGACAAACACACACACACACACAAACAAATCTATATTGAACTTAATATCTAATTAAATTACAATTTAAATACACATGGTTTGCAATATGTGACTCGTTCATATGACCCTAATGCTACTGAGTGTTTATTTAACCTACTTATTTGATGCTTGAGGTTTATTGCCACACCCAAGCTTAATTAAATCGAAATGTACTTTTAGAAGCTGAAAAGCCATGTGAGAGCTTTTTTCTTTAAACAAAATGCAGACAGACTCTGTTTGGCCTAACAGTGTATCCCATGTTTTCAATTATTTAGAGACTGCAAGTAAATATACACGGTCGATTTGTGTGTATTTCTGTTTGCCTGCTGTCGATATTTATTTGGGGGCCATCTGGATTAACAGTGAAATGGATGCTTCCCCAGCAGACCTTGTCTGCCTGCAATCCCAGCCAGTTTTATGGCTGTCCTGGCCATAAAGACACATACCAACAGATCTTTTTAGGAGATGTTGGTCAATACTAGCCATTGCGCCATTGTTCTATTCCTTAGCCACAAACGGATATGGTCTAGCCTCAGAATTGTCCCTGCAATGCTTGTGGAAATGCATTCCTGTTAACCCTTTCAGTGACGGGCTGAGAGGATTGTCCTTTTGAGGTTTAAAGCAGAAAGTAGTCTAGATTTGCTCCTGGGTTTCCTACTCCCCGTGTGATCTGTGTGTCTGAGTTACTCCTGGGTTTGAATCTCCAGTAATTTGAGGCCTATGTGGCTTGGAATCTCTAGGCTTTGTTTCAATGTATCAATTTCTCTGTGTTTCCATCTGTGGCAAACATACAGACACAGGAATTTTATATAAATAATCTATCTGTCATCCAAACCTCTGGCTGCTTTCACAAATAAACCCTTGGAGTAAATTGCTAGAAAGCAAATGAGTTTAATAAGGGCAGCATAGATCGAGTTATTCAGCCTATTTATAGAGCAATACGATAGACATTTCCAATTCCTTGGGGGGGAGCGGGGAAGCTTGTATCCACCTGCTATAAACTTGAATTTTACATTATTTTAAATACAGGGCAGAAAAAAACTAAAACCGCTTAATATCTAAACACAATATTTATTTGTTTGCGTTAGAATACTGGAAACCTGTAAACTCTCAGGCCTATTTACTAAACAGCGAACTGCAATGAACACAACACATTTCAAATTTAGATTAAAATAGCCACGCTGTTTCTCATACCTTAGCTGAACACCTTTTACGAATCAAACACTTTTTTTGCCTAAATTTTACAATTCGAGTTTCAGTTCACGATATTTCGCTGTTTAGTGAATAAACACCTCTAGAACGTTAACTAACGAATTGTAGTTACCGGTACCTGAGAATTGACTAGAGAACATTAGGCCAACACAGAGTAGATGGGAAATTCATTTCAACTACAGGTTAGGGATATCATTTTTTAAACATCACTAGTTTGGCCTCAAATTTACAAATAAAGTTTTTTTTATATCAAAACCCTGTTATAAATAGGCCCTATTATCCTTTTTATCAGTATCTTATTATTTAATGTTAGCGTTGCTAATGCCATCGCTATTTTATCATTTATCATCATTTATACTTTTTATCAGGTATAGAACAAAAAAACAATATATGTATATATTGTTTATTTATTTGATATATACAATAAATAATTTGTTTTATATCTATTATACACACACACACACACACACACACAAAATATATTTTTATAAACACAGATCTGCACTATATATATATATATAGTGATTTTATAAAAATGTGTTTACTATATATATATACACATAGCGCAGGTTAGTTGAATGTATTTATTTTTGTTATTGTTTTATTGTGGTTGATGCAATGGGCACGCTGTCTGTGTTGTTTGTGTTGCTTTTTGGAAAGACATTGGTACAATAGAATTTTTCCTTGTTGCTACAAATCTATATTGAGAAGGAAAAACGTTTCAGGTGTCCATTTATTATAAAGCAGTTTTATGATATTCGAATATATTTCAGGAGGAGCCCTGTGTTAGATTGTTTTTACAGATACAAAGAGCAAAAAAAAAAAAAAAAAAAAACAGAAAGTGGTGTTAAATATTCTCTGTGTCTATAAATATTTGATGCCTTCTCGATGTATGTGTTCATTTTGTTATTTGGACTGGCAGTAAAACGTTCAAACGCTAAAATAAGAAGGTATTTATTGAAGTGAGCATTGAGTTAATAAGAAAATGAAAGCGTCTTTGCGTCTGTTCACATTGCATATTTATTGAGCAGATTCTGGTGCTTATTCCCTCGGTTTAATCCGGTTTTTAAATTTACAGTTGTACTTTGTAATTGTATAAATACAGTAATAACAATAAAACCACAATATGGAAAATGATGACTTCGAATGGATTTTTGTTTTGTTGTTCAAACGTGGATTACACATTCTGGTTTTATTATAGCAGCCAGTATCACATTGTAAAAGGTAACATAGGGGTCAGGATACATAAAATGAACGTATATTGCTAAGCTATTATATGGGAATGGCCTAGTCTCACTGCATTTTGAGCTTATATGTGTTAAAATGCTCAAATTTCATTAACCCTTTCAGTGTCAGAAGGCCTTGCAAATTATTAAACAAATATTTAAAACAGAAAGGGCCCTGTGTACCCATTTCCCCCCTATTTAATTTTTTTTTTCTGTCATATAAGTTGTTTCTGTGAAGGCTTAAACCCAGTTTAAGGTTGTTGCCACAAGTGGTTTTTTTTCCATATAAGACTTGATTGTGGCTCCTGCCTTGAAGTAGTTATAGTGCAAACTGGTGATATTTAATTCGCCCTGCAATAAAATTGGTTTACTGTTCGTGGGCTCCTTTGTTTACTTGTTTGTATACTGCCACCAAGTGACCGAAAGCTGTCAAACCATCGCACACTGTCTGAACTGGTCAAGATGAGCCTGTGCTAGACCTTAGGGGGGAGTAAATGTAATCAATTGAGAAGGTAATTCTTTGATGCTTTTAAATGCATTTTTTTTATGTGTGAAGTTTGGTTTACCATAGAATCTGTGAATTGTTTTTTATTACTGATGGGCAGTGATATAGAACCAGGGATTTGTGTATATGGAACAATTACAGCCATGCAGTACACACATAGATAGCCACTGTAGCAGCCTCTCCCAAAACCTAGCAGTAACATGCAGCACACACAGGAACTACACCCAGTGCAAAGCGTAGTTTATTTTAGAATACAATGTTGTCACATCACAGTTAGGTTAGAAATCAAGACACATAAAAATGATGTAGCGTTTGAAATGGTGCATTTAATATATGATTTTCGTTGTGTTCAAAGCATCACGTTAAGAGATCCACTTAAGGTAACACACTGTTTTGTTTTATTAAATAAATCTTCCCAGTAATCTGATATGAGACAGCAGTTTGCAAGCCTGTAAACACGTTGAATAAAGCCCCTTAAGGTTAATGGTTGTGCAATTTTTCATTGTGAGGTTATGTTTTCATATTTAATAACGTTTTGACAATGGCTTTTTGGTGAAACTAATCAAAGAAGGATCGCTTTGTGTCAATGGCCATGGGTGTGCTTGATGCTATTCACAGTAAATAATCACGATATATGCATATTGATTGCAAATTCAGATTTTTCAATGCTTGTTACAATTTTTAATGAAGGACAAAAATAATTCAAATATGCTGATTTTTTAATATTCATATATACATATTGGGGCTGCAATTGCATTAAATGTACGGTTTTCAAAAGACAATCTGGTAATTTAGAAAGAGGAAGATTAAATATTACACAAAACCACAAGTTCGAATTTCCTAATGAGAAGTTATAGGTGAAGAACATTTTTCTTTTTTTTTTCTAAATACTTTTAGAGTGCACTGTCTTCATCCTTGGGGAAAATTCGATTCCACTGACTTGTGTAGAACAGACATGAAGTTCTTTACTTTCAAATGACGTCATAGTTATATCACAATCTAAAAATAAATAGATACACCGGAAATATTACTTCAGGTTACTTTAGGTTCTACATTTACACATTACTCGATTCATAAAACAAGTAGGTTTTGCAAAATATTCAGAAATTGACAGAAACGTATAGTTTTGAATAGGTAAAATCTCACTAGTTACGACTCCAAATTTCGACAAAAACAAAAGTATAAACTCCCAAGTGCTATGGAATGCAGTATGTGCCTAGATGTAACAAAAAGCTAAAGTTTAAAAATATATATTTCAACAGAAATTCTGTCAAGATTGATTTAGGCAGAATAACAGAATATTTGATGTTTTTTTTATTTTATTTTTTTCATTCTGCTTGTTGAAACTTTTTGCATTGTTCTTCATACTGATTGATGTAGTGTTGCATATTTTGATATTATAATATTGCTGTTTACAATGCTCGAAGGGAAAGTTGTTTATATTGTGTCTTTATGTTGCATTTTTTCCTGGCTCTCATCTGTATCCCTAAATTACATAACAAGTCAGTAAACAATCAACTTGTGAAAGTAAAATTCTGCCCCTCAACTTTCTGTCAGTCCAAGCCCCATTAATTTGCAGGTATGTGTTTATGTGAGCTTGCTTTACGGCAATAATTATTACATTCTTGTAACCTGACTGCTACTTTCTGTTCGCGAATCGCACACATTGTATTAAAAATGACAACAATCTCACAAATAGTTTTAGAAATACGATGTAACCCGTCCTCCTCCAGTTTGGGATTCTTCACTGCGTTTCTCTCTCCTATCTCCATTTAACTATTTACAAACAGTTATAAAAATACATTTAAAAAAACAATATTTTTTTTTGGCATCTGGCCATCAAAGAGTTTTTATATATATATTGATCTTCACTTACCCCATATGTCCCGGAAATCAAATAAGCCCTGTCTGTGACTGATATCAAAGTATTATTGAATGAGATTAATTATCAGTGGCCCAGTGAAGCTGGACTACAGTCAACGAATTGAAACCTTAAATGAATAACACGCATATCATTGGTTATAGCGCAAAGTATGATCATAAATAAATAAAATGTATTTGAGTCAGATAGCCAGATAGGTAATAAATTGCATATATAAATTAAAAAGGTGAAGGGGAAAAGTACTTAGTCTTTATATCCCAAGTATGTGATGTCCAGCATTTCAGCTCAGTATTAATTACAAATACATATTTATCTCCCCTCCTGATCGTAGACAAATGTGCATTTATGTGGCTTAGAAGTTGTGTATTGATATTATAGCAGATATCTGGGGCGCCTATAAACACCAGACACTCAATGAGTCTGTAAAGGTTGTCAGACATCCCCTGCCAGTGTGCAGGGCACAATTAAACATTTCATTAGATTGCAAAGAGGCGTTGTGTTTATTGCAATTCCAATAAGCAGGGTAGTGTTGAAATTAAACGTATATAGATGGCAAATAATCACAATCATTCGTTTGTTGGTGCAGAAGTGGGGGCTCAGGGGGTTTAGGGATTTTAATAACACTGATGTTAAGTGATGAAATATATTTTGACAGAAGCCACTGAAATCCAAAGCTTTGCTTTGCCCATAAAAAAAATATATATCGGTGCTGTTTCCTTTCCCTTAATTGGGAAGGATATAGAAAACACGTGTGTGAAGGCAATTATTTTAAGGTGTTCTATTCTATCAGTTAATCAATCCGCTAATTATAGAATTAAAAAAATACAATCGTCTATTCTGCAGTATTTGTATGTATGGATGCAGGTGTGTGAAAAATGAATGGAATTTATTGAAACAGTTTATTCATTAGAAACGTTTTACCTGTAACTCGTGGCCTAGGATATAAGATACTGTACGGTTTGTTACACTGGCTGTTTTGTGGTATGTAGAACTAAACACACAAGTCACGATTCTATTTGTATCATAAACATCTGTTCTTGTAAAATATACTGAGTTTACATAATTGTGCTGGGATTTCATTTAAGGAAAATACCTCACAGGCAATTACCTTGTAGTGAATGTAACTTTATTTTAGTTAGAAAAAGACATGTTTTCAGAAAATAAAATCTCATTTTTAAAACTATTTATTGGCCAACCACAAAGACCGCCCTGTCAACTTTCACCAGGCTGATGGGTTTTTAAAAATTCTTCCTTAAATTGCTGCTCTGAAAATTCACTAACAATGACTTTCCTTTTGTTAAAGCGAGTTGGAAGTTGAAGCCGGTTTTCTACCCACCATAAATCGACTATTGCTTTAAGGATTGCCCTTTTGCTTATTCTAGTAATAAAACACTTAACTTTCCTTACAAATAGAAGCACAAAACTGCCTCACTGAAATCTTTGAAATACCGATGTCTTGCCCCAAAATAATCCCAAACATTCCCAGGAAGATTGACATATGGGACAAACCAAATTTTTTTCCCCCAAAATGTTAGAACAACAGATAGGTAACATTGTTACATTCCTTTAATATCATAACACTGACAGGGGGCAGATGGGGTGGCTGAGGGGGACCTTTTGGATTTTAAACCACATCCCAATCATACTCCACAATAAATAAGAGATAAGCTGATAAGTGGGCAATGAAATAGGACTCTTCAAAAGATATCAAACGTTTTATAGCCATCTTAAGGGGATTTAGTGTGATATTAAACTATATCATCACACCAAGCTGTCATGACATCAATGTGTGTATGTTTGAATGTATGTAAACATACAAGTAATATATCTATATATGTATCTATCTATCCTATCTATACATTTATAAATATACAAAAACACACATATATCTATATAAACTTGCATCATGTAAACACCCTTAGTTCTATGAAGCTATATACCTGTGAATGTGTGCATGCATGTGTTTACATATATACTACAATGTATGAACATGCGATTTACTGTGTTAAAAATAAATGTTGCATGGTTGCTTGAATATAGCAAGTTTTATCTGAAATACATCAATTAGATCGCTATCCCTGATTGAAAGAAATATAATTACATCCTCAATCACATCAGACAGAGAAACATTAACGCCCAAGGTCTATGTGTCTAACAAAGAATTCGAATCTTTCCAATGAGATATGGAACTATTATTGTTGCTTTGTATTTGTAGTATCCTTACTTGTATCCTGGGTGTCCCACACTGTCCCAGTGTAATCCCACACTCAGATGGTTTCTTTATTTTGGTTTAAACTTTATTTTTTGGTGCTGGCTGCACTCAGGGGACTGTTAGTGTTAAAGCAGAGCAATAAACGACCCCTTTTCGTCTGTTCTCGTTTTTATGGCTTAACAGCCAGAATTTCGCTTTGTTGCTCTCAGGAAAAAGATCGTAAAATTCTACAGCATCCGGGTTGTTTCCCAGCCTTGATAAAATATGGCTTTGTGTAACTTTTAGAAACTGTGACTTTTTAGGAGCAGAAAAAAAGGGATGGATCTTCTAAGAACAACATGAAAACTATCACTAGTCTCTTATGTGAAATTACAGACTTTAAGAGCATGATGTTCACTTGTAAATAACACAAGCTGTTTATTCAGTTTAATGCCATTTGTTTGGGATATATATATTTGAATTTCATAAATAAGGTGATTCTAAGCATTATCGAATAAAATAATCACCTATTTTAAATCACAACCTCAAGACCCCTGTCAAGTTTAAGAGAGCCCCCCTTTTTTGCCTGTGATCTTCCTTACACAAAACCCCACTTGCACATCATATTATTTAACGATTAATTTACTAAACAGAGTTATTTATGAAATATTAAAGAACGCACTGGCTATGGCACAACTAATTATTCCTATTGTTTACGTTTTCAAAAAACACACTTCAGTAGCCACGTTGATCATTTAAAAACAAATAAATATAAAAGTATATAGGCGTTTCCCGTGTAAAACAGATAATGTAAATATTAACATGCACATAAATATTATGGACACTACTAAAGTACAGGCAATGGGCTGAACTACAACAACAGATGCGTTTGCATTAATTGTTGGATAAAGCAATATCTCAATTATTGTTCTCACGCTTCACCTATTATGATTACAACATTCAGGCTTTGCATGTTTATAAAAAAAAAATAATAATTTACTATAAATTTAATACCTTAAGTGTCCTATAGAGGCTCAGATCTTTCATTAGCTTGAATATTAGTATATTAATACATATATGTGTGTGACTATGTGACTTTATGTGTATATGTTATGTACAGAGGTATTATATTTTTGTTAGCACACATTCCTTTGCTTGCTCTGATGCTTGGGATCTAGGGGTAGGTGTCTGCAAAATTCCAAACGCCTGTTTTGCATACATTAGATATTACTAGGGACAATGTAAGAATGCTATCAGAATAAAATGCAAATTGAATAAAACAGGGCTGTACTCCTGGGACATCCTTCCCAAAATAAAATTTATATATATATATTTTTTTTTTCATTATTAATTTTTTCCCCCCTCTCCCTCATTCCTAAAACTAATTTAATATTTCCACTGCAAGACTTAGTTTGAATGTATACTTTCAACTAGGGAATCAACACACTAGCAAAAACCAATTTTTTCCTTTCTTGACATCTCGCTTCCTATTGGCTCCAAGGAGGTCAGCTGACTTTGTCATTTTGTCTGTCCTGGAGTGGAGCCGTCCCTATAACAATCTAGTTCAGACTACAAACTGGAGCGAGAAATAAATATTAAAGAAATCTTACAGGCAGGTAAAGCAGAAGATATGAATTCCTATTTCACGAATCCTTCTTTATCCTGCCATTTAGCCAGTGGCCAAGAGGTCATTCCAAATGTGGCCCTTAATTCAACTGCCTATGACCCTGTTAGGCATTTTTCAACTTATGGGGCTGCGGTTGCTCAAAATAGGATCTACTCCTCTCCATTCTATACCCCGCAAGATAATGTGGTTTTTAGCTCCAGTCGAAGTCCTTATGAGTATGGATCTAATGCATTTTATCAGGACAAGGATATGCTAACTAGCTGCAGACAGAACTCAATGGGACACAATACACAGACTTCAATTGCACAGGATTTTAACAGTGATCAGACCAGAGCCACTGCACAGGATCAGAAAACTAGCATTCAGATCTACCCGTGGATGCAACGCATGAATTCTCATAGTGGTAAGTTTTACAGCTTGGAGATATAAATTAAATAAACTCAGCCATTTTTACGATCGCCTCCCCTAGCAGAACAGGCTCTGCTCCTTTTTTTATGGCCCTCATAAAAGTCATAAAGTAGCTCCTTTCACAGTTTCCGTTACAGGCCTTTTATTTGTTAAGTTGTTGCAAAGCAAATCTGTCTTGTTATGTTCTTTCTAATTAAAAGACGTTGAGAGTGTAAAATATCTGTAATAAAGTTCAACGAGTATTTTTATTTAATTTTTTTAATATATATATTTTTTGTCAATTTTAATTTATTAAGGGGTAAGGCAGTAGTGAAGAGTTAGGTAAAATAATATATGTATATATATATATATATACACAGATAATAGATGTCTCTTTAAAGGGACCTTTAAATGGAAAATGAATAGGTGTGGTGGCATTATTATAATTGTTATTATTATATTTTAGTAATTTTATGAGTCAGGAAAAATAAGGTTGTTAGACAATGTCATTATGTGAAAGGTGCTCTAATTAAATAAATGGTCGGTTTTTGTTTTTTTTAATTAATTAAGAGCAGCATCTTAACAAGCAACCTTTTTATTTTCATTGTGCATAATAAATATGGCTAATTATAATAAATGCATTAATTAACTCTAAGTTTTTTCATATATGTATTTATATATACACATACATAATTCTTATATATACATACATTATCTGAGTTAATTAATATTTGGGGGATAGGGCGATGTATTGTGTGAAATATTTGCCCCTTTTTGGGTTAAGGGGGTGCCCATGGCAGCAGCAGGGTAATGGGGGGCTTGGAGAAATTTTGATAGTTATGTTGTGTTATATATTTTTTCTTTTCTCACTAATTATTTTCAGTCTGTCTTGTGTCTGAATCCCTAGGGGTGGGCTATGGAACGGATAGAAGGAGAGGTCGCCAGATCTACTCTCGCTACCAAACCCTTGAACTGGAGAAAGAATTTCACTTCAATCGCTATCTGACCAGGCGCAGGAGGATTGAGATCGCCAATGCACTATGCTTAACGGAGCGTCAAATCAAAATCTGGTTTCAGAACAGGAGAATGAAATGGAAAAAAGAGAGTAACCTAACTTCAACCCTGTCTGGGGGCAGTGGTGGAGCTGATAGCCTGGCCGGGGGTAAGGAGGAGAAACGAGAAGAGACAGAAGAACAACCCAAAGAATGAAAGGGGGTACCTCCAGTCATGAGCCCCCTCTGTCCCCCCTGTCTGTACTCCCCCACCTTCCTTGGGCTGGCAGCAGTGCAATGGATGGGCTGCATGGTGGGACTTAACCTGATCAACACAACATCTCTTTCCAGAGCCAAAAGTGGACTATATACATTGACAGAAACAAACACACCGTGCATTGTGATAGCTTTTTTTGGCCAGCCAAATATTCTCTGTGTTCCTATGGCTGTGAGTCTGTATGTCATGATTCTACACCAACTTTTGACTAAAGACTGTGTTTTCAGAGTCACACATTTCCCTGTAAACAAAACATTTGCCTGCAACAAAGGGACAAGCCTTTGCCAGACTTTGCCTGTGTGTGTATGTATTGAAGGGACAGAGACCCTGCACAAAATGAAATTTCAACAGAAGTCAAGCACTCCCTAAGATATATCCCTTGTCTTCTGATCCATATGCCTTTGCCACTTTAATGGCAAAGAAATCCTCCCTCCTCCTTCCTTCAAGAAATAGCCTGGCTGTGTTTAAAATCCATACTTTTGGGTCATCTCCCATGCTCCATACTGTGACAGATGTGTGGACTTTTATTTCTCAATGTGATCGTGGTGTCAGTATTTATAAATTTCTGTTAGCACTGCAATGTTCAATAAAATAAAAATGTAGCAAGTTAAATGAAATTCCATAGCTGTAGAATATGGTTCCAATTGTGTTTCACTGATTATGTATAAAGGTCACGTCCTATGGACAAACTGTTGAGTATTTAATAAAATTGATATTATTTTTAATGGTGAGATGTATTATTATTTTCCTCGCACCTGGTTTTGTAAACACTAAACAAACGCAGCTCACATAGAACTTCCCCTTGGTCATTCACAAAAGTCAGAATTTTCTCAAATGCACCTCATCCTTCTACACAACCTTCCTATTGTTATTTTATGACATGATAGAACAATCAAGCTGTATTCTTCATCCACCTAACTTCCTGAGCAAGACCAAGAGCCTAAAAGCACAGCACAGACTATCCCAACACTCATTCCTCTCCCAGCCAGCATAGATCAGAAGAAATTATAAAATGTAATATTAAAAAGAATTCTTCACAATCTTGGTAAGAACAACACAATGCACTACAGAGCAAAATAGCTGCAAATAATGCACACCGACACACCGACACAGAGAGCAAAACAAAACAAGGATGAAAACAAGCACACATAAAAAAAAATTACAAAATAAATAAATAAGTAAAACATTATAAACATTATATTTATTATATATACATGTAAATATATTTTTATATATACATGTATATATTATATTCACTATAAATCACTCCTAGTTATTTCTCTCTTTCTCTCTATATATAAAATAATAATCATAAATAATATACTTAAAGCTTACTGTAAAACACATCCATTTGCACTATATTATTAAACAGTAGCATTTGACAATAGACAAAGTTAAACGAATCGTATCCTGCAAATATTAGGTAACATTATTATCTAGCCATTTATTTCCCTTCCTGTAAATACATTGTAGCAAAACTAAGAGATTCCACGTTAGAGTTCATTTTTTATCTATAAATGCAGGGAAGTGCTAATTTACAAAACAATAAATAAAAAATAAAAATGCTGTACAGGCGCTTTATAAACCACGGATAATCTACAGAGCTCCATTTAATTTTCCTAAATTAGTATTTTTTTCTGGGTACATAATTGTTTACATTAAAGAAAGAATGGGGAAATATTAAAATATTTTATCTATAACTTGTACTAGCAACTCTCCCATCTCTCAGAAGGTGTTATTTTTATTTGCAGATTAAAAAAAGGAAATGAAAATTTAAAAAAAAAAACTAATTATAAAAATGTCCTCTGTGTTAAAATAGCGAAATAGGGAAGCATGTATATTTGTATAGAGTAAGAACAGAATGGAACTCTACCAAAACACTATAGAATTTTGAAGAATAAATTAGTTCTGTATGATCTCTCAAGCAAGACAAACACCCAGAGAGAGCAGGACTTTCACTGCTGTGATCAAAACACAAACATTTTTTGAACACGCATGTTTGGGAGATTTGGGACTAGATAAGAGATCTGCATTTCAAGGACCAGACCAAGAAAAAAAACCTTAAAAAAAAAACCCCAAAGTGAACAAAGACAGACACGAAGCCTGGCACCCACTTCAACACGTGCTCTATTCTTATCATATCCCCTGCATTTACATGTAAGAAGGGGGCCACAGAAATATGGTGCATTAGATCTGATTGATAACTTTCATTGTTACTTTCATACAGCAAGCTATTCTCACACTAGAGACTTTGATACATAGATTTATTCACGATTAGCAGTAATCTGGCCCATCAACTGATCACAGTCCATCTCACACAAATTAATATACTTATCTAAAGACCATAAAGGGATTTATTAAAAAGACAAGAGCTTTCACTTGCAGACGAGGTAGAAGTGAAATAAAATGCACAATGTGTGTCCTAAAAGAATTTAAAAAATTCAAATAAAAAGGGGAGGGGGTAACTTGGAGGGACATTTTGTAACTATTAAAAGCGTTTCAAAATAAGGTCAGGTATTATTATTTTTTAAAATCCCATGTTACCAGGTTTATTAAAAAAATAATGCGGGTAATTTTCATTATCTGTTGACCTATCACACACCAATGGTGGCGTAGAGTAGACTGCAGCCATATTTAACAGGCGCTTTACTACCATATTGGCACCAGGTGACGCTGTGGGCTCATTGTCTTTTTTTATGTACTTGGGGGCCTTCAGTTTGTTCTGCCAACATATCAGATACGTTTCACAGGATTCCATCAATAACCTCCTGGGGTCATCAAGCCAAATTTATGACTGGCCAACAGAGTCACGTGATTCTATTTAAACATCCCATATTTGGGCAGAGCACATAGAATAAAGAAACAGGATTCCCCAGCTATAAATTCTGCACTTTAGAGAACAAAACCCCCTGAACTTCAAAGGGCCACAAATCAAGCATAATCAAAGGGTGCAAATAATAATAATAATAATATATATATATATATAGTGGAAAAAAATATATATAACAATATTAATAACAACAATAATCAGCTATGAGCTCTTACGTAGCCAACTCATTTTATAAGCAAAGTCAAAATGTTCCTGCCTATTCAATGCAAAGTTATGGGAATTACGGATCTGTACCCGAAGTCCCTTCATCCAGGTATTGCTACAGTGGGCTGGATCTGAGTATTACATTCCCTTCTCCTGGTTCATCTAACTCTCTGAACGGTCTGGACATGCCTTCAAATCCCACTCCTAACTCTGAGCGGCCCTCCTGTACAGTTATGGGATCTTCTCTGGGTAGAGGAGAGCACAGTAGCCTCAGCCCTGGGATTTACAAAACTGGGAGCACTTCGCTGGAGGAGAGATCTAAGGGACTTGAGAACATCAAAGCAGAACCGATACAAACAACTTCTCAAGCAGGTCAGCAGCAAGTCACAGCAGCTACACCACAGCAGCAGCAACAACAACAGCAGCAGCAACAACAGCAGCAACAGCCACCACAAATATATCCTTGGATGACCAAACTACACATGAGCCATGGTAAACTTTCACTTCTTCGTTTTGTTTCATCGGGGGGTTTTTTTTCTTCTTCTTTTTTTTTTTGCATTGGTTTTTATAGGCCATACGGGGCAAATAATAAAAAAAAACCCGAGGTCGTAAATTTTACGACTAAGGCATCAATTGCTCGTAAAACTGTCCACTAAAAGGCTTAGAGGCTATAGACGTTCAAATTTATGACAGCATAATTGGATCATAGAAACAAAACGCGCAGAAAAAAGGCGATAATTCCATTTTTGTTTTTAAAAAAAGGGGGGCAAAAAAAAAAAAGAAATAAAAAAAATTACAAAACAACAACTTTTTGCATGCAGACTTGCTTTAGTACTTTCCTTAGAGTTAAAACGCCTTCTAGTAGGCATTGTACATATTCATATAAAAAATATATCACATTAAATGCATACCTATTTATGGACTAGCTCACTTTATTAACTTTATATTTCGCCTTGTCGTTTTATTTTCTTTCTTTATTTTTTGGAGTGTTTGTTACATGTAGAACACTACTGAGCCTTTTTTTTAAATGATCTGCTTAATACACATAGATTGTGTGGGATGTATTGAATTAATTTACGATATAACTTGGTCTATGTACCTATATAGATGTTATATTTATTATGTGTTTATTTACTATACTTTCTACTTTACGCTGTGTGTAATCTTTGCTTTTATATTCTGTGAATGGGCTGAGAATTTATTGTCTTTTGGGGGGGAATTATTATAGTTTTTATTTGACATTTTACGTGTTAAGCTACATTTATAATAATATTTTTTTCCCTTCACCTCCATACTTCCTTGTATCCAGAAACGGACGGAAAACGTTCTAGGACAAGTTACACTCGGTACCAGACCCTGGAGTTAGAGAAGGAATTCCATTTTAACCGATACCTGACCCGCCGAAGGCGCATAGAGATAGCGAATAACCTCTGTCTAAACGAAAGGCAAATCAAGATTTGGTTTCAAAACCGAAGAATGAAATGGAAAAAAGATTCTAAAGTGAAAAGCAAAGACTCTATGTAAAAAGGAACAACAAAGGCGAATCTGGGGAGGAACATAGTCCATATCTAAGTTTTATTACACCCAAATATTGAAACTTTATCATTTTGTTTGAGGGGGTGATGAGATTGGGAAATGACTATAGGGATTCTAAGTCTTTCCTACTATAACCCTCTTTATCTAAATTATGACACTCGCTCATAACTTTTCAAAGCAAGATAATGTATAGAACAGTCTCTTGTCCCTTTAAGTGTTCTATTTTTACAATTTCATGTAAAGGTAAAACTGTGGAAAAGTGTATAGGGAGTTAGCCCCCTGTTTATTTGTGCAAGCCCCCATTGTAGTAGGCTTGCAAGCTGTGCAGGGTCAAGGAAAGTTCTTGAGCGAAAAAAATGCTAATTGGGATACTAGGTTGAAAAGGGCAGAGAAAGTGTGGCTGTATTATATGATGCCTCTAAGGACTGGACTCATATCTTTGGTAAATGGCTAGCTGTGAAAATAATAAGAAAATAAAAATCATGAATAGGATTTGAAAAGTAAACTTCCTGGATTGTAAAATAAAGACTAGGACAGACTCAGTGGAGTAGGGGGATTTAAAAAAAAAAATTAAAATAAATACCAATTGGTTTGCCCAGAGCACTTGTATAGTCTTTTGCAAATGGCAAGACACAATGAAATGACTTCGCATCATACTAGATAATGTTTATATTTAAAAATTACTTAGGGGGCAAATGTACCCACTTTGGAAACTCTTTTAAGTTTTTCCCTCCAGACACTTTAGTATACTCTGTAAAAAACAAACAAACAAAAAAAGTGTTTGTGTAAAGCATTTTGGCATGATGGAAAGAAAAAGAAAAAAATCAGAAAAAAATCAGAAAAAAAAAATAGTAAAAGGCAGACTTTGTTTTAATGTGTAATTTATTTTATTTTTTTGCGTAATTAATGCTGAAATGTATAAAGCCAATTTGTACGTCATTGTTTTAATATAATCCTTTTTAGTCAATTTTATTGGATAATGTACTTCATATATTTATTGGTTGCTTTTTTCATATGTGAGAAATCATGAAACCTATATTTTGTCATATTGAATAAACAGCAAGTAATATAACATGTGAGCCAGGGTGTAATGTTGAATTGTGTTTATTTCTAATAAGACCAGTAAGCTGACTGCAGTTTTGCCAGTATATCTCAATTTAAATTCTATATTTCCTTGTCCTGATGCCAGGCAGTGACACGTGATGTTGCAAAGGTGTGTTTGCCTATATTATGTAATATTTTGTCTTTAACTTTTAATTAAGCATATCTGTTTTAACCACCCACAAAGTAGAAGGGGATTTACCCTGTAGAATCAGATAACCACCAGTTTCTGCAGAATAACTAGTTCATATCAATTTAAAATATATTTTTAGACTTAATTTTAGTTAAGTGAAACAGATCTGAGTACACCTTATGAGTTGTTCTACACCAAGGATCAAAAATATAGTCCTGAAACAATTAGACTGCATCCCCCAAAAAAGCTAGACTCAAGCCTCCTAAAATTGTATCTGAAACCTATATGGTATAAGCTACACATAAATCTATATCAAAGACAAGCATATAATCCCCAATGTTGGTTACAAATTTGCTAATGGAAATCGTTTAGCATTTTGAGTCTTAGAAAATGAAAAACATACCTGTAAAAGCTATAATCTGGAAATCTCGTATCGACAGACTCCTACCAATATGATGCCTAGACTGCATGTTAGCCTTAACTTTAAAACAACTAAAAGACTAAAAAAAAACACAGAAAGAAAAAAAACAACACAAGAAAAAGTAACTGGTCCCTTTGATGTGCATAATTTAACTCTAGAACTGCTCAGAGAGGTCTTGAGAAAATTACCCATTCCTGTTATCTGTGATCTAGCCTTGCAACTATTTACAGTAGGCTGGGAATGAGTTAAGGGTTCTATAAAACTTTATGGCACTTCCGTTACATGTTGCAGACAAAAGAAGAGCTTCCTGATATTGGGAGCCAAAAGTCCCTTTGAAGATACATGCTATTCAGGAGATAGTTGTTGTTCTATCTTTTGATCAGGGATTGTTAAAATATCAGTTTTCTGAGCTGCTTAGATTGAGTATTTTTATTGGTCTCTTACAGCCATCAGGTGGAATTGGGAAGATTGTTCCCAGATTCCCAAGTAGTACCTTCTTTAATTTAACTATAATCACAGTGACGTCATCCTTCCCCATCCCTGCCACCCCAACATACTCCGATTTCTAGTGTCTGCGATTGAAAGATAATTTATGTATATTACTAATCTTATTATACCAACAAACATCTCTTTTACCTCTTACCTGTGATATGCATACATACACACAGACACATCCCCATATATACATACACACATGCTCACACACACATACACACACACACATATACATAATACTGCATTTAAACACCACTCACATACACACAGAAACAAATACACGAACACTCAAATGCACACATAATTGTGCTACCTCCAATGCACGTTGAGCTACTAATAATATCAATAGTACCAATATTTTTTCTTTAAAAAAAAAAAAAATAGAAATTCCTGAAACAGCCCCAATATGTCGCACAATATTTCGGTTTACACTAAAGTGACCACTTCCCCCAATTAATACATTGCGATGCATGGTTCTATTCGGTAAATGGAGAGTTTTTTTTTAAATAAAAAAGCTAAATCGGAGAATTTTATCCAAAATTGACAGTGACAGTGATTTTATCCAATTCAGTTATTTTAGCAAGACTGTTCTAAAGTCGTCAAGACTAAATGTTTAGTGAATAAGCCAACGTCTAAAAAATAGAGTTGCCAGATTGAATAATAGGTGCAAATCAATCACCCAGGTCCCTAAAATACACACTATGTGCTATATGTAAGTGACGTCACGCACACACACTGTACCCCTGCTTACAGTGACAAACACACCCAAACTGAATTATTCACCAGCCTCGGCAAGCTTTACTCTCACAGCACTTTTCCCACATGTGTCTAAAATAAGCACAACAACATACTTTATAGGGAAAATCACTTACCTTTCCTGTACAAACTGTGACCTGTATATTAGTCAACCTTATTGAGGAAAATGGTTAATAAAATAATATGGAGCCCCTGTCTTTAAGGGACATTATGTGTAAGAGAGAACATTATCGCTAATAGTCCTGCCTTCTATGTGAATTTAGTAGTTTAAAAGTTTTGAACGTTATTTATGTGAATGGCCCTAAGCAAAGGCCCTGAATGGTTCTCTTTGAGCACGTGATGTCATTAAACTAAGTTTTATGGTTTGGGGGAGCTGACAATGCTACAATGTATTTACATCATATATAATGTTAACTGTCCACCATCGCAGCTGCTAGGGCTCTTTAATGCTGGGACAGTGGGACAAGGCAGTTAGTGTGGATTACTTCGCCTTCAGAAAACTGTCAGGGAAGGGCTCATCTGCTACAAGGTCCTCAGGCAAGTACAGAAACTTCATTCTTTTTTTTTTTATTCTTGTGAAATCTGTTCAGATCTCTTTAAGGTAAAGTTATTTGTTTGTTTTTATAGACTTTATCTTGTGTTGTGCTGTGTTTATGTATTTAACTTTTGAGGTTGTTGTCTTGGTGTTCTTAGAATTTAAATATTGTGTTTCTATAGACAAAGACTGGCTACATTATAGAATTGAATGAGTTAATTAGATTGGATATGGCTCCATTCTTAAAGGAACAGGAAGCATGGTGATGGTCAGGTTATTTTGGCTGTGTACAAGGCAGGGTGATCGTGAAAACGTGGGGTGTATTTTTTTAATCCTGGTCGGAGGCTCTTTGTGGGATTATTTGGAGGTACAGGCTGTGAAAAGTTTGTTTCTGATGGAGAAAGTTAGTGACTGTAAAGTGCATGCGCAATGTTATGTAGAGTTCCCCAACCAAAGAGCCTAGACATTTAACCCTTGTGTACCTGGTATTGACAGGTATGATACCCAAGCACCGTGAGATGGGGTGTTTCAGTTAGACTTCAGCAAAGTCCAGTTAATCAAAACTACCATCTAACATAACATGTCTTTAAGTTACATTTTATTGTTGTTTTTTTTTAAACATCCTACATACACTTTTTTTTATTAATACAACCTACATATATTTAAACACTTTGTAGTACTCACATTACATAATATAAGCAGAAGGAACAGAGAGCACTGTTCCCAAGAGCTCACGATCTATTTGGGAGTATTGAGACGAAGGTGAATCGTGCAGGGGTGTACAAAGTACAAACTGGGGTGTGTTGGCATTGGGGCCTGATTGCAAAGTGATAAGTTGTAGAGACTTGAGAGCAGACTTTAAAAATTAATGGAAAAATAGACAGTTAAAGAAAAACAGAGTTTTTCAAATCAGCAATGTTTTTCTAGAGCTGGTAAGACGGTGCCCAGGTTACCACAACTCGGTGTTTAGTGAATAAGCTCCTGTATCACAACGTTACGATCACTCGATAACTAAAGCCTGTTTTCCAGTGTAACATGTTAATATTTGGGAAAGTAAAGTTCTATGTACAGTCACAGGGCTTACCGTGTACATGAGGCAGTTATGGTACCTCTCCTCTCCTTCATCTAATCAGAGGGAGATCTTCAGGTGTGCTCCCAGTCTTGACTAGTGTGATCAATCCCACAAACGGGTTCTTCTTTTTGAAGACTGCTGTAAATAGTTTAGATATTTCCTTTATGGTTTGAGGCCAAATGCACATCAAAGCTAATAGCATGGAGACGAGCAAACACCCACTTTCCCAAGATAAAGTCAGACAGACACAGACAGACAGACAGGCAGACCGACAGACAGAGACATATAGAAAGAAAGAAACAGACAGACCGACAGCCAGCCAGAGATAGATAGATAAATAGATAGATAGCGAGAGATATAGAGATAGAAAGAAATAGACAGACAGACAGATACATACATACAGACAGACAGACAGATAGATAGAGAGACAGACATACAGACATATAGATAGAGAGAGAGACAGATAGACAGACAGATATATAGATAGATAGATATAGAGAAAGACCAATAGATAAATAGATAGATAGTAAATAAGGTTTGTTTATATATATATAAAACTCTCTCTTTCTTTCCTTCTCCTTTCCCTCAGTACAAGGCTAAGGTTAAGGCCCACAGCGATATATGCATATTTACAAAAGATATTTGATTTCTGTTTAGGCCATCTTATAGAGATCTCCAGGGTAGATTCCTTTCTCCCACAGTAAGCTCTTATGACTGGATGACGGTGTACTTTGACAAGTTGGACGCAGACTTAGTATATAGTCATGTAACCACATATTAAACTACATTTATTGATAAATGTGATAAAAAATGGAAAGAGACCAATAATTCACACAGTTACACTTAGCCCAACTGCTACACTATGACCCAGTGTTTATCAAAATATCTTTACTATTCACATTCATTGTTATAAACTAGAGGAAACATTTAAAGTGAATTCGAAGTAAATTTAGGATTAAAATTGTCGAACTAGAAATATTATCTCGGCCAGCAATGCTTTCAGTTTGGCTACTGTGGCCTTAAATTTGAAATTCACTTTGAATTTTCATTTTAGTAAATGAGCCTGTGTTCATGTATAGCCTATCTTGACAATAGATGCAGAGTAACACGCCATTGTAGCTCAGAGAGATGATGGTTTCACAAGTTGTCTGATGGGCTGACACTTCCTAGGCCATGAATCAAGCAGACCTATTCACTAAACGTCGAGAATTCACATCCGACTTTCAAAATGTAGTCTATAATGACTCAATTGAAAAATATATCAGTTAATTAGAACACAATCTTGCTATTATATTATACTACGTTACTACAATGTAATATTTTAGCATACATTCTCCAAGTGGTCTGTGAACTGCCCACATCTCGCTGATTCGCAGTTAAGTGATTTAGACCCTAAGAGTGAAAATCCAGAACACCATTGAGTGGTTAACAGTCATTGGAGCTATGGAAATATTTAGAAATATCCATTTACTAAGCAGTTTGGATAGTGCAGCTCAAGTTACAGATCAATTATGAATGTACTGTGAAAAAGCAACTGTTTTTGGACTACATGTCCCATAATCCTCTATACATTGAGTTTAAGCCAATATGCATTTTGTTCTCTATACTTAGATCAAACATACCTATTAACTTATCAACTCTATTCCAAATCATATATTTCCAGTAATATACACATCTCATGGGGAACAATTTCATCGTTCAATTCTTTACTAAGATGTTACAATGTTTCAGCTCCATAGAAGACTTACACAGAAAAAAGGTTGATGTGAGACAGTCTAAATCAAATATGGTAATTCCCTAACGATTAATGTTTAGAGGGGAAAAAATAACTATCTCCGCAGATCATTGATTTCTTTGCAATCCAAATAATTTGTAAAATGACAAAGATATGTACTTGTGAAAACACCAGGAAGTGTTTGTTTTCAAATAAGCAGGATGCTGCGTCTGTTGTTTGCAAGCAAAAGAGATAATTGTTGAGGATCTGTTTATTCAAATAAAATCATAGAACAATATTTGGAGAAAGATGTGTTACATGTGGAAAATTACATAGCAACGAAATTATCCATCCAACACAAACAAATCAAATTGTACACAAACACACCCTTTGTACATCACACGGTGTAACACTATGGAAGGCTCTTGAACTGTTTAGTAACATTGTACCAATATATGTGTTCATGATGTAAAATCCAAATGGAAAATAAATAAAAAAAATAAAAACTAAATGAGAAATTCCTTTCATTGAGACACATTTCAGAGAGTAAAAAGTATGATTCTATCGTTATGTCATTTTTGCTGTTTTCTTTGATCATTGAGATATTCTCCTGTAAAAAAAGGGGTCCTTTAACTTTAAAAGTAAGCTGCGGTGTTGTGATAAAGCTGGTCAATTCGGTTAATTCGGTTGCCGAAACTCTTGTTGTGTATTAGACAGAGCTCCTTGTGATTTTACAAGAGTTCTTATTCGGTATCCTAGGGCTACAGCAAGGATTACTGATAGGTTTATTTATTCTGTTGAAGCGAACTGGATATGTTTTTTTTAAAATTCGGTCTACCGAACCCTGAACCAACTTTTTAGTAAAGTAATCCCGATCTACTGACCCCCTATGTAAGGTGCTTAGAGCGGTCCCTTAATTAGTGGGACATATCGGGTAAAATTTCAAGGAGCTATAGTACTGGTCAGCAGGACGACTGATTTGACACCAGACAGGCACTTATTGTGACATGGTAGGTACTTGCTCTGATAAGGAGCTATCACACAGCTGTACACTTACAGCTTCCTTGTTGCCTTACTAACACTGTTACAGGGTGCTGTGGGTCCCACCAAACAGGATTTAATAATAAGTGCTCACCTGGTACTCAGTGGGTTAGATGGCTCAAAGCACCTCTCAAAATGACATCAAAGCAAAGTTTCCACATTATGTCCAAATGGTAAAAAGTAAAGTGTTGTAAGATTGATTAATAACTGATTTAATGATACCAAACAAATATATATATATATATATATATATATATATATATATATATATACACACACACACATATATATATATATATATATATTGTGTGCATTATTATTGAAATTGTAGTAATGCAATGTGTGTGTATATATATACATTGCATTACTACAATTACTACAATTTCCACAATAATGCATCTGTCTAGATACTAACTCTTCTTCTAATTCTATTTCCCCAAAACACCCCCTCCCTTCTTTATGTACCTCTATATGTCTCCTTCACTATTTCATACCCCTCTCTCTGTAATTCATACAATTTGCTCATTCCTTTTCTCATTTAGACTCTCTTATTTTTACAAGTCTCCAATCTCTGGTCCCCTCTCCCAATCCCCCTGTATCTCCCTATCTCTCTTCCCCTACAAACGATTTTAATTTACACCCCTCTCATCTCCCTCTAATATATTTTTCTCCCTGTTCATTCATTTTTCTCTTCTCCCTTTTTAACCCCCTTCTCTCCATTCCCGCTCTCCCCCCTTCCTGTCTCCCCATTTGATCAGTGTGATATCAGTGTTAGATCCCTAGGTCTGTATCCATATTACAATGTGCCCTTGTGTTTAGTAAGTGCTGTGAGACACAGTTCATTTACCACCTGGTAATCTCATTTTTAAGTGTCTGGGAATAATGCCAATGCTTTATCATTATTGCAGCAACAAGCAAGGACATGATCAGGAGGTCTAGTAACTAACATTTACCTTAACATTTCCGTCTGCAAGGGGCAGTTTACAAGTGGTTAAACGACAAGATTTATTCATTTCGGAAATGTGTTTTTTCCTCCTGGCTTCCTATTTTAAACTATCCATTAGGGAGAGACTGGCCCTCTTGTATTTAATTAAATCCAGCGTAGTATTAAGCTCAATGTGAGCCCTCTTGCAATGATGAAAGCTGTTTACTAATCAGAGGCTCATTTTCACATAGATTGGGGTTACTATGAGAGCTCTTTGAGTTTTGGCACAATATATTAAGCCTGCTTGCCTAGGTGTCTCATTTACCACTGCAACTGTATTCTACCATGCTCCAGCCATTCCTGCTACTGTAACATTTACCCTTACTGTATTCTACCATGCCCCAGCCATTCCTGCTGCTGTAACATTTACACTTACTGTATTCTACCATGTTCCAGCCATTCCTGCTGCTGTAACATTTACACTTACTGTATTCTACCATGCCCCAGCCATTCCTGCTACTGTAACATTTACACTTACTGTATTCTACCATGCTCCAGCCATTCCTGCTACTGTAACATTTACCTTTACTGTATTCTACCAAGCTCCAGCCATTCCTGCTTCTGTAACATTTACACTTACTGTATTCTACCATGTTCCAGCCATTCCTGCTGCTGTAACATTTACACTTACTGTATTCTACCATGCCCCAGCCATTCCTGCTGCTGTAACATTTACACTTACTGTATTCTACCATGTTCCAGCCATTCCTGCTGCTGTAACATTTACACTTACTGTATTCTACCATGCCCCAGCCATTCCTGCTACTGTAACATTTACACTTACTGTATTCTACCATGCTCCAGCCATTCCTGCTACTGTAACATTTACCTTTACTGTATTCTACCATGCCCCAGCCATTCCTGCTGCTGTAACATTTACCCTTATTGTATTCTACCATGCTCCAGCCATTCCTGCTGCTGTAACATTTACACTTACTGTATTCTACCATGCTCCAGCCATTCCTGCTACTGTAATATTTACACTTACTGTATTCTACCATGCTCCAGCCATTCCTGCTGCTGTAATATTTACCCTTACTGTATTCTACCATGCTCCAGCCATTCCTGCTGCTGTAACATTTACCCTTACTGTATTCTACCATGCCCCAGCCATTCCTGCTACTGTAACATTTACACTTACTGTATTCTACCATGCTCCAGCCATTCCTGCTGCTGTAACATTTACCCTTACTGTATTCTACCATGCTCCAGCCATTCCTGCTACTGTAACATTTACCCTTACTGTATTCTACCATGCTCCAGCCATTCCTGCTACTGTAACATTTACCCTTACTGTATTCTACCATGCCCCAGCCATTCCTGCTGCTGTAACATTTACACTTACTGTATTCTACCATGCTCCAGCCATTCCTGCTGCTGTAACATTTACACTTACTGTATTCTACCATGCTCCAGCCATTCCTGCTGCTGTAACATTTACCCTTACTGTATTCTACCATGCTCCAGCCATTCCTGCTACTGTAACATTTACCCTTATTGTATTCTACCATGCCCCAGCCATTCCTGCTACTGTAATATTTACACTTACTGTATTCTACCATGCTCCAGCCATTCCTGCTGCTGTAACATTTACACTTACTGTATTCTACCATGCTCCAGCCATTCCTGCTGCTGTAACATTTACCCTTACTGTATTCTACCATGCTCCAGCCATTCCTGCTACTGTAATATTTACACTTACTGTATTCTACCATGCTCCAGCCATTCCTGCTGCTGTAACATTTACCCTTACTGTATTCTACCATGCTCCAGCCATTCCTGCTACTGTAATATTTACACTTACTGTATTCTACCATGCTCCAGCCATTCCTGCTGCTGTAACATTTACACTTACTGTATTCTACCATGCTCCAGCCATTCCTGCTGCTGTAACATTTACCCTTACTGTATTCTACCATGCTCCAGCCATTCCTGCTGCTGTAACATTTACCCTTACTGTATTCTACCATGCTCCAGCCATTCCTGCTACTGTAATATTTACACTTACTGTATTCTACCATGCTCCAACCATTCCTGCTGCTGTAACATTTACCCTTACTGTATTCTACCATGCTCCAGCCATTCCTGCTGCTGTAACATTTACCCTTACTGTATTCTACCATGCTCCAGCCATTCCTGCTACTGTAATATTTACACTTACTGTATTCTACCATGCTCCAGCCATTCCTGCTACTGTAACATTTACCCTTACTGTATTCTACCATGCTCCAGCCATTCCTGCTGCTGTAACATTTACCCTTACTGTATTCTACCATGCTCCAGCCATTCCTGCTACTGTAATATTTACACTTACTGTATTCTACCATGCTCCAACCATTCCTGCTGCTGTAACATTTACCCTTACTGTATTCTACCATGCTCCAGCCATTCCTGCTGCTGTAACATTTACCCTTACTGTATTCTACCATGCTCCAGCCATTCCTGCTACTGTAACATTTACCCTTACTGTATTCTACCATGCTCCAGCCATTCCTGCTACTGTAACATTTACACTTACTGTATTCTACCATGCTCCAGCCATTACTGCTGCTGTAACATTTACCCTTACTGTATTCTACCATGCTCCAGCCATTCCTGCTGCTGTAACATTTACCCTTATTGTATTCTACCATGCTCCAGCCATTCCTGCTGCTGTAACATTTACACTTACTGTATTCTACCATGCTCCAGCCATTCCTGCTGCTGTAACATTTACACTTACTGTATTCTACCATGCTCCAGCCATTCCTGCTGCTGTAACATTTACACTTACTGTATTCTACCATGCTCCAGCCATTCCTGCTACTGTAACATTTACACTTACTGTATTCTACCATGCTCCAGCCATTCCTGCTGCTGTAACATTTACCCTTACTGTATTCTACCATGCTCCAGCCATTCCTGCTACTGTAACATTTACACTTACTGTATTCTACCATGCTCCAGCCATTCCTGCTGCTGTAACATTTACACTTACTGTATTCTACCATGCTCCAGCCATTCCTGCTGCTGTAACATTTACACTTACTGTATTCTACCATGCTCCAGCCATTCCTGCTACTGTAACATTTACCCTTACTGTATTCTACCATGCCCCAGCCATTCCTGCTGCTGTAACATTTACCCTTACTGTATTCTACCATGCTCCAGACATTCCTGCTGCTGTAACATTTACACTTACTGTATTCTACCATGCTCCAGCCATTCCTGCTGCTGTAACATTTACCCTTACTGTATTCTACCATGCTCCAGCCATTCCTGCTACTGTAATATTTACACTTACTGTATTCTACCATGCTCCAGCCATTCCTGCTGCTGTAATATTTACCCTTACTGTATTCTACCATGCTCCAGCCATTCCTGCTGCTGTAACATTTACCCTTACTGTATTCTACCATGCTCCAGCCATTCCTGCTGCTGTAACATTTACACTTACTGTATTCTACCATGCTCCAGCCATTCCTGCTACTGTAATATTTACACTTACTGTATTCTACCATGCTCCAGCCATTCCTGCTGCTGTAATATTTACCCTTACTGTATTCTACCATGCTCCAGCCATTCCTGCTGCTGTAACATTTACCCTTACTGTATTCTACCATGCTCCAGCCATTCCTGCTGCTGTAACATTTACACTTACTGTATTCTACCATGCTCCAGCCATTCCTGCTGCTGTAACATTTACACTTACTGTATTCTACCATGCTCCAGCCATTCCTGCTGCTGTAACATTTACCCTTACTGTATTCTACCAAGCTCCAGCCATTCCTGCTGCTGTAACATTTACCCTTACTGTATTCTACCATGCTCCAGCCATTCCTGCTGCTGTAATATTTACCCTTACTGTATTCTACCATGCTCCAGCCATTCCTGCTGCTGTAATATTTACCCTTACTGTATTCTACCATGCTCCAGCCATTCCTGCTGCTGTAACATTTACACTTACTGTATTCTACCATGCTCCAGCCATTCCTGCTGCTGTAATATTTACCCTTACTGTATTCTACCATGCTCCAGCCATTCCTGCTGCTGTAACATTTACCCTTACTGTATTCTACCATGCTCCAGCCATTCCTGCTGCTGTAACATTTACCCTTACTGTATTCTACCATGCTCCAGCCATTCCTGCTGCTGGAACATTTACCCTTACTGTATTCTACCATGCTCCAGCCATTCCTGCTGCTGTAATATTTACCCTTACTGTATTCTACCATGCTCCAGCCATTCCTGCTGCTGTAACATTTACACTTACTGTATTCTACCATGCTCCAGCCATTCCTGCTGCTGTAATATTTACCCTTACTGTATTCTACCATGCTCCAGCCATTCCTGCTGCTGTAACATTTACCCTTACTGTATTCTACCATGCTCCAGCCATTCCTGCTGCTGTAACATTTACCCTTACTGTATTCTACCATGCTCCAGCCATTCCTGCTGCTGGAACATTTACCCTTACTGTATTCTACCATGCTCCAGCCATTCCTGCTACTGTAACATTTACCCTTACTGTATTCTACCATGCTCCAGCCATTCCTGCTACTGTAACATTTACCCTTACTGTATTCTACCATGCTCCAGCCATTCCTGCTGCTGTAACATTTACACTTACTGTATTCTACCATGCTCCAGCCATTCCTGCTGCTGTAACATTTACACTTACTGTATTCTACCATGCTCCAGCCATTCCTGCTACTGTAACATTTACCCTTACTGTATTCTACCATGCTCCAGCCATTCCTGCTACTGTAACATTTACCCTTACTGTATTCTACCATGCTCCAGCCATTCCTGCTGCTGTAACATTTACACTTACTGTATTCTACCATGCTCCAGCCATTCCTGCTACTGTAACATTTACCCTTACTGTATTCTACCATGCTCCAGCCATTCCTGCTGCTGTAACATTTACCCTTACTGTATTCTACCATGCTCCAGCCATTCCTGCTACTGTAACATTTACACTTACTGTATTCTACCATGCTCCAGCCATTCCTGCTGCTGTAACATTTACACTTACTGTATTCTACCATGCTCCAGCCATTCCTGCTGCTGTAACATTTACACTTACTGTATTCTACCATGCTCCAGCCATTCCTGCTACTGTAACATTTACCCTTACTGTATTCTACCATGCCCCAGCCATTCCTGCTGCTGTAACATTTACCCTTACTGTATTCTACCATGCTCCAGCCATTCCTGCTACTGTAATATTTACCCTTACTGTATTCTACCATGCTCCAGCCATTCCTGCTGCTGTAATATTTACCCTTACTGTATTCTACCATGCTCCAGCCATTCCTGCTGCTGTAACATTTACCCTTACTGTATTCTACCATGCTCCAGACATTCCTGCTGCTGTAACATTTACACTTACTGTATTCTACCATGCTCCAGCCATTCCTGCTGCTGTAACATTTACCCTTACTGTATTCTACCATGCTCCAGCCATTCCTGCTACTGTAATATTTACACTTACTGTATTCTACCATGCTCCAGCCATTCCTGCTGCTGTAATATTTACCCTTACTGTATTCTACCATGCTCCAGCCATTCCTGCTGCTGTAACATTTACCCTTACTGTATTCTACCATGCTCCAGCCATTCCTGCTGCTGTAACATTTACACTTACTGTATTCTACCATGCTCCAGCCATTCCTGCTACTGTAATATTTACACTTACTGTATTCTACCATGCTCCAGCCATTCCTGCTGCTGTAATATTTACCCTTACTGTATTCTACCATGCTCCAGCCATTCCTGCTGCTGTAACATTTACCCTTACTGTATTCTACCATGCTCCAGCCATTCCTGCTGCTGTAACATTTACACTTACTGTATTCTACCATGCTCCAGCCATTCCTGCTGCTGTAACATTTACACTTACTGTATTCTACCATGCTCCAGCCATTCCTGCTGCTGTAATATTTACCCTTACTGTATTCTACCAAGCTCCAGCCATTCCTGCTACTGTAACATTTACCCTTACTGTATTCTACCATGCTCCAGCCATTCCTGCTGCTGTAATATTTACCCTTACTGTATTCTACCATGCTCCAGCCATTCCTGCTGCTGTAACATTTACACTTACTGTATTCTACCATGCTCCAGCCATTCCTGCTGCTGTAATATTTACCCTTACTGTATTCTACCATGCTCCAGCCATTCCTGCTGCTGTAACATTTACCCTTACTGTATTCTACCATGCTCCAGCCATTCCTGCTGCTGTAACATTTACACTTACTGTATTCTACCATGCTCCAGCCATTCCTGCTACTGTAATATTTACACTTACTGTATTCTACCATGCTCCAGCCATTCCTGCTGCTGTAATATTTACCCTTACTGTATTCTACCATGCTCCAGCCATTCCTGCTGCTGTAACATTTACCCTTACTGTATTCTACCATGCTCCAGCCATTCCTGCTGCTGTAACATTTACACTTACTGTATTCTACCATGCTCCAGCCATTCCTGCTGCTGTAACATTTACACTTACTGTATTCTACCATGCTCGAGCCATTCCTGCTGCTGTAATATTTACCCTTACTGTATTCTACCAAGCTCCAGCCATTCCTGCTGCTGTAACATTTACACTTACTGTATTCTACCATGCTCCAGCCATTCCTGCTGCTGTAACATTTACACTTACTGTATTCTACCATGCTCCAGCCATTCCTGCTGCTGTAACATTTACACTTACTGTATTCTACCATGCTCGAGCCATTCCTGCTGCTGTAATATTTACCCTTACTGTATTCTACCATGCTCCAGCCATTCCTGCTGCTGTAACATTTACCCTTACTGTATTCTACCATGCTCCAGACATTCCTGCTGCTGTAACATTTACACTTACTGTATTCTACCATGCTCCAGCCATTCCTGCTGCTGTAACATTTACCCTTACTGTATTCTACCATGCTCCAGCCATTGCTGCTGCTGTAATATTTACCCTTACTGTATTCTACCATGCTCCAGCCATTCCTGCTGCTGTAATATTTACCCTTACTGTATTCTACCATGCTCCAGCCATTCCTGCTGCTGTAACATTTACCCTTACTGTATTCTACCATGCTCCAGCCATTCCTGCTGCTGGAACATTTACCCTTACTGTATTCTACCATGCTCCAGCCATTCCTGCTACTGTAACATTTACCCTTACTGTATTCTACCATGCTCCAGCCATTCCTGCTACTGTAACATTTACCCTTACTGTATTCTACCATGCTCCAGCCATTCCTGCTGCTGTAACATTTACACTTACTGTATTCTACCATGCTCCAGCCATTCCTGCTGCTGTAACATTTACACTTACTGTATTCTACCATGCTCCAGCCATTCCTGCTACTGTAACATTTACCCTTACTGTATTCTACCATGCTCCAGCCATTCCTGCTACTGTAACATTTACCCTTACTGTATTCTACCATGCTCCAGCCATTCCTGCTGCTGTAACATTTACACTTACTGTATTCTACCATGCTCCAGCCATTCCTGCTACTGTAACATTTACCCTTACTGTATTCTACCATGCTCCAGCCATTCCTGCTACTGTAACATTTACCCTTACTGTATTCTACCATGCTCCAGCCATTCCTGCTACTGTAACATTTACACTTACTGTATTCTACCATGCTCCAGCCATTCCTGCTACTGTAACATTTACACTTACTGTATTCTACCATGCTCCAGCCATTCCTGCTGCTGTAACATTTACCCTTACTGTATTCTACCATGCTCCAGCCATTCCTGCTGCTGTAACATTTACACTTACTGTATTCTACCAAGCTCCAGCCATTCCTGCTGCTGTAACATTTACACTTACTGTATTCTACCATGCTCCAGCCATTCCTGCTACTGTAACATTTACCCTTACTGTATTCTACCATGCTCCAGCCATTCCTGCTACTGTAATATTTACCCTTACTGTATTCTACCATGCTCCAGCCATTCCTGCTACTGTAATATTTACCCTTACTGTATTCTACCATGCTCCAGCCATTCCTGCTGCTGTAACATTTACACTTACTGTATTCTACCATGCTCCAGCCATTCCTGCTGCTGTAACATTTACCCTTACTGTATTCTACCATGTTCCAGCCATTCCTGCTACTGTAATATTTACACTTACTGTATTCTACCATGCTCCAGCCATTCCTGCTGCTGTAACATTTACACTTACTGTATTCTACCATGCTCCAGCCATTCCTGCTACTGTAACATTTACACTTACTGTATTCTACCATGCTCCAGCCATTCCTGCTGCTGTAACATTTACACTTACTGTATTCTACCATGCTCCAGCCATTCCTGCTGCTGTAACATTTACACTTACTGTATTCTACCATGCTCCAGCCATTCCTGCTGCTGTAACATTTACACTTACTGTATTCTACCATGCTCCAGCCATTCCTGCTGCTGTAACATTTACACTTACTGTATTCTACCATGCCCCAGCCATTCCTGCTACTGTAACATTTACACTTACTGTATTCTACCATGCTCCAGCCATTCCTGCTGCTGTAACATTTACACTTACTGTATTCTACCATGCTCCAGCCATTCCTGCTGCTGTAACATTTACACTTACTGTATTCTACCATGCTCCAGCCATTCCTGCTGCTGTAACATTTACCCTCACTGTATTCTACCATGCTCCAGCCATTCCTGCTGCTGTAACATTTACACTTACTGTATTCTACCATGCTCCAGCCATTCCTGCTGCTGTAACATTTACCCTTACTGTATTCTACCATGCTCCAGCCATTCCTGCTGCTAGCCTGTAACATTTACACTTACTGTATTCTACCATGCTCCAGCCATTCCTGCTGCTGTAACATTTACACTTACTGTATTCTACCATGCTCCAGCCATTCCTGCTGCTGTAACATTTACACTTACTGTATTCTACCATGCTCCAGCCATTCCTGCTGCTGTAATATTTACCCTTACTGTATTCTACCATGCTCCAGCCATTCCTGCTGCTGTAACATTTACCCTTACTGTATTCTACCATGCTCCAGCCATTCCTGCTGCTGTAACATTTACACTTACTGTATTCTACCATGCTCCAGCCATTCCTGCTGCTGTAACATTTACACTTACTGTATTCTACCATGCTCCAGCCATTCCTGCTGCTGTAATATTTACCCTTACTGTATTCTACCAAGCTCCAGCCATTCCTGCTACTGTAACATTTACCCTTACTGTATTCTACCATGCTCCAGCCATTCCTGCTGCTGTAATATTTACCCTTACTGTATTCTACCATGCTCCAGCCATTCCTGCTGCTGTAATATTTACCCTTTCTGTATTCTACCATGCTCCAGCCATTCCTGCTGCTGTAACATTTACACTTACTGTATTCTACCATGCTCCAGCCATTCCTGCTGCTGTAATATTTACCCTTACTGTATTCTACCATGCTCCAGCCATTCCTGCTGCTGTAACATTTACCCTTACTGTATTCTACCATGCTCCAGCCATTCCTGCTGCTGTAACATTTACACTTACTGTATTCTACCATGCTCCAGCCATTCCTGCTACTGTAATATTTACACTTACTGTATTCTACCATGCTCCAGCCATTCCTGCTGCTGTAATATTTACCCTTACTGTATTCTACCATGCTCCAGCCATTCCTGCTGCTGTAACATTTACCCTTACTGTATTCTACCATGCTCCAGCCATTCCTGCTGCTGTAACATTTACACTTACTGTATTCTACCATGCTCCAGCCATTCCTGCTGCTGTAACATTTACACTTACTGTATTCTACCATGCTCCAGCCATTCCTGCTGCTGTAATATTTACCCTTACTGTATTCTACCAAGCTCCAGCCATTCCTGCTACTGTAACATTTACCCTTACTGTATTCTACCATGCTCCAGCCATTCCTGCTGCTGTAATATTTACCCTTACTGTATTCTACCATGCTCCAGCCATTCCTGCTGCTGTAGTATTTACCCTTACTGTATTCTACCATGCTCCAGCCATTCCTGCTGCTGTAACATTTACACTTACTGTATTCTACCATGCTCCAGCCATTCCTGCTGCTGTAATATTTACCCTTACTGTATTCTACCATGCTCCAGCCATTCCTGCTGCTGTAACATTTACCCTTACTGTATTCTACCATGCTCCAGCCATTCCTGCTGCTGTAACATTTACCCTTACTGTATTCTACCATGCTCCAGCCATTCCTGCTGCTGGAACATTTACCCTTACTGTATTCTACCATGCTCCAGCCATTCCTGCTACTGTAACATTTACCCTTACTGTATTCTACCATGCTCCAGCCATTCCTGCTACTGTAACATTTACCCTTACTGTATTCTACCATGCTCCAGCCATTCCTGCTGCTGTAACATTTACACTTACTGTATTCTACCATGCTCCAGCCATTCCTGCTGCTGTAACATTTACACTTACTGTATTCTACCATGCTCCAGCCATTCCTGCTACTGTAACATTTACCCTTACTGTATTCTACCATGCTCCAGCCATTCCTGCTACTGTAACATTTACCCTTACTGTATTCTACCATGCTCCAGCCATTCCTGCTGCTGTAACATTTACACTTACTGTATTCTACCATGCTCCAGCCATTCCTGCTACTGTAACATTTACCCTTACTGTATTCTACCATGCTCCAGCCATTCCTGCTACTGTAACATTTACCCTTACTGTATTCTACCATGCTCCAGCCATTCCTGCTACTGTAACATTTACACTTACTGTATTCTACCATGCTCCAGCCATTCCTGCTACTGTAACATTTACACTTACTGTATTCTACCATGCTCCAGCCATTCCTGCTGCTGTAACATTTACCCTTACTGTATTCTACCATGCTCCAGCCATTCCTGCTGCTGTAACATTTACACTTACTGTATTCTACCAAGCTCCAGCCATTCCTGCTGCTGTAACATTTACACTTACTGTATTCTACCATGCTCCAGCCATTCCTGCTACTGTAACATTTACCCTTACTGTATTCTACCATGCCCCAGCCATTCCTGCTGCTGTAACATTTACCCTTACTGTATTCTACCATGCTCCAGCCATTCCTGCTACTGTAATATTTACCCTTACTGTATTCTACCATGCTCCAGCCATTCCTGCTGCTGTAACATTTACCCTTACTGTATTCTACCATGTTCCAGCCATTCCTGCTACTGTAATATTTACACTTACTGTATTCTACCATGCTCCAGCCATTCCTGCTACTGTAACATTTACCCTTCCTGTATTCTACCATGTTCCAGCCATTCCTGCTACTGTAATATTTACACTTACTGTATTCTACCAAGCTCCAACCATTCCTGCTGCTGTAACATTTACACTTACTGTATTCTACCATGCTCCAGCCATTCCTGCTACTGTAACATTTACCCTTACTGTATTCTACCATGCTCCAGCCATTCCTGCTACTGTAACTTTTACCCTTACTGTGTTCTACCAAACTCCAGCCATTCCTGCTGCTGTAACGTTTACCCTTACTGTATTCTACCATGCTCCAGCCATTCCTGCTGCTGTAATATTTACACTTACTGTATTCTACCATGCTCCAGCCATTCCTGCTGCTGTAACATTTACCCTTACTGTATTCTACCATGCTCCAGCCATTCCTGCTGCTGTAACATTTACACTTACTGTATTCTACCATGCTCCAGCCATTCCTGCTACTGTAACATTTACACTTACTGTATTCTACCATGCTCCAGCCATTCCTGCTGCTGTGACATTTACACTTACTGTATTCTACCATGCTCCAGCCATTCCTGCTGCTGTAACATTTACACTTACTGTATTCTACCATGCTCCAGCCATTCCTGCTGCTGTAACATTTACACTTACTGTATTCTACCATGCCCCAGCCATTCCTGCTACTGTAACATTTACACTTACTGTATTCTACCATGCTCCAGCCATTCCTGCTGCTGTAACATTTACACTTACTGTATTCTACCATGCTCCAGCCATTCCTGCTGCTGTAACATTTACACTTACTGTATTCTACCATGCTCCAGCCATTCCTGCTGCTGTAACATTTACCCTTACTGTATTCTACCATGCTCCAGCCATTCCTGCTGCTGTAACATTTACACTTACTGTATTCTACCATGCTCCAGCCATTCCTGCTGCTGTAACATTTACCCTTACTGTATTCTACCATGCTCCAGCCATTCCTGCTGCTGTAACATTTACACTTACTGTATTCTACCATGCTCCAGCCATTCCTGCTGCTGTAACATTTACACTTACTGTATTCTACCATGCTCCAGCCATTCCTGCTGCTGTAACATTTACACTTACTGTATTCTACCATGCTCCAGCCATTCCTGCTGCTGTAACATTTACACTTACTGTATTCTACCAAGCTCCAGCCATTCCTGCTGCTGTAACATTTACACTTACTGTATTCTACCATGCTCCAGCCATTCCTGCTGCTGTAACATTTACCCTTACTGTATTCTACCAAGCTCCAACCATTACTGCTGCTGTAACATTTACACTTACTGTATTCTACCATGCTCCAGACATTCCTGCTGCTGTAACATTTACACTTACTGTATTCTACCATGCTCCAGCCATTCCTGCTGCTGTAACATTTACCCTTACTGTATTCTACCATGCTCCAGCCATTCCTGCTACTGTAATATTTACACTTACTGTATTCTACCAAGCTCCAGCCATTCCTGCTGCTGTAACATTTACCCTTACTGTATTCTACCATGTTCCAGCCATTCCTGCTACTGTAATATTTACACTTACTGTATTCTACCATGCTCCAGCCATTCCTGCTGCTGTAATATTTACCCTTACTGTATTCTACCATGCTCCAGCCATTCCTGCTACTGTAATATTTACACTTACTGTATTCTACCATGCTCCAACCATTCCTGCTGCTGTAACATTTACCCTTACTGTATTCTACCATGCTCCAGCCATTCCTGCTGCTGTAACATTTACCCTTACTGTATTCTACCATGCTCCAGCCATTCCTGCTACTGTAACATTTACCCTTACTGTATTCTACCATGCTCCAGCCATTCCTGCTACTGTAACATTTACACTTACTGTATTCTACCATGCTCCAGCCATTACTGCTGCTGTAACATTTACCCTTACTGTATTCTACCATGCTCCAGCCATTCCTGCTGCTGTAACATTTACCCTTACTGTATTCTACCATGCTCCAGCCATTCCTGCTGCTGTAACATTTACACTTACTGTATTCTACCATGCTCCAGCCATTCCTGCTGCTGTAACATTTACACTTACTGTATTCTACCATGCTCCAGCCATTCCTGCTGCTGTAACATTTACACTTACTGTATTCTACCATGCTCCAGCCATTCCTGCTACTGTAACATTTACACTTACTGTATTCTACCATGCTCCAGCCATTCCTGCTGCTGTAACATTTACCCTTACTGTATTCTACCATGCTCCAGCCATTCCTGCTACTGTAACATTTACACTTACTGTATTCTACCATGCTCCAGCCATTCCTGCTGCTGTAACATTTACACTTACTGTATTCTACCATGCTCCAGCCATTCCTGCTGCTGTAACATTTACACTTACTGTATTCTACCATGCTCCAGCCATTCCTGCTACTGTAACATTTACCCTTACTGTATTCTACCATGCCCCAGCCATTCCTGCTGCTGTAACATTTACCCTTACTGTATTCTACCATGCTCCAGACATTCCTGCTGCTGTAACATTTACACTTACTGTATTCTACCATGCTCCAGCCATTCCTGCTGCTGTAACATTTACCCTTACTGTATTCTACCATGCTCCAGCCATTCCTGCTACTGTAATATTTACACTTACTGTATTCTACCATGCTCCAGCCATTCCTGCTGCTGTAATATTTACCCTTACTGTATTCTACCATGCTCCAGCCATTCCTGCTGCTGTAACATTTACCCTTACTGTATTCTACCATGCTCCAGCCATTCCTGCTGCTGTAACATTTACACTTACTGTATTCTACCATGCTCCAGCCATTCCTGCTACTGTAATATTTACACTTACTGTATTCTACCATGCTCCAGCCATTCCTGCTGCTGTAATATTTACCCTTACTGTATTCTACCATGCTCCAGCCATTCCTGCTGCTGTAACATTTACCCTTACTGTATTCTACCATGCTCCAGCCATTCCTGCTGCTGTAACATTTACACTTACTGTATTCTACCATGCTCCAGCCATTCCTGCTGCTGTAACATTTACACTTACTGTATTCTACCATGCTCCAGCCATTCCTGCTGCTGTAACATTTACCCTTACTGTATTCTACCAAGCTCCAGCCATTCCTGCTGCTGTAACATTTACCCTTACTGTATTCTACCATGCTCCAGCCATTCCTGCTGCTGTAATATTTACCCTTACTGTATTCTACCATGCTCCAGCCATTCCTGCTGCTGTAATATTTACCCTTACTGTATTCTACCATGCTCCAGCCATTCCTGCTGCTGTAACATTTACACTTACTGTATTCTACCATGCTCCAGCCATTCCTGCTGCTGTAATATTTACCCTTACTGTATTCTACCATGCTCCAGCCATTCCTGCTGCTGTAACATTTACCCTTACTGTATTCTACCATGCTCCAGCCATTCCTGCTGCTGTAACATTTACCCTTACTGTATTCTACCATGCTCCAGCCATTCCTGCTGCTGGAACATTTACCCTTACTGTATTCTACCATGCTCCAGCCATTCCTGCTGCTGTAATATTTACCCTTACTGTATTCTACCATGCTCCAGCCATTCCTGCTGCTGTAACATTTACACTTACTGTATTCTACCATGCTCCAGCCATTCCTGCTGCTGTAATATTTACCCTTACTGTATTCTACCATGCTCCAGCCATTCCTGCTGCTGTAACATTTACCCTTACTGTATTCTACCATGCTCCAGCCATTCCTGCTGCTGTAACATTTACCCTTACTGTATTCTACCATGCTCCAGCCATTCCTGCTGCTGGAACATTTACCCTTACTGTATTCTACCATGCTCCAGCCATTCCTGCTACTGTAACATTTACCCTTACTGTATTCTACCATGCTCCAGCCATTCCTGCTACTGTAACATTTACCCTTACTGTATTCTACCATGCTCCAGCCATTCCTGCTGCTGTAACATTTACACTTACTGTATTCTACCATGCTCCAGCCATTCCTGCTGCTGTAACATTTACACTTACTGTATTCTACCATGCTCCAGCCATTCCTGCTACTGTAACATTTACCCTTACTGTATTCTACCATGCTCCAGCCATTCCTGCTACTGTAACATTTACCCTTACTGTATTCTACCATGCTCCAGCCATTCCTGCTGCTGTAACATTTACACTTACTGTATTCTACCATGCTCCAGCCATTCCTGCTACTGTAACATTTACCCTTACTGTATTCTACCATGCTCCAGCCATTCCTGCTGCTGTAACATTTACCCTTACTGTATTCTACCATGCTCCAGCCATTCCTGCTACTGTAACATTTACACTTACTGTATTCTACCATGCTCCAGCCATTCCTGCTGCTGTAACATTTACACTTACTGTATTCTACCATGCTCCAGCCATTCCTGCTGCTGTAACATTTACACTTACTGTATTCTACCATGCTCCAGCCATTCCTGCTACTGTAACATTTACCCTTACTGTATTCTACCATGCCCCAGCCATTCCTGCTGCTGTAACATTTACCCTTACTGTATTCTACCATGCTCCAGCCATTCCTGCTACTGTAATATTTACCCTTACTGTATTCTACCATGCTCCAGCCATTCCTGCTGCTGTAATATTTACCCTTACTGTATTCTACCATGCTCCAGCCATTCCTGCTGCTGTAACATTTACCCTTACTGTATTCTACCATGCTCCAGACATTCCTGCTGCTGTAACATTTACACTTACTGTATTCTACCATGCTCCAGCCATTCCTGCTGCTGTAACATTTACCCTTACTGTATTCTACCATGCTCCAGCCATTCCTGCTACTGTAATATTTACACTTACTGTATTCTACCATGCTCCAGCCATTCCTGCTGCTGTAATATTTACCCTTACTGTATTCTACCATGCTCCAGCCATTCCTGCTGCTGTAACATTTACCCTTACTGTATTCTACCATGCTCCAGCCATTCCTGCTGCTGTAACATTTACACTTACTGTATTCTACCATGCTCCAGCCATTCCTGCTACTGTAATATTTACACTTACTGTATTCTACCATGCTCCAGCCATTCCTGCTGCTGTAATATTTACCCTTACTGTATTCTACCATGCTCCAGCCATTCCTGCTGCTGTAACATTTACCCTTACTGTATTCTACCATGCTCCAGCCATTCCTGCTGCTGTAACATTTACACTTACTGTATTCTACCATGCTCCAGCCATTCCTGCTGCTGTAACATTTACACTTACTGTATTCTACCATGCTCCAGCCATTCCTGCTGCTGTAATATTTACCCTTACTGTATTCTACCAAGCTCCAGCCATTCCTGCTACTGTAACATTTACCCTTACTGTATTCTACCATGCTCCAGCCATTCCTGCTGCTGTAATATTTACCCTTACTGTATTCTACCATGCTCCAGCCATTCCTGCTACTGTAATATTTACACTTACTGTATTCTACCATGCTCCAGCCATTCCTGCTGCTGTAATATTTACCCTTACTGTATTCTACCATGCTCCAGCCATTCCTGCTGCTGTAACATTTACCCTTACTGTATTCTACCATGCTCCAGCCATTCCTGCTACTGTAATATTTACACTTACTGTATTCTACCATGCTCCAGCCATTCCTGCTGCTGTAATATTTACCCTTACTGTATTCTACCATGCTCCAGCCATTCCTGCTGCTGTAACATTTACCCTTACTGTATTCTACCATGCTCCAGCCATTCCTGCTGCTGTAACATTTACACTTACTGTATTCTACCATGCTCCAGCCATTCCTGCTGCTGTAACATTTACACTTACTGTATTCTACCATGCTCGAGCCATTCCTGCTGCTGTAATATTTACCCTTACTGTATTCTACCAAGCTCCAGCCATTCCTGCTACTGTAACATTTACCCTTACTGTATTCTACCATGCTCCAGCCATTGCTGCTGCTGTAATATTTACCCTTACTGTATTCTACCATGCTCCAGCCATTCCTGCTGCTGTAATATTTACCCTTACTGTATTCTACCATGCTCCAGCCATTCCTGCTGCTGTAACATTTACCCTTACTGTATTCTACCATGCTCCAGCCATTCCTGCTGCTGGAACATTTACCCTTACTGTATTCTACCATGCTCCAGCCATTCCTGCTACTGTAACATTTACCCTTACTGTATTCTACCATGCTCCAGCCATTCCTGCTACTGTAACATTTACCCTTACTGTATTCTACCATGCTCCAGCCATTCCTGCTGCTGTAACATTTACACTTACTGTATTCTACCATGCTCCAGCCATTCCTGCTGCTGTAACATTTACACTTACTGTATTCTACCATGCTCCAGCCATTCCTGCTACTGTAACATTTACCCTTACTGTATTCTACCATGCTCCAGCCATTCCTGCTACTGTAACATTTACCCTTACTGTATTCTACCATGCTCCAGCCATTCCTGCTGCTGTAACATTTACACTTACTGTATTCTACCATGCTCCAGCCATTCCTGCTACTGTAACATTTACCCTTACTGTATTCTACCATGCTCCAGCCATTCCTGCTACTGTAACATTTACCCTTACTGTATTCTACCATGCTCCAGCCATTCCTGCTACTGTAACATTTACACTTACTGTATTCTACCATGCTCCAGCCATTCCTGCTACTGTAACATTTACACTTACTGTATTCTACCATGCTCCAGCCATTCCTGCTGCTGTAACATTTACCCTTACTGTATTCTACCATGCTCCAGCCATTCCTGCTGCTGTAACATTTACACTTACTGTATTCTACCAAGCTCCAGCCATTCCTGCTGCTGTAACATTTACACTTACTGTATTCTACCATGCTCCAGCCATTCCTGCTACTGTAACATTTACCCTTACTGTATTCTACCATGCTCCAGCCATTCCTGCTACTGTAATATTTACCCTTACTGTATTCTACCATGCTCCAGCCATTCCTGCTACTGTAATATTTACCCTTACTGTATTCTACCATGCTCCAGCCATTCCTGCTGCTGTAACATTTACACTTACTGTATTCTACCATGCTCCAGCCATTCCTGCTGCTGTAACATTTACCCTTACTGTATTCTACCATGTTCCAGCCATTCCTGCTACTGTAATATTTACACTTACTGTATTCTACCATGCTCCAGCCATTCCTGCTGCTGTAACATTTACACTTACTGTATTCTACCATGCTCCAGCCATTCCTGCTACTGTAACATTTACACTTACTGTATTCTACCATGCTCCAGCCATTCCTGCTGCTGTAACATTTACACTTACTGTATTCTACCATGCTCCAGCCATTCCTGCTGCTGTAACATTTACACTTACTGTATTCTACCATGCTCCAGCCATTCCTGCTGCTGTAACATTTACACTTACTGTATTCTACCATGCTCCAGCCATTCCTGCTGCTGTAACATTTACACTTACTGTATTCTACCATGCCCCAGCCATTCCTGCTACTGTAACATTTACACTTACTGTATTCTACCATGCTCCAGCCATTCCTGCTGCTGTAACATTTACACTTACTGTATTCTACCATGCTCCAGCCATTCCTGCTGCTGTAACATTTACACTTACTGTATTCTACCATGCTCCAGCCATTCCTGCTGCTGTAACATTTACCCTCACTGTATTCTACCATGCTCCAGCCATTCCTGCTGCTGTAACATTTACACTTACTGTATTCTACCATGCTCCAGCCATTCCTGCTGCTGTAACATTTACCCTTACTGTATTCTACCATGCTCCAGCCATTCCTGCTGCTAGCCTGTAACATTTACACTTACTGTATTCTACCATGCTCCAGCCATTCCTGCTGCTGTAACATTTACACTTACTGTATTCTACCATGCTCCAGCCATTCCTGCTGCTGTAACATTTACACTTACTGTATTCTACCATGCTCCAGCCATTCCTGCTGCTGTAATATTTACCCTTACTGTATTCTACCATGCTCCAGCCATTCCTGCTGCTGTAACATTTACCCTTACTGTATTCTACCATGCTCCAGCCATTCCTGCTGCTGTAACATTTACACTTACTGTATTCTACCATGCTCCAGCCATTCCTGCTGCTGTAACATTTACACTTACTGTATTCTACCATGCTCCAGCCATTCCTGCTGCTGTAATATTTACCCTTACTGTATTCTACCAAGCTCCAGCCATTCCTGCTACTGTAACATTTACCCTTACTGTATTCTACCATGCTCCAGCCATTCCTGCTGCTGTAATATTTACCCTTACTGTATTCTACCATGCTCCAGCCATTCCTGCTGCTGTAATATTTACCCTTTCTGTATTCTACCATGCTCCAGCCATTCCTGCTGCTGTAACATTTACACTTACTGTATTCTACCATGCTCCAGCCATTCCTGCTGCTGTAATATTTACCCTTACTGTATTCTACCATGCTCCAGCCATTCCTGCTGCTGTAACATTTACCCTTACTGTATTCTACCATGCTCCAGCCATTCCTGCTGCTGTAACATTTACACTTACTGTATTCTACCATGCTCCAGCCATTCCTGCTACTGTAATATTTACACTTACTGTATTCTACCATGCTCCAGCCATTCCTGCTGCTGTAATATTTACCCTTACTGTATTCTACCATGCTCCAGCCATTCCTGCTGCTGTAACATTTACCCTTACTGTATTCTACCATGCTCCAGCCATTCCTGCTGCTGTAACATTTACACTTACTGTATTCTACCATGCTCCAGCCATTCCTGCTGCTGTAACATTTACACTTACTGTATTCTACCATGCTCCAGCCATTCCTGCTGCTGTAATATTTACCCTTACTGTATTCTACCAAGCTCCAGCCATTCCTGCTACTGTAACATTTACCCTTACTGTATTCTACCATGCTCCAGCCATTCCTGCTGCTGTAATATTTACCCTTACTGTATTCTACCATGCTCCAGCCATTCCTGCTGCTGTAATATTTACCCTTACTGTATTCTACCATGCTCCAGCCATTCCTGCTGCTGTAACATTTACACTTACTGTATTCTACCATGCTCCAGCCATTCCTGCTGCTGTAATATTTACCCTTACTGTATTCTACCATGCTCCAGCCATTCCTGCTGCTGTAACATTTACCCTTACTGTATTCTACCATGCTCCAGCCATTCCTGCTGCTGTAACATTTACCCTTACTGTATTCTACCATGCTCCAGCCATTCCTGCTGCTGGAACATTTACCCTTACTGTATTCTACCATGCTCCAGCCATTCCTGCTACTGTAACATTTACCCTTACTGTATTCTACCATGCTCCAGCCATTCCTGCTACTGTAACATTTACCCTTACTGTATTCTACCATGCTCCAGCCATTCCTGCTGCTGTAACATTTACACTTACTGTATTCTACCATGCTCCAGCCATTCCTGCTGCTGTAACATTTACACTTACTGTATTCTACCATGCTCCAGCCATTCCTGCTACTGTAACATTTACCCTTACTGTATTCTACCATGCTCCAGCCATTCCTGCTACTGTAACATTTACCCTTACTGTATTCTACCATGCTCCAGCCATTCCTGCTGCTGTAACATTTACACTTACTGTATTCTACCATGCTCCAGCCATTCCTGCTACTGTAACATTTACCCTTACTGTATTCTACCATGCTCCAGCCATTCCTGCTACTGTAACATTTACCCTTACTGTATTCTACCATGCTCCAGCCATTCCTGCTACTGTAACATTTACACTTACTGTATTCTACCATGCTCCAGCCATTCCTGCTACTGTAACATTTACACTTACTGTATTCTACCATGCTCCAGCCATTCCTGCTGCTGTAACATTTACCCTTACTGTATTCTACCATGCTCCAGCCATTCCTGCTGCTGTAACATTTACACTTACTGTATTCTACCAAGCTCCAGCCATTCCTGCTGCTGTAACATTTACACTTACTGTATTCTACCATGCTCCAGCCATTCCTGCTACTGTAACATTTACCCTTACTGTATTCTACCATGCCCCAGCCATTCCTGCTGCTGTAACATTTACCCTTACTGTATTCTACCATGCTCCAGCCATTCCTGCTACTGTAATATTTACCCTTACTGTATTCTACCATGCTCCAGCCATTCCTGCTGCTGTAACATTTACCCTTACTGTATTCTACCATGTTCCAGCCATTCCTGCTACTGTAATATTTACACTTACTGTATTCTACCATGCTCCAGCCATTCCTGCTACTGTAACATTTACCCTTCCTGTATTCTACCATGTTCCAGCCATTCCTGCTACTGTAATATTTACACTTACTGTATTCTACCAAGCTCCAACCATTCCTGCTGCTGTAACATTTACACTTACTGTATTCTACCATGCTCCAGCCATTCCTGCTACTGTAACTTTTACCCTTACTGTGTTCTACCAAACTCCAGCCATTCCTGCTGCTGTAACGTTTACCCTTACTGTATTCTACCATGCTCCAGCCATTCCTGCTGCTGTAATATTTACCCTTACTGTATTCTACCAAGCTCCAGCCATTCCTGCTGCTGTAACATTTACCCTTACTGTATTCTACCATGCTCCAGCCATTCCTGCTACTGTAACATTTACCCTTACTGTATTCTACCATGCTCCAGCCATTCCTGCTACTGTAACTTTTACCCTTACTGTGTTCTACCAAACTCCAGCCATTCCTGCTGCTGTAACGTTTACCCTTACTGTATTCTACCATGCTCCAGCCATTCCTGCTGCTGTAATATTTACACTTACTGTATTCTACCATGCTCCAGCCATTCCTGCTGCTGTAACATTTACCCTTACTGTATTCTACCATGCTCCAGCCATTCCTGCTGCTGTAACATTTACACTTACTGTATTCTACCATGCTCCAGCCATTCCTGCTACTGTAACATTTACACTTACTGTATTCTACCATGCTCCAGCCATTCCTGCTGCTGTGACATTTACACTTACTGTATTCTACCATGCTCCAGCCATTCCTGCTGCTGTAACATTTACACTTACTGTATTCTACCATGCTCCAGCCATTCCTGCTGCTGTAACATTTACACTTACTGTATTCTACCATGCCCCAGCCATTCCTGCTACTGTAACATTTACACTTACTGTATTCTACCATGCTCCAGCCATTCCTGCTGCTGTAACATTTACACTTACTGTATTCTACCATGCTCCAGCCATTCCTGCTGCTGTAACATTTACACTTACTGTATTCTACCATGCTCCAGCCATTCCTGCTGCTGTAACATTTACCCTTACTGTATTCTACCATGCTCCAGCCATTCCTGCTGCTGTAACATTTACACTTACTGTATTCTACCATGCTCCAGCCATTCCTGCTGCTGTAACATTTACCCTTACTGTATTCTACCATGCTCCAGCCATTCCTGCTGCTGTAACATTTACACTTACTGTATTCTACCATGCTCCAGCCATTCCTGCTGCTGTAACATTTACACTTACTGTATTCTACCATGCTCCAGCCATTCCTGCTGCTGTAACATTTACACTTACTGTATTCTACCATGCTCCAGCCATTCCTGCTGCTGTAACATTTACACTTACTGTATTCTACCAAGCTCCAGCCATTCCTGCTGCTGTAACATTTACACTTACTGTATTCTACCATGCTCCAGCCATTCCTGCTGCTGTAACATTTACCCTTACTGTATTCTACCAAGCTCCAACCATTACTGCTGCTGTAACATTTACACTTACTGTATTCTACCATGCTCCAGACATTCCTGCTGCTGTAACATTTACACTTACTGTATTCTACCATGCTCCAGCCATTCCTGCTGCTGTAACATTTACCCTTACTGTATTCTACCATGTTCCAGCCATTCCTGCTACTGTAATATTTACACTTACTGTATTCTACCATGCTCCAGCCATTCCTGCTGCTGTAACATTTACCCTTACTGTATTCTACCATGCTCCAGCCATTCCTGCTACTGTAATATTTACACTTACTGTATTCTACCAAGCTCCAGCCATTCCTGCTGCTGTAACATTTACACTTACTGTATTCTACCATGCTCCAGCCATTCCTGCTACTGTAACATTTACCCTTACTGTATTCTACCATGCTCCAGCCATTCCTGCTGCTGTAACATTTACCCTTACTGTATTCTACCATGCTCCAGCCATTCCTGCTACTGTAATATTTACACTTACTGTATTCTACCATGCTCCAGCCATTCCTGCTGCTGTAATATTTACACTTACTGTATTCTACCATGCCCCAGCCATTCCTGCTACTGTAACATTTACACTTACTGTATTCTACCATGCCCCAGCCATTCCTGCTACTGTAACATTTACACTTACTGTATTCTACCATGCCCCAGCCATTCCTGCTACTGTAACATTTACCCTTACTGTATTCTACCATGCTCCAGCCATTCCTGCTGCTGTAACATTTACCCTTACTGTATTCTACCATGCTCCAGCCATTCCTGCTACTGTAACATTTACCCTTACTGTATTCTACCATGCTCCAGCCATTCCTGCTACTGTAACATTTACCCTTATTGTATTCTACCATGCCCCAGCCATTCCTGCTACTGTAACATTTACACTTATTAACTAAGTTTAGAATGATTTAAAGGGAATTCAAAATTAGGGCCAGAGCAGTCAAACTGAAAGCCTAGTAAATTTTTCCAGTTTGACTATTTTAGGCTTAACTTTAAAATTCACTTTGAATCCTCACTTTAGGAAATAAAACCAATTTTGTTACTAACACCCCACTGTCCTCTCCACCATGATGGGGCTACTTTAGCACAAATGTCAAGTTCTGCTAAGTTCCTCAGTTAGCTGTGTAGGATTGGAGATTTACATGGAAGTAATAAAGCCAATGTAGAAAAATAAAATGAATACACAAATCAATGCTCACCTTGGCTGAGATAATGAATTGTCCACCTTCAGCTGAGACAATTAGTAGAAGGGAATTGTTGGGGAAATAAAGCGAATTCTGAGTGAGTTTCATATTTCAGGCCAAAATAGGCCAAGTACAAACAGCTCATTATGATTTTCTTTGTCCTCATTGGACTAAATTTGAAAGTTACATTGGATTCTCAACTCAAAACTTACAGGGTTATTCATGAAAATAAATGGAACATTTTAGACCAGAGTAGTAGAATCTGGCATACAGATGACTTCCAGGGTTATTCACTAAAGGGAGAGTACCAAGTGAATTTCATATTTAAAGTCTAAATAGCTGAATCGGAAACTTTTTCTTGCTCACCTATGCTTTTAGTCAACTAATTTGGCCTTAATTTGAAATTGACTTTGGATTCACATTGAATTCTCACTTTAGTGATTTTTTTTTCCAATTCTGCTAGTTTAGCCTTACATTTGAAATCCACTTTAAATTCTCACTTTACTAAATAACCCAGTGTGTGAGCAGCTTGACCACTTATTGAATAAACCCCTTCCTGTTAGGAGAATAGACTTCCATTCATCAAAACATATTTAAATGGAATCCATACAGTTTTCCAGCCCACTTACAATGTACTCATGCTATGTATTTTGACTAAATGGCTCTTGTATAGATATTGAATCCCCTGGAAACACGTGCTAGGTGTGTTTGTTAGGGGTTCTGTTTTATAGTTTTGTTATAGTCTGCTGTGCTTAATAACAGTAAACACTAAACTCTAGACAGATTCATTGCTAAACACTGGGAAGAGTGTCTGTATGTGAGGAGGATTGGGTCATTTAGTAATCTATGAAAGGTTGGATATTGGAATAAAGAAACAAACACAATATATCAAAACACGTCAGTTGCTTATAAAAAACATTATTCCTTACCCCTTTCTATTATATTTATTTATTTTAGCACAATACTGTTTTTGCAGCATCTGTTTTGTGAAGGGAGTTTAACTCTGTCTTCAAAGGTTATAATGCTGCCAGAGACTCAGGATTTCTGTAGTTAACAGTCAAATTAATTTGTAGTTAAATTGTGTCTGGAGTTCAACAGCAGATCTAGAGCATACACTATGTAGCACAGCTAGTGTAATGTGTATATAACACAGATCTGGTGTAACGTATATACAACACGTAAAGACAGGCATAACTGGTATGTAGTATACATACAACAGAATGACATAGAACACACTATATAGCAAACAGAGATTCAACCAGACTCATCTGGTATATAGTATACAGAGAGAGATAGAAGATAGACGTACAACTAGTGTATTATATATATGATAAAACTCAGAGAAAGACAAATAGTATAATATATATATAATAGAGACACACATACAACTAGCTCATAGTATATATAAATATATATATATATATATATATATTTTGCATAGCACACAGATTAGTGCATAGCACACAGTGTAGAATATATAACAGAGACAGACAACTAAGGCAAACTAAGTACACTAGAGATAAATATACAACTATTGCGCAATATTTATAACACAGATGAAAACCAAACACAACCTGTGCATAATATACATAACAAGAGAGGGAGAAGCATCTAAAAATATATATTTACATACATACAGACATACAGACACAACTAACACACAGTATACATAACACAGAGTGACACACACAACTAGTGCATAATATATATCACAGACAGACATAAATACCAAACAGAGACACAGATACATGTACGTTAAGCAGTCACCATAAAGACAGACAAGACACCTGCTGCAAACAGAGATACTGACACATATAGAATAAGTATACCTTATACTGAGTGACACAGACACATCTATTGCATGTATGGAACAAAGACATAGAGTTGAGTACCATGTTCAAGAGATACATGTACAAGTACAAGTATACAACACTGGGAGAGACAGATGCAGCTAGTGTAAGCATATAACACACTGAAAAACAGATAAAACTAATGGAAATTGCATATATGTAACATATAAGGCACAAATATGTACCCATGTTATGGCAAATATACACCACTAACAGAAACGTACACACCATGAAAAAGACAGACACAACACATAGAGACAGAGATAGACAAAACCAGACAGACACAACACGTAGACACAGAGATAGACAAAACCGGACAGACACAACACGTACAAACAGAAACTCTTTATTCAAGTATTCAGCACTTAAGGGACAGACACAGGCATTGAAAGCATTGAACAAATAAAACACACACAGACAGGTACATCTACTGCAAGTATAGCCCACCCAAGCCAGAGACTTTAGCTATCTTGAAATCTGCTGTTTAAGTATTGCCTACTTACATTTAATGTACGAAGTTCCAGTGATATGGCTAGTGTTTCCATTACAAACAATTGTCTAGCTAGAAAGCACAATGGCTGAATGTTGCAAATAACATAACCACGGACAAAAATGATCGTTGTCATTCCTGGGGCATATGGAAAGTCCAATTAAAAAATAAAGGTGTCTGTATTGTGGAAATGATATAAGCATAAAAGAGTAATAGCATATTTGTGCCCATGCATTGAATTATGTGTCCACTGGCTTCCTGTTCATGTGAATGATGATGTCACTAGCTGTGGGTTTATGTGAATCCTATACCTCAGCTATGTTATTCTACCATTCTCATACATAACTGGCTAACTTTGACAACAATACAACAAATCAATAACCAGACCATAACAATATTAAAGTAGATATATAAAGAAAGGATAAAACAGAGAAGTACATTGGCCAGGCACCATTTTAAGGAAATGATATACCATCTACACCTAATGGCAAAACCAGACCCCCACCTCTAACCCTCTAACCCAGTGGTTCCCAAACTTTTTAGGTCCAAGGCGCCCTTAATATTTGAATATTTTTTCAAGACACCCCAAGTCATACATACACACACACACACACACACACACACTCCTTGACACACACTCATACACACACTCATACACACACACACACACACACACACACAATATTTTGTATATCTCCAGCCACCCTCCTGTTAGCTTACCTTGTATGTCAAGGAGGGGGGCTTGTAGTCCTCCTGGCTGGTGGGAGCGAGGGGTCTAGAGCAGCTCCTGGAATGCTTCTTTCCCCTCATGCTGTGGCTGCCTCTTCTCCCTCCTGCACAGTCTCTCTGCACGAAGCTGAGAGGAAGTGACAGGCTGTCCCTTCCTCCCAGCCGGCCGACATTACAGGGGCCCGGTCACAGTCTTAAAGGATCGCGGCACCCGACTGGGGACCCTGTTCAGCAGTTATGTTTCCCCTGTGCTATGATTCCACGGCACCCCTGTGTGCACGTTGCGGCGCCAAGGCACCCAGTTTGGGAACCGCTGCTCTAACCATTTTAATGTAGCAAAGCAATACAAAAGTTCAAAGAAAACATGTAGAGCCTTCAGAAAACAACTAAAAGAGTTGTAATCGTTTTATAATGTGTAAAGTTCAGAACATTATAGACAATATGCCAACCTATTTTGTCTTGTTCTTGTTTGGGTGCCTCGCACATATTAGAACTCAGACAACTTTTTGTCATTTGTTGTCATCATTAGGCACTGCTGATTGGTTGCCCCCTTTACATGGAGAATGTTGAGGCTCCTAGTATGTATAGTGCATGGCTGGTGTTAAATATTAATCTAGCACACAATGTATATCACTGTATTCATAAGGTGACTGCTAACTGGTTTTCCTCAGTGACACAGACTCCATAAACCCATGTTACTTACCTGTAGAACCAGCCATCTGGGTGACTTCAAAATCCAAACATAAGTTGTACATTTATATTTGGAACCCTAAGGTTATTGTTACTATTTTTAAAATAACTTGCTGATAATATTGAGTGGATAATTAATTCACTCATGTTTTATTTTCATGTATCAGTATTTCCCCTCCAGCCTTGGGTGGGCCTTGGCCTCAGCTGATCAACATGTCTTCATCTGTATATTGTATATGTGGGCTTGTTACAAGAATTGGGAAACTAGCAACATATAATTTATTTATTCATGCGAACCAAATAGTTGAAAAAATTTGAGATTGTTGATTTTGAGGTTGACTTCTTGTGTTAGATATTTTTATTATTTTTTTATTCAAAGTTTATTGATGTAGTATTAAAATGCAGTATGTCTGCAAGAGAGTATCACATCATCTTATAGGATAGTCATGAGTTTTGTAGCGACAACATAATGATGCAACGATATTGTTTGGTATTGTAGCACATAGCAAAGTTTGGTATAGGTATCAGAGGTAAAACAGTAGGAGTATCAATATAAGGCTAGGCCTACAAACGCCTGGGTCTTGTTACGATAGTATAGCATTGCATAGTTGTGGGTCGATTCGTCTGTCATTAAGGTGGCGTGTTGGTGAGACAGTGCGGTGCTGTGTGGTACGTCGTAGCTAATGTCAGTGGTGCAAAGCCTTTGCACAAATATTAAGACGTTGATCAGGTTCTTGGCAGGTCAGTATTCCTGAATTGTGAGGTATCCAGGTCTAATTGCCAGGCCCAGGCATGATCAGGTTAGGTTGCTTGACTCTTTGCTCATCAGCAGTGTCTTAGGTGCGTTTGTGTGTGTGTGTGTAGTGTTGTGTTAGTTGGATTTTCTCCCTGAGTGGGAGATGCGTATGTGGGTGCCGCAGAATGGTCTTGTGTCGTATTTCAGTATTGTTGCTGGTGGGTTGGGTAGAGGGGGAATTCAAGGTCTTTTTGAAGTTGGTGGTTTTAAATCAAGACATGGTTAGGAGACAGACAATGCAAATGGTTAGTTTGCTAAACCAGTTATTTTCATTTGGGAAATGTTTCTCTTGTAATATATCCTTGCTTCTGCCATTCTGTCACTAGATTTATTTTTTTTGTCAATCTTTGTTTATTAGAATATTTTTCAAAGTATTAAGTGGTACAGAAAGTAGAAATAGAATAGCATTTAAACAACACATTAAGGTAAGTACATACATCCTTCAGGCTGCTACCCCCCTCGAAGCGTACACATCAGGGGTTATGTGGCTGGGTATTTACGTGCGTTGGTGGTTGGACTTCAGTTTGCATGACCCCTAGTTGTCTAATTCGCTAAGGTTTACTGCGCCTCCTTTGGAGGGGTCACTAGACTTATCAATTTAACACATGGATGTGATTTTTCGTCTTTAAACTTACAGATTGTTGATTTGTTAGTGAAACACTTTGTTGTTTGTGGTTTATTATTGTGGGGTGTGAATGCTTTTCCATGTTTAGTGCTGAGATTTAGAGGTTTGTAAACATTAGTTTTTTTGTATGTATTTCCTCTTGTCACAGATATTTTAGAACTATCTATCCTATAATGCACAGCCAGCCTGCAGCTTTAAAGGGACACGCTGGGAAACAATGCAATTTTAAATAAATGTGATAGATTTTGGTCTCATTACTATGCTGTGTGTTTTGCATGCTGAAATCTTTACAGTTTTTTTCCACAAAAAAATAAATGTTTTGCAGAATTCTGCACTATAAGCCTGCCTTCTTGGCCACGCCCCCTCATGTCAAAAATAATTCCTTATCAAACGTGTGTACACAGCTCAGCCCCAACTGCACTGAGTGAGCTGCTTTTAATTCACAACCTGTCTGCAGACAGTCAGAGAGAATACAACAACATAGTAATATTCTTACTATAAGCCTCCCTGGGGGTCCTCTCTTTTGAATGCAGGTTGTCTTGTAGTTCAGATCATTCAGTTCTGTCAGTGGCTGAGCTGTGTGCATACATATGATATGGACGCCCTTTTCTGGAATGAGGGGATGTTGCTCAAGAAGCATGCTTTTGGTGCAGCATTCTGCAAAACATTGCAAAAACTATAAAGAGCATGCAAAAAAATACAGCACATTAGCGAGGCCGAAACCTATCAAATCCATTAAAATTATATTGGTGCCTAGAATGACCCTTTAAAGGGAAACTTCATAGCACATATAACAAAATACAAATGCAACTAACTGTTTGTATATGTACCTCAAATGAAAACATAAATGTATCTAATTATGCATGTTTTCATTGGGGTTATATGTCAAAAACAACTTGCAAAGACTGCAGATCTCTTGCCTGCAGACGTGGCAAGCCCTCCTTAACCACAGTTCAGACTTTCTGTGGCTGTCCAATCACAGACTTCCTAATGCAGCTCAATGAGAAGTCTATGCAAGGCAGGTGTTCTGAGCAATTGCTTCCTTTTGAGTTTAGCCCCACTGAATAAACAACCAGGAAGTAACAAGACCGGTTGTCTGATTGACAGCCAATTGGGTGTAACCAGGTAAATTCATAAATGTGCCAATTTCTGTTAAAATTTGAACTTTATTTAAATAAAAAAAAAAAAAGAGAGAACATACTCTCTACACATAAAGCATTTCAGCAAGCTAAAGTGCTTCTATTCATCATTGGAATAAAATGTGTATTTAGTGCTGCCAAAGCTTTACTGTCACTCTCTAATTAGTAACTGTAATTTCAGACTGCTAAATGTTTTGTTATGTTAAGGGAGTAATTTGTTTTGTTATGTCATTCCATGATCTGAACTAGATCATGCTGCGGAATATACTATTTAATTTGTTTTCAAAATAAAAGGTGCTAGCAAGTCTATACAAGGTGCCTTCCTAGATGTTAAATCCCGATTTTATTAATGACACGGAGGCTCCTATTATGCTATCTCTTTCTTACTTTATTCCTCAGCAGCAAAGAAAAAATATAACTGAAAGAGAAAAAATATGTAGAATATGAAATATATAACAGATACAACCATATCTGCCTAGTAACAGGGCAGGCAATCAGTCTCTAGGAACAGTCCATAAATCTCCATCCTTGTATTTCCACTTCCTCTTTCTTTGCTGCTGTCCTCAGACCAGCTAAGTATTATTTTTTCTCTCCTATATTGTGTGCTTGATTGTATTTATTAGGGTTTTATACCCTGTGTTTTCTACCCAATATTATTGTTGATTACAGTATTTGCTGTTTTTTCTGTATATTTTCGTTTATTTTCGTTTTATTTCGTCTATTTTATTGAGGTTTCTTGTTACTGTTTGCCTCCCCTGCGTTTTTTCCGCCGCTTCCCCTGTCTGTGTTGGCTTGTCTCTCACCCAGACAGGGTTCGCGGCTAGCAGGGGAGACTGACATCGGAGTTTAGTGCTCCTCGATTCCCTTCCCTCTCCCCTCGCGGCTGCGTGTGCGGCCGCGTTTGTTTGCCGACCCGATAGCTATCTCCTCGCACCCGCTGGTGCGAGGGAGTTCCCGGCCGCGTGTGATTCACACGCTCCCCGGCCATTGGCGGGGGAGGAGCTTAGTGGCAGCGTGGCGCGCTCTGCACACGGCGGCCATCTTCTGCCTCATTGCACGAGGGCTGGGCGGCTTTTTTCTACGGGTCGGCTCCCTTACCTCTCCCCTATAACTGTTCTGTGCAGGTATTTTGCTTGTGGGTAAATCAACCCCTATTGTTAACTCTTTGTGTTCCCCCTTATACTGCCTTGACTCAATATTGCTCCGGTTGATCGGTGCCTGATTTTATTATTTAAAGGTACAGTACATAATTTTGTTTTCTCTGCTCTGCACATTATGCAGGCTGGAGGTGAGGGTTCTGGTAGCCCCAGTTACCCCATTATGGACCCCTCTCAGACTCCTCATGCAGGGGACTTGGGCCTTACTCCCTCCCAGGAGTTCCAGGCCCTTATTGATTCTACTATGCAGAGGGCTCTGGCTTCGGCCATGGGGACCGTGTCCTCGTCCCTCTCCCACACTATCCAACAGGCGTTAACACTGCCTTTGACCCCTGTCATGTTGCCTGCTCCCACGCCTGCAGTTCAGACTCAGGCGGGTCGCAAGGCTCAAACAAAGGTTAAACATGTCTCTCCAGATGTGACGCAGGTGTTACCTGCCCTGACTGACGTGCCCATGGCCGTCCAAGATGGCGCGTTTCCACGCAAGAGAGCCGCTGGCAGGGCAAAATCGGCCAGAAAATGGAAACGGGCGCGTGCCCGTGATGAGGGATCGGATACCGATCAAACTGGAGAGTCGGATTCGGACCCCCCTGACTACGCCTCCTATGAGGAGGGGGGCTCCGGCGATGAGGCGGAGTTTGACGCTTCGGCACTTCCTCCGGGTGAGGGGCAGGACATCTGTGATCCTCAGGGTTACCCCCTGTTCGATCCCGATGATCTCCGCCACCCTCGCTCGGCGGAATGGGACCCGCCCGCGCACATTGCTAGTTATCTGGCACTTCGTATGCGTACCCCTCTATCCAAAGAGGGGCGCAGTAAATTGAGGGCTGAGTGCCCGAGGCCTTCCGTGCCTGATGCGGCGTGCAAGACGCCAGAGGTTGACCCTCAGATCTCCCAATTCCTGGCTAAGACAGGCTGGAAGCCCAGGAAGGGGCTGGAGTTTTCATTACATAACTGCCAGGACAAGATCCTGGACACCCTGGGCCCCGCTGCCAAGCTCTATGAGCTTTTGGAGGCAGCTAAAGCTGGGACAAAACCCATCGACCTCGATGAGGCGATTGGGTGGGTCCAGAGGTTGATTTGCCTCCTTGGCAACGCAAATACGGCCATGTCGGCTGAACGCCGCAAGGCGATTTTGCTCAAGATTGAGCCAAAGTTAGTGAATCTCGCTGTGAAAGAGCCGGGTGCCTCGGCCAAAGGTATGCTCTTTGGGGAGTGCTTTGTCAAGGATTTGGGCTCCTTTGTGCGTACCTTCACCGCTCTTGATAAAGCGCAGTCTAACCTAAAGCGGGTTTTTGGCCCTAAGGTTTTCCATGGGGCCGGGAGGTATAGGAGCCGTCCGCCCGGCCGTGGAGCTCGAGGTCCCTCGCGGACCCACAGAGGTTCCTTCTCCGCCCCACGAACCTACCAGGAGTATAAGCCAACACCCTTCTTTCCCTCACGTGGGAGACCTTGGCAGAGTCGAGGAGGTCGTGGACAACCCTCGTACAGACGCCCTTACGGTGAGTACCCCAAAACGTATGTCTTGCAGAGCGAGTGTGGGGGGCAGGTTAGCGCTATTTCTAGAAATGTGGGGTATGATCACCACAGATGTATGGGTTCTGGAGACGGTCAGGGGTTTCCGTCTGGATCTGTTGTCTCCCCCTGTCCAGACTTTTATCCCACAGGAACTGAGACTGCCGGACGATCAGTCCGAGCTAATTGCCGCGGAGATCGCGGAATTGTCTACCAAACGAGCCATTCAAGAAATCCCTTACGACCACCCAGGTTTTCTGAGCAATTTGTTTCTCGTCGCCAAGAAAGGCGGAGGTGTCCGCCCGGTGATAAACCTAAAGCACCTAAATTTTTTCCTCCGTTACCATCACTTCAAGATGGAGGGTGCCCACTGTCTCCGGGACCTGCTCCGTCAAGGAGATTGGATGGTCAAGTTGGACCTCAAAGATGCCTACTTGACTATACCCATGGCAAGAGAGCACTGGGACTTATTGCACTTTACGTGGCAAGGTCGTCGATGGCGGTTTACCTGTCTACCGTTCGGTCTATCTTCGGCTCCATGGTGTTTCACGAAGGTGATGAAGCCCGTAGTGGCTTTCCTCAGGGCCCGAGGGGTCCGCATGATTATTTACCTGGACGACATACTGATTATGTCCTCGTCCCCCAACCAGCTTCTCAAGCACCTGGGATGGACGGTAAACCTCCTGGAAGGCCTGGGTTTCCTCGTGAATTGGGAAAAATCCATTGTGGAACCGGTACAGAGGATAGAATTCCTGGGTTTCGAGGTCGATTCGGTCACCCAGTTTCTGTTCCTACCAGAGACCAAACTTCGGGCGATGAAGAAGGAGATACGGCGTGCACTACGGGCCCCCTCTCTCTCAGTCCGACAACTAGCGAGAGTGATCGGCCTCCTGGCCTCCTCAATTCAAGCTATTTTCCCAGGCCCATTACACTACCGGGCTCTACAACGTTTGAAGGGTTCCCATCTTCGGGCCGGGGGCTCGTACGAGAGCGTATTGACCCTGGACGACGACTCCAGAGACGAGCTACGTTGGTGGTTGGACCACATGGAGGCATGGAACGGCCGGGCCATCTTCGGCTCCGTGCCGGACATGGTTATAGAGTCGGACGCGAGTCTACACGGTTGGGGCGCTCGCTGTGGCAGTATCTCCACCGGTGGAAGATGGTCCGAGGTCGAGTCGACTTTACACATAAATTGCCTGGAACTTCTGGCAGGTTCGTTCGCCATTCGGAGCCTATCTCCGACTCAAGGGAATTGCTGCGTACTTCTGCGCATGGACAATGTGTCCGCAGTCAGGTACATAAACCACCTGGGGGGTACGAAATCGAAACAGCTGGCGAACCTGGCAAGGGACTTCTGGCAGTTTTGCCTCCACAACGCTATATCGGTTACGGCCGAACATATTCCGGGACTAGACAACGAATGGGCGGATTGGAATTCGCGTTACCTGAAAGATTCAGGAGACTGGCATTTACTATCCTCAACATTCCAAAGGATGGACCGGCTTTGGGGTCCTCTTCACGTGGACTTGTTTGCGTCCAGACTGAACTCCCAACTGCCCCAGTACTTCAGTTGGAGACCGGACCCGACAGCCGCTGCGGTGGACGCGTTCTTACAGACGTGGCCGCAAGGGCGCCACTTTGCGTTCCCACCGTTCAATCTGATATCCCGGACGCTGACGTACGCGACCAGACAGGATTGCACGCTGGTAATGGTGGTTCCCCTGTGGCAATCTCAACCGTGGTTTCCCCGTCTCCTGGAAATGGCCATAGATTTCCCACGGATGATCGAAATGAGGTCGGATGTGCTTCTAGACCCGGATGGGAACTCGCACGAACTGGTGGATCAGAACTCGCTCCAACTCACGGCTTGGCTGATCTCAGGGGACCCTGGTGTGTCGCGGACGTTTCGCAAGCGACTGCTCGACTCTTGGAGAATGCCTGGGCGCCGGGTACCAGACAGGCCTACAAGTCCGCATGGCGCGTGTGGTCTAGCTGGTGCTTGGGAAGATTGCTGGATCCACTTTCTGCCCCTTTAACTGCTCTGCTCAGTTTCCTGACTGAACGTTTCGATTCGGGTTTGGCCTATCGTACCCTTAATGTTTATAGATCGGCTATTTCGGCCGGACACAGAGGGATAGATGGATCTCCGATTGGACAACATCCTGTTGTGTGTCGACTGTTGAAGGGTATCCGCTTCGCTAGGCCTCCAAGTTCTAGATACTCATCCTTTTGGGACGTTAACGTTGTCCTTGGTTTCTTGGACTCCTGGCCCTGTAATGAGGACCTGAATCTCAAACAGTTGTCATGGAAACTGGTCATGCTTCTGTGCTTACTTTCGTGCAAAAGGGTGTCGGACGTCAGGGCTCTGGATTGGAACGCGATTTCGTTCACCCCCGAAGGTGTGTCGTTTAATATCTCAAGGAGGACTAAGTCGGCTTCCAAGTCGGTGGACTACCCTAGATGCTCCGTCAGACCGACTTTGTGTCCTGTGGCTTGTCTCCAGGTCTATTTGGCTCATACTCGACAGTTGAGGTCAACGGACTTGCCTCCACTATTTATTTCCTTTAAGGCACCGTTTCTACCTGTCTCCTCGACTACGTTAGCCCGATGGGTTAAGGGTCTGCTTTCCGCTGCTGGAATTGATACTTCAATTTTTTCGGCACATTCGGTTAGGGGTGCCATGGCATCGAAGGCTTCTACGATGGGATGTCGTCTGGACGATATTTTGAGAGCGGCGGACTGGTCTAAGGAATCTACGTTCCGTGATTTCTATTTCCGCCCGATTGAACATGTTTCTTCGTTGGTGGTGGCTCAGCTTTAAACTAGCATAATAGGAGCCTCCGTGTCATTAATAAAATTCCCAGATTTTACTAATAACATGACGTAAAGTCATGATTTTATTAATGACACGGAGGCGAGTATTATTCCCACCCACCCGCCCATGGATCTGGGGTAAGTTTATGTTTATGGTTCAATCGGGGTGATCTTCTCACTCATGGTAAGTGCACTTGGTTTACTTGTTTTGAATGCATATTCTTGTCGGGTGTGACATATATCCTTATTAATCTAACTAGGATACTCGTTATGTACAGGTATTATGTATACGATATGTTACACTCAGGTCCTAAGTTTGGAGTTTACCACATATTTCTTTGTTTTTACAGCTTGATTTCGTTATGTGGAAGTTACCAGTTTGAAAGTTAATCGTTACTAATATGGATGTTTTCGGTTTGGGTCTTCGGTTCAGAAGGCAAAGAAGAGGAAGTGGAAATACAAGGATGGAGATTTATGGACTGTTCCTAGAGACTGATTGGCTGCCCTGTTTCTAGGCAGATATGGTTGTATCTGTTATATATTTCATATTCTACATATTTTTTCTCTTTCAGTTATATTTTTTCTTTGCTGCTGAGGAATAAAGTAAGAAAGAGATAGCATAATACTCGCCTCCGTGTCATTAATAAAATCATGACTTTACGTCATGTTATTAGTAAAATCTGGGAATTTGTCCATTATTGTCTGTTTTATTTCATCACATACATACACACAGAAACATATACATACACACATACACACAGAGACATACATACATAGAGATACACACACACATACATACACACACGACACACATACATACAAAGACACATACATACAGACAGACACACACATACATACAGACAGACACACAGACATACATACAGAAAGACACACATACACAGTCAGACACATACACCTATGCATACAGAGACACACACATACACACACACACACATACACATACAGACTCATATACACACACACAGACATACATACACACACACACACACATGCACACACACACACACACACACACACACACACATACAGAGACACACACATACACAGACAGAGACACACAAACACATACATACAGACACATACACACACACACACACAGACAGTCACACAAACACATACACACATACATTCAAACAAAAACACACATATACAAAATGTTTAAGTCACCCTCCTATTTTCTTCCTTTTAGGTGCAGGAGGGTGACTTTCCCTGGGGTCCAGTGGTGGCTCAGGCTGGTGGGAGTCAGAGTTCCCACTCTGACTCCCTCTCCTTCCTCCGGTGTGGGCGCTCGCTGATAGCTGGGAGGAGTGATGGGCAGTCACTTCCTCCCAGCTGTGATGTCATCACAGGGGGCCCAGTCGCGCTGTTAAAACGCTGACCGGGGCCCCCTGGAAATTCATCTCCCTAACAGCATGGGCCACCCGAAGGGCCCCTTGAATGTGCGGCCGGCTGGGGCCACAACACATGGAGGCGGGTACCCGGTCGCAGGGGTCCGCAGGGCAGCCAGGCCCCCTGCAACCCTGACGCGGTATGTACGCCACCGTATCTATCTATCTATCTATCTATCTATCTATCTCTCTGTCTGTCTATCTCTATAATTTTACTCGTCAATAACCTTCCTCATTAATTAAATATATTTAACCCCTATTCAGCAGTGATGAGGTGGCAGGTATTTTTTTCTATATGTATTTTGGCTGATGTGTACTATGGTCGTTGCTGCCGTCCAGGAGTAATGGGAGTTTGAGCGCAGGACTAGTTTCTTTGTATTTGTATTCACATTTGTATTACACAGCTAGGTTCTAATGCTGCTGCCCATCCCATGTGTTCCCTATTAAGGGTTAATAAGCATGTAGGGATGAATATAAAAAATACCCCTTTCTGTCTCATTAGAGATATTTTTGCCAGAAGCTCAAGGAAGCAAGGCGAATGGTTAGAGTTAGGACCCACCTAAAAGGTCTGCCTTGACGTGGCAGGTGGGCATACCCTCTCATGGCCATTGGAGGTAACTAAAAACCTCCATTTGTTTACAAATACATAGGGATATGGATAGAGAGCAGGTAATTTTTTTTCTTTGGTTTTTACTATATGTATTTTGGCTGATGTATACTATGGTTGTTGCTGCTGCCCAGGAGTAATGGGAGTTTGAGTGCAGAACTTGTTTCTTTGTATTTGTATTAACTTTGTGAGTAACAGAATGATAGTCCCTTCCCCATTAGACCGAATAAAAGGGAACATGCACCGAATCGGCACATAATAAATTAACGGGGACGACAAAACGCTAGGCATTAGCAACGCAGGCTCCGAGCCCAAAGCATAACTAACGGATGGGGCAGGATCACAAATTGAGAACGATCACGGGATTCAGAGATGGATGCTCTGTGCCCCTCGGAGGAGTACGGAATGAGGGGCATGGAAAAGGTTCGGTTACTAAGCCAAAAGAACCAAGGGGTCAAATTACAGCTTTGATCCTCGCACTAGTCAATAACCTTAAAACGATGCGGATAGTACTCTCAAACTGATGATATGTAGGAGACCTGCGTGTCCCAAAATGCAAATCTTCTTAACGTATGTATCGACTGTCTGAACAACTCTTCAATAAAAACAGATTTACAAAAAAAGAAAGACAGTCCTTTCCTACCTCCCGACAGAATTACAGAACTGGAACCAATAAGTTAAAATAGTGTAGGGTGAATGATATTTTTTCACTTTTAACTGACCACCTGGGTACATTACAGATCTTGTTTGTGTGAATATTACACAGACCGCATCAAATAAACAGCCCCCATATCACATGCAATCGATGCCTCTCTGGAGATTAGGAGATATTGCTTCAATACACTAGTAAGAGAGATTAAAAAAAACACAAGTTACCAACGTAGATCCCCCCCCCCCCTTCTAATATTGACAGATCATGCAATTGAGAGAATCAATTTAGTGATATAGCGATTCTGTACTATGTATGCAGATCTTAGCCTGCAGGAAAGGTTAACCAGAGGTCTTGGTAGCTCTGTACTTAGTCTAATGTCTGTAAGGTGTTGGGGGGGGGGGGGGGGGGGGGGGGGCTGGGTTGGAGTACGAAGACCCAGAAAATATAGAGTGATATGATTTTTTTGGGGACGACGTGATTTGATAAATGCAAAATTAATTTCAAAGTCTATCTATCTATCTATCTATCTATCTATCTAACGATTTATCTATCTATCTAACGATCTATCTATCTATCTATCTGTCTATCTGTCTGTCTATCTATCTATCTATCTATCTAACGATTTATCTATCTATCTAACGATCTATCTATCTATCATATATAACACACACCCTGCGTCTATCTATGTCACTAATTTACTAGAGGGATTGGCACAATAATTAATGTGGGGTTCTTTAACAGGCTAGGGAAACGCAAGGCAGCTACAGATTTGCAGCCAGGTTGAGAATGCCTACCCATTTTAATAACATTACATTTTAATTTTTGACTGCTTCCAGCTCAGTACTACTAATATGTTATTTTATTATTCATTATAAAATTGAAGTAGCAACCTAACATTAACAACCAGGAGGTAGGTGCAGCGCCTAAATAGTCCTTATTTGGGGGTATGTATCGACAAGAAGAAAAAAACTGTGTAACTAATAGTGTAATAGTATGTAAAACATAAGTTTGTATATATATATGATAGAAAATGTGCACTCACACTTTTTGGGAGCTTCAATAGTGCACATTTATAATCATATATATACAAACTTATGTTTTACATACTACACTATTAGTTTCTTCTGTTTATTTCTTCTTGTCGTTACAAGGACTATTTAGATGCAGCACCTACCTCCTGTGTTACCCAGTTTTTACCGGACAAGAGAGACTCTGTACTTTAGCTGTTTTAGCTGCCATTAGACTGTCATCATCTTACACAAGCGCTGAATTATAATTGTGTTGTATAACTTATAGACCAGGCCTGACTTGGCTCCGCAAGCCAGTTCTAAGTCTGATTGACTAACATGGCCAGTGTAAATTGTTGGAGTATGTGACTTTGTATAAACTGTGAAGTAATTCAGATTTTTTTTCTCCACAACATCTATTTGACCCCGAACTCCTTCTATAATACCCAAAGGCCCAGTTTTAATATTGTAGATATATATATATATAGCTAAGGTTATGCCCTCTTTACTGTGAATATTATATTGAAAAACTACCATCATATTTATATTACTAATTAAAATAATAGATTGTCAGCGAGATTTATGAAATAAAAAACAAATGCTCTTCTGGTGCAAAGTGCAACTATAATGACAACCAATAATATGTCTCTCAACATTTAACACTTTGCCCTCAGAATAGCACTTTTTTATTTGGCCCTATATGTTATGTGTTATATCCTCTTTGTGCACATATTTACAATGCACATATCCAAGTGAGTTCAGTTTATAGCTATATATATATCCTTGTTTACCATTGCTCCCATGGGGGCAGCCATCTTAAAGTCCTCCTCACTCAGAAGCTTTGCTGGTCCCATGTATAGTAAATGAAAGTTAACATTCATTCATGAATCTTGGTATGTTCTGAAAGTGCCAATCTTCACCAACATGTATTTAAGCTTGGTTCAGCCAATTAAATTGAGCATGGTCTTGGATTATACGTTGTGTTCCTGACCAAAGGGAACATACAAATAGATTCCCAGTTCCCACAAATGAAGGAATGCTGAGTCAAGAGATATGATGAAGAGGAAAATGCAAACAAGCTATAATACATTCAATATTTAATTTTCTGTAATACTAAATCAAATAATTACACTTTTCCTTTATTTTCATACCAAGATCATAAATATTGCATCTGTCTACTTGTTTCTGATCTACTACTACATTAGCTGTAACAAACCACTTGCTAACAAACAAAATACAATACAAAACAAAAGAAAAAAAAGTATTGCAGTGTGATAACATTCTATGCATACATTATTTTCAATAAGTAGTAACAATATCAAATAAATGACCTGGGGTAAAGTAGGGTGGAAAATAAATGGGGGAATGAGGGAGGAAATTATTAAGAAGAAAGATAAAGAATGGGTGACGATGGGAAGCTGCTCTGGTATTTGAACATAGGTCTACTGGGTTGCCAATACAATGACTGCTGGTCATGGGGGTAATTCTCATTCCTGGGCTACCATACGGTCTCAAAGGCAACGTAACCAATCTGGCTAATTTCAATGTTAAAAAAATGAAAAATGTAACATGCTATATTTGACACTGTAACTTCCCATAACACCATAAAACCTGTACATATGGGGTACTGTTTTACACGTGGGACATCGCTGAATACAAATATGTGTATTTTATTGCAGTAAAAACAAACAGATTATTGAACATTCATAGTTCTCCTAGTAATTGCTGTTAATATGTCCTTCAACATATTTTCCAGATATTTAATGCAGAAACTTTGAGAAAGTTGGAACCCTTTCTGTATTCTAAATTTCGACCAATGCTCTCCTTGCCGCTTGGAAAATTTCGACCATTAATTGATTTTCCAGTTTGCTGAAGTCCTTTAATGCTCTAGAAACAAAGAATGGCTAAGGGCACATTTAAACTGGCATGTACAATTTGCTATGCTGCAAAGATTGTATTTCTTCCTGCCCAACTACTTAACTTCCAGCATTGCCACCACATATGAAGATAATTACGTTGTTGACCACATAGTGTCCAGTGGATGGTATCATGACAATGCACTATTTTAACCATGGCTGGATTAAAAGCCCATCGGGCCTGCTGCTGACGATTATGATGGGCCTAATTACAGAATCTTATTGACAAAGCCCACAAAATTAATTTATAGGAATACATATAACATATGGTAATATATCGTTTTCATCTCCTAGCCAAATCCATACCCCCAACATCGGCTTCCTGTGAAGCAGGACATTGGTTGGTGTGTAACAGGAGTTGGGCAAGTGATGCAAATCATGTCACTGTCACCACCCGAAGAGCCTGGAGAGGGGTGCAGGTGTGTCTAAAGAAGGTCAGCCTGGTGTGAGTACATGCCAAGCTAGCTGCCAATCATGCAGGTCGGCATGATAACTAAGGGCAGACTATGCAGAAAGTTCTGTTTCAGCATCCTGAGCTTGGCGTGAACATGTCTAATGATGTGCTCATTCTACAATTTCTGGGAAAAATTCCTGGCATGCCCCAGTACTCACTTGTAAATTCCTCTCCTTTCCTTCTTACTACCAGACATAACTTGAAGCTCCTGGTATGCAATCTGGGACAGATAAATTGGTTGGAAAATTTAGTGTAGAAGAAAGGGGAGATGCCACACTGCTAGCGAGACCAAAGCAGCAAGAGCATATGCACAGCTTTATATCAACTAATACATAGTCAGACAGTCCACACAGGTTTTTGTTCAATTATATCCCTTCTAAGTTCCAAAACCTAATTTCCTCCGCACAAAACAAGAGTGTGTAAAGAGAAGTAAAAAATAAATTAAAAAGTGCCTATTTGATGGGCATTGGCCTGGAGCTATATCTCCATTAGCCCCTGCCTTAATCCGGCCCTGAGTTTAACTTTAACTAAAATATATTGTAACAGTTAATGAAAATAGGTTTCATGGGCAGCTTCTGTTTCCATTATACAAAATGTCCAGTTTGCATAGTTGTTGCCAGTGGATTGAGAAATAAACAAGAAAAACAAGTTCTAATCTCAATGGAAGAGGCAGCAGGCTGACCAAATCATTAGTATTTACAGTGATTATTAATGATTATAGTTGTGTATTTTCTGCTTTTGTAATTGATGATAAAATTGTTCAAGTTTGTACCACACCCTCTAACATTTAATTGTAAATCCACAAGTATATTTAGAATTCTGTGGTTTCTCGCTCGCAATAGAATGTATCGCCCACTTTGCACAGTGTTTAGGTTCATGAATATCCCATCAGATCCCATCCCATAATTATCCCATCAGATCCCATCCCATGAATATCCCAGCAGATCCCATCCCATGAATATCCCATCAGATCCCATCCCATGAATATCCTATCAGATCCCATCCCATGAATATCCCATTAGATCCCATCCCATGAATATCCTATCAGATCCCATCCCATGAATATCCCGTCAGACCCCATCCCATGAATATCCCATCAGATCCCATCCCAAGAATATCCTATCAGATCTCATCCCATGAATATCCCGTCAGACCCCATCCCATGAATATCCCATCAGATCCCATCCCATGAATATCCTATCAGATCCCATCCCATGAATATCCCGTCAGATCCCATCCCATGAATATCCCATTAGATCCCATCCCATGAATATCCCATCCCATGAATATCCTATCAGATCTCATCCCATGAATATCCCGTCAGACCCCATCCCATGAATATCCCATCAGATCCCATCCCATGAATATCCTATCAGATCCCATCCCATGAATATCCCGTCAGATCCCATCCCATGAATATCCCATTAGATCCCATCCCATGAATATCCCATCCCATGAATATCCCATCAGATCCCATCCCATCAGATCCCATCCCATGAATATCCCATCAAATCCCATCCCATGAATTAACCCCTTAAGGCGTTCTATGCTGTCCTTAAGGGGCTGGCTCTAAACGCCGGCGGGCGGCATAGAACATCCACTGCAGATCACAAACACTGGCCAAAATTGGCATTCAAATTAGTTTTTTGCATTTTTCACACACAGACAAATATTAACGCTAACTTTGGCTAGTGTTTGTGACCAAGTGGCTACTAAAAAAGACTGGACATACCCCATTTGCAATACCTTGGGCTGTCTACTATTGCAAATGGTATGCCATCATGGGGGTAATTCTCATTCCTGGGCTACCATATGGTCTCAAAGGCAACGTAACCAATCTGGCTAATTTCAATGTGAAAAAAGTGAAAAATGTAACATGCTATATTTGACACTGTAACTTCCCAAAACACCATAAAACCTGTACATATGGGGTACTGTTTTACACGTGGGACATCGCTGAATACAAATATGTGTATTTTATTGCAGTAAAAGCAAACAGTATCATGACATTCACAGTTAAAATGTCACATAGAATTAAAAAAATAAAAAAAAAATCTTATTTTCTCCCATTTTTTTATATTTTATTCATATTACATTATGTTACATAGCTAAATAATGAAGGCCCTGTTTCCCCTGAAGAAAATGATATATAATAAGTGTGGGTGCATTTAATATGAAAGAGGTGAATTACAGTTGAACAGACATATAGTGCAAATGCCAGGTTTTGTTTACGTTTTGTTTTGATCACAACGTGTACATTTTGCTCAGTCCTTAGGGGTTTAATGATAACTAGAAAAGCTACAATTTCTGGGGAAATTGTGTGAAGTGTTCTTGCCTCCACCAGTAGTCTACAACTGGAGTGGGCGGAGTAACTGTTATTATTTATTTATATAGCACATTTAATTGCAAAGTTGTTGCCCAAAGTGCTTCACAGTTACATTAAAACATACATTTATAAAAACATTAGCAGGTGTACAAAAGGCCCTGTCTATGACATCCCATGCTGCTCCAGCCTGGCCCAGGTCAGAGTATTTTGGCGGTTGCCATCTTCAAACAGTCGTATTTTAAAAACTGTACATCCTACAGCGAAGAGCTTTATATTGTGAGAATCACAAGACCCAGACCTATATTTTGATGCATAGTATGTTTCTGTAATATTAACAATGAAGGCACAGTCGCAGTTTAGAAATTGCCCTTCAAATTTTAGCTGGCTAGAGTAGAGTTTCAATGAATGTCAATGGAGAGCGTGAGTTGCAAACAAATGGTCATATTGTGAAAACGATCAGGACTATGGCTTAGCCATGGACATTTTTAGTGGCAGCAGGGATAGCTGAACGTTTCGATATAAGATTTGTGTAGGTGGGCTCAGGGCCGGTGCAAGGATTTTTGCCGCCCTAGGCAAAAGTAAAGTTTGCCGCCCCCCATCCCCCCCCCGATATGACATCACAATGCCCCATGTTAACTAACGCAAGTGCTGCAGTGCCACCGTGTTTACATTAAAAGGCCTGCAGGGACAGGCTATAGACACCAGAACCACTACATTAAGCTGCAGTGGTTCTGGGGACTAAAGTGTCCCTTTAATGTGAGGTAAATTAGAGATTAGTGCCACGAATAATATACTAGATTGCCTACTTACAATCAGATGAGGATGGTGATGGGCTCTACCTGCAGTCTGGCTCCACTGGTCTGGTGTAGAACAGGCTCTCTGGAGGCTGTTTGTGTTCTGGGAGAACAGGAAGAAGGCTCCATTTTTTTAAGGCCCTTTGCACAGCTCAAGGTCTGGGCCCCAGGGTCCACCTTAATGTTCCACCAATTAGTTTGTTCACAGGAGTAGGGGATGTCCTGATATGTGTGTAAGGAATGCATTGTGTGAATCTGTGTTTGTATGTGTAAGGGCTGCAATGAGTGTTTCTGTGTATGTACAGGATGCAGTGTGTGCGTCTGTAAGGGGTGCATTGAGTGTGTGTAAGGAATGCATTGTGTGTTTCTGTGTGTGTAAGGGATGCATTGTGTGTAAGGGTTGAATTGCTTGTGTGTGTGTGTCTGTGTGTAATGCATTGTGTGTTTTTCTGTGTGCAAGGGGTGCATTGTGTGTGTGTGATGGATGTCAATCTCTCCCCCCTCCCTTGTCACTCTCTTCTCCCCCTCTCCCTCCCTCGTCACTCTCTTCTCAACCCCCCTTGTCCCTCTCTTCTCCCCCCATGTCCCTCTCTTCTCCCCCCTCTTGTCCCTCTCTTCTCCCCCCTCCTCCCTTGTCACTCTCTTCTCCCCTGCGTGTCCCTCTCTTCTCCCCCCCCTTGTCACTCTCGTCTCCCCCGTTGTCACTCTTTTCTCCCCTCCCCACTCTCATTCCCCCTCCTAATCCCGTCAATTCCCCTCCCTGTCAATTTATCCCCCCCCCTTTCAATTTATTCCCCCCACCCTGCCTGTCCATTTATTCCCCCACCCTGCCTGTCCATTTCCCCCCCCCTCCCTGTCCATTTATCCCCCCCCCTCCCTGTCCATTTATTCCCTCCCCCTCCTGTCCATTTATTCCCTCCCCCTCCCTGTCCATTTATTTACCCCCTCCCTGTCCATTTATTTCCCCCCCTCCCTGTCCATTTATTTCCCCCCCCTGTCCATTTATCCCCCCCTCCCTGTCTGTCCATTTATTCCCCCCACCCTGCCTGTCCATTTATTTCCCCCTCCCTGTCCTCCCCCCCCTGTCCATTTATTTCCCCCCCTCCCTGTCCATTTATCCCCCCCCCTCCCTGTCCATTTATTTCTCCCCCCTCCCTGTCCATTTATTTCTCCCCCCCTCCCTCTTCATTGATTTCTCCTCCTCCCCTCCCTGTCCATTTATTTCTCCCCCCCCTTCATTGATTTCTCCTCCTCCCCTCCCTCTCCATTTATTTCTCCTCCCCCCCCTCTCCATTTATTTCTCCCCCCCCCTCCCTCTTCATTGATTTCTCCTCCTCCCCTCCCTCTCCGTGTATTTATCTCCCCCCCCCTCTCTATTTATTCCCCCCACCCTCCCCTACCTCTATAGTAGCGTGGCCGAGCTCTGTATCATGGTCCGCGGGTACAGGGAGCTTTTGTTTCCTGTACCCGGCGGACTAACAGGAAGTGAACACCAGTGTTCACTTCCTGTTAGTCCGTCCGAGTACAGGAGACAGATGCTCCCTGTACCGGCGGACTATACTGCGCTCGGTCACGCTACAGAGAGGGAGTGACAGGAGGGAGCGCTGAGCGCTTCCCTCCTGTCAGCCCCCTCCCTCTCCTCATGCTGTGCCCGGGCGGTGCGCCCTCATGGACGCACCAGCCCGGGCAAAGCTGCAGCCGCCTGAGGCTCTCTACAGAGCGCTCGGGCGGCTGCAGCATTAGGGGGGCCGGCGCTCCTGGCGGCGCCCCTTCCCAAGGTGCGCCCTAGGCGGCTGCCTAGTCCGCCTTACAGGTAGCGCCGGCCCTGGGTGGGCTTGAAAATGAGGGAGTGGTGGCAGTTTAGAAATCATGTCCTGATTTTTCAGCTTTTGCCAGCTCCCACTCTAGTTTTGAACATTTTGCCATTCATTCCTATGGGACAAATTTCGCCACAAGAACGACGATATTCCGTGAACCATTTGGCAAAACGTTCCACAAAGTAATAGCAATCCGATCGGGAACAATCTGCATGTTTTGGTATATTACTGTCTATGTAGTGTAAAAACTGTGGGAGGAGTTAGGATGGCAAATTTGGCTATAATAAGAATAATAATAATAATAATATATATGTGAGATAACATTAAGTGGTCTTGCCATGCAAGAACACTTAATAATGTAAACACAAATATAGAAGGTATGCAGTAGCTTATCTTCTGAGTGGGGGTTAACCCCTAGTAAAATTGATTCACTAATAATGCACAAATGTGTGAGGGGTACAAGAGAAAAAGGATATTGGTAGAGTATCCTATGGAGTGGAAATTGTTCCACTCCATAGGATACTCTACCAATATCATTTTTCTCCTGTTCCCCTCACACTTTTGTGCATAAATAATAATAATAATGTACAATATGTGGGTGGTGGTGAGATTAGAACCCCCTCAAATATCTCTTCAACTCCCTATACTGACCTTGTAAGACTCCCATGTTGATCAAATCTTATGAAATAAAGACAACATGTTTCTGACCTGCACTGACAATTTCCCCATGTTGTTTTTGTGTTTATAGCCTGTCCCTGGAGGCTTTTTAGGTAATAATAGTCTTTTCAGAGAAAAGACAGTGTTTAAATTACTGCCTACTAATACCTCTAGTGTAAGTCAGTGGAAGTCATGTCCTGGGTCAGTGCTGCACAGTGTGTAGCACTGACGTTCCATGTCTCCAAGTTCTGCATGGAGGTGCTGAACTTTCCCCATAGAGATGCATTGATTCCATGTATCTCTATGAGGAGATACTGATTGGACCAACGCAGCATTTTGCCTTGCATGTGCAATAGCTTCATTGGATTCGCTGAGTTCATCAAGTTTGATTTCAGCCATGGATGCAGAGCGGAGCAAGGAGCTCTAGAACGAGAACTGCGCAGCTTGGGAAAAAGGTGAAAAAAAATCACCGTTTACTCTTCTGACAGGGGCTTTGGCCACCTAAACAGCGCTGTTAGAATCATAGTGTCAGGAATATATGTTTGTATTCCCGATACAATAGGGTTCCTGTAATCTTAAAAATGACTTGTGCTATAGAAGGGCTCTCGACATGCATGATTTAGATATAGCACAATATGCCGACAAATTCAGCATATTAAAAAGCCTCTGGTTATATTTATGTTACCTTATATTCAATTTAAAAGCAAGTAAAATTGTATTTGTAAATGAAGATATAAATAAGCTAAGTGCCAGCACCTTCAAGCGTTAAGTACAAACGTATTTGGTGATAATATTGAGCTCTGCTGAGTGTGGTGCGGCATTTATTTTTGATTTGTTGTTTTGTTTTTGCACTTTGTTTCGGTTCTTGAACTTATTGTTCACTTGTATATATTTAATAAATAGATGCATTTTAATGAACTCAGTGCCTTTACCTAGTATATAAGTGGCAATGTGCGCTTGGTAAATTGTGTTCCTATTGTGATTTGCTGTGAGCATTATGGCAAACTATTGTTTCACTTTAAGGTACATTTATTATTTTATAATTGTACAAAACAAAGCAAAAAGAAAATCAAGGTTATTTCAGACTTTAATTATGTTGTCTGTGTGATTTTCTAGTGAGATGTTAAAGGGTTACTCCACTCCCCCTGTAGTTGTTATGATGCCAAAACTATCTTGACGCCATTCACCAGTAATGGGACAAACTGTTTGCCGTCTTATGTGGGTCCCCATCGGTTGCCTAACATACTTAAAGCTGGGTGAACCGCATCCGGTTTCTGAAGAGCTGGAGAAGCTCGATGCTGATCCCGCTGGCCATTCATTCGCTGAGAGCATCAGCCAATGAAAAAAAGATTATACAAAAAACTGGCGAAAAAAAGTCACATTCTTGGACACCTTATACTCAAAACAGTGTTTGAGGATTCCATCCGCACATTCAATGACATTCCTTTCCAGTATTTGCACCTCACTAAACCTTTCCTGAGCAAGGCTAGTTAGATTGCCGAAGAAATTATAAAAAATTATTACGAGTAATAAAGAGCAAACAATTATTGGTTTTGCTGTTAAGGTTTCAATATTTCTCTGCAAAGGTTCCATTAAAGGAACATTCTAAAGCTACTCCGTCTTAATGATGTGATATTGGTGCAAAGACCCTGTCCCTTTTCTCTGGTTATATAAACTGTCGTTGTTTTATAGAAATGGTAATTTTTAACAGTGTTTGAAATCTGCCAATGCCTACATCATATCCTTGCACATTGACGACAAGTACGTAACAGAGATCTATTAAGGAGCTCACAAGGCCACATGACTCCCTTTAGACATTTATAGCACATAACGTGGAAAGGTCCCTGTTATGGATGGGAAATAGCAGGATGCAATAATGTAATCTGCTTTAATCTTTGTCATGTATCACATTTTGACACATGTCTTTCCTGCTTGTTTCATATGTATGTTCTGATTGTTTTGAAACGTGTTTTTCATAACCATATAACAATACTAAAAAATAACAGTAAAGCTTTAATGAGAATCTACAAGATGTCCCTATTTTTAAATATTTTTACAATTTAAACTATTTATATTAATCTTCTTTTACAATATGTCCTAGAGTACATGTGTACAAATATTGTTTTAACTGAGAAATATAGAGATATGCGTTAATAATAATTGCACTTGATTTTGATTGAAGATCCCTCCATGTAGATGGACTCAGTTTGATTTTGGTGTTTCCTCTATTAAATTTGCTGTAGAATTAAAGTTCTGTAGAAGGAGCTTGCTTGGGCAGTATGGGATGGAAAGTAGAGTACTGCTAGTGTTCTGGAGTGTTTGAGCTGTGGACATATCTGAAGTTTGGGTATTCAAGAAATATAGTTAAGAACCAGGGAAGAAATACTAAGTTTATGTGTGGATTCAAGATTTCAATTCTTTCAACATATCACAATTACCAGTTCTGCAGTTTGAAGCAGAAAGTGATATCATGAATAATGCAAGTTGTGTACACTAAGATTGGGTTGTGGCACAGATGCATATGCTACATCCCTGCAGTTTATGACCGACATTAACATTTGTTCCACAATTTGTTTTCTAATTAGTGGGTATAAACAGGATTCGCTCTCTTGTAGGACTCATTGTAAATTGCATAGCAAACATTTTTTCAACGTGTAAGTCAAATGAGATATTGGGGTCTAACCATGTAGCAATGTATTGATAGGAACGGATATTCTGTTTATGACAAAGCAACTTTAATTCAGAGAATCAACCCACACAGCTTCCTAAATCTCACTTGGCCCTGTCTCTCACTGAGAAAAAGCAAAGTGGATGCTGACCTAATTGTTTTACCGGGACTTGACACAGATCTGTTTCTAGCAGTGCTGAATTCAATATCAGTTTTATAGACTAAAATTTTTGAAGGGCAAGGGATGTTTTAAAATATTTTAAAAGAAGCAAAGTTGGATAGATAGACAGACAGAGAGATAGAGAGACAGACAGACAGACAGAGAGGTAGATAGGTAGATAGATAGATAGATCGATAGATAGACAGATAGATAGATAGATAGATAGATAGACAGAGAGATAGAGAGATAGATAGATAGATAGACAGACAGACAGAGCGGTAGATAGGTAGATAGATAGATAGATAGACAGAGAGATAGAGAGATAGATAGACAGACAGACAGAGCGGTAGATAGGTAGATAGATAGATAGATAGATAGACAGAGAGATAGAGAGATAGAGAGATAGATAGACAGACAGACAGATAGGTAGATAGATAGATAGATAGATAGAGAGATAGATAGATAGATAGATAGATAGATAGATAGATAGATAGATAGAGCAGCAAGTTTCAGTCAGCAGATTATTTTATGTTTAACAACACACATTACTTTTTGATGGAGCATTTGCAGACCAACTTGGACTTTTATTTTGCAGTTTCACTAAATGGCAATATGGATGATGGGTTTGAGTTTTATGTACCAGCAAGACAGAAGCTTGAAACTAGTTTTCTGCTTGTTTTATTTAAAACTCTTTATGCTGTTGTAGTAAAGCAGAGACAACCAGGGCCGCCATCAGGAGGGTACAACCAATACCTAACCAAAAAGTTGTTACAAACCCTTCTCAATCGCCCCCCAGACTCCACTGCAGAACTTGGGGCTCAGCATGCAGTCTGCAGCTTAGACTCTGAGGCCACCGTCTCTACCAGGGAGTAGAGTCAGGTTCTACCTTGGAATGCTACTGGCCAGCAGTTGCCAGTGAGGATCCAGTGGGAAAAGCACCTGAAGGAGTCACCCACTTTTTCTGATCCAAATGCCCCCTAGCCATGTAAAAATATATTTTCAGCCTGGTAGGAGAAGCCCTGCATGCCCCTTCACTTCTATATACTTCTACTGCAGAACTGAGTGCTTGCTGGCGGCAGCAGGAGCCGACCGCTACAATGGAGTGCAGCTGCAAGCCCAAACCATCTGATGGATGAGGCAAGATTAAGAAATATTCCTGCTGTCCTCAGAGACCCCAATTCCAGGTGCTGGTAGGCTACAAATACCGATACTGAGTTTGTATGCAAGTGTGCCAAATATTTGTCTGTAGTGATCGTGTCTGTGTGTGTTAGGGCTTGTCTGTAGTGAGCTTGTGTGTGTTTGCTTAATTGTGAGTGCATGTGTCAGTGTGCTTGCCTGTAAAGATCTTGTGTGTCAGTGAGCTTGTCTGTAGCATGGGGTGGCCTGCAGGACTGGGGCCGTGCAATTCAACTTGATCCTCCTATCCTTTTTCCCTACCTATTATCTATACTTTAACCCCCCTTTTTTTCTCCCTATCCCCCTCCTCTTCTCTCCCTTTCTCTATCTCTTCTCTTTCTTTTCTTCCTTGTACGTACAGCGGACCTAACATACTAAGCTTACCTAATAGTGTTCATCCGCCTTTCCTGTCCCTCATGCCACAGCTGACACTATATTAATACACAATAAATGGCACTAGCACTATATTTTGCACTTCCTTCGTGCGCCTAGATTACAGGAAGCGTGGGCGATGTACGCTTCGGACTCACGCTAGGGGCTATTCTTTAGGGAACTAGAGGTATCCACACCACACTCTACAGCTCGGGGAGACAACAGTAGTGACTTAGCTGAGAAGGGAGACAGCTCGGGGAGACAACAGGAGTGACGGAGCTGAGAGGGACGGACTACTTCCATGACCCACACAGCACCGGGACTCCCGGCAAATAGAACAAACATACATGGGGGAATGGAATGGGGAACCCTAAGATGAAGGGACCAGGCACCTTAGTAATACTATGGGATTATAATACCTCTAGACTTCAACTACCTTCCAAAAGCAGCACAGTGGGCCTCAGAGAACAGGATAATTTGTGGTTATGTGAAAGAGCTAATTTCATTGACATAAGAATTTACACTGTGACCCAAAAACCATTATGTACATTTTGCAAAGTGAAAGCTGCTTGAGGGATGTTCTTACTCAAATTTATGTACCATACCATTGTTACTCAAATGCTTACCTATTTATTATTTCTGTATCTCTAATTACTCTTGGGAAAAACAATCCAATAAAAAAAGATTGACAAAAAAAAAAAAAATGATTCTAGGCAGTATTTTTTTTATATGTATACATTTATTTGAGTTCAGATATTTTTTCTCTCATTTTGCTGCTGAGGGAAAATAAAGAAGAGATTGCATAATAGGAGCCTCTGTGTCATTAATAAAATCAGGGGCGATGTAGTCTACCTCGGGGGAAAACTATAGTATTAAGAATACAAAGCTGTATTTCTATATTCATATATACTATAAACTATAGTATTGGGAATACAACGCTATATTCCTAAAACTATAGTGCCTCTCTGCTCCCCCTCCCTCGTGCTCCTCATTAGTTAAAGAGTTAAAAACCCTTTAAGGGGGGCGGGGCCGGTCCGCCATGCTGACCGGTCGCATGCAGGAGAGGCTCCGGAGAAATCTGGCCTCTTAGGCTATTCCTGCAGTTCTGTCATCCGCAAGGAGCCCAAGAAACTTGTTCGCGGCGGTGGACTGGGTGGCAGACCCCGAGATCGGGAGCTTTTGGACGCTGAAGGGCTGAGTAAAGCTTCGGGGACTGCGGCCTACTTGAGTTGGGAGCGGGGTGGACGGCCGCTGCCCTGTCTCCCTACTTGGCTGCCGAATGCCGACCCTCTGAGACGCCTGCCGGACCTGTTCCCCCCCCTGTGGGCCGGGGGGGTTATCCCGGTCCCCACTGCGGAGAGCTCGGGAGAGGTGGAGAATCAGAAGGCTCGGCACTCCAAAGACCTACCTCCCAAGATGGCGGCAGCGTGGATGCCTCACGAGGCCCTAGAGGAGAGGAGCCGTACAGCACACTAACCAGCACAATCATAACGCAAGCCCAGCGATGCTGGCTTAAACTAAGAGAGCGGCAAAGAACATCGGAGTTGAAGCTACAGGCAGAATGACTCAGTAGCACGGTGGAGAAAATCCCCTCAGGGCAAATCTCGCCAGCAAAGGCCTACCTATCCTGTAACCCGTCCCCCTGGGAAAAGAGCCTCACGGGCCTTAGCCTTAAAGCACCAACCACACAGGCCGAAGAAACACCACCACTATGGCACTGCACTATGGACGCTAACAAGGACTCTCACACATGTTCCTCATCCTTGTCACCTAAGGGGATATGCTGAAGCAGAGACCAGATCCACCGTATGAGCAATGTCACATATAATTTGTTCTGCAATATTAGCAATATGGCTGTTTTTCTTTTTTTTCTTGCTCTCTTCTGGCTCCATCTTCTTTATAATTTTCATTACTCCCTTTACTTTGATCCTGGAAGGTGCAGTAATCTACTCGTGTACATCAACTAAGCAGAAACCATATAGGCTAGTTAAGCTCATGTAATTCTTTGTACATGTTCTCTCAATGCCTTCTCTTACTCCACAGGCCCCATGTCTGCAGAGGCTCTTTTATTCGTATCCTACATGTTTCCTTTGTTTAGATCACCTCAAATCTATAACCAGCAGTAGTATTTTCACACATGCTTATTATATGCTTCCTGCCCTGCAACCACTTATTCCCAGCCTAGCCGGACAAGAGATAGGATAGAACTAACCTAACGTATACTACACTGTAAAGCCGTGTTCATACAATGCTTGCACATGTCATACTTCGTATCTATGTCACTCCTCTGTTTACCCTTTCCTGACATGTGCACCTCGCTAACCCACTTAAACGAGAACCTAAACTATTGAAAAACTATTCACATAAAAATGTGCCTGTTTAGCAAATGTCACAAATTGTATAGCGAATGTTCATCAATTCACCCTGATGTCGCTGTTGTGGCGCACCAAGGTTATTTGTTAATATTGTGCACAACAAAAATAAAGAATTAAAAAAAAAAAAAAACCTTTAAAACACTTACCTTATTCCAGCGCCAAAGTCATCACCCCCTCTTCTTACATCAGCACTGAGGGGGATCCTAATGTACATGTGCGGCAAGGGCTGCGCATGCATTGAGTCAATGCTTTCCAATTGGGATTTAAAACAAGTTGGATGTCCAGTGCCGGCACGGAGTTAAACTCCTTGAAACAACAGAAACACCTCTAGAGGCAGTCTTAACCTTGGAATATAAACATTGCAGTTTCTCTGAAACCCAATAGAACAGACATAGTTTCTCTGGAGTGTTTTAGATTCACTTTAATGTGATGAAGTGGTCTGGGTGCCTATAGTGTCACTTTAATATTGTGCTTGTTTCTCTTGAGCGGTCATCTTGGAGGTAACCTAGTAGTGCATGGTTCCGGGGAGGCAATAAACAATAAGGGAGATAGAGGACACCCTGTCTTGCGGAATTTAATTTGGGTATGTTTCAGAAAAGGACCCCGATCACCCAAATCCACTTGTTGGTTCATATGTAAAGAGAGCCCATCTATTTGCATATATTCTTACAAAATAGAAATCACTTTAGTTTAGCCTATAGGTCCAGTCCATCCTGTCAAATGTTTCATCTTTCAACATCTTTTTTTCCCTTCATTTTTTAAGAAAATTAAAACCGTTAGTATTTTGCAGTTAAAATACTTTGTTTGAGAAAGTATATATTACATAACTGGATCAGTATATCTCTTTCTTTATGGCCCAGCATAAAGCCAAATGTATCCACTATTGTATAGTTGTACTTGAAATTGAATATACATACCTTTTATCTAAGTATTAGATGATAAATAGTGCAATAAATAATTAAATAGTCCGTATCTGCATGTCAAAGTTCTAAAATAATGGGCATTCAACAGCCATAAACAAACATGATGAAAGGGCCAAGCAGTTTTGGCTGAAACTATTTCAGCTGGAACTCAATGTAAATTGACACATCTGAAATGGTGAGTGAGTTCATTCCAGAACTATGTTACTGACTTGTGTTAAATAAGTGATACATTATTTATTTCTGTGGGCAAACACTACATCTAACTGTAAGTAAATCATGCACAGAGCATTTTATTTTTATGACATTAGTCGGAGCCAGTTATTGAATGGAATTAGAAGGATACAGATGCATCTTAGATGCAGATGGAAAGATTCCTCTGGCACTCATTAGGACTTACTTAATGAAGAAATAATGTCTCTAACATATTGCATGGTATATTGGGTGCAAACATGGTAACAGAATGCCCTGTGGACCTTGGAACAAAACTCATGCCGTAGAAGAAACATTAAACCTCAATGCTGTCAGATATGACGATTCCTGAAGCCCAGCTATGCCCATTTATTATATTAGCTGGGACAATTATGAAGGTGCATCTTCCAGTAGCTGGTCCATCGTTACGGTTGCTAAAAAAGAAAACATATTGATATTAACTGCAATTAAAATTCGCTACAAACACCAATCTATAATCCTCTTATGTACACCCAATAAATGTTATAAAAAACATTCAAAAAATCTGGAGCAAAATGGTGGCTCGTGAAATTAAATAAATAATGACCTTATATGCTTGTGTGTTGATACAAATTGATAAATTACCACATGAATAAGAAGAAAATATCTTACGTTACTTCTTTAGTGTACTGCTGTAATTGTTTTGACTGCACCAAATAAAGCTTCTTTGAAATAGGAAAGTATATGAACAATGTGGGAAGTTATGGTAGTAGTTATCACTGGTTTTTCTGAAAAAAAATTATTGTGCAAAACATCAATAAGTAAATTTTATCTCACAGACTTTTTCATACACGGAAAAATACTTTCTTGTTTCTGGGATTGCCTTTAATAGGAGAGAGCCATTTACGTCATACGTAGCTAAATAGTGAGTTGATCTGTTGCATTCACCACTATGCGTACATTTTCAGAGGGGGGGTATACATTTTTCATTGCACTTTGAAAAATCACAACTAAATAAATACAAGAGAACTGGAAAAGCCGTAAAACCATACTACTAAATAAATAGAAACAGTTGACATCAAATATAGATTATACTGACTGGAATGTTCATTATGTGCTACAGATTTTAAACTGCAAAAAATACTTAAAAAGATAACGTTAGTTAATGGTTTTTTTTTTAACGATTGTATTAATTTACTGCAGCAGTTTGCAATAACATACAGTCTTACTGGGAATAACCCTAACTCTAGCCCTTTAGCTAACCGTAGTCATAGCCAGAACCCTAGATTTAATAATTTAAAAAAAAGTTACATAAATAATACAAAACACTGAAGCACATATTCTGAAAATAACGCCATCTTTAATTATTTCTATAATAAACACTTCATTATAAAAAATTTAAAAAAAAGAAGAAAATAAATATAAATAGCGTAATTCTGTAATACAATAATAAATCTATGATAATAAGAGCCAATTTTCAACTCACATAAGTAGAGCTCAGAAGAACCTGGCTCTAGGATGTGAAGCTTTTGGTGTCTTATTTAGGTTCCACCCCACCTTCTGGATGGATAACATTCCTGGATGGTGATCTCAGTACAACAAATATAGAAAGAGGGACCAATAGAGCAGATGATATTATACAAAATGACAGATATATATGGTAGGTAATGAGACTTACGCACATGAACCAGAGCCTATAAACATCGGTTCTGATATGCAAAGCAGTGTGCAACTTATGGGTTAGCACTTCCCAAGTTGACCAGGCAGAGGTCCAGCAGCAGATAGCAGGAAGCCAAAAGGAGAAATGAAAAAGATTTATTTACATTAAAAAGTCATGTGGGCAATAAAACATATGAAATAAAAAGACAAGTGAAGTGGCAGAGTCTCCTGCTGCATCCTGATACGGGTTTTATTGCAAAATATCAACTTTCTCAGTTGGTGTTGTAATGCTTTACCTGGTTTGTTTTAAACTGTTCCAGGTACTGACGTCACACGCCCAGCCATTGCGTGGGCATGTTACATGGATGGGTCCTTAGTCTTGGGAAAAAAAGCCGCACTTGGACATCTCTAATGGGTGTGGATGATGATGATGCTTGTTTCACAAGGGGAGTCCCTTAAATGTCTACATATACATATAAATATAAAAACCAATATATTATTATTATTATCTATAAAGTATAATTTTCTGTACCTAAAAAATACATATATAGTATATCTCTTTATGAATAACTAAATAAGAAAATAGTAATTAATTTATTTGGATATTGCCAAGATGAAAAACGAGGAGGGATTGCATTGAGTATTATAAGCAACAGCCTACTGATGAATAGTTCTCAGTATGTTTCCACGTAGGAGTGAGTCGCACTTCATGGAAAGTTAGAGTTTATGGGGATTTTTAGATTACTTAGTCAGTCTTCTACTAGCTGTATGGCCAACAGCACATCATCTATTATCTGCTCCATTCTAAAAAAACACCAAGAAACGATTTGTAGAAGGTAAAACAAGCTTAAGAGCTGGTTCTGTTAGCTTGCTTGTGTTTGTATTAATGTTATTAAATGAATAAAGCTTAATATGGTGGCTGTTAAATAGATATATTATTATTATTATTATTATTATTATTATTATTATTATGACTGGTATTTATAAAGAACTGTCATATTGTGGCAGAAGAACAGTACAATATAAACAAACCAATAGAAAAGGAATAGAGACAAGATTTAGCATTTACTGCCCTTTTATACAAAGTACTAAGCTAGATGGTTTTTGAGCTTACAATCTAAAGGTTATGATTAAGGAGTTAAGACAAGAGGAAGCAGGAGGGAATTTGAAGACTATGGACAGGGAACGTTTGAGGACTGCAAAGATGTGATGTGTTTGAGAAGGTCTTTGGGGATGATAGTAAACACATGGAAAGGCAAGATATAAAGGAAGTAGAAATCAGGATAGATGGGGAAATGGAGGTATTGCTTGGAGTGGAAAGTGTGTATGAGGTCTCTCAGAGATTGCTGGAGGTTGCTGGGGGAAATGGACAATATTGCTTGTAGTGGTATGCGTCTGTACGAGAGAATCCGTAAAACCACTTACTATTGTATAATGTATGTGATAATATGACATAGTATTGTATATATAAATAATGTTTTGCAAAAAGTAGGGTTGTATTTAAAAATCAGTGAGATAATAGGTGATTTATTACTGTCATTGATATTTTTAGTAATATACATACATTTAGTTCTGAGATCTAAACCTATGTTTCAAACCTTACCTTCCCCCAAAACAATATTCACATTCTCCTTTTTATTCCTCCTAATGTTCTCGTTTTTGTTTCCTTTTCCTGTGCTCACCCTTCCTTTTTTTCTTCTTTTTCATTAATCTGTTAACAATCTATTAGTTTTTTTACACTACATAGTAGAACTCAGATTAAATGAGAAACACTGGGATTGTGTACATGTCTTCAAATTCTCTTTCGAGCTCTCTCCTCGCAGTTAAATGTTTTCCTGTACTAGCTAATGGCGTGTACACAAACTCCCTTTTTAGTGGCAAAGCCATATATAAAATCTGCCTGTGCATGTCTAGACAGTGATTTAGGCCCTAAAGCCCTTGTTTATTTATACATACTTGTAACACCTATTACACAATAGATACAATCTCAAACAAGTAATTGTCCTGGTGTTGGCACCATTCCATTTTCTTTTAATAATCCCTTATCTCCTATTTGCCGTTTACATTCATACATTATATACATTATATTAATCATTTGTAAAATGTATTTCCACAACCTATCGCCAGTTATATGTGCTGTCTGTACATGGTCAGGGCTCTGCACTAAACATGGGATTCTCAGGAATTGACCAAAGAATTGCACTGTTTAGATCACAAAAGACATTCTAGAATATCTTCCAACTCAGCTATTATTCCGACTTACAATCACACCTCTCAAGTTTCCCTATTTAGGAGAGACAGTCCCTAGTTTGAAATTTTACCTACCTGATATTTTCCTAGTTTGGCTATTTTGGCTTCAAATTTGCTATTCCATTGTCAATTCTCCACAACTTCAAATTAGTGAATATAAATGCAGATTACATTATTTGCTATAATCTGAAAATTTAAATGCATTTGTAATACTTTGGTATTCCTATAAACACTGTTGAGTTTGTTCACCGTAATGAAATACAAACTCAATTTGTTCTATTATTTTAACATTTTTAAACAATTTTAATGTCACCACAATTTAACTCATGGGATGCACTTTGAAAACTTTGAAGAAGGAATTTTCATTCAAGTTTTCTTTAAAAATAATTTCATGAATAAATTTCTGTCCTATTAATATTATGTAAATAGTCTAGGGAATGTGGTGTCTTGGCTGGCCAGTGCTAAGAATTATCTGGAATGATTTATCATCTATTGATAGTATAATCTATTGATCCATAGATCTATTGTTAATAGAGTCAAGACTAAGGTACCAGGTAGTGGCCCCCTCCTCAAGCCCTAGGCTCTGCTTCTGTGAGTGTTGTTTGTGTGGTGTGTGAGTGTTAAATGTGTGCATGAGTGTTTGTAGTGGTTGAATGTTGTGTGTTTGGAGGAGGCTGAGAGATGTATGTGGAAGGGCTGAGTGTGCCTGTGCGTGGTTTAATGTTCTGTGTGTGTGGTGTATGAGTATGTGTGGTTTGCCTCACCCTTCTTACTTTTCCCTGGAGTTCCAGAGGAAAGCCTTCTCTTGTGGTCCAGTGGGGGAGCATCATGGTCTGCACCAATACTGGCTGCAAACATCTTAAAGAGCTCCAGCACTCAGTAAATGAGAATGCTGACAGTGGTGCTCTGAATAATTGAGAAGTTGTTTGGGACCACGAGGGAGTGCTTACAGTTGTCTGCACCTGAAATTGGTGCAGACCACCAGATTCCCTCAAGCAGGTGAGGGGGCTCAGGGCCCCGGCACTCTAGGATCAGACAGGGGTCCACTGTACCCTCTCGGAGCATAGGCCCCATGTGGCCTAATGGTTAAACTGGCTCTGATTGTAGATACTGTTAAATGTAAATTACACTTATGTGTAATGTTATTATAGTAGCATTTAACAATATATATCACAGCAAGTAGAAAGTGCAGTAAAATATTCAACTGCAAAACTGCCCTGTAATTTTAAATATACTAATCTATGAAATAAAATCATTCAAACTCCCTAATAGTTTCCATTTGAGTCAGAAATATTCAAATAAGCAGTAAAAACATGTACACACATTCGGAGAAGCTATCTATCTATCTATATATCTAATGTGGAACAATATGTACATAATTATTTTTTTTTTTATGTGATGTAAAAGCTGCATCTATCTATCTATCTACCTGTCTGTCTGTCTGTCTGTCTATCTCTTGCGACCAGTTTTTTTCTATCTATCTATCTATCTATCTATCTATCTATCTATCTATCTATCTATCTGTCTATCTATTTCTATCTGTCTGTCTTTCTGTCTATCTCTCTCTCTCTCTCTCTCTCTCTCTCTGTCTGTCTATCTATCTATATATCCATCTCTCTATCTATCAATACTATTCTATTTCTTTTACTAAACTTTCAGTATGATTAGTTTGTTACACCACCAGATGAGAATGCGTCACCTCCAGATATATTGTAATAAAGGTAGCATCATTAACATGCCAGGAGAAATTGTATTCATTTACTTCACAAAAAGTGTAAAGATGAGTCAACAAATGTTCTGTGTATATTGAATTATACTTGTTATTTTGCGATGTCTTATTTGTAAAGTGTCATGTGAAGTGTATACATCGTGTGATATCCTCAAGAGAAATTCAATTTTCATTTTCATAAAAGAGACTAGGAGCACACTGGGTTGGGTGAACAGAGTCCCCTACACTCAGGGACCTTTGGTTGCAAAGTTCATAAAAGTTGTCACAATGAGTAGGTGTCACTTAATTTAATTTGCCAATGTCAATTCTGATAACGCATGACATTCTATGGTTTAGAACAGGGGTAGGCAAACTTTTAGCAGCACTGTGCCGATATAGGATTGTGATGTCCCATAGCGTGCCGATCCTCAGGCTCGTCGCTACCAGGCAAGCTAACCAAGCAATTGCTTTGGGCCCCAAGCTGGCCTGGGCCCCCAAGCAGGGCTGGCGCTTCCTATAAGGCTGCCGCCACCTGAGCGCTCTATAGCGCTTCCTATAAGGCTGCCTCTCTCGTCACCTCCCCTTCCCTGTAGCGTGGCCGAGCTCCTCTTCCTCCTGTCAGTCCGGCCGGGTACCACGCGGTACAGGAGATTCAGTTTCCTGTTCCCGGCCGGACCGACAGGACGTGCACCCTGAGCTTGGCCACGCTACAGGGAAGGGGAGGTGTGAAGAACGGAGGGAGGGGGGGTAAAAAGAACATAGGCGGGGGAGTAAGAAGGACACGAGGGAGGGGAGTAAAAAGGACACGGGGAGGGGAGTAAGAAGGACACAGGGAGAGGGGAATAAGAACGACACAGGGGGAGGGGAATAAGAAAGACACAGGGAGGGTGGGAGGGGAGTAAGTAAGAAGCAGTAAGAAGAACATAGGGGGGATTAGTAAGAAGAACAGAGGGAGGGGGAGGAGTAAGAAGAACATGGGGGCAGAAAGAAGAACATAGGGAGGGGGGAAGGAGTAAGAAGAACACAGGGAGGGGAGGAGTAAGAAGAACACGGGGGGGTGAGGAGATTAGGAGAACACAGGGAGGGCGAGGTGAGGAGAAGGGTAGATTAGGAGAACACAGGGAGGGGGGAGGTGAGGAGAAGGGGAGATTAGGAGAACACAGGGAGGGGGAGGTGAGGAGAAGGGGAGATTAGGAGAACACAGGGAGGGGGATGGGGAGGAGAAGAGGAGATTTAGAGAACACAGGGAGGGAGGTGAGGAGGAGGGGAGATTAGGAGAACACAGGGAATGGGGTGAGGAGAACACGGGGGGTGAGGAGAAGGGGAGATGAGGAGAATACAGGGATGGGGGTGAGGAGAAGGGGACATGAGAAGAACACAGGGGGGGTGAGTAGAAGAGGAGATGAGGAGAACACAGGGGGGTGAGGAGAAGGGGAGATGAGGAGAACACAAGGAGGGGGGGTGAGGAGAAGGGGAGATGAGGAGAACACAGGGAGGGGGTGAGGAGAAGGGGAGATGAGGAGAACACAGGGAGGGGGTGAGGAGAAAGGGAGATGAGAACACAGGGAGGGGGTGAGGAGAAGGGGAGATGAGGAGAACACAGGGAGGGGAGTGGAGAAGGGGAGATGGGGAGAACACAGGGAGGGGGTGAGGAGAAGGGGAGATGGGGAGAACACAGGGAGGGGGTGAGGAGAAGGGTAGATGAGGAGAACACAGGGAGGGGGTGAGGAGAAGGGGAGATGAGGAGAACACAGGGAGGGGGTGGAGAAGGGGAGATGAGGAGAACACAGGGAGGGGGGTGGAGAAGGGGAGATGAGGAGAACACAGGGAGGGGGGGTGAGGAGAAGGGGAGATGAGGAGAACACAGGGAGGGGGGTGAGGAGAAGGGGAGATGAGGAGAACACAGGGAGGGGGTGAGGAGAAGCAGAGATGAGGAGAACACAGGGAGGGGTGGCGAGGAGAAGGGGAGATGAGGAGAACACAGGGATGGGGGGTGAGGAGAAGGGGAGATGAGGAGAACACAGGGAGGGGGGGTGAGGAGAAGGGGAGATGAGGAGAACACAGGGAGGGGTGGAGAAGGGGAGATGAGGAGAACACAGGGGGGGTGGAGAAGTTGAGATGAGGAGAACACAGGGATGGGGGTGGAGAAGGGGAGATGAGGAGAACACAGGGATAGGGGTGAGGAGAAGGGGAGATGAGGAGAACACAGGGAGGGTGGGTGAGGAGAAGGGGAGATGAGGAGAACACAGGGAGGGGGGTGAGGAGAAGGAGAGATGAGGAGAACACAGGGAATTTTCAATTGTTGAAAATGTTCAAGTTTTATGCACATTATATGCAACAGCAGTATTTGCACTGTAAACCTTTTTTATTTATATAAAGTGTGGGTGAACTTAAACTGTATGGCTATGCTGTGGTTCCTGTAGGCTTTGCATGCGGGGGGGGGGGGGGAGGGGGGCACCATGTCCATTTTGCTTGGGGCCCCCAAATTCCTTCAAACGGCCCAGCCGATCCTATTTTTTTAAATTGAGGTGTGTGTGCTGACGAATTCTGCTTGTGTTATTTATACTGTAATTGGTTTGTATCGTTGTATTTGTGCGTATATGAGCTATTATATTGTATATGTTCATTAGTAGTTTATGGTATCGTGTATGATACATATGAATGTGGGCTGTGTATGAGGGCTGCTTGTGGAATTGTGTGTAGATGGATATGTCACATTGTGTGTTAGTTAGTTTATGGGGGCTGTTTGGGGTTTTGCATGTGAGAGGCTGCATGTGGGATTGTGTGCATGTATGTAGATTGTTAGTGGTGTTGCGTTTGTGGGGATTGTGTGTATGTTTGTGTGTGGGCTGTTCGTATTATTTGTATGAGGGGAGGCTTATTCTGCAGGTCTGTGTATATCTAGCAGTGTGGGTGGCTTCCCTGGGTTCCAGTGGGGACCAGCCTGGGCAGGTACAGGTCAAGGACAGGAGCTGCAACATCAGCTGTGGGCTGCTCTACTACAGTTTGGATTCCTATTCACAAGTGCTGGGAGGAACTGATCTGAGATCACTACCTCTACGTGCTGCAATGCATAAATTGAGGATTGTCCTTCACTACCTCTTTGTATTAGCAGATATCTGAAGTTTCACTGAGACTCCTGATAGGCCAGACCCTGTTTGGCTCTAGAAGGCTTGAGTGCCGTGGAAAGACACCTCGAGTGCCGTGCATGGCACTAGTGCCTTAGGTTGCCTACCCCTGGTTTAGAACATCAGGCTGTACTGCAATGATGCTAGTCTTTTGCAAAGCTGAGAGTTGAAAGAATCCAAAGGCCTGCTGTAGAATGAGGTACAGCTAGTAGGAATAGGACAGGAGTCAGTGTCGTGAGTAAGACTCCGGGTAAGAGTGGTTAAGGTTTAGGCATCAAGGAGGAGTTTGAATTTTGAATGTTTCAAATATGAAATAAATAAATATAAATATATATATAGATATATACCATAGTGTTCAAGTAGAGATTGTAGCCGTATTAGTCCAGTGATGTAGATGTAAAAAACAGTTAACATTTGTATCTTTTAATACATTTTTTATTGGACTAACAGAATTTTTTAATGACAAGCTTTCGGGAGAACCTCCCTTTCTCAAGTCTGAAGCCTTTCTGAGCAAGACGACACATAGAATTCAAAGTTGAGTTGTGATACAGGGGTTAAAGCGACATGAGTGTAGATAAGACACAGGTTTGTTAGAAAATAGACACCATTTTTGCATTCCAATATGCTTATTCTATCAATGTACAATGTGTAGACCTATGCTTTCCCATACTCTTATGCATGTATGCTTATATATATATGACTGTGTATTTATATTTGTGTATATTAGTTAATGTACATTTATGTACACGTGTTTGTGCGTTCACATATACATATTTATGTGTGTGTGCATGTATAAAGTATACCATCCTCTGCACTGTCTACTTGTTTGTTTTTCTTTTCCCTTTCTCCCCCCTTACTCTGCTCTTCAGAAAGATATTTATGACCCTCTGCAAAAATGGTGTCTATTTTCTAACAAACCTGCACTCATGTCACTTTAACCCCTGTATCACAACTCAACTTTGAATTCTATGTGTCGTCTTGCTCAGGAAAGGTTCCGACTTGAGAAAGGGAGGTTCTCCCGAAAGCTTGTCATTAAAAAATTCTGCTAGTCCAATAAAAAAGGTATTACACGATACAAATGTTAACTGTTTTTACATATATATATATATATATATATATATATATATATATATATATATATATATATATATATATATTCATACTTTTATTTCATTCAGTCACCAAGATCAGGCCAGGTTGGAAATCAGGAGAAACTCAAGGTTTGAGAAGGTTAGATAGAACAGAGGCAGATATTTGATGGTCAGAAGAAACAGTTGAATTTGACAGATCTACAGCAGTATTACTCATCACCCTGATCATGTATATCTCTGTGCTAGCAGCAAGTAAAAGGAGGCTTTTATTTAGAGGCTACTGAGAACAACACAGGTGACATGGCTTTATTGACTCCCCTAGTCCAAAGTGCCCCATGACTGGCTTATATTTAGAATAGTAAGATACCATGGCCGTGAATACGTTTATTTACAAAAAAATTAAACTGGAGTAACACAAATCTACAACCTATATAAAGCTATAGTTAATTATACAAACTAGTAGAATAGCATCTGGTCTCGATGTGAATAGTGGGAATTTATGACGTGTATTCAAATATTAGCAAGAAAGGTAAATCTCGTTATCTGATAATCTCTAATACTCACATTGCAACAAGATCCTGATTGTTAGTTTTTACTCCGATTATTTCTTTTTATTTCTCTTCACATATTATCTAAAGTTTCAAATAGGCAATTTATACAGTGTGTTGTAGTGACTATAGTACCAGGTGTCCTCTGGCACCTTCCCATGGTAAGTTACTGTTTTTGAAAGGTTTGATCTCACCTGGTTCCCCCAGCTGACCACTACCTGACTCCTCCTCAGATTTCACTTAAGTACATAGTACAGCATACATGACACAAATTTTTTATCATCTTGGAATGAGATGCTAGGTCATTTTAGCTGTATTAGAAGAGGGTTGGCAAAATAGGGGCACACGGGGCAATCCAGATAAGTGTCAAACCATCCAAAAATGGCTTTACTACTTACCATGTGGTGGTATGTGTGAATTATGGAAATCATAACCACTACAGTATATTGTTAAGATGCTCAATATTGAAGGCTTCTATGAGGATGTGCAATGATAATATACAGGGCAGAATGTTGGTTCAGCAAAAATAGAATATTAACAATTATAGCTATAATTTAAATTTTTAATGTTTTCATATGTGTCAATGTTTGCTCCTCTGTGTCTTTCATTTCCTATTATTACTAGGATTGTTTAATAGATAGGCTTTCTTGCAGCAGTTATTCACAGAGTACAGAAATAACGATTAGACAAATACATTTAAACTTCTGTAAGGGTGGCTTTAAATAATATCCATTCATGTTAAGACATTAGTAATTCTTTAAAAGTTATGTATTGATTTTATTTTGACAATCTTTTTTTTCCAAATATAATCAACAAGTTACAGTAAATGTAGGAGACATAGTAAGGAATCTTCAGCCAATATGTGTTGAATTTGTGCTAGTATAAGTTAGCTCATAAGTTTTGAACTACCGGTAATTCTATGGGTTCCATTTGACTGTAGGACAAAAAACCTCATATTTATATTGTGAATGTCCCTTTGTAAATAGGTAGAAGAATGGGTAATCTTCATGAAATAATAAACAAGTATAACCTTTGCTTTCCTTTTAGTATCAAATGTTTTAATTATAATAAGGATAATGAAAGGGTTGGTCTGCATTCTTATATAACTATTAGGCCTCACTTTACGCCGGGAGTAGAGTATTTCAATGATTGTATAAAGTAGAATTCTTTCTGTCTCTGAAATCAGCTATTCTATGTCACATTAAGTATCCTGCACACAAACAGTAAATTGGATTGAGCTGATAAAATGTAGGCCAATACAGCGGCATTGAAACATCTCCAAACGAAGATGGTACCAGTTTGTTTTTTTAGCCTACATTTTGCAAGGCTCATGTCAACTCACGGTGACCTCAACCCTCTAGTCATGTAATATTCTGGCAGTATTTATCCCTCCAGCGATTTATTGGTGCTGTTTAATGCAGATCTAATAATAGTATATCTAAACAAGAACTCTCTCCTTCTTTCTCTTTGAATATCCGAAACAGTCTCTATGGAAACCAGTGAAATATTGTGCTTCTCCAATATTAGCGTGTTGGCTGAGAATTGTTCATAATGAATGTAGACATCAATATCGCCCAATTCTTCACTTCCCTTACTTCCTCTTTATGCACTATAAAACAAAGGCTTGTGAGGAACATACTTTATTATATCAGTAAACCAGCTGGGATACCACAGACCATGGTTTTATGTCTAAATCACAGTTCTGGGGCACAGCAAAAACAATCCATGGGTTTTCACCGTCTTACTTCCACTTAGAATTTTGCACACAATTTATCCAGTAGAATGGCTGTTAGTAAATAGTAGGTTAGGATGACTTTTGCCCTCAACCAACTGTATGGCTACCTATGATACTGAATTAGCATAGTGGGCACCAGTCTACAATAGCTTGAGTGCTAAAGGTTATCTATCTCTGTTAGTAATGATAAGAGTAGCATCATTAAGTGGCGTTAGTCAGGTCTCTGTAAGATAAGTCACTTATATTTACTAGGCTATTTTATTCTCACTATGGCCTCAATATAATATTTTTGGATGAGCTTTTCAAATGATCACGATCTTTTCGAAAAACGTTCAATTGATTTATCTACAAAAATTGACCTAGACTTTACTGGTGACTCTGTAGATTAGTTGTTTTGTAAATGAAATCGTTTTGAAATGAAAAGAATTCAGTAGTTATACTCAACGACATTAAACCTGTTTCAGTGACATTCTGTCATATGCCACCTGTTAAGTTAAGTACGTAAATATCAGAAAAGAAAGATAAGACTGTGCTAGAAGTGTACAATCCATGTATCATTAAATCTGCTCTTCTGGCAATTAACCTGCATTAGAGGATGGTAGATATTGTGTAGTAGGAATTGTGCATTGGCTGCTTATTTGTCATTTTATCTTTATTAGTGAGAGGCTGCCTTGGTATTAAAGTGGCTGTTGATGTTTTTATATTTATCAGACATGTATCTCTTGTACTAGTCCTGTTTCTGTCCAAAGCTGTTAAAACTTGTATAAATAACACATTAATGACATGTTTGTCTGGTGATATGTTTGTCAGTGGTTTGGTTTCTTTGAACAATAATTACACCAGTTACAATATACTCACTGGCCAAACATATTAGTGGCAGAAAGAAACTGAAGCTCGTGGTGGACTTCTCCATAAAAATGTGTTAAACCTGTGTCTCCATCAAAACAACGGACTATTGCTAGCTATGAAAACCTTACTTAGAATCCAGCAGTTCTAGGCCCAGTCAGTTCTATACACACCCATATACAATTTGTCAAACCCGCACTACAACGTGCCACTAACAGATTTGCAAGAAAACTTTTATCTCAGTGTTTGTGTAATATGAGTGATTCCTTATCACAATGCAATGTGTGGAATATGCATAAGTATGTAAATGGGCTGGTACATGGATTGTTAGACCACTGGCAAAGATCCTCATAAACAGTTTTTAGCCTCTGCACCTGAATGTCTATTCCCAAATTCTCTGTCACCCAGACTCCTTTCCACTGTTTCTAGCAGTCTCTTTTTTTTCTATCCAAAAGCCCTTCGATACCCCCTTAATTTTTCAAATATGAAAACCTATCCACTGTCTTTTACGTCTATCGCCCCTATGTCTGGATGGATGGTGTTTTGTGTGGGGGTCACATGTACATGATGGTTGTTGCATATAGTGGTCTCATGTGTGATGTATGAATTTGATGTTTGGTTACTTGTGTAATGTGAGTTTTGTGTTTGATACTACAGATCCATGAGTCGTGTGTGTGTGTGCATGTGTAATGGGAGTTGTGTGTGCCATGGCTGTATGCAAGTCATGGATTTTGCGTGTTATGGAATAGTTAGCATCTCCATGCTCAGATGCTAACTGGCACAGTCTGGTGATTGTGATGCATACATGCGAGCCCTCCAATGCTTCCCTATGGAGAAGCATTGGAGTAGCTGAGACCATAACTTTTGATTATCTCAGCCAGAGAAAAGTGCTGGCCATGGTGAGACCAAACAAAGGGACTAAAGGTAAGTTAATTTTCTTTAATTATTTAGGGAGCACAACAATCTTAAGAGTTTCATTTTTTTTTAACATTCCACTTTTCAGTTATTTTTAATTGTATACATTTTAATAGTTTGGTATAATACAAGGTACTGACATGATTGAGATTTAATATTGAAAGTGTGGAATTGTAAATTTAAGAACAAAAATCGTATTATTATTTATATTTGTAAAGTCATGTAAGTTTGGGGTAAAAAACAAACAAACACAAAACATACAAGTAATTGCTGTCATATTCAGACAAACAGGAACAGGTGATGAGGGCCCCATTAATTGCCCTTTCAGCCTAAAAGGAAGTGGTGAATAGAAGAGGATAATGGGCCACGGTGTCAAAGGTAGCAGAAAGGTCAAGTAGAATGAGTAGCGACCTTTGGATTTGGCAGTGATGATGTCACTGCGTCGTTAGGATACTGCTGTCCCAGTAGAGTTATTAGTGACGAAACCAGATTGAAGAGGATCGGGAAGGAAGATGGAATTAAGAACGTTTGTTAGCTAGGTACATACAAACAGTACATTAAGCTTGGAGGTGAAAGTAAGACGAAAAAAAATAACGAGATAGGAAAAGAAAAAGTAAGAAAAACAGGGAGACTGAAGGCAAAAGTTAGAAACTGCCCAAAAGTGGAGCTAAGACAATGAGTAAGGTTTGAGAGGATGGAGGGCGGGGGCAAGGAGTATGTATTAAAGAAAGAGGGAACAAGGTGGTTGCGCACACAGTGGTTACAAAACATCACAGCTGGCAATGGTCATTAAAACCTTTATAATATTAAAAATAAAAACATCATGGCATAGTTAACATGTAAACACAAATTGGAATGGTGAGATAACTTGGGACACTCACACATTAAAGAGACATTTAGGAGTTGGCTCTAGACTGCACAGCAATTTCATCAATCTCAGGTTGATGCAGGGTAGAATACTTAAAGTGCCAGGTCCAACCCTAAACAGGTCTTGGAACCATGGTATATTATGGAGGCGAACGTGGCCCATGTAGACAAATTACAATATTTGATGTGGACAGCTACAAGTAAAAACTTAGTAAATTCGCCTATAAATAACTCAACGATACTATCGCAAATATTAGAAGAGTGGATACTAATTAAAAAAAAATTAGGCCTAATAAATATGATACCTAAGACATGTCCCTTGGATATACTCCAACTACTTATACAAGACTTTTCGTTAAAGAATTGGGTCTGCGCGGATAGAATAAGAATTGCAGAAATTATGCAGGGAGACAATATCTTTTTTTTTTTTTTTGTAAATCTTTCTTTTATTGAGACATTGAGTTATGCGGTACAGAATGTGAACAAAAATAAAGGAGTTAGTGCATAAGACAAGACGTTAACCATATGGTTGGTCAGTATACTCATATCTGTCTCATTTTTTTTTTGTAAAGTAATCATGCAAGTCTAATTAGTACCAACAAGCTATGCCATATAGTGCAGTGTAACAAGCAATAGACAAGTCAACGTAAGTAACATCAAGCTTCTTAGTATGATAAACATTGTATGGAGCGGGTGTTGGTAAATTATGAGGGGAAAACAGACAAGGTACATCTCTGCACATTTATATATAAGTAAATTGCCAGATAACATGCTAGATCAACTTAATAAAAAACAAAAACCGCTAGAAACGCAGTACACTTAAATGATACAGCGTCACTTAATAGGCAGCAGTGTAACAGCGCTGTATTGAGCAGAGTGAGTGGGTTATCTATTGTAATATGCCCTGATTCATAATGTAGAGTAGCTGGTAATCATTAAATTAGCTCTGGTTAGGTCACTGATGAGTAAATGCAATCTGCTAAAATTCGATTTAACATAAAATTAACTTCGACATGTGTATATTGATGTTGCCTTTTTTGGTGCCGGCAAGCTGGGTACGGCTGTAAGTCCTGAGGGGGACATGGGTACCTCACTCGAGGGCACATGGCACTGTCAGCCAATGCCTCGGCTCGGCAGAGCCATTCCGTCCCTGGAGGATCCTGATTTCTTCTCGCTGCGTCTTTGCAGCCGATCAAGCTGTGGATTTCTTCTGGCTGCTTGTTTGTCCCGCTGTGTATGTGAGTTGTGTGCTCGGGTCCCGTCTGTGGTCCGGTAGCAACTCTCTTGCGGATTGCGTACCCGCTCCGGGTTCCGTGTACGGCCTGCTGCATTTGTGGCAGCATCGGTTGCAGAGGCAGCTATTCGGCGGGGACAAGGTAAGTCCTCCCTCCAGCCCCAGGCTGGGGTGAAGGCCGACATCCGTAAGCCACTGACCCGAACTCTTCTGTGGGCCGTGTCTTTCCCGCAGTAGGAGTGACTGGGGAATCTGATGATCTGCCGCCGTCTGTGGTGGCCGTCTCTCCGTCCATGCGGGCGATGCCTCCGGGTCACTCCCTTAGTGGCTCCCGGCCCGGGTGGGCTAGTATCATGAAGTGCAGGCTTGCCAATGCGTTTAAGGCCCGAGTGGGTCCTCTGCCCTCTCCTTTTTCCGCCGCCTTGCTTTCGGTTTCGGGGCTGTAGCTGGCCAGACCCCAGGACGTTCTCCAGGTTGGCCCATAGCTGGTTAAAGTGCTCATGCAGCCGCTGTAGCATGCGGTCCACAGAGTACAGGGCTGGGGTACTCCACTCCTGTGTCGTATCTTCAGGCCTTGCTTCCGTCGCCATTTTGAGTTGCTCGGGTGGGCCCTGGGTTAGGTCAGGGTGCTTGTGTCGTGTCACTTGATTTGGGTAATCGAGTTGTTGGGTAAAGACCGGGATAACCCCCGCCGGTCCAGTGGGGGGGGAGGGAGGCAGGGAGGGGGATTGCATGTTCGAATTACCAGTGCACAGAGAGATCGGCCGCCTCTCTCTCGGACCGGTGTAGTAGGCCGCAACGGTGTCTCTCCGGGCTCCCGCGTCTAATCTGCTCGTTAGAGTCTTGGAGCGTGTCGCTGTGTTCCCCCTGGGCGTTATGCTGCCCATCGGTGGCATTGTTGGCAGAGTTGCCGAAGATAAAGTCGCTTTTTCTCGTTTTCCACGAGGAGCTCGGGACACACACGTCTGTTCCCCTTGCCCGTCAGGCTCCGCCCCTCGGGAGACAATATCTTACCCTTCCAGAATATTATTGATTCTCTGCATATTCCGCGCAGAGAAATTTTTACTTATCTCCGCATAAAAAACTTTATTCACAAAAACGTGATTAAATCATCTTCCATTTTTGCTAAAAAGTTAGAGGCCATATTTAATTCCCAATCTATTAATAAGATTATGTCTGCTGCAGCATCAATGTTGGAAGCTCTTAAGGAGTCTCCCCACAGCTTGATTAAGACGTGGGAACAAGAACTAGAACTGCAAATTTCTCTGGATGATTGGAATGTCTCTTTGAGCCTGGTGAATAAATATATTCACTGTTTGAATCTGTCTGAATGCCACTTTAAAGTCCTCTACAGATGGTACTATACTCCGGCAAGATTGGCGAGAATGTTCCATAATTCTGATCCAACTTGCTGGAGATGTGGTTCTCATCCAGGTACTTACATACATATTTGGTGGGCCTGTCCAGCTGTCAAATATCTATGGTCTTGGGCCTTTCATATTTTTACAACTGTGACTACTAATAGAATTACGGAGAATGCCGCTTCTGCTCTTTTACATCTAAACTTGTCATTTGATGCAAAAAAAGACATTTGTTTTGCTATACATTGTTTAGTTGCTGTTAAAATTATCATAGCGAGACATTGGAAATCATCTAAGCCGTATAATAAACGGTTATTGATTGATCAGGTCCTGTTCCAAATATCTATGGAACACGAGATGATCAACAATGATAACTCGAAGAAAAAACAATGGTATGGTGATTGGCTGTATAAATATAAGATATTATTTTGCTCCTCCAATAGCCCTTCTTGATTATACTATTATTCGAAATTTAGCAGTTGATATATGGAAGGCGAGGAATATAGATAAGTGATAATAAAATACATATAAGCGAGTATTGAAACTAACTCGATCATGTTGCTCTAGATTTGGTGTGGGGCTTTTATTGTCTGTGTTTTTGTTTCTCTTTTGTGATTGTAGACTATGTCCGTATGTGATATATACTGTGCTATAATTGAATATAAGACAAATCTTGATGATATATGATTTAATAGAATGCTATGTGATTCTGTATTTGTCTGTTAAACAAAATATGAGACCAGTATATTGTTGTATATGTAAAGGAAAAAATTTTCTAATAAAAAACTATATTAAAAAAAAAAAAAAAAAGGGAAAAGAAAAAAGTGCCAGGTCCTTCAGAAAGCAGCCAGATGAAGTTAAAAACTCTGTGTGCACATAAAACAAAGTAAAACTATAACGATACTTGTACAATGTGTTTCGACCAAACGCAGAGTCTTCCTCAGGTGATATGTCCACACATGTCACTGCGTGCACAATCACCTTGTTCCCTATTTGATCTATATATGTATTAAGCGTGAATGTGATATTGCACTTGGGTGATTTATTGTCTACACTGGATTTTAATTACAGCGCCACTGATCCTAAAAGGTTTTTAGTTGTTAAAGAAAGAGGTTGCGCAAAAACACTTTAGTAAGGGAAACATAATAAGCATGTAATAATATGAGTTAAGTGTATGATGAGTGGGGGAACAATAGACTATTGGCTTTCTTTGTTTTGGGATTTTTTTGTGACATTAAGTATCATGTTGTTGTGTAGTTGCTGTGAAGACAGTAGATGACGCGGAGTGATAATGAAGTAGTTGTTTAGTTAGGACTTGTGGGAGAAGATTGAGATTCAGAAAGTGCATTAGGTTTGCTTGAAAGTGGGTATGAATTAGCATGAGCTTTGCTCCAGTTATGTTCTGCTGATTGAGAGTCTTAAAAGAGATAAAGCTTAAAGTATTTGCCTTCTAGACTTTGAGTTGTGACCACCTCCAGGAGCATGTTGTAGTTGGAATTACTTTCTCCAGATTAATTGAATGTAATTAAAACTATTGCAATATTCTTGATTGCACATTTTGTGACTCATTTTAGGTTATGACTTTAAATCTAAAGTATTTTTTACTATTAAATTGGATTTGAAATTCAGTATGCACTATATTTGCTTTCTTTTTTTTTGTCTAAAGTGAAAAGATCTAGATTCTATTGTTGATAAGTTGCAATGTTTACCAGTTTCCATGCTTGCACCCACAGGGCTTCACACACACCACATCAAAGCACAAATTCCTTTAGATTGTAAACTCATTTGAGCAGAGCCCTTCTTGCTTCTTGTTTTCTTTTCATGTGAATATATTTGGCATTTATTTGCTCATTTCTATATTTCTATTTAAAGCACCACATAATTTGTGGGTTATATAATGGATACTCATAAATATCTCATGAATAATAACCACACACACATAAATGTAGCAAGACTGACAGATAGATGTTGTTATAGACATAAACTACGCAACAAAACATAATAAAGTACATAACAAATAAAAAGTAACCCAACAACTCAGTGACGGCTTAGTTAACATTACCTACTTTAGGATCCAATTTGTTGATTTTGAATTATTCATTTGTTTTCGAAGAATTACATTTAAATAAGGAGCCAATATATTTGGCCAATAACTCACTGTATCACTGTGAAGATCTGATCGCTCACTTGATTAATGTACCAGATACAGAACTTCTAAGAACCTCATGGCTGGACCCCAACATCTGGTCTGATTTCATCCTGTGTGCTGGTTAATGTTAACATATTTACCAACTTTTGACTGAAAAAAGTCATAGACTTTGCAGAAAATATGATATTTAAATAGTTTGTTAAGCCCTTATTAAAGTATTACATTAGACAGTTTAGTTAGTTTTAAGTTTTATTTTGGCATGTATTTCTCCATAGATGGAAAAAAACTACATTTACATTGTCAAAACTAGTTTGGGGATTAACTTTTCATTGGCCTATTGTCCCAATTTCCCAAAAATAACAGTAGGGGCAGCTTCCACTTATCATTGGATTTTTACACAGCTGAGGTTTTCCTTATTTTGTGCAACTGCTATGTGCAAGGTCATTGGATTCTGCCCTTTTTTATTAGGTGGTCTAGTGGGGGAAGCAGGAGCTATACAGTATCTCACAAAAGTGAGTACAACCCTCACAGTTTTGTAAATATTTTATTATATCTTTTCATGTGACAATACAACTCAACACACAGCCATTTATGTCTAAACCATTGGCAACAAAAGTGAGTACACCCCTATGTGGAATTGTCCAAATTGGACCCAAAGTGTCAATATTTTGTGGGGCCACCATTATTTTCCTGCACTGCCTTAACCCTCATGAGCATGGAGTTCACCAGAGCTTCACAGGTTGCCACTGGAGTCCCCTTCCACTGCTCCATAACAACATCACGGAGCTGGTGGATGTTAGAGACCTTGCACTCCCCCACCTTCCATTTGAGGATGCCCCACAGATGCTCAATTGGGTTAAGGTCTGGAGACATTCTTGGCCAGTCCATCACCTTTACCTTTAGCTTCTTTAGCAAGGCAGTGGTAGTCTTGGAGGTGTGTTTGGGGTCATTATCATGTTAGAATACTGCCCTGCGGCGTATTCTCCGAAGGGAGGGAATCATGCTCTGCTTCAGTATGTCACAGTACATGTTGGCATTCATGGTTACCTCAATGAACTGTACCTCCCCAGTGCCGGCAGCACTCATGCATGCCCTGACCATGACACTCCCACTACCATGCTTGACTGTAAGCAAGACACACTTGTCTTTGTAATCCTCACCTGGTTGCCACCACAGACTTGACACAATCTGAACCAATTAGTTGATCTTGATCTCATCGGACCACATGACATAGTTCCAGTAATCCATGTCCTAAGTCTGCTTGTCTTCAAACTGTTTGCGGGCTTTCTTGTGCATCATTTTAAAAAATTTTATTTTTTGTGCTTTGTTAGGCATATCGGCATAAAATATTAGCACAAGAATACAACATTTTGTTCTACAAATATTTTAACAGCCAATGTGTAGCTAAAACAGTAATTTAGTGGTTATCAGCAAAATTTTAAATAACAAAAGCAGGTACGGTGACAAACCCAGGGAGGGTGTGTTGGTACAAGCTTGGTGGTTTTCGTGTTTACCCCTGGGATACTCCAAGTGTATGAGTGTGAGAATGCTAGTTAGTTCCATATCTGTTGTTACACTGTGCGTGTTAGCATAACTATGTGTGCGTCAGGTTGGATCAGGTGGATGCTTTTGGAAGCCTATATGTGCACTGTCACGGAGTTCTTGGTGCGTTTGAGTGCAGTGGAATGCCAGGTGTGTGTATTACTCCTATGTGCGCAGTACATGTTGTGGCTCCCAACTAAAACCCCTAACCCTTGGGGTGGCGGGGGGGGGGGGGGCGGTGGAGGGTGCTAGGTTGTGATAGCTTTCTTCCCAGTGTTGGTCATGGGGGGGTCTGTTTGCCCCTGTTGTGTGGGTAGGTCACTGGCGAAGTCTGCGTAGTACTTGCGCTAGAGAACATATAGAACATATATAAAAACATTTATAAAGGAGAGATCAAAAATATAGATGGACTCTGGTGAGAGTCAATATAATAAAAAAGAAAAACATATATAACAAAAACATATGTGGCCGTATTGGTTGCAGTGTTTATGTTGGTAATGGCTTATGTGAGCCGTTGGGTGAGTTCAGGTGTTTATGGTCTGCAGGTCCCGTGCTGGCGTAGCGAGAAACGTTCCTTCTCCTGGGTCCCCGTTCTCTGGGTGTCCTGTTGACGTTGTGTGTGTTCGTGGGGGTTGTATTCCCAATGCGTGCAGGAACGCTGGTGCTCCAGCCGGTGACGTGAGGGTGTGTGTAGTCCCTTGATGGTGAACCAGCAGTGAACCTGTGTTCCCCCACCTGTATGCAATTGCAGCTTTGCGGAGTGTTGTAGTGATTGGTCCAAATGTTTTGCGCCTTATTAGAGTGGCTCTTGTAATGTCCTGAAAGAACAGTAGCTGTGCACCTTCGAAGTCCAGTGGCGTTTTTCCCTTTAGTGCAGTCATTATTTGTATTTTGTCATAGACTGTTATGCAGCGCAAAATTACGTCTCTAGGTGTGTTGGGCGAGATTCGAACTGTGCTCGTCACTCGGTATATGCCATCCAGGACAATTTTCCTTGCGGTGGCCTGTGGCAGTATGGTAGAGAGCAGGCGTTGTGTGTAACGTGGTAACTCCTCTGTTGGGACTGTGGCGCGGACCCCCCGGATCTTAATGTGTGTCCGGCGCTGTCTGTCCTCCAGTGACATTATCTGGGTAGCTAAAACATGCTGTTCTGTCTAGAGTTGTTGGATTGAAGTTTGAAGGGTGCCTACTGTGTCTTGGACGCTGTTAATATCATCCTCTGTGACTCTGACCCTTTCTGCAACATGTTGGATGTCAGCTCTTACTAGTGCAACGTCTGCTGCCAGCAGTTTCTATATGTTGTGAAGTAGAGCCTTTAGGTCCCCTTTAGTGGTGGGGGCTGAGTCGTCCTGGGGTTCAGGTTGTCGTGCTTGTTCCGCTGGTGGGGCCGTTGAGATTATTGGCTCGCCTCCCGCCATTTCTGGGGTCGGGCTATTGCTGGGGGGGTGTGTGGTATTTGCCGAGTCTGCTTGCCCGGGTCGGAGCAGCATCTCCCCTATGTCTCTGACCTGCAAGCTGGTGCCGGCCGTTTGCTTTTGTGAGCGACGACCCATGGTGAGTGTATCAGAGCCTTGGTTGTAGAGGAAGTGTTCCGAGTAGCTTCCGCCGAGGTAGGCCTCAAGGTTTAGGTGCGGCGTTGCGCGGTAGGCCGCAGGTTTTCCCCGTTGCCTGGGTTGTTTAAGGGTCTGGAAAAACGGCATCGGTCGGTGCAGTATGCTGTGCTGTGTTACGTGAGTCGGTTTTCAGGATTCGATGGGGCTTGGAGAGGAGGATTAATGGCAGATTGTTTCGTGATTGAGGGAGCTGGCTGAGATCGCGTCCGTTCATGATGGCTGCCAGGCTTCGCCCCCCTCTTGTGCATCATTTTTTTTTTCCAATTTGACAATTTTTATTGTTTTTCAAATATTTTCTCAAAAAAAACTCGGGGTACAGAAAGGAAAAGGGGTTGGGGTCAAGTTGGTGACATACCATGCCATGTCAATCAAAAGTATTGTACAGTAACATTGTACAGTAATACATTAATACTACAATCATTACATGGGTACAGAAAGGAAAGTGCTTGTGCATCATTTTTAGAAGAGGCTTCCTTCTGGGATGACAGCCATGCAGACCAATTTGAGGCAATGTGCGGAATATGGTCTGAGCACTGACAGGCTGACCCCCCACCCCTTCAATCTCTGCAGCAATGTTGGCAGCACTCATACGTCTATTTCCCAAAGATAACCTCTGGATATGACACTGAGCACGTGCACTCAACTTCTTTGGTCGACCTTGGCAAGGCCTGTTCTGAGTGGAACTTGTCCTGTGAAACCGCTGTATGGTCTTGCCCACCGTGCTGCAGCTCAGTTCCTCAGGGTCTTGGCAATCTACTTATAGCCTAGGCCATTTTTATGTAGAGCAACAATTATTTTTTTTAGATCCTCAGAGATTTCTTTGCCATGAGGTGCCATGTTGAACTTCCAGTGACCAGTATAATAGAGTGTGAGAGCGATAACACCAAATTTAACACACCTGCTACCTTGTAACACTAACGAGTCACATGACACCGGGGAGGAAAAAGGGCTAATTGGGCCCATTTTGGACATTTCTACTAAGGGGTTTACTCACTTTTGTTGCCAACGGTTTAGACATTAATGGCTGTGTGTTGAGTTATTTTAAGGGGACAGCAAATTTACACTGTTATACAGGCTGTACACTTACTACTTCACATTGTAGCAGAGTGTCATTTCTTCAGTGTTGTCACATGAAAAGATAGAATAAAATATTTGCAAAAATGTGAGGGGTGTACTCACTTTTGTGCGATACTGTATGTACCAAATTTCAAAGTTTTCTCTACTCTGCTGCATCTCCAATGTCGTTAGTTCAGTGAAACTAGTTGCTATGTTTTGTTCCAAAAAAGGCCATAGTGGATTATAGCAGAATTTTTTTTCCAAATCTGATATTTTTCTCTTTAACATTTATCAAATTTGGTTTACAGTTCTCTGCTTGGCATACAAACCCTTCCAGGTTCCTCCCATGACATCAACGAGGGTTCATAATGGGGAAAAAGATGACCGTAAAAGCATAAGTGAAGCTCAATACCCAATACCCTCAATACCCTCTGTTCCTGTGCGTCCAACATTTCTTGTTGCAAATACTTGCTTGTTACTCCACCTATTGCACAGCGCTACAGAATTTGTTGGCACTTTATAAATAATAAAAATAATAATACGGCCCATCTCCACCTTGTAACACACCTGGATTGTGCACACTGATAGACTGGCAGTACAAATAATCAGCAGAGACAGCTGACTAGTTATAACTGCTGCTCTCAGTGCAGTCACATTTGGTCATCTAGATACAGCTAATAAACATATAGGTTTTATGTTGGTCCATTATAAATTTGTGTGTCTATGAGAATTTAGCTGATATTTCTCAAAAATAGAGAAAAATAAACAAAAAACAAATCCATCCCTATTTCAGCATATCTAAACACACAGACCTCAGGCAGCATATATTTGATCTACATATAGAAACACCTGCAAAATATTTGTATTATTATTATTATTATTATTATTATTATTGGCATTTATATAGCACCAACTTATACCGCAGCACTTTAGAATATTATTATTAATATTATTATCCCCATTTATATAGGGCCAACAGATTCCGTAGCGCTTATAAAGGGGACATTTAACAATAAATGAGACAATTTAAAAATGTTACAGGAACAATAGATTCATGAGGACTAGGCTCAAAGAGCTCACAGTCTTATTTGTTATGTTTAAAATCTGAATGCACAAACTAACAAAAGAAGCAGTCTAAACTTCTGAACTTCAATGCTTCCATCAAAAACATAGTGAAATGAATACATCCAGCCAGTTAAGCATCATCATATCCATATTTCCAATATGACTGATTCTATACCAAGAAAAGAGGAACTAGCAGACACAGAATGAAAGATGTTAAGTGGGATTGTGTTAAACACATAGGGGAAGAATATATTCTGCTTTAGACCATTGTGATTCTCTCTTCCAATGAAAAGCCAGCAGTCTAACTGCTGCTGTCAACAAGGGGAATAAGGGTAATTATAAAACGCCAGACATTGTACCAGCAAATTAACCCCAGGAATTATATGCAGCACCTAGTGTAAACAGGACTACAAACACAAGCCCAGTGCTTATAAATTCTGCTCTTAATGCTTCCAGCCATAAAACCAGCACTGTTAGATTAGAGTCATGGAACTTAAAATATTGGTCTCATGGCTTCTGTTAACTCAAAATGCATAACATACTGTGATGCTGTTTGTGACATTGCTGTGAAACTGGAGGGGTGGTGATATTTAAACACAAGCCTGTCACCTGCTCAGCTTGTTTAATGCACCTATAAAGAGGCCTAACATTAAACAATTAGATAATAGAGCGTTGCTTGCTGGGGATTTAGGTGCAACAATTAAGAATTAAATTAAGCATCGTTGCCTGCCCCTTATCACACGGTTCGGTACGAGCAACTTCATCTGAAATCAGTATTGATTTAAATTCGACTTGCTTTGTTTCAATCTATCTGCAACAATATTGGATGTTAAGCTTGTTTACTGCAATTACACGTTATGTACAAAAATGAACGCCTAGTGTGAGTTGGTAAAACGAATTGTAAATTCTAACGATGTTCGATTCCTATATATCACTGACACATTTTGGAACGTCCAATTCGGACCAAATAAGCTGTTTTAACCAATACGTGCAAATTAGAACAGGATACTTGTATTTATTTATTTTAATTTTATTTTTTTTCATTCGACCACATTTACTTCTTAATCTACTTTTTGATTACGTATTTATTGCATTAGTAGATGTGCTTTATTGACACAACTCCGAAAAGACATAATGATCGAAAGAAGATACTGTTGTATTTAAAAAAAAAAAAAAAATATATATATATATATATATTTTTTTTAATGATTTGTAAATCAATGTTATTTTGGGCGAATTTCACCCAAATAAATAATAAATACCTTTTAGTATATTTTTTTTATTAAACAAAAATATCAGTTTTCATTGGAAATCAGTTGTCCCAAAATTTGAATGGCTGCAAAAATTTCACAAAGCTCCTTTGTATATTCTGTGTAAGATAATATTCATTAGCGACCAAAACGTTGAATGCTGATGTCAATCGATGACGTCACAATCAGATAACAGACTGAACGATAACTTCACAATATGTGATATTTTTATGGGTGAAGTGGGTAAACTCTATCTAGAATAATCTGATTAGCCTTATTTCGACATGATTTACTAATAACTCACTGGGAACAACGAAACATCAGATATTGATTATACCTTAGTAATAATTGTTTGCTTCACCCTTGTATTAAGTTTTACATTTATGTGCATATTTCTCTTGCTCAGACGTTCATATTGTATCATGGGTTCTTTAAACAGTTAGTTATCAAATCAAATATTTAGTTTGGGGAAGCTTCATACATTTGTCCTACAAAAATATTTGAAAAACATTCAACATAATATTGTTACAAAAACATTGTGCTAGCAACCGCAATAGCATTATAATTAGCTATATTGTCTTTTACAGTTTCTATTTTATCTGTTTTACTAAATGTAACTAAATCTGGACTCTGTGCCCAGGATTTCATTGTCCAGCTGTTTAGTTACTGTCTGTGTTTGGGCATATTTTACACATGAGAGATTCTCAGACCCCTTGTTACCAATGGAGGATTTCTCAGTAGAATGGGAGCCAGATCCGGCAATGCATGGGTTAATGCCACTCTAGTTGGTTCAGGGGGATTTGGATTGATCTGTTCAGAGCCAGGTTCTGACATAATTCCACTTTCCTGTGTGATGTCTGCCCTCCAACCTGGAGACGTATTGTTACTCTGTGCAAAGTGATGGGGGCTGCTTGGCTTCAACAGAGGTTCTAGGAAACCTAGGGGGAAACATGGTTATTAAGTTAAACAAAATCAATTTTAATCAGCTATTTCTTTTCTAATGGAGAATTTCCATTTGTAAGTTCTACCAGAGCAATCCATTTCTGCTGCTTTCTGACTGCAATCTGAGTAAAATGTGGAACAATATGTACATGATTATTATTATTTTTTTAAATGTGATGTAAAAGCTGCATCTATCTATCTTCCTATCTATCTTCCTATCTATCTATCTATCTATCTATCTATCTATCTATGTATCTATCTATCTATCTATCTATCTATCTATCTATCTATCTATCTATCTATCTATGTATCTATCTATCTATCTATCTATCTATCTATCTATCTGTCTGTCTGTCTGTCTATCTGTCTATCTATCTATCTATCTATCTATCTGTCTGTCTATCTGTCTATCTATCTGTCTGTCTATCTGTCTATCTATCTATCTATCTGTCTGTCTATCTTCTATCTATCTATCTATCTATCTATCTATATATCTGTCTATTTATCTATCTATCTATTTATCTATCTTCATATCTATCTGTCTATCTATCTATCTATCTATCTATCTATCTATCTGTCTATCTGTCTGTCTATCTTCTATCTATCTATCTATCTATCTATTTATCTATCTTCATATCTATCTATCTATCTATCTATCTATTTATCTATCTATCTATCTATCTATTTATCTATCTATCTATCTATCTATCTGTCTATCTATCTATCTATCTATCTATCTATCTATCTATATCTCTGTCTATTTATCTATCTATCTATCTATCTGTCTGTCTATCTTCTATCTATCTATCTATATCTCTGTCTATTTATCTATCTATCTATTTATCTATCTTCATATCTATCTATCTATCTATCTATTTATCTATCTATATCTCTCTCTCTATCTGTCTGTCTATCTGTCTATCTATCTATCTGTCTATCTGTCTGTCTATCTTCTATCTATCTATCTATCTATCTATCTATCTATCTATCTATCTATTTATCTATCTTCATATCTATCTATCTATCTATCTATCTATTTATCTATCTATCTATCTATCTATCTATCTATCTATCTATCTATCTGTCTATCTATCTATCTATCTATCTATCTATATCTCTGTCTATTTATCTATCTATCTATCTATTTATCTATCTTCATATCTATCTATCTATCTATCTATCTATCTATCTGTCTATCTATCTATATCTCTGTCTATTTATCTATCTATCTATCTATCTTTTTTCTCTTTTTTTCTCCACATATACTAAACAATCAAATACCATTTAATAATGTTGTGCATTTTGTTAATAATATAAAATATGTACTTGATCCAGCTTACTGTCATTGTAAGAGCTCTGCTAGCACCTTGGGGTGTCAGAACCATTGTGCATTTACCCCAAACCCCTAAAATAAAGGACGTGTATCTAGTGGACTCTTGCCTTGTCTCTGTTTCATTTCAAACCAATGCCCTCTTTTGTTCCCACCCCAGGTTCCCAAACTTGGAATCAGAGCAGTCTGTGTTCACATGGTAAGTGTTCATCTTTAAGGACAGTAAGGTGAGATAAAAACATGTCTGTTTGTGCTTGGAGAAGGGATTGATAGTACATACATGGGCATATACAGATGTATACAGAAATACATGCACCAAAATGAGTCTCTATTCTTCTGTTAACACCCACTGGTTCCCCAACAGCCTGTGAGTTTAGAAGTGACTGCAGGGTTTTTATTGTAACACATTTTCCAGTCTTCAGGACAGAGAGGGCAATAAACCTGGATAATTCTAATCACAGGAAGCAGGGTGTTCGCTTTACACTGTAAATTGGACTGATTTGCCACCGAGCTGTTACACAAGTCCCTGGGGTGCCTCAAAACCAGGAATGAAAAACAAGGGGACTCATTTAGACTATCCTACATGTGTTAAAACAAGCCTTTTGCTTTTTAACAAACACATAGTGCACAGTGCAATACAGGAAGAGCTGGCTAAACAAACACACAGGAGCACTCATGCCTTTTTATTGTAGGGCAAATGGGAGCAGAATGCTTTCTGCAGATTGATAGAACAGACATATTAAATAAATCTGTATTGTATAAATGAAACACATTGTCAAACAATAGCAGAAAGGTGTGTACAACCCACCCCCCAATGTACAATTCTCACCATGTGTGCAATTCTGTCCCTTACAACACCTGGGGATTAATTCGTTTTTAATTTATTTACTATATCTTATATCTTAGTGTAGTGCTTTATGTGTTAGTGTATTGTTTTATGATTTGGAGAAGAGATTTATATTTTGGTTTAAATGCAGTCGTGGTTTTCTAAATTTAGGTGAAGTGTTTTATATTTGAGTGTAGTGTTTTGTTTTTTGAGAAGTGCTTTATATATTACTGTGTTTTAAATAATTCAGGTGGGGTGTTTTTTTTTTTAAATATTTTATATGTTTTATATTTACCTAATATTTTTCTGTAATTGTATCATTTAGGTACATATATCTACACACACACACACACACACACACCTTGCTTCATTGTATATGTTAGAGAGAGAGAGAGAGAGAGAGAGAGAGAGAGAGAGAGAGAAAGAGAGAGATTTTTTATATTTAGCACATTATGTTTAGGTATAGTGCCTAGTATTTAGGTTTAGTGTAATGATGGTAGATTAAAAGTTTTATATTTCTGTGTACTTTTTTATATTTACTTGTTGTCGTACTTCCTAATAAGATTATATGTTTGTGTAAAGTTTAAAATTTAGTTTAATATTTTTTTATTTTATATTGATGTAGTCATTGTATTATATCTCATACCAGTGTGTTATGTAGAGGCTGAGTGCTGTATAAGTTGGCATAAAGGTTTAATATTTAAATTGAGCTTTACTCTGACAAGTAACAGAGTTGTACAAATCAGGTTTTGGCAGGCCAGCTGTGACAAGGCAGAGGAGACTAGTTTGTAAATAAAAATAAAACCAATAAAACCCTGGGTAGTGGAACCTGAAGTGAATGAGACAATGTACAAATCAGAGAGAAAGCAAGTAAACAAACAGAGAAACAGATGGATTGACAAAGTGAGAATAGCTCAGACTGAAAAGGACTACAGTCACTCCGAATGAGCAAAGGTGAGGGAGTATAGGACCCACAGAGTACAAAGTAAACAGAACATGAGGTGTGAAGCTCTGGGCTGAGATCCCTGGGAGATTCCTTCCCATCACATCTGGCTATCCTCTGTGTCTTTCATCAAAGAATGAGGCATTTCTTAAACCCTGTCTGTCCTCAGCTGCCTAATAACAGACCCACGTTCAATGCATGGAGCTGTGTACCTTTGCATTCTATGTTAACCTTATTGTGACATTCTCCTCATTGTATTCAATACCAAAAGGGTAAATAGAAGACTTGGATTAGCCAGGTTACAGGCCCACATTAATATCTTCCTTGTTTCCCCCTTTTTATATGCTGACCTACTCAGCTCAGACAACACATTTAAAATATATATTTCACACAAAAAAAAAAAAAGAAAGAAAAAAAAATCATATAAAGAATGTACAGTTATTTATTTAGTGGGCTCAGATCTAGGGCAACCATATTACCTTTGAACATATTATATCAGCATAAAACATCTGGCTGATAGGTGAAGGGTGACAGCTATAACTTAAATATATAAATAAGCCTCACTGAAGTGTATATATTCCCCTATAACATGCATTGAGGTCTTCGTGTAAAATGTTCCTTTCTATCCAGAGAGGCTCACTTCTAGGTCACGGGTATACTGGCAAATAAAATAAGTCTTTGTGTGTATTTTCTCTGACTTGAAGCTAATTCTGAGCCTCTGGCTTCAGCAAAGAGAGCCTGACAAGGTATAAATCAGGGCTAGGTGCCTATCACTCAATCTTTGCATAAATTATGAACGTGGGCCTACAACCAGGCTATCTGTCGTTAGAATCGAGGTCCCATAACCGTGTTTATTGATGGCTGCAGAGACACATAATACCAAGCAAACTGGCACCCCCCCTCTCAACATAACCTCTGCAAATGGGGCATTGGAGACACACTAACACATCTATGATCATGATTCACACTGAAAATGGAAATGGTCTCCGTGTATGTGTGTCTGTTCCTGTGTTCATATGTGTCTCATGTCTGTTCATATGTGTGTGATGACTGTGTGTGTGTGTGTGCGCACAAACACAAAATACATATATATTTCATAGGATAAGGGATTCCTCACCTCCTGTCTCCTTTAATTTTTGCATGTCATTTACTTGTAAAATATTCCCTTTCTATAATAGCAAACCGCTGCGGAGTATGTTGTCGCTATATAAATACTAGCAATAAGACAAATAAAAGAAAAGTATTAGAGAACACACACACTAGCCTGAACATAATATATGATACACACACACACACATACATGCACACACACACACACATATACATCAGTATATATAAAAGTCAATATACATGTGTGCACATGTGTATTTATCAATTCGAGTGTTCACATTATATGTTACATATGAGCACCTGACATGCCCAAACACACACATCACATGTTATAAAACCTTTAATAACAGGACACAGTTCACTATTTAGTAGATTGGCCCTAAAGTGTTTCAGACTAACGTGATTGCCTCTGAGTTAAACACACATTTTCACCATTTATAGTACAATGTTTTGGCTCTGTGGAGACACTTCTAACTTGCCCTTTACAGAGTATTTGTACAGAGGGGGTGAGTGCAAATTTGTTTGGGGAAAAAAAAGAAATAGCAGCTAATTTTGCTTCTTGCCAAGGGCAGGGGATTCATACTAACATTTTCTGAATTTTCGAACATTTTTAACAGTTTCTGAATTCTGGTCAATATCAGACACATGTTAGGTATGTCGGATGGGGGTCTGTATTAACAGGGCTACTACTCTATGATTATTCATAACTGCCATTCTCATCATTCTCAGACAACCGTAGTCTCAAGTTTTGCTTCACTGGTCTCTACTAAACACCCACCGTGGGGTTAATTTACTAACCTGCGAGTTTCTGGCGAGTCGCAAGCAACTCGCATTGTAACAGATAGATGAGCACATCTGGAATGTAAACTTTGAACCGATAACACCATGCATGCATTGCTCCCAAACTCGTGCACCTGAGTTGGGAGGGTCTGAGGAGATGGCATTTACTAGGCCCCTGGTACAAACACGCAACACAACAGTTTCCTATTCACTAAACAGAGAGTTGCAAAGAGTTCACAGCCAACTTGCAAAATATATGCTAGAATGTTTAAAGTAATTAGAATAGAATATTTAAGTAAAAAAATAAATAATAATATAAAATAATAATAATAATTAAAAAATAATAATAGTAAGAAAAATAAAAAATGATATAACATTATTGCCAATTTATTATATATATTCTTCTGCCATTGCTACTATTGTGGCATAAATGGTGCAATCTGTTACCAAGTAAGTATAAATAACTGTTAGAGCCCCAATATCTCCCTCACTAGCAGTGATGCACTCTATTGTACTGGCCTGCGTCATTCAAGGGTTAAAGAACATGGCTCCCTAGTTCCCCTTATACCAGGGACATCTGGGCTTTTTTAGGTCAGATTTTCACTCAGTTCCACACATTTCCCTGTGTAATCTCTGCTCAGTTCTGGGCGCCTTGTGGTTGGTGAGTGATGACTTTGATGCACCCAGGATCTGTAACACTGTATCCACTTTTATTTCACTTCTCTGAGTTTTACTGTACATCACGACGGATCCATATTTATCTTCTCCCAGACCTTTTATAGTTTGAAGTGGACAAAATAAAAAAAAATAAAAAATAGAAAAAAAAAATTAACAATGTATCCCTCTCGATGGGATCAGCACTGGGAGCCGTGAGGAGATCACATGAGCATCATAAAGGGCAGGAGAATGTGCTTCATGAAAAGGAAATCACGATTGTTTCTGTAATCACAGTATTTTTAGCATCCTGCTTGCAATCAGTCCTTAAACGAGTGAACAGATCTGATTTATTGCACTCATCGAGAATTATTGTATTGTGGTTAATATTAAAAAAAATATATGTTTCACCTTTTGTTGCTTTTATCTTTTTATTTAGACTACACATGGGGGCACCCTATAGATTTAGATGGGCAACAGGCAGATATATCTTTGCAACATGTACTAAAAAAAAAACACATTTGATCTTTTCCATTCACCTCTCACTAAGATCAGTGCCCTTAAGCTACTGATAAAACAATGTTTATACATATTCCAAGTATCCAATTTGAGTGGATCAGTGTTTATAAACACATGTGCTGGCACTTGGGAACTTCTACATCAAAGGACTGAGCAAGAAATATGTTATATTCAAGTGTTTCACTAACTACACAATGTGCTTCTTAAAAAAAAATAAAAAAAAATCTATAATTCTATTATATTCTTATATGGGTATCCCCCCCCCCCCCCCCCCTCCACACCCAACACCTTACAGACATTAGACTAAGTACAGAGATACCAAGACCTCTGGTTAACCTTTCCTGCAGGCTAAGATCTGCATACATAGTACAGAATCTCTATATCACTAAATTGATTCTCAATTGCATGATCTGTCAATATTAGAAGAGGGGGGAATCTACGTTGGTAACTTGTGTTTTTTTTAATCTCTCTTACTAGTGTATTGAAGCAATATCTCCTAATCTCCAGAGAGGCATCGATTGCATGTGATATGGGGGCTGTTTATTCGATGCGGTCTGTGTAATATTCACACAAACAAGATAACAAGATCTGTAATATACCCAGGTGGTCAGTTAAAAGTGAAAAAAAAAATATAACTCACCCTACACTGTTTTAGCCTATGGGTTCCAGTTCTGTAATTCTGTCAGGAGGTAGGAAAGGACTGGCTTTCTGTTACACAAAAATTAACCCCATTGCTGCTAAACAGGGGTTAAATATATTTATTTAATTAATTAATGACGAAGGTAATTGGGGAGTAAAAGGGTTGAGATAGATAGACAGATAGAAACCAAAAACATACATAAAAATATATAGATGTGTGTATGTACACATATACGTGAAAGTATATTTAGAAGTATGTAAATTTACGTACACATGGAAATATATACACATATATATAAAAATATTCTCACATATATTTTATATGTATATATTTATCATACACATATGCATATTGTTTATATGTATAGAAGGTATTTATTGTTATAAATATTGAAGATTATTCTGTACCTTACAAAATGGACATTTAAATACCTACAGATATACTGTACAGTAAGTCCCCACAGTAAGTTAATTATAAACGTTCAGGATAATTTTCCAAAGCAATAGACTCTTGTAAGTGTGATCTACATGTGCAATATTGGGTTAAACACATACAGTGTAAATTATACATTTATTTGTTTGGGGAATATTAGCTCTTTCATTATATAATAGCGTGCTCTGTAATGGAACTTAACACTTTAGTAGATCTTCCCTGATCTCCAGGTGTTGTTGACCCTCAATCTCCCGATCATTATTCTCCTAACCTACCTGTGATAAGCACATATTGACACCAGTAACATTGTATCTACAAGATTAGTATTAACTCACAACTCAATGTTTTGCATTTATTTACAAATAGATTATACATTTTTATCAGCATGTTTACATCATGAATAAATGATCTAAAACATATCCATTTTTACTTAAATTATGCTAATTAATAGTAACACATATATAAGAGTTTTTACTATCAGATACTTTTTAAAAAAATGAAATTATATTTCTAACATATTAACAGCAAAGACTTTTATCTCTCTCTCTATATATTATATGCTCTATATAAAATATACTGATATTGTTTATGTACATGTGTGTGTGTATATATATATATATATATATATATATATATATATATACATTACAATAAACTCTATATTTCACAATTAATTCTATCCAAAATACATGTTAAATAATATTTAAAATCTAGGGATTTATGCTTATTTCTAAATATCTACATGTCTATTTACATATTTATCAATACAAAAATACAAAATGTATATCTAAATAAACCTTTGAAAATAAGAGTAGCTCTTTGAAAGTTGCTATATATGGATTTGCGTTCCCATCTGGTGAGTTATATTATGTTTCCATTTTGTGTGTTTATCATAAGTACAAGATGCATTCCCCATGTAAAATAAATGCCATTGTTTACCTCTTGACATACGCACCTTCGGTTTTGTCATTAAATCTATATATAAATAAGAAACCTTGCAATGCAGAAGGATGTCACAGCAAAGTGAGGAGCTGGGATTCAGTGTCCCCAGACCCTCAGCACTGCAGAGTTCATGAACTGAGGAGCTATTGTCAGGGAACCAGGAAGAAAAGAGAAAAAAAAGTGCAATATAAATTCAAATTTCAACTGAGCTACATATGGAGGAGGAAAGGACAGCTTTGTTTTATTTTTGTATTTTTTTTTAAAAGATTGGAAAACAAGAGGGGGAAAAAAAACAAATATATTTTTTTTTCTAGCATAAAAATGAAACATCAAATTACTTTGCCTCTGGCTCCCATTTTCCCTTCTACATTATAACTAGTTATTGAACTAGCTACGAGATCTAAAGGCCATTTGTGCGGAGACAGATTTCAACTGAGTTTAGTCATCAATATTCTTTGGCAGTGACCTATTGGTACAAGTCAAACAGCCGAGGTGAAATTCGGGTCACGCTGTCTAACCAGTATTAAAATGCGTGCACTTTCAACAAAAAAAAGCCACTTTAAGCGAGATTTAAACAGAATTGAATCCACTCTGGGAGTGGAATCATCTCTTGTATTCTCCATACTGAACGCACAATGCATTTTTAATTTTAAGTAAAGGGAGAGGCAGGCGTATTTACAAAATTGCTATTTATTGAGCAAGAGGAAAAAAAATAAGAACATAGAGGATTAAAAAGAACCACCGAATTACTTTTAGATCTTACAATCTTCATCTCTTACTAATTTCATTAAGAATGAGCTAATTTAATTTATTTACAGGCAGCTATACATGATATATAAAAATGATCTATCTATCTATCTATCTATCTATCTATGTATCATCTATCTTTGTGTGTATGTATGTATAAATTAATGAATTGATATACAGACATTTATATATATTCTCAGATATATTACATTTTGAACATGCATCTTTGTGGTATATATGTACGTATGTGTAGAGTTAATTGTATGTGTGTATATATGTATATATTTCCTGACCATATACATGGCACAGAACACACACACGTATGAGTGTGGTTGTATGGATATACACACACATATACATATTCTCTTATATATGCATGCAGTATGTATGTAAGTAGATATGGATACACACATGCATATTTAAATATTTTGAATATTTAAATACATATTATTAAATACACCAGATAGTTTGCACACATGCTCTCTCCTTGTATTTAGCCCACGTTCTATGTGAGCAGATAGTATGTGTCCCATGCAATGCAGCTCTGGGTGTACTAAGCAGGGTGTGAAGCAGTAACTAGCAAGGAACAGGAAAGGTCAGGCTTGTATTAGTGGGAGAGAATCGAGCTGAGATCTGTTTTCTTGTTATACAAAGCAGATAGAAGGTAGTTCATTTTTCCTGCATGCACAGATTGCTAATGACGTGAGTTGCAGGTTAGCAAAACGGTCAGTATGGTAATAGCACCTCCAATGAACCCTGGGGGACAATGGCTGGTTATTTTTCTTCAGAACTGTCAAAAAAAGACGCTTTGTACTTCCAATGTTTCAGTAACTCCACAGTCAGATATTTTCCACCTCTTTAGGCAGCACAAAAAGGCAGATGATCTGCACTCACAATATGCTGGGATTCTATCTAACTCCAAGATGTTTCCCCTTTCTCCCCATCCGAACCTCGTGCAACGTTGGCCCAGTCTATTTTATAAACTCAGTCCGGCAGAAATTCCATCAGAAAAATATTAACTTAAAAAAAACTCAAGACAAAAAAAAATAAAAAAATAAAATAATAAAAATCATATAAAATTTGCTTGGCATGAAAATCGTAATCCGAGCTGCAGAACCATTATTGAGATCTGGTATATTTTGTTATAAATTAAGAATTTTTGAGAACGTAAATTTAAAAGTTTTGCGATAAATCACAGAATATTCTTCTTCTTTTTTTTTTTTTTTTTTTAAACAGCGCCTACACAGGCTGCAGGGCTGTACAAAATTGCAATGGAACCCCCAAGAGATTTGGCTGGTGAGGATTATCATAAACCAGTTAGGAATATCACATACAAAAAAGTATAGTTAATACACTTCACTTTTGATTTAAAATGTATTATCCATAGGTTAGACATTGTATATGTAGAACATACAAATGACAGGGCTCCCTCCAAGTTATGACTGTACTGAATAGTGCATGTTACTTTGGTATCAACCCTCCAGCAGTGACTAGGTTAAAATGGAAATCCCTGAATATATTTGAACGTCTCTAAGCGATTGCTGAATTCATTATATTAACCCTAAACACTTATTAATGAATAATCAGCTCTGATAAGGCCTCATAACACCAGGGTTGCATTAGAATACACTTTGACATTTTCAAATAATATAAAGACATTTTAAAAGTTATTTAAAATAAAAAAAAGTAAAATAATGCAAAACATTTGCCTTTCCTACGTTGTGTTACAAAGTACATGCGATTTATAATCAGTGCACTAACATGATTTAGTGTCATTAATGTGATCTGTGCGATAGCTTATCCCTTATCTGTATTTGATATTTCACACAGGGTTTATTGCCCATATTAGTATTTGATAATGGACTTTTACGTCCATGGGATCTGTACAAACATTTAATTCTCTAATGCAAACACAGGCACAGCCAGTAGGCTCTGAATCTCACTGTAAATAATATTTAAACATCAAAAAGCACGTGTTGGGGGGGGGGGGGGGGGGGGGAGGGGGAGGGGAGGAGAAGGGGGGTAATGCACAGGTTATCAGTGCTCCTTGAATAGCTTTTTACATAATAAATCCCAAACTATGGGATTGAAATTCCAGGCACATTACAAGCCTGCAAGTTGCCTTGTTTATGCAAGCACACTACAATTGGTGCTTAGGAAATAAAAATGCAATACTATCTCACTGACTCCAGTGGTTTCAACATCTGGTTAGAGTTTTCCCTTCATAACTAAACTGTTTGATAATGGCTCTTTTAATTTAGGGTAATTTTACAGCCCCCCATCAGAGTTCTGGATAGCAATAAGGCGCTTATATGCACCCTGTAGAATCGAATTTGTGTGGGGATAGCTGTCACAGATTCGTCTCTAGGGGGGTATATGGGTGATGCTAAGCACTTCGATTGCACTTTCTGTCTCGACTCTTAGATATATATTGTGAAATCCCTGGCGTTTAATATGCCATTATATTTAGTAGCTATTTAAAGTGGTTACAATGACACAGCCTGTTTTAATCATTCCTCACTTTGTTTTGAATTGGTGCTTGTGTGTGTAGTGGGAGAGGGGGGGGGGGGGGAATTGGTGGTGGAAGGGGGGGGGGGGGCTGCAAGGGGTGGATTGAAGGTGTAGATTAAATAATCATAAAATAACACATTATTACATTTCCTATAAAGATGAAACAGTCATCGTAGAGAACAAGCCCCAACCAGCACACACAGACTCTAAACCATTCCTTCTGCTTGATTTATGGCTTTTTACTGCCCTATAAAAACTGTTACAACGAACCTAAAGCCTGAAACTTCACTGGCACATTTAGTCCAATAAATAAAACATAAACAGCTAAGTTTATGTGTCACTTTTATTGTTATCAAGTAAAATATTGCATTGCCCTGCGAGCTATGATTCTATGCTATAATTGTTATCAGGCAGAACAAGGGAGCAATGTGATTTTTTTCACTCCCATTTTTAATGCCTAATCTAAGCTCTTGATAAAATACCTAATTGTAATAGCTATTTGCTTCCAAATGTTTACATCAATTCCCAGGGTTTTTTTTTTGAGGACTATATTATCTGCTGAAAGTGGGATGTGTGAATTTAGATCCATCGTTGAAATACCAAGGGTCCTTCTACAACCATTTTTACCCACTTAAAGAAAAAGCACGATGCTTATTTTTTTAGAAATTAAAATGACATGGTTGGAGCAGGTCCATAATCCAGAGTAATCCTATCTTCATCCCTGCTACTAATATCTTCATCTCAGTTTCAGGCTGATTCTTAGATATGGTTTAAACAGCAGCAGGGCAAAAACAAGCATCCAGATTAACACCCACATGGACATCTAGGCTTTCTCTGAAACACTATTACAGCAGCTTTATTGCTCCACTGTGATTTCCTTGGGTTTTAAATGCATTTTGTGCCTGTTGTGAATTTCATGACAAATTCAGGATTAACAATTTTTTTACATTTTTTTTTTTCTATCTTTTTTTTCTTTTACAGTGTGAAAGGATTGGAAAATTCAGCCTTCGCTGGACAGATAAGTAGTATTATATTGCCTACTTTAATTAGTATTACATTACAAGCATGGTGTAAGATACCTGGAGGGGACTTGGGATGTTTATATATGTGTTCGTGTTATGGAATATTCTTGTGATTCACAGCCAGTGTGTGAATCACAGTTTAAGCAGAGCTGAGATTGTAAATGTCTTTTCACTGGCCAGCTTCTAATATCCCTTTTCTTTGATTTCAGTGTGTCCTGAATCAGGATTACAGCTCCCTGAATACAAGAAGCTGAACCACAGCACCCAGCAGCTGCTCAATGAATGAAAGGTATGGTTCAAATACACCCTCCTTGCAACATTCTAATCATAGAACACAGAATGGAACCCTGGCTGGAATCAAAGGACACAGAATGGAACCCTGGCTTATATTATATCATATGATGGGTGCATGCTTGTGTGTCTTTGTGAATGCATGTATGTGTGTGTTTGTGTGTGTGTGTGTGTGTGTGTTAGGGAAAGGGGTGGGGGTGACATTCTCCACCCACCCCTAGCACCCATTTATAATACACAAACAACCAAACACTGTCATTTTGTGCAAATGCCAACACATTTGTCCTGTATAGCAGCCAGATCAGCTCACACCAGGTACATGGGGAGCCCAGGCTGAGGGTATGTGTCCCTCTGAAATGATAAGAGTAGGCATGTGAAGGAAAATTTCATTTTTAATCAGCTTTTTTGGTTCCTTATCCGGGGACTAGCTTGCGGCTTGTGATTGGCTGCCGGAGTCACATGGTGAAAGTAACTTTACGGGGTCTACAGCTAGTAGGAGGGCTTTATGAAGCAGAAAAACGACAAAGCGAGAAAAATTATTTTCCACTCCAGAAATTAATGATCATGAGTTCGTATTTGATGGACTCTAACTACATCGATCCGAAATTTCCTCCATGCGAGGAATATTCTCAAAATAACTATATCCCAGATCACAGTCCGGAGTATTATAGCAGGTCCAGGGACCCTGGATTTCAGCATCACCATCAGGAAGTGTACCCTCCAAGACCAGCCTATACTGAGAGGCAGTACAGCTGTGCCAGCCTGCAGAGTCCAGGGAACCCTCCTCCTCCCCATGCCAGGGTCCATGGGCAACCTCAGAGCACCCACCACCTTGTAGGCAAACCTCAGATCTGTGAACATCCAACCCCATCTCTCACCACCTCCACCTCTCCTTCCCCAGCACCCCCAGCCTGCAACCAGACCAGTGCTGAGCATCCCACCAGCACTGCTTCCAAACAGCCCATAGTCTACCCTTGGATGAAGAAAATACACGTCAGCTCTGGTAGGAAACTTTTTTTTCTCCCTTAACCTTTTCTTCTTCTTGTTTTTTTTTTTTTTTTTTTTTAAGCTCAAAGAGTCTTTGGGTTAGCACAATTGAACTGGATTTACGACTTAGAATGGGTAATTACACCCACCATAAATTTTATAGCCAAGCCTGTCTGGGCTGCTTCAGCCATGTGGCTGCTCATACTATTCTGTATGTGTGTGTGTGTGAGTGAGAGAGGGAACAAAACTATAAGCTTTGTAAGGGGTGCATAAATAATTCAGCCTCTTTGGAGCTAAGGGAGCCCCTTCTTAACAGGACAGAAAGACTTGGATCGTTAGAAGGATTTTGGATGGCTTTTAACAGACCACCTTTCTACTAGTTGGGGTTCTTTGCCTTTCTCTGTCTTTTGTGATCTGTTTGCTCTGCTTGTATGTTTCTTTATTTTCCCTTTCATTTTTATTTAGTTTAATTTTTCTATTTTTTTATCCCTCTTTTTTTTTTTTCTTCCACATTCTATTTTTTTAAAATTTTAATTTCTCTCCCTTTTCCTCCATTTGATCCATCTCCTTTCTTTCTTAGTGAATCCTAATTATACTGGGGGTGAACCCAAGAGATCCAGAACTGCCTATACAAGACAGCAAGTCTTAGAACTGGAGAAAGAATTTCATTATAACAGATATCTGACTAGGCGAAGGCGCATTGAGATTGCCCATTCCTTGTGTCTCTCTGAAAGGCAAATCAAAATCTGGTTTCAGAACAGGAGAATGAAATGGAAAAAAGACCACAGGTTACCCAACACAAAAGTCAGATCTACCGCCTCGTCCAATGTATCAAGCAATATCATTGCACCAAATTCTGCTACCAACGAGGATCTAACGCAAAATTCGACTCAGGATCAACGGGAGGATATTACAAGGTTATAAATATACAACACAAAGCCACCCCCACAAACAAAACCACAGATGACTGAGTATTTATAGAATCTAATAATATATATATATTTTGGTTCTTGTAAATTTTTTTTCCTTGTGCTTTGGGAAAAATGAGAGCTTTTTTTGGATCTTCAAAAAGGCTTTAAAAATGCATGTCACAGAGCATGTAGCCAGGTTCTATGTAAAGTGTTCGTTTGTTTGTTTGTTTGTTTGTTTGTTTTTTTAATGCCAGTTCTGTCTTTATTTATTTTTTAAAGGGAAAAAACAATGAATGTTCTGTTTTAAGTAATTTTCTTAAAATGAAAAAAAAAAAATACAGGGTTGCAATTTTCTTTGCCCTTGAAGTATTTAAAATAAACTATGTAGGTCTGTTAACATGAGAAGGACAAGAAAATGGAGGTGAAAAAAATCTTTTTGTACAAAGTATTATTATTATTAATTATTATTATTATTATGTGATAATCTTATTTAAATAAAAATGACAGCACACCAGATACAATTGTATCTGATTTAAATTAAATACCACAATGTGAAGATATTGAAAGACAGTCTCCAAGTCGTAGATAGTTAGATTTTATTTTATTGTGGATACTGTGTTTCTTTATTATTATTATTATAATTATTATTATAATTATTTGTGTGTTTTTTATTTTTTTAATTTCAGTTGGGATTCCATTGTAAGAAAATTCTATATATATATATATATATAGTTCTAGTGTAATGTGACGTCTCTATGTTCAATAAAATACTGTCTGTGTTTTAGTTGAACCTGGAAGTCTAATTGTTCATTTTAATCCGGTTTCAGAAAAAATAATAATACACATTTATTAATAAGGGCTAAAATTCATGGACTGAGTGCTATTTTTCAAATGTCAATATAGTGTCACCTTCAAGGGTTTGCAGCAGCCAGAAATGGGGTATATACACGTGTACCTCTAGCAATATAACATAAGACGTATACTTTGCATTTACAGTGGTTTGTGTGCATTTTCTATGTTATCTGTAGATACAGATCCCTAACAAGCATTCTGATGCAGAAGCTATAAATATTTACAATTTTGACATTTTTATTCCCAATAACCCTGTCCCTCCTATTTTTAACCCATATTTAAGATGATTTGCTTCAGCAAAGGTCTAAATGAACACAGTTGAGTTTATGATTTAGATCCACCATTTTATTCTTATTTTATATATAAATATTTATTATATCTATTTTTTTATTATGATTTATTTATGTATTTATATTTTTACAAAATGATGAATTCATACTCCTAAAAGAACTCTGTGGAATGTAAATATACAGAGCCCAGAGGTGCCTAGTGCGATCTTTATCTATCAGCCCAGGCCTAGATCTTCTCTAATAATATTTGATATAAACTGTTCTTTTCTTTCTAACCAAATAATGTGAATTTCAGGTAGGCCTGTCCAACAGCCTGCAACAGACCTCCAATCCATTGTAGCAGGAGCGTAAATGTGGGCTTATCACAAGCATGCTTATCTCTTATCTCTCCATTGCTTTAAAACTGTATTAGTGACAATAAACAAACACTAATCTAGTTGAAACTATTTGGGTGATTTTCTCTCGATCCTTTACTCTATTTATGAATGATGTTGGATCTTAAAGCTACATAAGAACAGTGCCATTTATGTTTAGGTAACAAAATAGCAGAATCAAACAACCTTCAGATTTAAAATAATCAGCAAAAATATTTTTCAAATATTCTTCGTATTTATCAATCTAAATCTGAATCAGATCGCTTGTATGTGTTTTTACAAAATCACAAATATATAGTATACTCACATATATGGTATATAAGCAATATTTTTTTTTTCATTTTTTTTAGCCATAACAATAATGGAATCCAGACACATTGATGGCTGCTTTCTAATATATGAGAAAACACTAATCTCAGATCAGTATTGTTTGCTGAAAGTTTGTGTGCTGTATATCTGGTTTTATGGGAGTTGTTTAGAGAGCATTTTGTTGGAACAATGTTAACACATGTGGTTCAAGGGTTAACTTCACCCTTTGGTGGACCCCCTCATCCCTCTGTCTCTCACTGTCTCTTTGTAAACTACTTCAAAATTTGATAAATTAAAATTGAATGTCACAGGCTTCTTGCTGCTTGAATCATATGGGGGACTTTTGTGTTCCTTGTGTCTTCCCAGAAAGGAGCCAATACATTAATCAAGTCCCTTACTATAGGCTGCATATATTGAATTAAGAAATAAAACAACATCACATGTAGGTAGAAAGTTTATCATTCGGTTTAAAATATCGATTGGGTTACAGAGCTAGAGAGGGGGACATTGAAAATCCAATTTTGTCATTGCTTGTTTGATATTAAAAAAAAAAAAAAAATCTTTACCCAGTCAGTCCTACAGACATGACAATGACACTTGCAGGATTCTTGGATGGATTTGTATAGTGAATGCCTGAAACAGGGGGGGTGCAGAGTATAAGGCAAAAAAAATATCCTCCCTCCATCTAAAAGAGCCTCCACTGTGGGTTTTAAAGAGCTCATTGGTTCCTCCATGTTGAGAGGGTGAAAAGGTATTTTATTGAAGTTCGGGTAAACTGCAGAATGCAGAGTTCAGGCAAAGGACACGTTTTCTATCCCATTAACTTTATTTTAGGGTAACAGCCTGACCTCTAAACCCCTGTGACCCACACAGGTTACACAACTTGGATATTCTATTTTTTTTTCTACATGGGACTGGAAGGATTCTCACTGAGTACACTCCAGCACATGATGAGATTCAGAGGAAGTGTTCCTTTAAAAATAAAACAAAACAAACAAAAAAGTAAATTACACAAAATAAAGAAAGTAAAACACATACGTTTAAGTTTGTATTAATTGTTGCAATTATTATAAGCATTAGGAATTCCCACGCTTTCTCTATTCTCTATTTCAGTCACACTCTGTAAAAAATAAAAAAAACCTATTCCCACGTGGTCTTAAAATGTAACTTTAAATAACATTAGAAAGATATACTGATTATTCTCTGCTATGCTCCCAGAACCAGGATTCTGTAAACAAGCAGATTTTCCTTCATTGACAAAAATCACTCAAATTCTCACACATACATTCATATCACCAAATAAGATAACATTGTTGTTTTTTTGTTCCAAGTTTCATGTAAACTAGATGACACATCAAAATAATAATAATAATAATTATAAAAATAATACAAAATAAAAATAAAAAATTCCCTTGGTGGGTTAGGACACAAACTGTGCTCTCAAGAGCAACTTAGGAACTAAATTGCTGTACTTGTAAGTTTAAACAAAGTTTCTGAGCTAAGTGTTTGACCCTTTTAACTCTTCTTGTGTATATAAGAAAGAAAACGAGATAGGTGTATATCAAAGAGATACATAGATATCTAGTGTGAACATATATCTTGGCCAGTACAAAAAGGAAATAGTTTTACAAATATAAATAGTTCACTCCTTGAAAGCATTTAAGATCACTCCTGTTTATACTTTGAAATGTAGACTCGTGTAGCTGTATAATTCTAGGTGATAATTCAATCTGATCAGATAGCATTAAACATTTTGGGATCTATTCACTAAACGGCGAGATGTGACGCTTTCACAACCCCCAGTTCAAATATAGGCCAAAGTATCTTATTTAAAAATAAAATCTCCATTTAGTCTACATTGTTATTTTTTTTTCTTCTCTAAACTGTGTTATTTTGTCATACACCTCGCAATGTGAATTTCAACTCTTAACAAGTCACAGTTTAGTGAATAGAACTCCTATCCCCTGGGGATTTAAACCTGTTTCGCTGTGCCTGCAGTTTAATGTTACACTTTGCTGCTAGATATACAATTAAAAGACAGCCACCCCGAGTTAAGTGTGTAAATTACGATCATTTCTATATAACTGCCAGTTTAACACAGATGATCGCTATATTTATTGTGATCCGCATGTCATTATCTCAAAATATAGTTTTATGCACTTCCTAATATGTCCTTATGATTTATTTCCCCCATGGCAAATCACCAAACCAAACAGATTTGGGTCTGAGGGAAGGAACAGTAATGTTAAAAGCCTTTCCAGGCTTCAAATTGTAGTGATGTCAGAACTTTGTTACATGACCTAAAACAAACAAGATTCTTTTATTATTATTTATTTATTTAATGAATTATTTATTTAATTAATTTTTTTCTTCTTGCTAGATTACTAGAGTTAGTGGTTCCTCTAAGTTAATTTGAAATGCAGCCAAAGAAGAAACATGTATTCAAATAGAGGGAGCGCGTTGTATTAATAACATATTAACAGTGTACACATCTGTTATTAATCAAAAACCATTAGTAATCGCAGATTAAACCTTTGATTGTAACACTGAACACTGCTAAGGCCAATCTCATACATCATCTTATGTTTTATGATATGGAATGGGTATCATAACTTCTTAAACCCTTTCCCAGACAGTGAGGCTTGTCTGAGCATTGTATACCGGCGCCGAAAGAGTTAATAATACATCTAGTATAAACTGGGAAGGAAATAATGACAATGGTAATAATAATAATAATAATAATAGTAACATTCAGTCCTGCAATACATGCTGTGATTATTTAAACCACATAAGGATATCTGTTTATTCTGTGCAGTAATAAATGACCCTGGATTTCCCCCCTATGTTATCTACATCTGGATATAGAAAACCAGGTTACAAGGAGTATCAATAAATACAGCAGAGGGGTAATATTTGCTAAATTCTCAGAGGTATATCACATATAATGTAAAGTGATGGTGTGGGTTTTATTAATAAGGGACATTTCAATGGCTTTATTGACAATCTGAAAATGATATCCACAAAACATACATCTCTCTGTGTCTCTGTGAATACACACATATACATCTACACAGACAGAGACACACAGAGACACACATGCACATTATATAAGTCTATCTAAATACTCTCATACTGATATCTCTCTGAGTAAATATATATATTATACATATATAAAGCACCAAAATATTGTTGTTGGAATACAGCTGCAAAGGCCCACTTTGTCCTGATCTGGAGATATTTATATTATGGTATATGTAATTATAGTAAAATAAATACATGTTTCATTTATTAGTTAATTGAATGGGGTTAAGTAAAAAAAAAATAATAATACAATTGTTACACTCCAACCCCATAGACTTGCAAAATTTAAACCAAAGAAAGAAAAAAATCCCACTGTCTGACTGGATATGCTATCCATCTCAACTAGTTGAACCTAAAATGATATATTGTATGGTTTGTATACATATTATATATAATAAATGACATATTGTATAGTATGTGTAGATATTATATATAAAATGATATATTGTATACTATATGTATATATATATATTATATTATAAATTATACATACATATTATATATACAATGATATATTGTATGGTTTGTATACATAGTATAAAAATTGATATATTGTATGGCTTGTATACATACTATATAAAAATGATACATTAAATAGTATATGTAGAGATTATATACAATATTATATATTATATAGTATATATACATGTTATAAAATAATATATTGTATAATAAATACACATATAATGATAGATACATATTAAACAATACACATACTTATCAATATAATATAGATACAAAGTATCCTAGCATAGAATGCAGCTATAGTTTGTAGTGTGATGGTGGGGGGACCCAGGCTGGTGAATAGCTTGCAATGTCCAGCTATAATTATTGGAGAGTACCAGTGTTAGGCAGCAGGTTAGATCTGCATGTCCCCGGTCATGACCCTAGTCTGGGACAATAGGGTCATTCAGTGGGGTCTTCCAGCCTCGCCCTTCTAGACACTCCAGTCTCTGCCATTGTTTGCTGACAGCAGGTATTTCAGATTTGTAGTGGGAGCTTGTGGCATGGCAGTTACAAGGAGTAGGCCTCTATTAATATTTACTCTGCAGAGAAATGTTTACATACATCACCTAAACTACAGGGTCCTTACAATCAACTAACTCTCTGTTATATTATACCAGCAACCCCTGGGAGAATGGATGGTATATTGGGTTGGTGTAAATATAAAAACATGTCTGATAAAGGAAGATAGAGTATTGCATCTTCATAGTCACAGAGTAGTTACATTTAATGACATTAACATTGGGCTTAAAAAACACACAGCCGTTTACAAAGCAACAAACCTTGGTATTTACTAATTACTTTGACATACTGCTCAGCTGCATACAATATTTAGTAAACACTTCATTATAGGTGGGAAAGTGTTGTTTGTTTATTTTGTGGTTATAAATGACAATCCCCTCCTATTTATGTATTTATGGAAAATTGAGAGTTTTGGAGGGGTGGCTCTGCAAGATGATATTTTTTGGTAAAAATGTCACTGGGACAACTTTGTAATAATTTAATAATATATCTCTGTGTACATAGGTTCTCAGACACCTAATGGACACAATGCATGTTGTGATATCTAAGGCGTAGTAAGGGGTTTATTCACTAAGCAGTGAATTCAAAATCTGCAAAGAACAATCTGCTAAACTTTATTTAAGAAGAATTGGATATTCTTTAACTTCCCCAATTGAGCTATTCCCTTGGCTTGAAGTGTGTTATAGCGTTATACCATGGCCAGGGGAAGCACACACAGCTACAACTTTCTCTTAACACTATATTGTTACTATATTAACACTATATTGTATGCTCCTATTTTTCTTTAACTTGTTTCAGCATTTACAGAGTTGAGGAAAAAAATAATTTCTCATTGCTGGATGAAACACATTGAAAAACAAATAATTAAACAAATAAATAAATAAAATCATTTGAGATATATATTTTGTTTTATGTTCTTTTTACACTTTCTTTGGTCTTTTTTTGTCTTTTTTTCCCCCCTTCCTTTATCGTCTTTATCAGATTGCATCTACAGATCTTGTAGCACCAAAAACCAGAACAGATTCTGATAAAAATCACAGAAAACAAGGGAGAGAAATGACCAAAAAAATGCTTTGATTCTTTGGATGACTGGTTAGACCATTCACCTACCCTGAGACAGTTTTATGGCCTGGCCTGGATCTGCACCAGGGCTGGGCTGGGAGAAGTCACACTGAGGTCACAAGGAGTTCTTGTGAGAATAATTGACTATTGGAGTTGTGTTGCCTGGAAAAGGGAACAAGGGTTGTATAATACACATCTGAAATAAAATAATATTATATTATTCAGGCATCATCTACAAAATGTGTTGTTTAAATTGTTCCTAATTTTCTAGAATCTTAAAAAAATCTAATGATGGAGAATCTTCATATCTTCTAGAACCATTCAAACCTCTTTCCCATACAGAGAGCCCCAATCCCTGCGTGGGAAGAATTGTTATTCCTTTTGTTGTAGCATGGTATAATCCTATTCATTACAATTGCATTCATTCACATTTGGGAATGAAAAATAATATTTATTCATAAAATAGTAAATTTACCAATGTACCCTAAAACTGACCTTTGCTTGTCCTATCCGATTCCAAATCATTGCAAATCATGTTATAATCGTTTTACCAAAATCAACTGTCGACAGCACTGGTCATCAACTTACTCATTGCTACCAGCTGCTTCATTACAAGTGTAGAGGTGAGGAACTCAGAGTTCCAGGGTTTTGCATAGAACCTGTTGTATAGGCTTTATTTAAAATATTTAGGAGAGATATTCTATTTCTGGACCTTTTTAGGGATCTCTGCTTCAACTCCCATCATGTGACGCCCCCAACAATACTTACATTTACATATGGGTGATGCTACATTGTAAAGGAATGATGGGTAATTATGTCTAAAGGCCCATTGTACAACGCTACGGAATTTGCTGGTGCTATATAAATAACAAAATAATAATAATAAAGACTCATTGTAACATTAGAGCAGTCACCATGGAAACCCAAAGCATGTTCTTGTTGATAGCTCAAGCTTTAGAACTTTGCTCCACAACTTCTATAATATTCTTTCATAGCCTCTATAGTGTGTCTTTTTAACACAGTCCTGCACACCTTCTAAACCATATTAAAATTAAAAACACAGTATATGTACTGATTTGGTACTGGAGGAATTAGAAAAATAACTACTCATTCTTATTTCTCTACTTTTAGAACTTTGCTCCATCATTTATTTTCACATACAATACTTTTTTCTGATTCTTTTTTTTGTAGCTAAAATGCAGATCATCCTCGTGACTGTAAGAAAATCTTCAGTAGAACTCATGATTTTCAATGACCAATAAAAACAAACTTCCCAAAACAAAGAAACAATTTGGAATGCAGCACTCACCATTTGGCTGAACCACTATACCAGTTTGTTACTGGCTTTAGCCAAGTGGCCAGCATTGGTGATTTTGTTACATTGCATTTATGTAAGCAAGATATTGCAATCAAAGCAGATGTTATGTCAGACAAATCCAGATATACTTAAATAAACTAAAACCCAATATTTACAAACAATGCAACTGGAATATTCAATAAGAACTCATTTTATTTTATATAAATTGTAAATTAAAAATAAAAAAATTAAAAATTAATATATATATATATATATATTTATTTACGGCCATTTACATTTACGGTGCATAGTATGGTATCCCTTACACCCCATTTCACTGCCATTGTCTAATGAAATCTTCAATGATTTTACTTCAAACAGACTTGGATTAAGCTGTGTGTTAGGAAAGTGCTTGGTATTAAATTCCTGGCCCTCTTCGATGTGTTTAGTAACTAAGTCCAGAATGTGCTACATTGAGCATGGTAATATAACACCCAGAATATTTCATACTTCAGACGTGATGAGTTAAGAACAGTTTTGTGACCTTCCCATAACCAGTTCAAAATTATCCCATGTCTCTTAACCCTCTTGAGGACAGAGTGGATGTGTTCTGCAGTGCGTTGCTTGCTGTTCTGGCGCTGAGAAGGTTAATTTCAGCTTCGAATGCTTCTCACTTACAAACTACATAGAATTCCGACACATACACAGGTTCATAGAAGGTTCACGGAAAGTGTTATATGCACTTTGTAATGGACTGTCTATCTTATTCATGATGAATGGTATATCATTCTGGGAAAAAACTGCTATGTCAGAATATTTGACGCCTGGGTTAGCGTCCTCTCAGATTTTCCCAATAAGCCCAATGAACAAAGGAAGATCATGTGAATTGCATGAATCTTTATTGTTACTTCATTATTATGATTTTTTTTGCAGATATAGATCAAACATACAATAGATAATACATGTACAATGGGTTATCAAAACACACTAGTCATTGCGTCTGTGCACATTTTTAGTACAGAAAGAAGATGTAACAAGGGCCTTGTTTGGGTGACCAAGTCTTATAACATGGCGTCCATATTTTATTTGTTTAGTCCATGGTATCGTCAAAGCAAAGCAACCCATAATTAACCAGAATTATTAAAAAGTCATAGAATAGCCGCACGCAAGACTTGACTTTCTCCGTCATACATTATACTTTAGGATCATGTGACCACAAGGAAAGTTCAGATATCTATCAATTCTAAAACAAATTGGTGTTAGTCTAACTGTGAAACCTAAACCAACAGTCTACTTCTGGTTCGACTGAGAGGAACCACAGGGAAACTGTGAGGAATGAAGTAAGTCTTAAGGGTGGAGGAGAGAGGGATGGAAGTCAACAAAATATATTGTGGTCCTATGTAGTCTAGTTTGGACAGCCCTGCTTTGGTGTGGTGGGTGATAGGCCTTGTTTTGTATAATGAGCTATGTGTCATAAGTGTCAGTATGGCACTGAAACAGCAAAGATCCTTCATGTATATTGAGAGATGTTGAATATTTTGAACAAAACCGAGGCACTCAGGCTGGTTGGTACCAAATGACATACCTTCATTCCAGTGCCAGTGAAGTGGACAGGGACACAGTGGCTTCTGCTAACAGAATACTAACGTTTCAATGTGAGAGGCCGGTGTCACTGGAACCCTTTTGAAAAAGTTCTATGTCTATATGCTTTAAAGACAGCATTTCAAAGAAATGATGTACTATGTGCAATTAGGAAGAATTGAATACAATAAAAAAGAAAAAGGCAGGTGCTACATTAGGGAAATGCTGTAACTTCACGAGAGCTCTTGCATTGTTGTTTAAGATGATTAGCTGCTTTTCAGAGTCCATGTGCCCAGAGGCAAACATGAAGCAAAGTACAATGGAGTTCACAATACACGCTTTAGTGACTCCAAAGCTGTGATGACCAGGATCCTAACACAGGTGGTTGGCATGTGTTAAATAAACATCATTAGATCCATAAAGCGGTCATAGTGACTTCTACCTACAGACTCTGCCACAGGTGGAAGCCTGAACACGAAAGCTTTAAGATTAGGCATTAACTACGTCTGTATTAGACCAATTTCTAGTACAATTTCATGCAATGATTAGAGCATGTAGGATAGACTAAATTCCTTCATGAATTGATGCTAGTTGAGTTTGCAATTTCCTTTTAGTTGGAGATGAACATATGTTCCATCTTACAAAGTAAAAGGTGAGTTAATATTCACATAGAAGGCAGAATTCTGAAAACATTGAATGTTTACCTTCGGTGCCATTTTGTTATGGATATCAGAAGAGCGAATGGTCCTGTTAATGCTTCGCCAGTTCAGCAAAAGATCCGAAATAAGCAATCCCCAGACTTTGCACAAACCTTACAAAAGCGGTAGTGAGCATGGCAGGAAGTTCTTTAAAAACGTACTGCCATACGCTGTTTGCTGAGGTAAATAAGAAACCAAAGGCCAGTGATGTGTCTCCATGGTGGAACAGATGTTTCGACATTACATGTTTCATTATGGTAAGTGAGCTCTTAGGCCTTTAGACTGGATCTACAACATAAGTAACATTTTTACAGTCGTTATCTACAATGCCAAGTGTAACCATAATTTAGCAAGCTACACATTTTTATTACTGGCTACCCTTTAGGGTGATATAGGTATTATTCTCTATCTGTTTATAGTATAAGAGTGAATAAATGAATATCTAGACTTCCTCTTAGCTTTTCTCAACAAGGTATAAAGACAAAAAAAGACAGCATACTCCCAGAAAATAAGACATTATCCAAACATTTCACATGTATCCTGCCGGACACAACATTTAGTGATCTTCTTTAGAATGGAATCTTGTTTGGGCAGGGCACTCTTCACCTACTGTTCCCTGTTTTGTTACAATTACATGTTTGTCTTGTTTACTTATTGTATAGCGCTGTGGAGTATATCGATGCCATATAATTAATTGTTATTGACTATTGCATCATTAAAGGGCGAGTACTGCAAAATGTGTACTAGTCTGCCTATCTATCTCTCCTCCAGCTGTCCAGAGTCTGTATGTCTGTCTGTCTGTCTGTCTGTTGATGTATATTGCACATACACAGAGTAAGCCCTCTTCTGTCATTGGACAAGAGCATACACTTTTATCTGTACATTCAACTTGAACAATTGCTTGCAAATGTATAGATTTTAGACATTTCTAAAGTATTTCCAATTTTTTTTTTTATTGGAAATTATGCAGTGTGTCAGCAACAGTATAGGTGTCAGGGTTACACTTCCAAGCACCCCAGATGACCGATTCAACTTAAATAATAACAAAGAGTCATACAATATCTATATCTGACAAGAAGAGAACCCAAAGGGTGATGCCAGAGAACACATTGTTAAACAAAAACAAACAAACATACAAACAGTAACAATGTGCAATTTCAGGAAGGAAAAATTAAGCAGGTTTGGTTCCTTAATACAAATTTAGGAATACTTGTGGTAGCATTCTGACATTTCTAAATTAAATTAAAGTCTCTCCGCTCCCTTGTCAATCATTTATTGGCAAAGTGGGCTATGCCCACATTATAGCTATGATGAGGGTTGAGTGGCAGGAGAGAAGCCGGAGAACCCTGTTATACTTTCTCACAGCAGCTACAACAAAACCGACTGCCAATTCTTGTGCTCTGCTCGGGGGATATAAGAATGGAGTGACACATGCCACTCTATTCTGACACTCTATTCTGACTCTGCTGACTGGTGTTTGAAATGGATCCAGCCTATCTGCGTCATACAGTACTCTGTCCTGCGTTCGGAAGTGTTTTCAACCAGAACCAATTGTATAAGCAGAAATGAGGATGTAAGCAAAGCCAGGAGTAGCTTTTACCTAAGTGTAACATCCAGAAAGAATAATTGTTTTGCATTAATTCACTATTTAGCACCGGAGGCCAACTTTTCTTCCCGTTGTCATTAAGAAGGGAGAGCTAAGAGCACTCTACAGAGCTTCATTGCAGGCTGCCCTGCAAGCACATATTGTTAGTATTAACCAGGCATCTGTAAAACATTTTATAGTTCCAATCACACTAATAAGTGAATAAATGAACAGATAAATATGAATTTATGTATATTATGAATTTTTACCTAACCTCAAATTACAATAAGTATCAGAGTTGCTGTATTACTCATAAAATGCTAGTTGCATTGAATTTAACGTATGATACAGGATTTATTTTTCCGAGGAAATAACTCAGCGTGGAATGGGGTTAATTCAGTTCTGGTTACAATAAAGAAAATCCATCACACAATACATCCTCTTCCTTTTCATGACCATTTGTTTAAATGTGAACTTCTGTGCCCAGCTGTAAAATGTACAGTAACAAACAACAGACATTGCCCAATCCACAACTCATTTGTCAGAGTTAGGAAGGCTTCTACAGAACTCTTGAAAAATGCTGCAAAATTCCACTGGTATCATCTCTCTTCAAATAACTATGGCTACACACTGGAGAATCCTCTGAACTTCAAATGGATACCAAAAACAAACTTCTCCAATCTGTTATGCAGTTGCAGCAGAACATGGACCGCTGGGGGACACTGTTCTTATCAATCAGGTTATTTAAGGTATTCGTGACCATGATGATCTCAAGACATTATAATTATATATTTTTGGAATGGGATGCATTTTTCTATTTTAATTTTTTAGCTGTACAATTTAAACATACTGTTGTTTGAATACTAATACATTTAGGAAAAGAGAAGCAGGAAGCAATGCTTCTCCTGTTCTCCTAGGTGTTAACTGTTGGTAGCCCCGGGGATCCTATTGGATAAAATATTGATCACGGGGGGTGGAGCCTAGCACCCAGACTGAGAGGTTGTGCTGCATCTCAGTTCCTGCCTAATCCTGCACTTTTCGGGGGTAATCCCCCCAAAATCTGGCACAATCCCTCACTGGAGAGCATCTATCATGACGGGGACACCCAGGGGAATCACCCGATACCAAAATCAAGCATGCAACCCCCCGGGGACCCGACCATATAACCCGAGGCCTGCCGGAAATCGAGCAACGGGGAGACGGCCGCTCCCCGCGCTGACTGACCTGGACGTGGATACCTCGGGGCACTCACCTCCTACCCCCCCCTATGGACCGATGGGGGTCATCTCGGTCCACATTAAGCAACAGGAGAGGCAGTAACAAGCAGCAACGCCAGGACAACCAAGCACATGGCAAACCTAAAATGGCGGCGGTACGCACGCTGTGCAAGACATCGGAGTTCCATACGGGGTGCCGGATTGCTCGGCCAGACCACATGCTATATTTGAAGCCTTTTGGGCGAAATTGGAGATCCGGGCAAGGCAGATTAAACACAAACAAAGCCTGAACAACGAGACACTCAGGCAACACAGCCGGAAACAAACTGCGCCTCACCCACACAGGGCCTCAAGATGGCGCCGCAGGAGGAAATGTCCCCCTGCACAAAAGCCACCAGAGGAGAGGTCACCTAGCCCCAAACCGCAACCACGGAGTGCTACGAACCCTCCGCACGCCCGGTACCCAACCACACTCTTCTTCCGAGCCGGGAGCTCACCTGGAGGTAGCTCTCCACCACCACTCATACACCCAGGGAGATAGCCGGGACCCGGTGGAACCCTGGGCCCACAAACCTGTTGATGGGGTCAATAGACATGTGGTAGGGGCCCCCGCTAAGGCCTCGGGCCGAAGACACGCGGAATCACCTGGGAGTGATAGGAGAAGAACCGCAACAAGGAGGATCAAGCGACCGGTTGGTCGGAATGGGCAGGCAAGAAAAGCAGGACAGCCTCCTAGCCGAGCGCAGGTTAGAGGGGGCTTCCCCCCACTGCCTGATGGACTGGCTTTCGATTCTTGCACCGACATCCCACCCTGTGGCGTTGGCTGATTTCTCAAGCGGACGACTGCAATGCCCATCACCCGGGACTCCTACTAATCATTGCAAGTGTTATAACCGGTACCAAAACTAGTGCTAGCTTTGCAACGGTCACATCAGGCCTAAGCCTCATCGCATAAAACTTAGCAAAGTATTAATAACAGTGTGTTTCCTTAGTTACTCACCCAAGTATAACCTAAGCTAATTGACAGGTTACTCTGCGAGGAAGAACTAGCTAAGCTTTGTTTATTTAGTTGCTTATAATTTTGACTTAATCAGTTACACAGTCTCCTATGCCTAGGCCCATAACCCAGTGGCATAACGTTCTCAATGCATGCAAGACTCAATGTTTAAATAACCTGTTTACTCCCAGGCACATCTGCCTAGTACACTTCAGCTTGAAGTCATTAGCCGGTATAGTTGACCTAGCTCGACATAACTACATATGGAAAATATGCAGAACCATCATATACCTCTCATTGAGCAAAGTGTTTTCTTTATCTTATGTTTAAATTACTGTTTATCTATATGTTACCGGAGGCTTAACTAATACTTGAATACAGCCATGTGCCAATCCTGTTGATAACCCAATATTGCAAAGAACACCTCTGCCGGCACTGCTATAAGTTCACAGGTTAACTCTTGGTGGTTATAATTAGTTTAACCGTACTAGTTGTCTTTCATACACCCCAAACAGGCTTAGCGGACTATCACAGCATGTGGCTTTAATGGTTAAGGCAATTATCACTTTTACCAACTGAAGCGACTGTTTTAAGCTGTGTATCTGATAGCTAGTTAAACCAGCATAGCCAGTAACACTAGCATGATGTACTGTGTACTAATGGGACCTCCTGACGTTTACCTAGCTTGACATAACTACCTGTTGAAAATGTGCAGAACCATCATATGCATCTCATTGAGCGAAGTGTTTTCTCTTGTGTTCAAATTATTGTTTCACTATATGTTCACGGATGCTTGACTACTCTACGTTATGTTTAACTTAAAAAAGGTGCGCTGTTATTTAGCATGCCATACTATGTCCAACATTGTTTCTGATAATTAAGCTTGTGGAAACTGTTGTGGCTAGACAAGCATGCACTGTTTACCCATGCACAACAAAAATAAAGATTTACAAAAAAATATTGATCACTCCACCAATAGGATGCAGAAAAAGAAAGGTGAACGTTCAGGAAACTCTACTGGTCGGTCTTCATATTCCAGTTTCAAACTCTTTACAAATCTTTTAAAGAGGACATAAACATAATAAGATGTGTAGCTTTAAATGCACAACAACATTGAATCTTATTTAACATACAAATGCATGGATTATTATTTCTAACTATTTTATTGATTAATAATAGATTAGTTCATGGCATAAATATTTGTTAAGGCCAAATCAAACCTGAAAATAAAAAAAATTCTGAGATGGCCAAATTTGTGCCATATGGCGTTTCGGCTTATTTGAATTTCGTGAATGAAAAATGAGCATGACAATTAGCCAATCAGTGTACTGCAAAATACATAAATAGAATGCATATTATGTATATATAGTGCAGGACAATGATAAGATAAAATATAAATAGTACAAACAAATCTATATTCATATTTATATTTAATATTGCAAAAAATATATTTATGCATATATATATATATATATATATATATTTTTTTTTAAATTATATCATATTTTTTTACTGCTCCTCCCTCTATTTGTCAGTTCTCCCTTGATCTGTGAATAAAATCAACATTTAGTGGCTGTCCCCCAGACATTAAATAGATCAAATTCAGTCTGGAACACCGGGAATCAGCATATGCATCAATTCAATATATCGGCAAAGTTAATATTTATTGTCATGTAATCTTGCAGGATAACCGTTCTTTATTAAACTGCCAACGGTTCAGAGGAATGCACCAGTAAACAGGGGGCTTTGGGATAGTGAGTATAGATGGGGGTGCTCCATCTGGTGTTAGGGCCTTTCGATACTTAAAAGGACACTCCAGACCCCAAAACAACTTCATTTAAATTAAGTTGCTATGGTGCTAGGAAGCCCCAAGGGCACTCTTACCTCAAGGGGTAAACTGTTGCCGAAGAATGGTTTAGCTCCTTAAGGCAAGAGTGCCCCCTGGGTTCTCCTGGCACCATAACAACTTCATTTTGATGAAGATGTTTTGGTGCATGGAGTGTCCCTTTAAGTATTATATAGGGAGGAGGAGTGGGATAAATTGTCAGTACAGGTAAGTCCCCTCATTTATCCATATGTGATCAACATATTGGAGGGGTATAGGTTTGGAAGAAAAGTAAAAAAATGGGACGTGGACCAACTGTTAAGTACAAGGAAAAGAACTTTAAAATGGAGCGGGAGTTGGGAGTAATGAGTGAGGAGACCTCACATACGTAGAAGGAAGGTTAGAAGAAAAGGTCGAAGAAGGAAAAGAGAAGAGTAAGTGCCTGGGTTTGGAGAGAGCAGAATGGGGAATAGGCAATATGATATTTAAGAGAGTCTCACAAGCCCTTTCTATTATCAGTTTCATTGGTTTCTAGTATTCTCTTAGGTAGGAAGTGGTGTTTAGCATTATGTCTCTATTCAGCCAGTGGTCACAAATTTGTAAAACAATTTGAGGAAGATGTGAATATGGGAAGTTAGTCTATCGATGTCTAGTGTTTCAAATGGTCCTATGCTTCACTTTACGACCATAACCCTCCAATGGCTACCCTAGCTGCCTGTTTGTTTTTGGCCGGTGTATATAACTATAAAGGGTTAGACAATAGCAAACCTCATGGGTCCATTGGATAAGGTGTCCTAAAGAGTCTAGATAGCAAGTCTGTAACTTGGTGCCACAAGGGTTTAAGTTTAGGACAGGTCCACCAGCAGTGCCACAGCCCTTTTAACAAATGATGGAGGAGGTGAATTGTTGCCAATTAAAGAGTTCATATCTCAACTAAATAATATTTTGTAGACCTGTTTGTTATGGTGAGAGATGTTAATACATTTCATATCTCTGACCAATTGAAGGCTTCCTCCGGGGGCTCTAAATCTTTTTCCCAGGCTGTAATTTAAGGGAGGGTAATTTGTGTAGTGTGTGTGTCCATGGAGATATACAGATCTGAAATCTGGCCATTTGGAGTAGGTGCACAAAGGCTTTCATTCAAAAGCTGAGAAATGGACCATGCCCGCTTGAATCACCAATGGGGTGGAAACCAAACTCTGGAGTTGCATATACCTAAAGTAATCAAAGGTCGTGAGAGAAGAATAATCTGCATATTTTATTACTTTGTCCTGGAAGAATATATGTAGCAATCGAGAAAAAGTCTAATACAAAGTACAAATGCAATTATCAGAGTAAAATGGAAGTCTTCCACCTTATGCACAATGCTGTACATTTATTCATCTCATAGTGAGGCTTAAAATTTATATATTTACATATTTATATTTTTACATATTTTACAAATAAAAAATATGTCAGGGCCCAGTGGCTAGTGATAGGTACCGCCATGACAGATATGGACTGGTTCAAGTTAGCGAGATGTGATTGGCCACATTGAACGTTCTTTAAATGCATCTGGAAAGAATACACACACAAATAAAATAACGGTTTAGTATTACTACATAGTACAGATGGTGTAAAAAAAAAAAGACAACATGATGATCACGATTAATAATAATTTACACATGTACTAATTTAATTGGTTAGCATTATTAGATATTAGAGTTTCTTTTACTTGTACTAATGCAAAATGGATGTTAAAATGTTACATACTGTACATTTTGTGTATAAAATAGTCTGTTTCTCGCTGAAAAATAAATTCACTTTTTATTTGTTTTCAAACGACGTTGTGTATACAAATCGTAAATACATATATACAGTTAGTTTATATAACAATCAATATCAATGAACGTATTTTTTTTATTGTTGTTGTTATAATTATTATTGAAAACAGTCTGCAGTAATTAAATATGCAGATGCCAAATATAATTATAAACATGTGTGTGTTGACTTTCAAAAATAAATACATCTCACTTTGGGAACAAAAGTGATTACATAAAATATAGAGCACAAACAAAAATAGTACATTTCTTTGGTGCAAGTAATAAAATATATATATATATATCTTGCTTATAAAAAAAGTTAAATAAAATCATATTTTTGAAAACTAAATAGTTACATTTTGAATTCAGAAATATACTGTGACTCAGATTAAATAATGATGAATTTCTTCACTGTTTGATAGTTCCTTTAATTAAAGTAACACTGTAGTCACCAAAAAAACTGCAATGCTCCTGTAGTATCACTTCTCAACTCTTTGTTTAAATGTTAAATACATTTTGTTTCTGTTTATGCAGCCCTGACACAGCCTGCATGAAAAAAATCCACTGGTTTCATTTTCAATCAGATGTTCGCTTACTTCAAAAGTTTTTATCTCCTGCTCTGTAAATCAAACTAATCACTAATCACATACAGGAGGCTCCTGCGGGGTCTAGCAAGCCATTAACAGAGCAGGATATAAGAAACTCTGAATTCAACAGAATTTGAAATAGAGAAAATGTAAACATTACATGACTCTTTACAGGAAGTGTTTATGAAGGCTGTGTAAGTCACATGCCGTGAGGTGTTTTTGTGACTATAGTGTTTTTTTAAGTCATTTTATTACATTCCTTAAGTTTTTTTCATGAAGAAAAAATCATAGACAAACAGTGTTTGTTTGCCACACACATTCGTAACGCACTGTATCACTATACTGCTGTTGAATGACCTCTACTTTATATTACCGCAATACTTGTTTTCTATAACATCTCTATAAAATTCTCGATAATATTGAAAATCTCTGGTACTTTAATCCCTTAAGGACGGCTAATACATTCTCTGGGCGAACCTAATTAAATTTCTATACTGTGCAAACAGAATCATAACTTTTATCTTGGAACATTTGTTTTGTGCTTTCTTACAGGACATTTTGTAATTTTTTTATTTTCTGATCAGCTGTAATGCATAATTTTCCAATTTGTACTTAAAAATATATTGCAGATTTTAGCAGATATATTTGGACCAATCTTTGTCACATGCTTTATATTGCAATGATGTTGACGTATCTCCAAAATGGATCAAATAGACATTGTTGATATTTTAACTGTTTTTTTTTAAAGACATTGTTTTTTAGGAATGTCATAGAATTTTTACATATACCAATAAATTTGGAAATCAAAGAACATTGTGTAGATAATCATCAATCAGAGACATTGATAAAATAGAACATGACATTAGACATTCCAATGTCATTGTACTTTTGTGAAACCTTTAGAAATTAAATTCAAAAAATGAAAATAACTGTTTATTTTTAGCCAATGACTCATTGTGTGTCTGTTTGTCAGAGTCCGAACAATAGAGCGCAGAGATTGGCTTGCAATTTGTGTGTCTCAAATTAAATGAACTTGCACTCTAATTTTAATATACAACAACTAAGATGACTTGACTGGGTGTATATATATGTTTTTCACTCTTTTTTATATATATATATATATTTATTTTTGGCTTGTAATAAAGATTGCCGACTATTTCTATGCATTGATAAAGTGTGAATCTTTTGTTTTCTTTGATCATACAAACACACAACAACCACCTCTCCAGTTCTCTCTTCTTTCAACAAAAGATGCAAAAGATGCTGTGCTATTGACTTTCATTGGACCCTGTTACTAAGCATCCACGCCGGTCACGTTAGCACTAGAATCAGTATGGTACAAGAGGGTTAACAGTGACCTTCCTGGTTATCAAGATGGATGGTTAGTAGAAACAGGGGGTGGAATATTAACTAGGGATTTGCCTCAGTCAATATTTACTGTTCCTTGCTCTTCCTGGACTGATCAGTCAATATATCTTCATGTTCACCCTAACAAAACTCAATATCCACTTGATATATTGATACCTTTTTGTGCTATTTACCTGAGTGACAATCCCTTACTGCCCCCTCAGCCTTCTGAAGGCTTAACAATGAAGATGGAAACACAGCAAAGTAATCAGAGAAGAGGGTGGAAAACGTGAGACAAAACATCAGTTTAACCCTTTGCATGCATTTGACATGAAGCATACATTGTGTAGAGCTATACTTTGCTTACATACACAGATCACCTACATTGTACGTTCCGAACATCTTCCCCACGCACCCATCAAGCATTTTGTCAAGGTGGATTGAAAGAGAATTGCTTTGTGCTGCAGAGTAGGCCTCACAGAACACATTATACAAAGGACTGGAGGAAACACTTGATGGAAAAAAGCAATCTTTCTAAAAAAAAAAAAAAGGAACTAGTCGTATACGGGAAATATGCTAATACAATAATAAGTCAAAAAACATAAAATTGATAAACCGTTTTTTTTCAAATAATAACATCATAATCTATTATTTTTCCACTAAATAGATGGATGCTCAGCCTTCTTATGAAGAATCATTTTTTATTTTATAAAACAGTGGTAAACAACTGGAACTGAACGCATACAAACACATACGCTTGCGTGCACACACACAAATGCAACAATTCAAAATGTTCAATACAGAATACAATTTTTGACTATATGTTTTATACTTAGTTCTAGTCTTCTTCAATTGTGTCATCTTGCCTGGTCTGTAGCAATTTAATGGTATCTGGGGCTTCCAGAAAACAAATAATAGTAAGAGACAGTTCACCCTGGAAATCCCTAGCCAGCGGGTGGCCCTAACAGCATGGTTATACCGTGCGGGCCGGGCCAGCAAACATATGGCGGCGGGCACTTTGGCACCCTGCGACCGCGGTTGTATGCAACTGCTAGAACGAAGCCCTAATGTTTGAACTACAAAGGCCTTTCTGCAATGGAGTATGTGATTGATTAGCAAAAGAAGGGGAAGGGGGGCAACATTTACAATTCTTCTGCAGAGACACAGAGGACATAATTGAATACTGGTGGTAACACCTGTTTTACTGACAGGTGTAGACAGACAACGAAGTGGGACTTTAACCCTAAATTTTATTTTACTTAGTTTACCATTACTAAATTATGGTTATCAGGTCTGTGGATAGAGGAATGGGCTTAAAAGTTGAGTTTATACTCACATAAATATGATCAAAGGTGAATAAATGTTAAACAATGAGAATATCACATTTCAGATTTATCTACAATGCTGTCTACTATGTGTCCAAAATTTCCTACATTTGAAAAATGGTACTGAGTATTCCTTTGTCAAAATATTTAATTATTTTTCATTGTCATTTTCTAAGGAAACAAAGCATCTTCTATCTTATTTGAAAAATAATAATCTCTATATACTAACAGGGTCCTGGAATGATCTGAGCTACTAGACAATTTATTAATGGGCTAAAGAACTGGGTTGATTTGATTAGATCACCAGGGTCAAGGAAACTTCCAATTAAGAGTTTATTCAAAAAGTAATGAATACTTCCTTTTGAGTACTGGCTAGAATATGTGCATTGTTTATAGATTCCAACTGTCCAAATTCTGTTTGTGCAGTCTCCATAGCAAGATTTATATCCTACTAGTAGGTTGACAAAACCATTAAATAAAACAAAATTGCATTTTGTACTAAACTAATATTATCAGTTTTAATACGCCTCATAGAAAATTATTTTACGTGAAAATATTATTTTTACGCATTGTCAACATTTCAAATAAATTATATTTAATATTTAATATTTAAATTATATACTGCCAGAGCAGTGAAGCTGTGAGGTAGAGCTGCTGGTAGCGCCATTGACTTGAAGGGAGGTAGACACGGGAGTAACACTTGAGGGAGGAAAGACAAGAATTTCTGTTTTGGAGAGACTAACTTTAAATAAGTGGGCTACCATCCAGTCAGAAGTAGCAGAGAGGCAGTCGGAGACATGATTCAAGAGGGATGGCGAGAGATCAGGAAAAGACAGATAGATTTCAGGGTCACCAGAGTAGAAGTTCAACATATTCTATTCAATAATATATTTTCTAATCTTTACACGAATATCAGAAATAATGATCCTGATGATATCTGCTAAAAGGCAAATATGTTTTAATGGAGTCTACAATAAATGTTCAGTTATAATATTTAAAAGGACTATTTGAAGAGCTTTGGAAACCTTTCATTTTAAAAGTAGAGCCTGAACATAAATGGGGCATATATTCAAGTAACTGTCCAGCTCACACCTGCAAGAACATCTTTAAAAAAATAAATTACTTCTATGGTGATGTCCCGAACAGTTCGCCGGGAACCTCCCACCTCCCACCTCCATGACGAATAGGGGGCGGACCGAACAATGCTATGTTCGCCAGCGAACGGTTCCCGGCAAACTGTTCGGGACATCACTATACTTCTACTCTACACCAGTGGTTCCCAACCCAGTCTCCACTAACAGTGCAGGATTTTTTTTTTTTTTTTTAAAAACCCAAACACTTTAGATACAACAGGGTAATCCCTAATTCCCAGACTGGTAGGGAGTTCTTGAGGACTGGGTTGGAAACCCCTGCTCTACGCCTACAAAACGCAATGCTTTCAAATGCTGTTTATGCAGCCTCACCAAAGGTGGGTTATTTGTTTGTATATATTATATTTCCACTTATTTCAAATAAGAGTACTGCCTGAAAGAGTGTTCTGAAAACATATATCTGCTTCTAAGAACGGCGCAAATACTTTAAGTTTCAGCTACATATTTTCTACAATTCATTTCGACGAGCGACTGCTACATTTTATAAAGTGGTTTAACCCCTTAAGGACACATGACGTGTGTGACATGTCATGATTCCCTTTTATTCCAGAAGTTTGGTCCTTAAGGGGTTAAAGATGTGTGCTACATAAGAGCTGGTGAATAAATTAAACGTGCTTGTTAAAACAGTATGTGGATAAAGCATTATAAATCACTTCAACTATTTCCCTACTATCAAAGAACTTCCTAGACTTGGCTTTGTCACAAAGGGTCCAGGATGAAATTCAAGTTATGTCCCCTAAAGTATAACATTTTCTTCTGGATTTAACTCTTTTCCTTTACAGGTTCAATAATTGTGCACACATTATCACAGCGACATGATACAAAACAGCGACAGGGTACAAAACTATTTTACAACATTGGAACCAACCAGACATCCCCCTCAATCTCTTTTCCTAATTAAGCTTTACTATCTCGTTGGGACTGATTGGATATACACATTAAATAACAAAGAATTAATGGTTAAAAGGTTTCTCTCCACGTGAAAACAATATATCCTTACATTAGATACTTCTAGTTAAACTACAGTAAATAATACATTGGAGTACACTGCCAGGTACTTGCTTAAATGGTAGCTGGTCGTAACCCCTTGCCCATCACAATATTCATGAGATGGGGGCAAACCTGTATATTCTCCATTCCAACCTTTACCATCATCCAAGTAACTGAGAGATGATACATTTTGTTTATTGTTGCATCTTTGTTTGTTTGAATTATTTATGTTTTATATTGTTTCTCCTTATATCACATTTGGGATAATTTACAGTTTGGGTTCCTGATTGTACGATCTTGATTGGATGTGGCTGTTTAGCAGATTACTCACAAAGAAAGGAGATCTCTCACTTTGCATCCAGATTGGACTGTTTATACCAGGGGTGCCCAAAGGGTAGATCCCCAGATGGTTTGAAAACTACAGCTTCCATGATGCTTTGTCATTATGAAGGTATTCTAATGGGGCATTCTAAAGGAATGCAAAGCATCAAGGGAGTTGTAGTTCTACATCTGGGGATCTAACTTTTGGGCACCCCTGGTTTAAACAATTTACCCAGGGAATTTAATAAATTTTTTCTCTAATTTACTTTTTATGTTTTTCGTTTGCTTTGATTTGATATATAATACGTTGTGACTCTGTACCATTATCATCACATATAGCCATTTTCACTGGCGATCATCATATTTTGAGATGCAATTATACTAGTTTCATGTTTTGAATATTACATTCACAATGAAAACTGTTGCATAAAAAACAAAAATAGCAGATAAAAGTATAGCATTTTATCTATTATGAGTAAACTTCCCTTGCATCATTCAGAATGGAAAGACATGATAACTGGCTTCTGTTCTGTTAGTATACACATCCTGTTCATACTTGTATGTCAGCTTCTGGAACACATACTTAATGCCTGACTAGTCAGTAAGTTGTCATTATAAGACATATTCAATCATATCCAGACAGCAAGTATTCAAAACACAGATACCTTCTCCAGTGTAGCTTTATAAGGGGATGGGGATTTATAGAGGACAGCCATGATTACGTAGAAGGGGGGAGTGGAGGTGTAAACGCAGTTGGTATGCAGAATATAAGATGGCACAACATTAGTGCGGTTTATCACCAGGAAGCTTTATTAGACAACTCAGAATGTTCTCAAATGGCCTATTAGCAGCACATATATCTATAAGGTGCACATACTGCACTTACTGCAGGGCGCCTTCTGTATATTATGCACTCATTGCTTAAAACTGGTGTGGTACATGACTGCTCTGGGACCATGTCCTGCTCCATAGTTTAGCAAGGGGTGGAAGGGGTTTGGAGATACAGAGCTGGATATAAGTGTCATGGGGATATTCGCCCACAGGGAGTCTGATTGCACCCAGTTACCCTTACAATTAGAAAGTACTAAGTGGTCATGTACTTAATGGCAAGATTGTTCTTTTACCATTTAATGTGGCCAGTCTGTAGGAGACCTTGTGGGTTCAATCAAAATGCCTATTAATGTACTGTTAGGCACAGCTGTACAGCTGTATAGAGTGGACATGAGGCAAGAACCAATATTATCATATTTAAAAAAAAAATTAAAAAAATGGAAACTAGTTTAAACCATTAAAAGGCAACAAGATTTAGCTACCTTAGGGAAAAGTTTCACACAGTTATCCCACTGGTGGTGATGTTTGCTAGTCAGAAGACCGTCTCAATTGAAAAACAAATGGTTGGCTGCAGGCTATGGGAAGAGATGTCCATAACTGTTGGTGTGACTGTGCCTCTACCTGTTGCTTCTGATTTCTTGGGATATAAACCATCTAATAAATAAAAGGGTTCATTTCGAGAGGCTGTTTTTAGCTTCCTGCCCAGGGGTCTGTCTAATGGATTGACTGAAAGTAAAAAACATCTGGAGAAAGAAGTTAAAAATCTTGAAATAATTTTTCACCGTCTTTGTCCATCTATTTTTTCCTCTTTTTCTCTTCCGTCTGGAGAGAATTTAGTAAAGACTTGTTACATATGGAAGGCCTATTTTTTTTTTTTTTGCTGTAATGAATTGCATGTATGCCTGACTTATCTGGTTAAATGTGTGCTGCATTACTGGGATCTCGCTAACCTCACAGGTTTATATACCCACTCTCGCCCTATTATTCATTCAAAAGCGCTGCTTGAGAACACGGCTGTAATGAGGATAAGTGTACCATGTGCTTTCTTTTCCTTAAACTCTGCAGGCTTTATGAGTCATTCATGGTTATTTTATTTACAGACATAGAGATTCCATTGTGTTCCAAGCTGTGCTATACTGAACACTGTATGAACTGTGCCGCAGTGGGCTTACAACGCAATTAATCAGTTGAAGATGGGATTCCTTGAATACACAAAAAGAAGGTGAAACGTGTAATGCTTTTCAAAGTTATCAATGACGCATTTCATATTTAAAATTTCTTCTGCCTCAGGTGCAACCAAGTTCTGCAACCCCCAAAGATCACCGCTTGCTGACCCTATTTGGCACTGCTCAGTGGATGCCTTTTTCCAAATTTCATACTACCATACTGGCGGATAGGCTCAGGTCTTGTCGGCCTAGTGGTAAATACTTGACCCAGGTGTCTTGGTGTCTTAATCAACATTTTAACATTGATCCAAGGATAAATCTGACTGCCATTCTGGGGTCAAGAGGGTATTTTGTTTCCTAGTTTGTTGCAAAATTGGAAGTGCTTCAAGCTGGGTTTTTTTTTTTTGCCTTCTTTTGGATCAACAGCAAAAAACAAATGTGAGGAAGGCTGAACTTGATGGACACATATCTCTTTTCAGCCTATGTAACTGTGTAACTATGTAACTTGACTTTTTTTTAGCTCAGTAATATGTGTTCTTTAATTTTCCTTCCTCAGTATTATCAAAGGCTGTTCTTTTTATATGTGGCTTATCATTTCTTATTTTTTTTCTTACATCTTGAACTGTTTGGCTTTGCTACTACCATCTACCTATTGTTCCATACTACAATGTTGCACTGAAAATTCCATTTATTTGTTGATCACTGGTGGTCTACTTTAAAAAAATAAAATAAAAAAATTCTATAAGTATATGTTTTTCTTTAACAATAATTTCTTTAATAATAATTTGTTACAAGTAGTACATAGGGGACATAGGTATTGTAAATAAAAAGTATTCTCTAAACGTGAGCTTCAATTGTTCTTTGTTTAACACAATGCATTTAGAGGAAGCTGTTAGTTTGAAGATTTCATTTCCTTGATATGGTTAATTGTTTTGTTCCTTTTCTTTTTTTTTTTTTTTTACATTTTTGTGTGCACTGTTATCTGTTGGAATATAGTACTTCCAGTATCTGACGGGCCAATGCAAAGCTAATTGGTGACATCACAAATCCCTTAAGAGCAGAGTAACCATGTTTGAAAAGTATATACCCAGGAAATGGAGGTTGTTTTTAAAAAAAAATATGACATCATTAGTTGCCCAACCTCTTTGCAACATTTCTAAAATTTGGGAAAGGGGGAGCCTATGCTGAAAAAATCCTAACAGACTTGCTGTGTTTTTAAAAAACACATACTTATAATTTGTCCTTATCACAACTTGCAACTAAATCTGGGGTGCTCTGCCTCCACCACCTCAATTGACTTAATTGATATATAAGATATGAAATCAATGCACATATACGCCTTATACTCTGCATTCACACTACATTTACATCCTGCACATTGCATTCACACTCTGTATCACAGGCAACATTCACACTCTGCACACAGTACTCACACTCAGCACCCATACATTGCAAACTACATTCACACCCTGCACACAATAGTCACACCCTACATTCTGCACTGACACACTGCTCACTCATTCCGTGCTCTGTACACTCTGCACTCACACATATCATTCACAGCCTGACCTCTGAATTCCCACTCCACTTTCACATGCCCTATGTTGCATTCACACAGCTCACACGCTCCGTGACATTGACAATGACATTGACGATGACATTGACAGTGACAGTGATGATTAACGTCCTGTTGATGGCCTGCCATATTGCTTGGAAGAGAAACTGAAAACCAGAGTTTGGGAGGCCTGCAGGTCCAGTCACACACAGGATCGAGGCTACTTGTAGGTTTCTTCCTCTCTGCACTATTCACCCTTAAAAAGGGAGGCAGTGGTTAGTGAATAATTGTCTACCCTATTAGGCTGCAGTGAATTGGCACTACCAGTAGCTCCATTAATACCACTAGACAATTCACAATAAACAGAGTCTGGCCTATGTAAGTAAAGAGGACAAGCATATCTTTATTATTGAATATCAGGGATATATACACAATGAAAAATGGAGGTAACTAAACATACACATATTTGTTTACATATAAGTTAGGGCCAACGACTAGAGGTGTGTGCAGTGTTTGGCAACCAAATGAAAGGAGACCAAACCGGTGGTATAACTACTCAAGAATAACCCGTAAGTATAGCTACTCAGATCTCTTCAAAACAGTAATCTTAATGTCCTCTGCTTGAGGAGCAGAATGTCTGCCTTCTTCCATATGTCACAGAACTCATCTAATTTTTAGGATCCAATCTACCATCTCACCAAGGGATAAAACACGTACGTTTTCTTGCTTCTGATATTTGGGGGGGAAAGAAACATCATACAGTTAATTAAACAGTGCATTTTGGACTCTTTTGTTCTACATAAAACATACAAAAAAAAAACAATACGCACAAGACAAGGAGAGATCTACAATAACCTCGCACCACACACTGGCAATTCAGCCTTTCGGCTCTTCAAGGTTGATAGAATGAGAATCATTGATGTCGGTAAAAGTAACAACTATTTATCAGCTGCCAAATCAGTTAAGTCTAAGAGCGTGCATTATGCCTTTGAGTTCTCCCGTGGAGAAAAGCGCAATATAAACAGATTATTATTATTATTTTTCTTATAGTAAATATTATTTATGCCTTATATCGGATAGAGGGATCTTCATGAACACCATAAAGAACCCACCAGCTGTGAGATGTTTAATGGTTACATTTAACGCTGTGGGGTGGATTGTACCTACAAATTAGTAGAATGGTATAAAATGTATGAAAATTCCACGGTTGTTTATTTATTTTTTCTTCCGTTTCCTTCCTTTAATTGTGCCTAGCTTGAATCAGTAAAACATGATGATAAGGATGGGTTGGTCCGATTAAAATTGAAAGGACTCAGAATTGAGTAAATTAAAAGGGAATCTTGACAAAGATATTATGCGGTAGTAAAGGCACAGATGTTGTGTGCAAGACTAAAGGACGTTGATAGAAACAAGAGATGTTGGAAGAGGTATGATAGATTGTGAGGCCTAAATGAGACAAAGGCAGCAGAGAGAGAGAGAGAGAGACAGGGGGCACACGGGAAAACTGAGAAAAAGGACAAATGACTAAAGCAAAAAAAACTATCTTTCAGCGGGAAACAGGAAATGACAGACAGAGAGAAACACAAAAATCTTAGTACGATAGGTGACTGGAGAGAAGACCTAAATAGTATAAAGCTTATTTAAGGTTAAGGAGATATGTCATAAGACATCTTCTGTCCTGAAAGGGGTATTTTTTGACATGATAAAACAAAGTAACACGTTATACTTCTAGGTCTCCATTGGTCCTTTTTAAATATTAAATTGTAAGACATAGATAGCAAAACAACAATTGACATAGATACAATTAGACACAGATAGCAAAACAACAGTTAAGATAAGCAATATATGAGTATTTGACATCTGTTGGGGCTCATAAGCTTAATTAAGAGTTACAATTATTTTTAATTGAAGGCTTGGGAGAGCACAGCAGATTATAAACAACACAAATTTGTAACAGATAATTAAATAATTTATGATTCAGATCAGAACACAGTGTATATCTATTATTGCCCAGTTGTTAGTAACATGCACCCCCTTTGCCCCATACCCCCATCTTACAGTACAGTGGAAGAAGAGATGGCATGTCCAACCCCCATTCAATATTTATTTAGGTACCTGCTATCCGTGGTGGTGGTTGGGGGGGGGGGGGGAAGGACACTAGGTCCCCCCAGCATAATCATTAGAGCCCTTACTCGCCACCTATGGGTGGTGGCTGGGGAGTACACTCGGTACCCCTGGTATTATAATTAGAGCCCCCACCCATTGCCCATAAATGTGGAATGGACAGTGGGGTCATAAGCCCCCTCTGTTTAATAATAAGTATTCATTGTATTCTTTTTTTAAAACTTTGTTATACATTAGCCCTACTGTGGGGCAACGTTTGGATTGACAGTGATCTGTCTACCCCACTTACTGTAAATTTGGAAATTGGGTCACAGGGGACAAAGTTAGAAGCAATAGTTGCCTAATTGCTTTTAAAAATAAATGATTCCACCCCATACCCCTGCTTGCCATGCCGTGAGTGGGGGTATGTCAGCTAGACAGGAATCAGCCAATGACTGAATGAATTTGGTCTTTGAGCCATTTCATCATTCTGTCATTGGTGGCTTTGTATTATTTTACTGCCTAAATGACCAAAAATCTGCATTTTCGGTCATTTTGTCATTCTTAAGAATATGAATGCATAATTTCTGTAAAATCGGCTTGGCCAGTTAATTAAGAGACCAGGCCTCCTGCCCATCTTTGAATATCTAATTTTGTGAATTGCTTTGGGTCTACTCATTTCCTGACAAGCTTCAGATACTGAAGGAGATGGTTTATTGCTTCCTCTGATGTGTGAGAAAAATAAAAATAAACCGCTAATCGTCTGCCACCTAATAAGAAAAACAAGAGAAAATCTCTAGCATTTCCTTTCTAAATTTTTTTTATATTTAAATGAAATTGCTTGTATTCAATTGTATGTTAGTAATTTAAGACTTGCAATGCCTGGATGGGAGCAAAAAGATGCATACATTAAAATGTAGGTGTGCTAATCTTCAAAATGAGGAATGCAATCCTTATATTTCTCAGCTAGGTCTAACAAGAGCAACAAGGTGGTCTGGGTGCCATGTGCTAGTAGTTTTAACCCTGCAGCTGCAAACATTGCCTTTCTGCAGACTGGCAATGTTTACTGTGCAGGGTTTAACCCCATTAAGGACCAAGCTTCTGGAATAAAAGGGAATCGTGACATGTCCCACACGTCATGTGTCCTTAAGGGGTTAAATGTCTGTAGTGCCTGTCCCTCAGAGAGTAACTAGAGGTGCTCCCATCAAAAATATCAGAGTAAAACTATTGATTCTATCAGATGGTCTAATAAAGATGACCCAAATGGCGCATGCACACTAGCCTCACCTTGCTTTCCGATGGGACAGCATTGGATTGGATGAGATAATCAATCTCGATGATATCAGCTATGGCTGTGGGAGAAAATCCAAGTGAAATACCGTTTAATGCAGACTGAGGGGGCTGTGACCTAAACGTAAAGAGGACACTATAGCGCTAGGTATACACATTTGTATCCCTAACGCTATAATTGTTCTTAAGGTGGAACTTTACTGTGAATTTCAAAAGTGTATTAATAACTCTATGGGGACATCATAGAAATTGCAAATGGAAATGTAATAAAGTATATGCAGTTCAGTGCCCTTTCCAGCCTTTCAAAATAACCCTTTTATTGTAATTCCAATACGAAGTAATCGCCCTATAGTGATACACTTATTTATTTTGGTATCTGAATTACTAGACTGACCCGGTTATTGTGATATTTGTGATATTTTAGTAGCACAGTACAGGAACGTACAACACAAAACATACCGTATATAACAGTAGAATTTGTATGGAATCCAGATCACATCTATTGCTTGCTCTCCATACATCTCTATGCACTGGAATAAACGCTTTAAGTTAAATCCTTTTTCTCATGAATATTACAGACTTGACTTTAGAAGCCACTGACATTCCCCTTGCTCTAGTATAAAGAAGACATTAATCAAGTGAATCATTGCATTATAGGTGCATTGCCCACAACCCCTTATCTCAGCCCCTGGGCTCCTCATTACAGAAAGCGGTATTATCTTGCCATATAATTCTGCTATTCCTTCTCTAATCCATTTCATTAACTCTCATTCTGATGCATGTCATATATTAGATAAGTCACTTTATCATGTAATACAGTTCAGTACACACTGGTTTGTTGTGAGAATAACTACCACAAGCTGCTATGGACACACTGAATGATAAACTGATTCCTTTGGTCTGGGCAACATCTTAGCGCCCTGCAACAGGCTATCTACATGTGTATGTACGTGTGTGGGTGTTTAAAGGGATCTGTGTCTGTGTAGAAATGTTCTTAATGTTACTGGTTCCTGCTGTGATATCATGTGCTTAACATTAGATTTCAGTTCAGAAATTCATTTTTAACTTATAGAGAGCAGAAAAGAAAGTAAAGGGTACAGTGAATTAAATCTGTAGAGCAATAATAAAATATGTTTAATAAGAGACAAGGAATAAGCTGATAGGCAGAGACCAGTTAAGGTGGTGTCCTGCATCCTAGTGCCATATCATTAAAGAGGGGTTGCACTGGCTTTGACTTTTGCAAATCATATTTGCAATGGCCTGCTGTTGACAGGATAGTTAAATAAGTAGATACAGGACAAGTGGAAGGTGATGAGGTCAATTTAAAACAGCTGAGAACAGAACGTGGAGGTGGGTTGCTGCATGAGAAGCATACTAGCAGGCAGCCCGCCATGGATTCCTCTTCGTCTTCCTATGAATGCTTCCCAGCAGAAAGATGTTTCACTGCATTCTTCTGTGACCTGAAGAAGGAATATATATTATTATCCTAACATCTCCAGGAACCAATATGGTAGTGAGGAAACTGAAGACTGAAGCACAACCTCCGACAGTCACTTGACCGGTGCTTCTCCAGTTTGACTGCACTATTAACTACTAATTAACAAATAACTACTGTTATTATAGCAAGGGCTGGCACATTGCAGAACATTGTATTATATATTTACCTTGCAACTAGGTTGCCAGTGTGAGTGGGTAGGGGTCACTAAAGGTTTCTTTATGTGCATGGAGCTAAGCTGGCACCATTGCTTATAACCTATCATTGTTGTCCACGTTTGTATGGTGGCATCTAGTAATTTAGAACATACACTTAGTAAGAATACAAAGTAATTACTTGTCTGTAGCTTCTTACTAATGCTGTGTTAGTTGTTATCATTACTACACGTTCTTCATTCAGTATCTGTCTGTAAGTAGTCCTGTACAATCCAATACTATATCACCTTGTGGCATTAAGTCGATGGCATTAGTAGCCTTATGTCCTACTGTGCATTTCCAATAGACGTGATGGGCATGCGTCATGAAGCATATTTATCAGCCTCTGCAAAGCAAACAACCCTTTGCACATTGATAGGCTCTGCATGGCCCCAGTGATTGATTGCATTAAAATGTGGACATTTTTCGGCATTTATCAGTACTGTGGGAGGAAGAAGGGCTCATTATAATATGCTAATTATTTGTATTAAACTTTTAATGAAAATTGCAGCGATATCTTTCTACCGAGGTCTGTTTTGCTGTTCCATTATATTTATCTCACTTTTCCTAATTACTGATGGACATATGGAAATATATTGGACTAAGAGTGGGAGATGCCAGAGCATTTCCTTCTTAAATAATGCATCTAATCACCTCAAAGTAAAAAGCACTTTTTAGTTCAACAAGACATTTTTCATCTTCTGCCATACAATTTGCCCTTTGGTTAAAATATAAACAATGGCCATTTAAAGTTATATTTATGTCAGGTATTCTGGGTCGGACTGAGATTGGTGGAAATTTAAAGGCCCTGTGGTGTACTATACAAACAAATATATCCTCTTGGGAACCGAGGAAAATTTGTCTTCAAATATGCCAACCATTTTTGATGAAAAGGACGAAGAAGTTCCCAGCATCCCAGCCTATCACATGACATATCACTGGAAAGACCAGGATGTTCTCTTTACAATACAGCAGGGATTGGTAGAGTAGCTCAAAAGAATAAAAGGAGATGCATGTGAACGGAATGTCCAGTACAGAGGACACAAGTTAATGGGCTGGGTCTCAGGAGGATATAGTAATACACAGAGAGGAATGGTACACAGAATGTATCAGTTCCTACTGGTCTATAAATCGTAACAACCTTCCCACATTGTGTATAATATTGCTTATTTATGTGTCCTTTGTCCTCTCCCCCTCCCCACCCCATGCCATTTGACAGTCATCATCTCCCTCCCTTTGTCACCTTAACCTTGTTTTCCTGTGTATGTCCCTTCATATTTTATATATTTTCACTAGCCTGCTTCCCTCCTGCCACACGTCACTTCACTTGTGTACTCGCCCTGCCCAGTATATCTTGCTAACTCTCTTTCACCCAATTTCACTTGCACATTCCCCTCATGCCCAAAGCCATTTGTCCACTTTCCACCCATTCAGTGTCCTCTGAGTGCTCCCTGCCCAATGCTACTTGCCCACTCCTTTATTTGTGTGAAATAACCTGCAATATTTTTAATGAGTATATTTGAACTAAAAATTCACTAGGTCAGTGTGTGTGAGAACAACTAGCTAATGGGATTCTTTTGGGCTATTTTCTATTGTTAGTACTGGTGACCATCAAAGAAAAGAGGTCTAGTCGTTATGAAATCAACTAATTACTCATCGGATATCTATTATGGGGTATTTGCAAGGCAAACGCACAGTTCCAAAAGTCTTTAGGTCAATCATGGGGTTAAGTATACTGATTAGATGAAAAATTGGTAACAAGAGTTCTGCGAAGTAAATGAGAAGTCTTAATTGCAGGATGTGATGAAAACTGGAAGCAGTCTGAGAGCTAAGTGTAGCTATTGGATTCTAGCTTGGGTTATTGCACTAAAATGAAAAGTAGAAAATAAGTAAAATGAGAATCAGCGTCCATTATCAATATTGACAGAAAAAAAGCTCGATTCCATGGGGCAGATTCCATTTCTACTGAAAAAAAGCCAAGATTCACGTATATCAAGATCAGAAGGAGCTCACTCTAATGTTTGAAAGCTTGATGCAGCTTTCTGAGTTTATCAGCTTGTGAGAAAGCCAGAATAATGCACATTAGAACTAGCATGTGCTACCTACAACAACACTATTGAAAATATATTTAAACATGTTTGTGTTATCCTTTGCGGTTGATATAAACTTGATGGCAAACACATTTGTTTCAGTTCCACTCATTCCAAAGGTGCCGAGGTTCTCTGTCATCTCAAAAATAATAATGTGCCGAATGTTGGAGTAAACTGAAAGTATTTATTTCAGGTTTCTGTTACAATCACATAAACGTTAAAATCCCGAAGTATAGGCTTTTTAGCATTATATACTCATCATACCTAAACTAAACTCTGCCATGTGTACATGCTTTGTATGGGTTGCACCCGTATGATGGGCTGTTTGGATATCTGATACAGAAACCTCAATAATGGTGGGCCTGTGGGATTAAAAGCTGAACTGGGTACCAGATTGATACCTGAGGGAAGGAACTCTATGGATGGATGCAACAACTCTCACTGTGACACATTGGAGAACGTCCATCTGATCATTTATTGAGGGTTAGGTGTGTGCCGGTTTGGCGATCCACACAAATATATACAGATTTATAAACTTACAAATCTATAAATATGCACACATACAAACAGGCAGACAGCTTCTGCTATGGCACTGGCACTGATGCCATGATTCATGTTAGACATAACAATTAAATGCCTCCTTTAGCAACAAGTGACGACACTGCCACTTTTTATGCTGGCATTTCAGGAAAGCGTGGAGGTAACCCCTCAGTTAGCCCCTGTGCCCGGTCAATCCTAAATTTCCCAGGCTACTTGGGGGGGAGGCCAGGGGGGAAATTGCCCTGGTGGCCCCCCTGTCCCTTGTTTCTGCTAATGGGTTCCCATAATATATACATAAATTAAAAGAAAAGAGCAAGGTCACAACTTTGTGTAGATTTAGAGTTGATATCTCTTTGTTTATTTTACAAAAAGTGAAGTCAAGTCAGTGGAAGAAAATTACAAAATGCATGCTCTGAGTGTGTCCATCAACCTGGGAAAACACAATAACAATGCTTTTTTTTGGTCATTACTGTAACAAGACATTAGAGCAGCCTGAATACATTTTAGAGTCACTGGAGAAAATTGATCCAAGTGTCCCGGACATTTTTTCATCAAATGTTTGGTGATTTTTTTTATAAAAAAGGATTTTAGATATTTTCTGTAACTTTTTTGTGCCTTAACTGTCATCTTTGAATATGCGTAATTGTTTTCATTGGTGCAATGGATTTAATAACATTTCTGACAAAAAGTGGCAGAATGTTTTTTAATATTATAAATTGGACAGACTTCTGCAATGAAAATTTCTACGACATTACTGAAATTTACTTGGAAGAAAATTTTTTAGATCACTTTAACAAATACATCCAAAAGAATGACGTAATGTAACTGCCACTTTTCACAACACTGTTTCCAGTGACCAGGGGCAAAGATGAGGATCTTATGATCTTTGTGATGAAACATTTTGCAAGAGGCCAGGATCTAGAGATTGACATGAGTGATGTTACGCTTATGGATAACATTGCATCAAAATACTCATATATATATATATATATATATATATATATATACACACAATGTGTCAAATGTATTGTGTTCCCCTCGGTATATGGAACTCTACCTCCGCATTACTGCTCTAATGTAGATTTTAATAGACAATTGTGATATTTAAATCATGTCTCTGCCAAGACTTTGTTCAAAGCAGGACTTCTCCCTTCCTTTGGAAAAGCCTGCCTACCCCCATCAGACTCTCCCCTAGTCTTCAATTGTTTAAGAAGTCCCTCAAAACACATCTGTTCAGAAATGATTATCGTCTCCCAGAGTAACTTATCTATACTTATCCAAATCCGTCTCTTGCTCTCCTAAAGAGTCACACTCCACTCTCACCTCCAGCTCTGCTACTTTTCCACCTTGTTTGGTGGCTGCCCTGCCACCTCCTCTAGACTGTAAGCTCCCTTGAGCAGGGTACCTATTGTTCCTGTGTCACTGTGTAATTGTCTAATTTATCGTAAATCCCCCCCCCCCTCATAGTATTGTAAAGCGCTGCGGAATTAGCTGGCTCTATATAAATACCAATAATAATAATAGTGTATAGTCTAGACACTGCAGGAACTGCATTCCACTTTAACTTTGTTTAAGTGGTTGCATTCTATACCACGTCGAAATCCAGTGATGCAGGAGCTGCCTGTATTAGAGCCCAGGTTATCCCTATAAGTTGTCTAGGTAAGATCTAGGTAAACAGTGCACTGAATCAAAAGCCCTTTACCCCACGAGACCCTCCTCATACATGTTCCTCTCTTGTGCCCAGGAAAGGAATAGGACCCCACAGGGCACTAGACAGGTTACTAGTCCCCCCCTCCCCCCATTATTCTTTACATAGGGATGGTTAATGACCAAGTAAATTCATGGTTTTGGGTCCCCGTCTAACCTCTGGGCCCTAGGTGGCTACCTTATGATTTATCCTGTTCTGTTTGTGCCGACTTTGCTCGTATTTCAAGTTGACTGGCTACTGAACCCTTGGCCAACATTCAAGAATGCACTATTCCACCTACTCTGGGCTTCAGATGACACTGTTTCCATAGAATTGACGTCAAGACTTATCCAGTATGTGGAAGAATAAAACATTTAAGGATCGTTCCTTTCGTGACTCCAGGACATATCGTCCAGGCAGAGAGTACACGAGATACTCAAATTGGAGAACAAATCAGCCATCTTCATCTTCTTTCTCAAAGTTCTCCAGAGGTAGAGGTTCCAGACCTGCTAATAAAGGATTCTGAAGGTGCACAGGGATTGGAGGTCGTCTCCTAAAGTTCTTCCCCGTCTGGATCAAAAACATCTCTGATTCATGGGTACTGTCAATTATAAAAGAAGGATACCTCATAGAATTTTCAAGTATCCCACCACCTACCTTCAAGCAATCTCGCGTGGCAAGAGGGATAAAGGAAGTAGCTATGATGGCTTGTATCAAGGAACTAACCCTACAAGAGGTTATTGTGGAGGCTCCGAAGGCAGAAAAGTTCAAAGGCCACTATTCAAAGGTCTTTAGGCAAATGGAGACTGATTCTGGACCTAAAGGTCTTAAACTCTTACCTACAGACCAAGTCATTCAGGATGGAGTCCATTTCCAGTATTGTCGGCAACATAAAGGAGGGAAGTTGGATGACGACCATAGACCTCAAGGACGCATATTATCAGATTCCCATTCACCCATTGCATGTAAAGTTTCTGCATTTTTACATATGGGGGAAGCATTACCAATTCAGGGGACTTCCCTTTGGGCTCAGTCTAGCTCCAAGGACGTTCTCGAAGGTTCTCATTACACTGATTGCCTTTCTAAGGTTGCAGAGGATAGAGATATTCCATTACCTCGACGATATTCTTATCGTGGGTTCCTCGGCCCAGGAAGTGTTACTTCACACTCAAACTGCTATTCACTGTCTACAGGCTCACGGATGGATGCTGAACTTAGGGAAGAGCTCTCTGATACCATCCCAAAAGATTATTTTCCTGGGGGCAAAAATAGATACTGCTGTAGCAACTCTCTCTCTTTCGCCAGAAAGAATGACAAAGATTTGCGAGAAGATTATGGATATTCAAGACCGTCAGTCCCTTTCTGCCAGAAGCTTGGGGTCCCTGACGTCCACGATAGGGCTGGTAAAATGGGCCCATTGGGAAATTCGACCTATCCAGATGTGGTTTCTACGGCAGTTCAACAAGCACAATCCGAACTGGGATCAAAAAATTGTTCTTATGAAGTATGCAAAGGATTAGCTGAAGTGGTGGAAGAACAAGAAGAATCTGAGTCAGGGGTTTCCTTTGGAGGAACCAAACTGGTTAATAGTTACTACGGACGCAAGCTTACAAGGATGGGGAGCTCATCTGGGGTCTCTTTGGAAACAGGAAAGGTGGTCCAACACGGAGAGAAAAATGCATTCAAACTTAAAAGAGTTGAGAGCTATTCTCAAGGCCCTTCAAGGGTTTCTTCCCTTAATACAAGAAGCTTGGATTATGATTCAGACAGACAACAGGGCAGTGGCATCATACGTGAACCACCAAGGTGGTACTCAGAGCAAGCTTCTTTTGAGGGAACTAACTCCTCTTATGTCTCTGGCACAGAATCATCTTCAGGGATTAAAGGCAGTATATCTACCAGGTCCTCAAAATATTTTGGCAGAGCAGATCAAGTATTCTGCCAGGAGAATGGAAGCTACATACAGAAGTATTACAAGCAATTACTCTTCGGTGGGGCATACCCCAGATCAACTTAAAGACTACGAACAGGAACTCTCAGGTACCGTAGTACTTCTCTCTTCTTCCAGACCATCGGGCAATGGGTCAGGATGCCTTGTCTCAAATAAGGGATTTCGATCTGGGATATGTGTTTCCTCCCTTACCGATAATTCATCGCTTGCTAAAGAAAATTTGGATGGAGAATCAAGTGATAATAGCTATCATCCCGTTCTGGCCAAGGAGGCCCTGGTTCCCTCTCCTGTGCAAAATGTCCTTGGAGAAACACTGGCGGCTTCCAATCAGGAACGATCTGCTAAGCCAGGGTCCTGTCTACCATCCCAACTCCGTACATCTGAGATTGAGGGCTTGGCTTTTGAAAGGGAACGGCTCCTGCAAACAGTTTTGTCTGAGGCAGTAACGAATACGCTTCTTCTGTCTAGGAAGAAATCTACGTCCAAGTGTTATCACCGTATATGGGAGTCATTTAAGTCCTGGAATCTTGACAAAGGTCTAGACTTCTTGAAACCTGATCAGATCCAGATTTTGGAGTTTTTACAGGCTGGATTGGATAAGGGTTTAAGCCTGAGTACCTTGAAGGTGCAGTGTTCGGCACTATCGGCCCTCTGTAACTACTCTTGGGCTTCAAATCCCCTGATTGCCAGGTTCTTTAAGGCTACCATTCACATTAGACCTCCTCTGCGCAACTATGCTCCTCCTTGGGATCTTCCTCTGGTCTTGGATGCCTTGTCCGAAATTCCTTTTTCTCCTCTAGAGAACTTGGATTTCTCTTCTATCACGTACAAAACTGTTTTTGTTGGCTGTTACGTCAGCCAGAAGAATTTCGGAGGTGAGAGCTCTTTCCTGTGCATAGGACTATATTCAGGTTTTCCACGACAGAGTGGTTTTACGTCCGAAGTTGGAATTCCTTCCTAAAGTTGTCTCAAAATTTCACTTACACCAGGAGATCGTTCTGCCTTATTTTTTTCCTGAACCTTCCTCGGAGCTGGAGGGGAAGCTTCATAATCTGGATATTAGGGAATACTTGATCAGGTATTTGTCTGTTTCTGGTACATTTCGTAAGACGGATCATTTGTTCATTATTCCTGAAGGCTCCAGGAAAGGTGAAGCTGCTACCACTTCTACACTATGTAGATGGATTTCCAACATCATCACTAAAGCTTACTCTCTGAAAGGTGTTTCTCCTCCGAAACGGATTAAGGGCAGAGGTGTCCCATGATGACATATGCAAGGCAGCAACGTGGTCTTCTCCTATGACCTTCATAAAACATTATAGGCTGTATGTAGCCTCTTCTTCTACTAAGTTTGGCAGAAGCGTGTTGGCTTCTGTTAGCTCGGCAAAATAAAATTATATGTTATTGCAGTTAAAATGTGTGGATTATTTTTTCCAACCCTTCTTGCTAGTTTGCTTGGGTATTACCCATAAGTGATGCTGCCATGATTACCGAGGAATACCGAAATTTTGTTTCATACTTACCAGTAAATTCCTTTTCCTGGCTATTTCTCATGGCAGCATCAGGTTCCTGACCTGGGTTTTGTCTGAGCTTTTCAATTGGACTGAGGTATGGAGGGAGGAGGAACCCTTTATGCCTACAGCCGCGTTAATTGTTTAATTGTTTTCTGTCCTGATCCGGCTGAGGGTGGAGCTAACCCATAAGTGATGCTGCCATGAGAAATAGCCAGGAAAAGAAATTTACTGGTAAGTATGAAACAAATTTTCGGTATTACTCGATGGAACATCATGTAAGTTAATATTAAAAAAAATAAAAATAAAAACAACATAAAAAAACATTGGCTTTGTTCTAGGGAGAATGGATATAATTATTGTTAATACAGCTCCATCTTGCATTGGGCATTTTTGCCTGTATTACTTTGAGAGAAAATGAGTAAGGAAAAAGCACAAATCTCATTATTTTGGTATATTTAATTTAGTGAATTGTGGAATGAGATGATTCATTAACAACCTCCCTCCCCCCAAAAAACAAAAACAAATAACATTCAAGGTCATTTACTAAAGTGAGAATTCAAAGAGAATTGAATGTGAATTTCAAGTTTAAGGCAGGAGTAGGTGCATCGCTGATTAACCCCTTAAGGACCAAACTTCTGGAATAAAAGGGAATCATGACATGTCACACATGTCATGTGTCCTTAAGGGGTTAAGGGAATTACTCGGCTTTGACTATATTGACCTTAAATTTCAAATTCTCACTTTAGAAAACGTTTCAGTAAACGATCAATTCTCTTCATTTCTTCATTGACGCAGCTTTTAAAGTACTTTTTTGAAATTACAGAATTTGAATAATTTTGTAAGGCATCTTCCCACATCATCCAATTATTAACCAACCTTTTAACCCTTTTGTCTCATTTCACCCTTCCCCCTCTCTTGTTTGGCGCAAGGTTAATACAAATTGTCCATCACACTGTAGATGACCGCAGATGGGCCGCAGGTCGCCCAGGGGTGAAAATGTTAAAAATCCAGGCAGCACCCATTGCAAACCCTAAATGAAGAGATTGAGATGCGAGCATCCCCGGTTGGCTGCTGTCATGATGCCATCATAAAGAATCTGCACACCCTAAGGCAGGCTGCCAAATCTCTTTTGAATTAATTACCCCCAGAGAAGACAGAGATTCCAGAAAATCCTTGTATAATTCAGTTAATAACTCAATCAACCATAAGATACAATTGCAAAGAAAAACGAACTTCATTAGTTTGTACGTATGCTACATGGGAGTAGTGTCACTAATAACACGCACACAGATGATGTATGATTGGAGGTTAACCCTTGAAGCACTAGCGGAACATGTATTTATTTACGTGTTGTTTATGCTCAGTAAAGGGTAGATTTTGATTGTGTTCTTGTCAACATATCAAAATGTCAGCTTTAATTATGGACCATGTAATAGATTAGACTTGTGCACGGCAATAACATTTTGTTCAGCTGAATTGATTTGTCTGAAAAAAAGATTTGTGTCTGTCAATTCGGGATCTGTCCATGTAGTATTGCAGTTCAGACAAATTCCGTCCATGTGTCCATTTCGGGAAAAAATGTTTCGGACAAAATAAAAAGGCACGAAAATGGGCCAATCAGTGTACTACAAAAAATATACATAATCTGAATATTATGTATATAATACATTTTACAGTCCACCAATAGGCACATTTTTTTGTGACCAACAGAGAGAAGAATAAGGAGTGGTATTAAAAAGTTTCTCTCTCTCTCTCTCTCTCTCTCTCTCTCTCTCTCTCTCTATATATATATATATTTATTAACTGCGTCCTCTTTATTTCCCTTAATTTGTATCTTCTCCCTTGATCTGTGAATGAAATCAGTATTTAGTGGCTGCCCACTAACTATCAATCATCATTTTTTTCCATCAATCACTACTACATGCCATCATCATGCACTGCGGATGGAACTCTGAATCATGAATCAAACAAAACTTAGTCTGTTGTCTGTTTTGCGTACTTCGGGATTCATTCATGTAGCGTTTTGAAGTTTACGAATTTGAAGGAGCCATCATGTGCCCAATATTCACACAAACTGCAATTCGCTTGAAACCGGACAGCAACCATTTTATTTTTGTAATTCTTTATTTTTGTTTTGCTGGGTGGTAACAGAGATAAGCCAGTATACATTATATAGATTGCAATGAGGTAACATGTCTAGGTAAAATAAGTGTACACATATGTCTGCACTTTTTTGTTGTTGTAAATTTTTATTTTTGTTGTGCTTCAGAGTAACAAACAGTCTTGCACTGCCCTGACAGCAGTGACAAGATAAGTAGTATACACAGTTCAACAGTAAAGGGCAGTCACGTATACAGCACATTTTTGTGTAGAAATTATTTTGATAACAACAAATATGCCTGGTTAGACAATGTATGCTAAACAATAGCGAAGTAACTGGCATGTATAAGTGCCTGAAAGTGAGTGCGAGATAAAATAAAATAATATAAAATAAATAAAATAGGTGCCAGTGGGAATACGGTCGGTTAGGCATTAGCAGGAGTACTGGCGTAGTACATACGTTTCGTTATATACTTGAGATAATAGGTATTAAGGACAAGATACGTCAGGTCAGATAGGACAATCTGCACCAGTGTAAGAAGAGATTACTTGCTAGTTTTCCAGGTTTAACTTTAGTACCCGGCTTATCGAGGTTTGAGAAACAGACAAGTATGTTATGAAGCCTGTGTACGTGGAGAATGTCATGCCTAACTAACACTGTGCACTGAGATTAATGAATTCCACCACTGTGTGCCACATGATCTGGCCCGCCTGCACAGTGTGTCAGATCAGCGTAATGTTTGGGGCGCTCCCCGGGCTGTACTCTACCCGCAATGCTATCTGAAACTATAGTTGCTCATCTCGTGTGTATTATAAGCGGAGGAGTGCTGTGCGGTAAATAGTAAATCAGTCTTATAAGACTTGGTGGGGGAGATAAATATACAATGCAGGTTAAATAGGCCCCCAAGACCCAACAAACTGCCACCTTTTCTGCACATGTAAAGCTTCGCAAGTGAACTTAAACTATAAAGCAAAGATAATACGATAAGAGTTCTTTGAGTTTCCACATGTATGAGGGAAGCAATGGTTGGCAGCCGTTACTCGGCTATGCAGGAAAAGCTGCAGCTGGTAATGCCCGTTCAATGTCCACAGATAGCCAAGGCCTAGACTAGGCAGTGAAACAGTGGGGGTATGGAGACTTGGTGTGGGCAACGGTGAGGTGTGGGCAGCGAGAGGAGGAAGGGACACATCCATGATCCACAGACTCGGGTATGCAGTGCGGCTGGGTCTTTCCCTTTGCGGGAGCTGTGGAACACCCTGATGTTCTGCCACCGCCATTGGGTGATACCATGGAGTTATCCTCTGCATGGACTTCGACCTAGGTAGGCAGGCAGCATAAGTGGCTTGAGCTCTGTGCAGGAGTCTGCCAGAGAGAGGCCTACTTGACCCTCCGTCACCATGCCCCCTTACCTCCGTCATGATAATAGGCAATTGTGGTGCCAGACGTTGTTTCAGCTGATCCAAGAATCGCTGGAATAAGTAGTCGAAATGTCGGAGGCAGTGCTCCACTATCGTATTGGTCCACATGTGCTGGTGCCAGAGGTAGTGGGGCCTTGTTGCTAGGCCCGCCTTGTTCGGATCGCAGATCATTGTGGGCAGTAGGCATCAACAAAAGAGCGTTTATCAAGTCGGTGGGGACCGGGATTACTCCCGCCGGTCCATAGGGGGAAACGGGGTACCTTGCTTGTCCGCACTGCTGTGTGCCTCGGTGGGAGAGCGGCTGTTGAACCAGCGGGCTGAACCACATTTTTGGTACTGGTACATAACGCTTGCTGCCCCCTGTCACCCACATTTTTTTTTTTACAAATTAAGTAGAACACAGTAAAAATTGAATGACACGTTATGACCTTGACTAAACAGGCTGTGTGTCTAAGCTTAAACTCAACAGGGTAGATAGTGATAGATGAGGGGTTAACATGCTGTGTGTAGTACCCATTTTAATTCCCAATAAAATGTTAAAAGGACACAATTGTTACCCAGACCGCTTTATCTCAATGAAGTCTGGGTACAGGTGTCTTGTGTATTTAGCACTTTAAGTTAAAACATTGCCATCATGCAGTAGGAGCAAACTTGAAGGGATAAACACGCATCTAGTGACTGTAATAATGACAGCCACTAGAGGCTCTTCTGTGGCACTGACTGAGTAAAATGTGACGTGGCAGTTCAAAGGAAAGCATTGAATGCAATAAATTCCTGTTGGGATGCCTGGATGCATGCATGGTACTCACTGCACATGTGCATCAGGTACTTAATGCTCCTCTATCAAAAATCCTGTATTGGACCATCCCCGGAGGAGGCCATACCTCCTTGATGACATTGTGGAAGGGCAGAAAGGAGAGTAATGCAGAGGGAGCCCCAGCATGGGAATAAAGTGAGTAAAAAGTTTTTATTTAATTCATATAATGCCCCACAGGGTAGGGGGAGCTACTCTAGGTAAGGAGAGGGACACTATAGCATTAGGCATATAGTTTGTATTCGTCACGCTATAGTGTTCCTTTAAAAAATGGTCTCCCTAATGTTATGACAAAAATGGCAAGGGGAATTATAAAAATGTCCCAAACTGAAAAGTGGGGCAAAGTTCTAAACGTGGTGCAATCACTATAGAAACCAAATAAAATATTCTCTTGGTGTCCATGGCGATAACACCATGGCGATAACATGGCAATGACACCCCTTTCTATTAGTAAATTCTCTTATTGTTTCAAGTATATATGAAACATACAATATATATTAGTGTTCATCAGTACTTTCGCTCATTTATTGTCAATTATTATTATCACGCAATGGGTTATCTTTCAGAAATTAAATATTTAGCCTAACTATTCTTACAATGAAACAGATTGGTGATAAAATACATATTTTAAAAAAAAATGGATAAAGGATTCTTTGTTTGTGCCCCACAGCTGTTAGTAAGAAGTACATCGTATCCATCCAGACACTCTCAAAATGTACCAAGCACTGCAATGACACCCACCACTATAGTGAACGACTTACAATAGCAAATTACTCAAAATAGATCACACAGTCACTTGATGTTTTTATATCTAATATAGGTTTCTGCTAATCTTCAAGAACATTTCTTAATAATTCTTTATATTTATTATGTATTACAAATTTCATGTACAGGGTATATATTATAAAATCTTATAATAAGAGCAAAGACTCATATTTCTTTTTTTACTATACCACTTTTGCAACTTTGATTTGTTATTTATAAAATAAATATATCAACACAACTCTTTGAAAATCTGTCACGGAAAGAAAACACATTGTCTATTATATCCGCTTGGAGAGAAAGTTTGCCTCACTGAGGTTCAAGCGAGCAGAATGGATTCCTCTCTCTTTTTTACATTAATCTTCGAGAAGTTGAATGTAAGCCCAGAGGAAGCTTACTATAACTAGGTTACTAGGACATTCGGAAGTACACATTTAATTGTATCCTTTTTAAGGGAAGGGGAAAAGCTGCAAATCCCACAGAGCAAGATAGTTGGACCCACTCAACCTAGGTCTATCAGGCAAATTCTATAACTGGCAAATATGTCTCATATTGAAAAGCCAAAGGGGTCTACATAAATCTGAGCGTTCCTAAGTTCATGTTATTTGCATATATGTGCAGCAATTCAGATTGTTTAAAAAATACATGAATTAATCATATCACATACAGATGTAATGGGTTTTACTCTAGTAGCCTAGTTGTAACATCCCTTGGTAATAAGGATGACTTATAAGATATGGTTTTGATCATGCAGGCATTGGTGTTGGTGGAACTGCGGTGGCTCTGGGAAATCTAGGAAGTAGGAACTGATTTTTGTGTGTTATTTACTGGTTATAATGAAATATATATGCTGATTCCATAAATACATTTATTTACCATTGTTACAATGGGTTATCCAGGAATTGGAAGGAAAGAATTAATAATGAAGACATTTAGGAGGAAATTGGTGCAACTGAGAGATATAGGTTACTCTGGCTACTCAATTCCAGGAGAATTTCAACACGCTTTTCGTAGCTCTATAAATACACAAGGTAAATAAATCTCAATTGACCATCAGAAAACTTTGCTTCTTCATAAGAATATTGTAATAGTCTATTATACTAATGATTCTGAACCAAGTGCCATGAATAGCATCTGGAATGTAGCGATAAAATAAGAGTCTACACCCCCAGCTGTATACTTAAAAAAAAAAAAAAATCTTTATTTTTGTTGTGCTTGCTGTTAATATAAGGATCACAGTATACATTAGGTAAAGAGCAATGTAGTAACACATCATGTCACAATTGGCATACAGTTAATTTAGCACATTTTGATGATAAAAGTGATAGGATTGATAAACACAGTATAGCTTGAGAAGAACGTTATGGCATTAGATAAACATGCTGCGTGCATATGGTTAAGCCACTTAGGGTGGATAGAATTAGGTAGTGAGATGTAAGAATGCTTAACTGGATAGCTTAAGTCCTCAAGGAGGCCCCCAGGCATGTGGGGTGGTAAGAGGGGCCTGCATGTACAGGATCGGTGTAAAAGAAACTTATAGGGTTAGACAGAGCCGTGTCAGTGGATACCGTGAGGATATGAAAGGTGAGTGGTCATATGCATTTCAGTGCACAGTCCAAGAGCTCAGCTCATCCGATGCAAACTGAGGGGAAAGCACAGTCCCAGAATAGCGGCGAACACCGCGGTGCCTTAGGTCTTAACAAAGGCAGACTGGTCAGCGTGATGGGCATGATTGGCGCCTTCTGCTTTAAAAGCTCAGCATACTGTCTGGCTGTGAGTCGAATACGGTCCTCAGGCTCATTAGGAAGCCGAACCTTGATTTGGGATGTTTTCTGTCTGTGTGCCGGCTTCTGTTGGAGGCAAGAGGGCTTTCTTCTTCGCCACCATTTTGGGACCTTTGCCGAGGCTGCAGATGTCTGCTGCAGACGCCTGATCTGCTGTGAAGGTGAGTGAGCCTTCGGCTGCTTTGAGGTGGTGTGATGCTTCCTATTTTCCAGTTTCTGCCAGAATTTGTCAAAGACTCTGTTGAGTCTGGTCAGAAGGTTTGATCTTCGACAGAGTTGATGCGCCACGTGGCATCCACCATGCTTGGTGACTCACTAGGTATCCCTGCAGTCCCAGTGGCATCACCTTCTGTGCCCAGTAGTTTAGGTGAGCTTCCCTGGGGTCGACCTGGATCACCCATGCCGGTCTAGGGGGATGGGGGTTGCGGGGCGCTTGCATAGCGATTAGGGCTGTTGTGAACAGCTCCGGCCTGGGAGATTGTCCGCCCCTCCCGTCTGCTGCGCTCTAGGCCGCATGTGTCAGATTTGCTGCCGAGGAGTTTCTGTCGTGTCTCCGACCTCCACAGTGTGCTGCAGTCTGGGCGGGATACAGATGAGTCGCTGGGTGAGAGTAGTTTTGAGCTTGATGAAGCTAAAATTGGCTTGTAGTGCCCATATAAAAGAGGAGCTCAAACAAGATGCCACTCTACACCATGGCAGTCAGCCCCCCCAGCTGTATACTTTTTATGTTGTAATTGTGAGATTTTTGGTTAAGCCTCACAAATTATACTTGTAAACGTTTTAATTTACTTTTATTTAGTAGCACACCACCAAGAAGGTTTATCCATTAATTTTTTTTGTCAATCTTTGTTTTTATTGAGGCATAAATGGAACATGTATTACAACAGTGTAATCATGGCTTTGTCATTACAAGCGTAAATGTGGTATCACATGAGCATTAACGTTTGTTGAAAAATAAACATTTCTAGCTTAATATCACTTTAAAGTAACAAATTAACTGATTTTAAATCGGTCACTGAAAGATTAAACATGCCTCCTTTTTGTTTTGTATAGTGAAGCGACAGCATATAACATGATATGTGAGAAAATAGGATGCATATGCAGCACTAAATCTCAGAAAAACATGTGATGGTGTTGAGAGTAGAACAGTGGTAATACTGGAAAAATAATAAAGTAAGAGTAAGAAGCACGTCATTTTTGTAGGGAAGTACGTCAGGCAGAATGTCAGTAGATGAGATAGCTTGTACAGCGGAAAGGTAAGATCAGGCAGTACATTCTAACACTATGGCTTGACTAGTGACATGCTTCAACTAATAATAATAACATAAAATAAAAGATACATAACATGCTTAGTAGGTAACATAAACTATATGTGCTTGGTTGGAACGTCTCGGTTCCGGTGCAGCATATGCACATCATGAAATAAAGGTTAGCTAGTGTGACCATCTACCGTTGTTAAGAGTGTTGGGAGGTCGTCAGGGGGTGAGGGTCGGTCAGCTAGGGAAGGATATGTTAGGTAGCTTTGGAAACTCGGAGCTGCACTATGTTGGGTCAGCGGGTTTAATGGTCCCGGTGAGTCTGTTCCAGGTGGTTACGTGTGGCTTTGTGTGTTCCATACGTATCTAGTTATGTTCTCGCAGCGTGTGTGGACAAGGAGGGTGTACGGTTGTCTCATGCTTTGTGGAGGGATGGGTGGAGGGTGTCAGTATGCTGCCTCAATTTGCTGGTCCGGGCCGTGGTAATGTCCCCCCTGTACCTGTCAGAAGTGCGATTACAGGTGTCACAAATAAACAGAAAACAATTCAATACTTAGAACAATCAGTCCCAAGATCCGTGACTCTGGTAGGAGCAGTGTGCTGAAACGCGACAAGTTCATTGTCAGTGTGTAGGAGCAGCTTCGGCCCAGTGGTGTTGGCCTCTGTAGACATGCCGTCCTCTGTTGTCAAGGTTGCGGGCTCGGCATCGGCCTTTCTCGTGGGATGAACGGCGTGCTGGTGGCTGGGTCTCCCATTCCTTGCTGGGGTTCTTGTGGTAAGGCGGCTGGTAGGTCTGGTAGCCCGAGTTTCGTCAGGAGCGCGGGTGCCTCTGCCTCTGATATTATCTTGTGGGTGGTGTCGTTATGTGGAATTAGTAGGGATCTTTGTGGACCCCATCGATAGGACACCCCTAGGGTACGTAGGTGACTGGTGAGTCGTGACAGTGTCCTGCGCCATTGTAATGTGGCCCGGGTTAAGTCCTGATAGAACGACAATTGGGCCGATTCAAACTTAAGGGGGGTTTTACCTCTGGTTGCAACCAGGAGTTGGGTTTTGTCACGTACGGAGGCGCATCGTAGGATGACATCTCTAGCGGGTGCAGTAGGCGTCCTGGGGTTCGCCGGGAGTCGGTATATGCTGTCCAGCTCAAATTTCCTGCATACTGCCGGTGGTAAGATGGTGGCTAGGAGTCTACGGATGTAGTGCGGTAGATCTTCGGCCTGAATATTAGCGGGTATGCCCCGGATTTTTACATGGTTGCGTCTGGCCCGGTCTTCCTGGGTAGACAGCTGCAGCGTTAGATTCTGCTGCATGGCTTGTAGCTGTAGCATGGCATTTTTCATGTCTGCCATCTCGGTTTGGAGATCTGAGATGTCCAGTTCCGTTGTTTTATCCATTAATTAGCGGAACTATCGCCCATGAGGCTGGTGTACCTGGTACTTGTAAGATGGAGAAGCCCATGAGGTGCCTAACTCACTTAGGGCCTGATCAGGGGCTCAATTATGTACAGCAGCCTCTTAACAGTGTGACCACACCCCTCTCAGACTCGCAATGATGGGAGGAAGTGAGTTCAGGTCAATTCCTCACTTCTAACCAAGTGCCATGCAGGGAGGGAGAGAAAGAGACAGAAAAAGGAAGGGGAGAGGGGAAGAAGAGAACCTTGACCAGACCCCAATTAGCCACAACCAGGTCCCAATGGACCCTAGGATAGTCACGCCTGAACCCAAAAGTTATGGAAACAGGAATGTGGCTAAAAAGATGGAAATTATGACTTGTATGTGTGTGTGTGTGTGTATATGTTTGTGCATATGTGTGTATCTGTATGTGTGTGCAAGTGTCAGTGTGTGTATGTGTATTTATGTGTCTGTGTGTTTATATGTGTATCGGTGTCAGTATGTACTGTATGTGTGTGGCACTGTATGTGTATATGTCCATATATTAGAGCATTAATTCACCAACACTACATACAAACACACTCCTGAAGTCAAATACAAACACTGCATACAAACACACCCCTCTATTTATACACCAGCATTACATACAAACATATCTCTTCATTCAAACACCAACATTATACACAAATGCATACATGCATTCCAAAGGTCAACACTGCATACAAATACACTCCTGCATTCAGGGGCAAGCATCACACACAAGTAAACCACCGTGTTCAAATAGCAACAGTACATAGAAATACCCAACGTCTTTCAAATGCCAACACTACACATGAACACCCTCCTAGATTGACACATAAACGTTCCATACAATAATGTGCATACATTCAAATATGCAAACACTTGATCAAAAATACAACCCAGTAAGGATGGTAAAACAATCGATCCCGAGTGGACAAAGCATTGTGGGAATTGTACGACAGATAGTGATCAAACTTTTGGCCACCCTTGAGCTAGAGGGGAGGATCTCTCCATATTAGTTCCATCACTAAATCCATTGGCACAGTAATGGAAGAAAGCAGGAATTCATTAGGGCCAGGCCAGGATATTATAGATTAAGATACAACTGTTTGTGCTTGTACTGTTGGCAGCAAATACACAAAATACAAATGGGGATGCTGTGGAGTGGATAATGGGTTGAAATAATAAGGATAAGGTTGCAAATAAGGTTTTGCAACTTGCCGCCAGGACAAAGGTTCCCAGCCCTTCCCTGTTTGGAATTTCAACAGGTAAGCAACACTACAACTTCAAGGGTATTCCATTACAGGAGTAGGCATCATTACTAACTAGTGATGTCCCGAACTGTTTGCCAGGAACCGTTCGCCGGCGAACATAGCTTGTTCGTGGCGAACGCGGCGGGCGAACATATGCGATGGTCAGTCCGCCCCTATTCGTCATGGAGGTGGGCGGGTCTGGCAGGGAGGCTCTGCTGCTGATTGGCTGGAATGTGTCTGCTGACTGTGAGGTACAGGGTCAAAGTTTACTCAATGATGATGAATAGGGGGCGGACCGACCATCGCAAATGTTCGCCCGCCGCGTTCGCCACGAACAAGCTATGTTCGCCAGCGAACGGTTCCGGCGAACAGTTCGGGACATCACTATTGCTAACATATTGTGGCCCCACACAAGTTTATAAGTGGCAATACCAAGATGGATAAACATCCGCCACAGATGAATCTTTATATGAGTCGTAGCTCTTTGTTGATAGCAGTAAGTGAAACCTCCATTAATATCAGTCTGTCTAGCACACATGTGATATATTGGTGAACAGTGATATACTGATGAATATTCTGACACAGACTCCTCTTTTTCTGGATCACTCACCATCCTATTGTCAAGTGGAATTATTTTTTGACAATCATTATTTAAAATACCAATAAAAATTCAGAAAAAATGTAGTATTGCCAAGTTGCATCAATTTAATATTCAAATGAAACATGCAGTATTTTCTTAGCCTATAGACAGTAACAAGTCAATATAAAAAACAACCCATTATTTAACGAAACATAATTACTCAGGTGAACTAATGCAGTGAGAGACTTTGAAATGCTAGGAGAGCATTGAGGAGAGGGATTTTGAAAAGGGAGTAAAATAGGGGCCAAGAGCTAAAAAGGGGGAACTTGTCTTAACAGAGGAATATAGCACAAGTTAAGTCTGTGAACGTATGTGCAGGGTCACCTGAGGGGTTGAAGGGACCCTCATCGATATGGTAAGAGGTACGGTTTATACACTAGCATGTAGCAATTACTCCATGAATAACTGATTTTTATACTTGTACAAAGTGATCTTTGATCAGGTTTTCTATCAACATGCACGGAAATACAATAAAATGTTAAAACACACAAAAAAAGATACAAATATATTCCAAATTCCCTCTTTCGGTATATGAGTCGGTGTGAATCTACACTGTGAAGTTTGATAGTATTTTACAGATAAATTCATAATGATGAAAACAGGCGTAGAAATAATTGCTAAAATGGTTGTGAATCATGGGGTTGAAGGGTTAGTCAAATCAGAAACATGTTTGGAATTCTTAGATTTGATGAAAATAGAAGAGATTATAACAGTGTGAATAAATTCACCCATGGTACCAACTTAGATGTAGAGTAAAACTATGTAGTCAGAATTATTAGTTATTTGCAAAAGTGAGAATTCAAGGTGAATTCAAAGTGACTTTCAAATTTGAAGGGACACTATCGTCACCAGAACAACTACAGTTTAATGTTGTTGTTTGTTCTGGTGTCTATAGCCTGTCCATGCAGGCTTTTTAATGTAAACACAACTTTTTCAGAGAAAAGGCAGTGTTTGTATTGCTGCATAGAAACACCTCTAAGGCTAGTCACTCAGACGACCACTAGAGGTGGCCGTCTGAGTGACTGCCTGAACACTCTGAACGTTTGATTCAATACCTCTCTACGAGGAGATGCTGATTGGTACAGAGCATACATTTTGATGATATCAGCCAAGGAGACAGTGTGGAGGTAGAGTCAGCCGTGATGAGACCAGTGCTGTAAAAAAGGTGAGTTTAAGCAGCTTTTACACTTTAACGGGACCTAAACTATGTTTTTTACAGCTATAGTGTCAGAAATACACGTGTGTACTACTGACACTATAGGGGATTTCAGAATGTTTGTAAACAATAGGCATTAAGATACTTGCGGGTGGCAGAACGTGAGTGGCTTGCTCTATATCACCCTAGTGTCAGCCACAATACTAGCTCTCCATTGCCTTCCTTCAGGGCCTGAAAGGTAAGAACAATCACGTTATCAGGCATGTCTGGAACCAGAATCCTGTTACCGATCACAAACCACCAGGGCCGGCCTTAGGCAAATAGGTGCCCTGTGCGAAAAGTCTTCATGGCGCCCCCCCACCACCCACCAAGTTGCCTGAATACAGTAACACACACAGGCACCAGGGACGTGTATAGCGTGAGGCAAACAAGGCATCTGCCTTAGGTGGCACTTTGCAGGGGGTGGCAAAAAAAGCCGCCCCTAAACCCCCAGGCAGATCCCTTGCTTGCCTTACGTCGTGGGGGGCTCAAGAGCTGGCCGGCTGGCCATGTTTGAGCCCCCCCCCCCGAGGCTGGCAGCCGGCAGCGAAGGAGCATGCTCACCTGAGCTCTTCCTGCTAAGCTCCCTCTGCGCCGCTTAATGAAGCCGGGAGCCGGAATATGACGTCAGTCCGGCTCCTGGCATCACTAAGAGCCGCCTACTCAGTCTGTGCGCCCCCTGCCTGCCCGCCCAGCAGCCACACTGGACTGCAGGCAAGAAATCCACTCCAGCTCTCCCATGGAGGCTGGGTGGATTTAAAATAAAATTAAAAAAATATTAGTTTGTGAGTGTTAGTGGAAATGTCTGTGTGTGTGTGTCTGTGAGTGTGTATGTCTAAGTGAATGTGTGTGTGTGTGTCTGTGAGTGAATGAATGTGTGTGTGTGTGTGTGTCTGTAGGTGTCTGTAAGTGTGTGTGTGTGTGTCTGTGAGTGAATGTGTGTGTCAGTCAGTGAGTGTGTATGTGTCAGTGAGTGAGTGTGTATGTGTCGGTCAGTGGGGGCGTGCGTCTTTCAGTGAGTGCATGCGTCTGTCAGTGAGAGTGTGCATCTGTCAGTGTGTGTCCAAGTAATAGTGTGTGTGTGTGTATGTCATTGTTTGTCAGTGTATATGAGAGTGTGTGTCTGTCAGTGAGTGTGCGTCTGTCAGTGAGTGAGCGTCTGTCAGTCAAAGTGCGGCCTTGACAGGAAGGGACACACACAATTAGAGTCACACACAGAGAGTCACACACAGACAGTCACACACACACACAGACAGTCACACACACACACACACACACACACACAGACAGTCACACACACAGACAGACAGTTATACACACACACAGGCAATCACACACACACACAGGCAGGCAATCACACACAGACAGTTACAGACAGACAGACAGTTACAAACAGACAGACACACACAGGCAGGCAGACAGTCACACACACAGGCAGGCAGTCTCACACACACACAGGCAGTCACACACACACAGGCAGTCACACACGCAGGCAGTCACACACGAAGGCAGGCAGTCACACACGCAGGCAGTCACACACACACACAGGCAGTCACACACACAGGCAGTCACACAGACAGACAGTCACACAGACAGACAGTCACACACACACACACACACACACACAGTCACACACACACACACACACACACACACACACACACAGGTAGTCACACACAGACAGTCACACACAGGCAGTCACACAGACAGTCACACACACACACACACACACACACACAGGCAGTCACACACACACACACAGACAGGCAGTCACACACACACACACACACACAGTCACACAGCCACATGGGACATGTGGGGGGGCTATAGGGACACATGGGGGCTATAATGAGACACATGGGGCTGGGGACGGGGCTACACATGGGGCTATAAGGACATATGAAGGGCTGGGAGGGGGTACAGGGACACATGGAGGGCTGGGGGCTATAGGGACACATGAAGGGCTGGAGGGGGGGTATAGGAGCATATGAAGGGCTGGGAGGGGGGAATAGTGGGACACATAGAGGGCTGGAAAAGAGGGCTAACAGGCAAACAGTCACACTTACCTCTATCCAGTGGATGCAGCTGGCTGATGGGGAAGCAGGGACTCCTTCCCTCTTCCTGTGCAGCAGGGGCTTCGGGAGGTATTAGCCCCGCCTCTGCCTCACGATAAGCCCCGCCCCCGCAGTTCGGTAAGCCCCGCCCCCTCTGCCGGGAATTTTTTTTTTTTTTTAAATAGACCCTGACACCGGCCATGTGCGGGCTGTGTTGGCTGTCAGGGCGCCCCCTGCTCCATGGCGCCCTGTGCGGCCGCACAGCTCGCACACCCCTAAGGCCGGCCCTGCAAACCACCGCCAGGTAGCCGAAATGGTGATTAAGTAGCAGCATGGATTGGATGTAGCCCCGAACAGGGGTTAATGATTCACCAATCTATCCTGTGGTGCTGCTCCCTGAGCCGGGGACAGGATGGGGCCCCAGACACGCAGCTCACCGCAGGCAGACCTTTAACCAGCACTGCGTGAGGCACAGCACCGACATGACAGAGGTTAACACCACCACTACCATCCCTCCATGTGCTGAGCCAGCCGGCAATTAAAGGGTTAACCCAAAACCTCAGGGTAACACACATTTTGTATTGACATATAGTTAACCCTGAGAGATCCAGAGAAGGCCGTAAAGTGCTGGGCACCCACTTGGCACTGAAAAGGTTAACCCTGGCACTGAACGGGTTTACCGGACATCCAGCCTAGCGTTGCGGAGAGCATGGCAGTGCCAGGGCCCCATACCAGCAGACCAGAGCCCCTCGGCCGGGATCATGGCAGCCGGCCCCTTGCGGCCTGTCAATGGATGCCCGCCGTCACCGGCCAGGGAAAGGCTTGGGCCCTGCGGATAAACGGATACAGAGGGCATCCGACAGTCAGCTTGACAGCCCCCGGGGCCGGCGACTCACACTCGCCCAGCCGGTCACCACACACCACTCATCCGGCCTGTCCGCCACAGGCCAGCCTGCGCTTTGACCGTGGAGACCGTGCAGACAGAGATCTGCCGCTGCCAAGCAGTGCCGGGAGACAGGAGGGAAGCGCCCCTTTAGGGATGGCAGCAAAATGAGAACAGGGAGCAGAGAGCCCGCCGCTCACGCTCACGTTATGAGCGGTATGTATGTTATGAGCGGTGGCTTTCCCCCCCCTGGAAGAATGTCTATCATTGTTACGGTGAATTGTCCTATTGTGTTCCTTTAACCCCTTAAGGACCAAACTTCTGTAATAAAAGGGAATCATGACATGTCACACATGTCATGTGTCCTTAAGGGGTTAAGGTCAAAGTAGGCAAACTGGAAACATTGTCTAAGTCAGTTATGCTTTCAGTTAGGCTATTCTGGCCTTAAATTTTAAATTCACTGTGAATTTTCTCTTTAGTGAATAACCCTGATTATCTCTAATAACAAACATTTTGGAAGGATGGGGTAAATGACTCCTGATAGCTCTTCTAATTGGAAGAGTGCTGAAAATCAAACTAACACTGCTCCTTTGTTCATTCTTCGAATGTAGCTATCAATGTTTAAATCAGCAGATATAAAGCATAATGTGGAAATTCACTATATTTACAGCAAACCCAGATTCATTCCACATCACTATTTGACACAAGCCATTTCCCGTAGGTTAGAGGGCTGCACATAAATTGATTTAGCTGTAGTTCCATGTGTGAAAATATCAAAATGGGAACTTTGTCAGAATATCTTTCAAAGTCATCAACCATATGAATAGGTTTTTATTTAACCCTTTACACGCTGCAGGGATAAGTAGCATGTTCCAAGTAATGAATAATAATGAGATTAGTAAATTACATATATTTTCATCGTTTCAACATATGTAAATAGAATGAGAGTTTTCATGAATTCAAAAAAAATCATATTTTTATTTTCATTGGTTAAGAAACATGAACTTCAACAAAGATTTTAATGAATCTTTTTAATTTATGTATGTGTGCCTTTTTAACATGCTCTATTTTTATAAATGAACCCAGCTTTGATGAATAGCAGTCATTTAACGAGCATTTAGGCATGCAGTCATTTGTACATTGGCCCATGACTGGAGGAAAACCAATTTTTTGTTAGATTTTTTTTTTATTAAATCATGCCGAGATGGGGTTGGTCTTTGTTTGTGGCCATATTATTACCTTTGTCCGGAGCAATGAGCATGCAAATGATGCAAATGGGCATTGTACAACACTGTCAAATTGATAGGCAAAGATAAACAGATAATAATCTTAATGTTCTGGGTCTCAGACTGTTCCACTAAACTGTGCCCATCCTGGCGGAAAAAGGAGGGGGAAACTTTGAGGTATCAGTGGCAAAATACAGAATGACTTACATTTTGAGTACGGTTATTAAGAATACAACATTTGTAATACTTTGCAGTGAGGTCATATATTTAGAGAGTATTTTGACAATTACATATTTTTTTACGATTAGTTGACCAAACTCTGCCTAACAGCAGAGCCCTACTTAGAAGAACTGCAGTGAGCAAATATCCCAATTCACAAGGGATCCATAAGGATAATGTGTACTACACTGGTGCCATTATAGTCACCAAACCAGGAAGTGACTTAACACAGTAAACGTTCTATAGCATTGCTGATGTCATCCTGTAAACAGAGTTTTAAGAGCACAGCAAGTTTTTTAGGGAATTGTGGTTCAATTCTAGGCTTTTCTACTATAGAAGATAAGAAGCTGAACTAAAACTCACGGAAACCCAAGTTACAAAGTTTTTATTTTTTGGGAAAAAGCGAACCTGCAGAATGTGTGGGAAAAAACGAAGTAATTATGGAACAACAGTAATTATTATTAAAAAACAAAACGTTAGATAATATTGAACAAAAACCCAAACCCACTCGTCATATCAAACATTAACCTAACTTAGTATCTCTGTTTGTGAAGTTCCACTTTGAATATATGATTTCTCTCTTGGATGATATGTATTATATACACTGCAGTGTACCTATTATATGTACTGCTCCATAGCATGAAGAGGTGATATGTGGCATCCCGCATATTATTGCATAGCTTAGTAATAATATCTATTCCCAGGACATATTTGAAACCAAGAGAATTCTCAATGTATTTTTATTCTTGTTTTTTTAATTTCATTTTGATGAAGGGAACGATCCCTCTAAGCACTTTTCATGAACTGCCCAGTGCTGAACACATTAAGAAAGGATTTTTTAAACAAGAAATAAACAAAATCAAAACCAAACCACTCAACACACTATTATGTGGGAATCAACCCATAAATAAATATAGGGGCAAACGCAATGAGGCGATATTGATGTTTAAAGGCATAAATTGTTTCCAAATATGTTCTGGACAAAATATTTCAATATTTACTGTCTACTATGAGCACCTTTAACATGATGTATGTAATTCCATGGTAGGCGGAAAAAAATTCCCCACAGAAATTACAAAATGTATTTCATATTCTTAAAAATAGTAAAAATATAACATTGGAAAAAACAGGCCCAACATTCACCATAGTATTTGCTTTACCAAACAGTTTTAGTTGTAGCTTTTACAAGTATGCCTGAAATTCAAGGATTTTACTATTACCATGACGTAAAGTCATGATTTTATTAATGACACGGAGGCGAGTATTAGCTGCACTCTTTCTTTATTTCCCTCAGCAGCAAAGAAAAAACTTTATAAATATAACAGTAGTAACATTAACAGTCTTAGGTGTATTCTTCCTAGTAACGGGAACATCCAATCAGGAACAGCCAATCAGGTTCCACTTCTCCAGCATAATAGGCTCTGTCAGCCAATCCTGTTCCTCTTTATTTGCAGTCCCGAAGTAGTAAAGTGTCCAACCGACCATGAAACTGTACAGGAAGGAGTTGTCCCTTTCGATGTAGGTTAGATTAGGCTGTAAAAGAGGAGAAATATGGTAATACCTTAGCATCAAACTGGGTGTATGCATAATCATAGGTATTTGAGCTAGTGTTTGGTCAATGTTAGTCCAAGGGGATATTATTTAATCTGTACCTACTGGTGAACGTATAGACAAAGACTATCATAGTGAAGATTCATCTGGTTGCAAGTATAACTGTAATTAATAGTCTGTGAAAATGACTTACCGTAGGTCAACTTACCCAACTCCCGTCTACCTTTCCACCGTTGCCGGGTGGGAGGGAGGGATAATACTCGCCTCCGTGTCATTAATAAAATCATGACTTTACGTCATGGTAATAGTAAAATCCTTGAATTTTATTAAGACACGGAGGCTCCTATTATGCTGGTTTAAAGCTGAGAAACTACAGTTCCTGCGAAGTGTTGTATTGGTTTGAAGTAGAAATCACGGAAGGTGGTTTCTGAGGACCAGTCGGCCGCTTTCAAAATGTCTTCCAGGCGACAACCCATGGAAGAGGCCTTGGAAGCCATTGCTCCTCTTATGGAGTGAGGAGAAAATATGGAGGTGTCAATTCCTGCCGTAGTCATGATCCATTTGACCCAGCGGGCCAGGGTTGTGGTAGACACCGGTAGGTGTGGTCTTTGGAAAGAGATGAAGAGTTCATGTTTATTTGGGTCCCGCAACGTCATGGTGCGCATTTCGTAGAGTTGTAGGCATTTAACCGGGCATAAGAGAGGCTTGTCAGGAAAGGCTGGGTATGTCACTCTCTTTGTCGAGCTTTTTGTTCTCCGTGATATATCAAAAGTGACCCCTTCTGGCGTGTAGGACCGTGCGGTGATGTCTAGCGCTCTAACATCTGAGACCCTTTTGCAGGATATGAGGCATAGGAGCATGACCAGTTTTGCCGACAGTTGTTTCAACGATAGTGATGCATTATCCGGCCAAGATTCGAGGAAAAGGAGGATAGTGGAGACGTCCCATAGCACTGAATAGCGTGGTAGCGGGGGTCGTGAAAATCTGATGCCGCGTATGAGACGGCATACCAATGGGTGGCGTCCTATCGGTGCGCCATTGATGCCTTGATGTGCGGCCGAAATGGCCGATCTGTAGAGGTTCACCGTACGGTATGCTTTGCCGTTTTCGAATAATGCAGTTAAGAACTGCAGGATCGAATTCAGAGGAGCCGATATGGGATCCAGGTTCCGTTCCATGCTCCAATTGTGCCATTTGCTCCAAGCAGATTTATAAGCTTGTCTCGTGCCGGGTGCCCATGCGCTCTCGAGAAGTTGGAGAGTTGATTCCGAAACCCCTTCGATTGCGTAGGGTTCCCGGAAACCAGCCATGCCGTGAGATGCAGTAATTCCTGTTGAATCAGGGGGTGAGGGGACCCGTCCGGGTCTTGGAGAAGATAGTTGAAGTGTGGGAGCGTGCGGGGTATGTCTACCGCCATTTCCAACAGAGAAGGAAACCATGGTTGAGACGGCCATAATGGTGCCACGAGCACTGTCGTTCCCATCTGTTGCCGTAGGTGTATTAGGCATCGGGGGATCAACGCAAAAGGAGGAAACGCGTAGTTCCTTGTGTAGGACCAGTCTTGGGTAAATGCATCTGTTGCCAGTGCTTCTGGGTCTGGTTTCCAACTGAAAAATCTGGGGAGTTGTTTGTTCAAACGGGAGGCGAACAAGTCCTTGTCCAGAGGGCCCCATAGGGATTGGATGTCTTGAAAGACCCTGGGATCCAATTGCCAATCGCTGGAATCCCTGAGGTGTCTTGAGTACCAATCCGCCGTTGTGTTGCAGAGGCCCGGGATGTACTCCGCTGTGACCGAGATGCCCTGTGCCAGGCAGAACTGCCAAAAGTCTCGTGCCAGATTCGCCAGGACCTTGGATTTCGTCCCGCCCAAGTGATTTATATAGCGGACTGCCGATATGTTGTCCATTTTCAATAAGATGGCACATCGGGCTTGAGTCGTTGAGAAACTGCGGATTGCAAAAGAACCGGCCAGGAGTTCTAGGCAATTGATGTGAAGCGTAGATTCCATTTCGGACCATCTGCCACCTGTAGAGATATTGCCACAGCGCGCACCCCAACCGTGCAAGCTCGCATCGGATTCTATTACTATGTCTGGTGTGGTGCCGAAAATGGCCCGGCCATTCCATGCTTCCATATGGGAGAGCCACCATCTGAGTTCTGTTTTTGCCTCTGTGTCCAGAGAGATCATGTCCGCGTATGAGGACCCGTCTCTCAGATGAGAGGCTTGTAGGCGCTGTAGCGCTCGATAGTGTAGAGGGCCCGGGAAGATGGCCTGGATGGAGGCCGCCAAGAGACCAATCACTCTCGCCAATTGTTTTAGGGAGATCAGGGGAATCTTTAGAGTGCGTCTGATTTCCTTCTTTATGGTGGCCAATTTTGCAGTCGGCAAGTGTAGTGTCTGTAGAGTAGAGTCCACTACGAGGCCCAAGAACTCTATGCGTTGTGTAGGGGTCAGGATGGACTTTTTCCCATTGATAAGGAAACCCAGGTTCTGCAAGATATTCTGAGTCCACGTCAGATGGGTCTTGATAATGTGGGTGGATTGACCCATGATGAGGATGTCGTCTAAGTAGATTATTAGACGAACCCCTCGACTTTGAAGTAGAGCCACCACGGGTTTCAGGAGCTTTGTGAAACACCATGGGGCTGAGGATAGACCGAATGGGAGGCAGGCGAATCTCCATTTTCTTCCTTGCCATATGAATTGGAGGAAGTTTTGGTGTTGACGTGCGATTGGTATAGTGAGGTAGGCGTCCTGTAGGTCTAACTTGACCATCCAGTCTGATGGTTGGAGGAGATCTCGGAGGCAGTGTATGCCTTCCATTTTGAAATGGTTGTAGGCAATAAAAGTGTTGAGCTGTTTCAAGTTTATCACTGGGCGGACGCCGCCGCCTTTCTTGGCAACTAAGAATAGGTTGCTCACATAGCCTGGGGTAGTCATAGGGATCTCTAAGATGGCTTGTTTGTGTGCCAATTCTGAGACCTCCTTGGAAACAAGAGAGGCGTCTTGTTGGGAGAATAACATTCCCCGTGGCGGGGAGATTTGTACTGGGAGTGACAGGAACTCTAAGGAATACCCTCTTACTGTGTTCAATACCCAGGCATCTGAAGAAATGTGTGACCATACATGGGAAAAATGTCGGAGTCTGCCCCCCACTGCCCCTAGGGAAGAAGGAAGTAGGAGATGACTTACCATAAGGTCGTCTGCTTGGTCTGGTGCCACGTGATCCACGAGCAACCCATGGCCGCCCACGTTGTGGGAAGAAGGCCGGGGTGTTGCGGTGCTCCGTGAAGGAGGTTTGTCCAGTGTAGGAGCCTCGGTTCTGTCGGAATGAACCCCTGTTAACACGGCCGGACAGACGGCTCCTGGCTCTTCCGGCCCCACCAAAAACCTTAGGGTGGAAAACTCTGCGCATGTTTGATTGCGCCTTGTCTAGGGCAGTAAAAGTATGTACAAAGGAGCCAAGCTCCTTGACAAAATTGTCTCCGAACAGGAGACCACGGGCCTGGGTGCCCGGCTCGGTAATAGCCATATTTACCAATTTTGGCTCTATCTTTAATAAGATCGCCTTGCGACGCTCTGTGGCTATCGCACAGTTGGCATTGCCGATCAGGCATATTACTCTTTGAATCCAACCACTTATGGCGGTACGATCCAAGTCTTGGTCGTTTTCGACCATATCAAAAATTTTGGTTGCTGGGCCCAATATATCCAGTAATTTATCCTGGCAATTGCGCAGGGAGAAATCCAGGCCCTTATTAGGCTTCCAGCCAGTCTTGCCCAGGAATTGGACGATTTTTGGGTCTACTGCAGGTGTTCTGCAGGCCTCGTCCGGGACAGTAGGGCGTGGGCATTCTGCCCGTAGCTTATTGCGTGTTGCCTTATTTAAAGGCTTGCGAGTCCTTGATGCAACGTATTTGGCCACATGGGCCGAAGGGGACCAGTCTGCTGACCTTGGATGACGTAGGTCATCGGGGTCGAACAGGGGTTCCCCATAGGGGTCAACTAATTTGTTTGCATCGTCTGGGACCTTAAGCTCCATGTCAAACGATTCAGATGGAGGCGTATTATGCTCTCTGAGGCCATGGTCCTCGACCATATCATCGGATTCGGGATCTGATAGATCCTCAGTATCCATGCAGTTTTCCTCTTCAATCTCGCTGAGATCTGACTCAGAATCTAGTTGGGCTTTTGCCCGTTTCCATAACCTAGCCGATTTTGCCCGGCTAGTGGCTCTTTTGCGCGGTGGTATATTAGGCGCGCCATCTGTGACAGGTTTGTAGCTGTCCATCTGTGAGATTGAAGAGTGTTTGGTTTTTGCAGTGGCCTTACGGCCAGTGTGAGGTTGTGAAGGGACCACTACTGGCAAGGCCTGGGTAACGGTCGGCTGAGCCGATTTCTGTGCCTCAAGCAGAGCCTGTGTAAGAGTCTGCGAGAAAGATTCAGACATCAATCCCATGGCCGATGTGAGGGCCTTAGTCATAACGTGAGACATAGTGTCGTCAATCAGAGACTGCATATCAGCAGTGGGAGCAAAATCAGCGGGGTTAGCCGCTCCAATTTCAGATACCCCTGAGGGTGTTGTAACACTCCCTGGTTTGGTGACAAGGGACCCAGAAGGGGTGGGTAAATCTTTCTCACCAGGCATGCTTAGTATGACACTGGTAGTACTAATAATATCTTGAGCTGAAACTAAAATGGGTTGATTAACCCAAAGGAAAACAATATACCTTTAAGAACAAAAATGAGTTACTCACATAAACTTTAAACTAACAGCAGTAATTGTCTGACCAAAGTTGGAGATTCACAGGTAATAAGTAGGAAATAGCAAGGAGAGAGCAAAGAGCCGTCCGACCGCCACTACAGCTTTAACCCAACTCCGAGGTCCGGACGTTGGGGGTGGAGCTGTATGTGAGCGCGGGAAGGCAAGAAAATGGCCGCCGCGGACGGCAGAAATGGAAAAATAGGGGGATTTAGCCGGTAAGTTGTGCTCGCGGCGAATGTGTGATCACTATAAAGTGTACACACTCCAGCGCCGCGAGCAGGGAGCCGGCATTTGAGCTCTGTGAGCTCCGCGAATGGCGGCCACTAACGGCGCCAGTAATGAAAGGGAGGGGCGCGAAGCGCCGAATGCGGTTCCAGCCGGCGTCCCCAAGCCGCTCGTTAAATTAGGCTCTGGGAACGGGCTGGACCGCGGAAAGGATTAAAGGCAAGAAAATACAGCGAAATTAGAATGAATCAATAAATGAATTCAAATAACAGTAAAATACAATAACGGTATAATACTAATAGTAGTAAAAGAATAATAGTAATAATAATAATAATTAATAATAGTAAAATGATAATAATAATGATATAATAATAATGATATAATAATCCCACAGTTAAGGAGCTGAGGGATCAGGTATACTTAACTGAGGGAGCAGCAAAGAAAGAGGAACAGGATTGGCTGACAGAGCCTATTATGCTGGAGAAGTGGAACCTGATTGGCTGTTCCTGATTGGCTGTTCCCGTTACTAGGAAGAATACACCTAAGACTGTTAATGTTACTACTGTTATATTTATAAAGTTTTTTCTTTGCTGCTGAGGGAAATAAAGAAAGAGTGCAGCTAATAGGAGCCTCCGTGTCTTAATAAAATCTTTATTTTAATATAACCTTTGCTTAAAGGAACACTATAGAGTTAGGAATATAAATGTGTATTCCTAACGCTATAGTGACCTGTTAAGTGTTTAGGCTCCATCTTGAAAGATGTAAAATATAAGTTTAGTTACTTTTCCTCCCGTGTCGTGATGCTCTGTATGTGGCTGCCCCCCTTCTTTTTGACTGTGATCTACGAGATTGATGATTTCAGCCAATACAATGCTTTCCGATTGTACGTAGCGCGACGCCAATCAGGATCTGATAGATCTGATAGAAATAGCAGAGTTTTACTCAGTTTTTTTTTTTTTTTTAATGGAAGCGCCTCTGGTAGCTACCTGAGGAATTTAAACCCTGCAATGGAAACAATGTCTTTCTGCAGAAGAGCAATGTTTTCCACCGGCAGGGAAAAGACTAGAGGGGACCGGCACCCAGAACACTTCAGTGTGATTAATATTTTATTAATGAAAACAACCCAGTAGTGAAGGGGTGAACACAACTGAACCTGATTAAAACAGGAGAAGAGGAAAACGAGTCATATGCCTAGGCCTAATGCATTTCACACCAAACATTTTACTGAATACAGCCCACTGTAGTGCTTATGGTGCCCTCCCAGGGTAACTAGTTATCTAGTTGAACAATTTACCAGGGATTCACTGGGCACTTTCAGCCTACTCTGCAGATAGAAAGGGACAATGCCAGGGGACTGTAGGCACTATTATCAATTAAATGAAATTGTTAAATTACCTAGAATGTCCCTTTAATGACTCCTACCCTAAGACTCCACCAAAGGAGGCATAGCCTTGCCTCTCTATGAAAACCTTGGGATCAGTTTTTTGTATTGGTGAGTGAAAAAAATCTAATTGCCCAGTTCAGATTTATTGGCATCATCAATGCAAATTCTTCAGATAATTTTGTGAAACGTTGTTCCTGTAAATTGTTAGTGCACAACTTATAGGGCCACTGTAGGTTTGAATTGATCCATGTATACATAGTGAGCCGGAAGTGGTGCTAGGGTTCAAAACTTGAGCTTTATCCCAAAACAAAATACAAAATACAACAATAACTCTCTCAAGGCACCCCTTAATAGTACAGTAAAACACACAAAAATGTATAAATAAGAAAAAGTTCCTGTTTTTGTTTTACATTCCCATGCTGTGCAGCTTCTGAAGTCCCCTAGCATACCTCCCAACATTGGTGGACAGGGATAAGACTGGACAGCAGGAAGTATATCAGTGAGACAATGTTTGATGACATGGTGGGGCGTCAGTCTGATGTTCATTCTTGCCAGTCTGACCAGTAGAATTAAGAGTAAAACTCTTAATTCTGTGCAGCGCAAGCGCGTTTAATGATGCACAAATTGGGGAACTCTGGACAACAAATCCAGAAAGGCACCATAGGAGCCCATAATTGTTACTACCTTGTCAAATATTGGACCACTGGGGTGTGTGCAGTAGTCTGCGATGTGATTCCTGCACAATTACCTTTCTATAACACTAATAAGACTTTTCTTTTGCGAATGTTTTGCGGAGCACAATGTTATTCGTTTTTTTCTGTTGGAATGGTTCTGTGGGCATTGAGTGACTTTGGTTAAACCAAACTGTCATTAGCAATATGTAACCATTAATAAACATGGAATTATTAAATCCTTTTTGTTTCTTTGTTAATTTCTCTGCTGTGATGGAATGGAAAGGCATAATGACATCACGGGTTGTCTCTTTACAAATAAATGGAAAGAATAATGAATATAAATAGCTTCTGAAAATCAAGCTTGGATATGTGAATATGAAGCTTACAGACAATGCTAGTAATAGGAGATACATTTAGCATAAATATATTTCTTATGACTTGCCATTGTAAATGTAATAATACAATGCAGGAAATCGATTTGCTTGACTTACGCTTGGATTTTAGTTTCTGAAACTGTAATTGATGCTGTGGTCAGGCTGTGTACAATTAGCATACTAAATGCTGTTTGTGTGTAAGTACACCAAGATGGAGGGTTTAAATGGGAAACGGTTCCAGGATACTTTAAGCACCAAAACAACAAGTTAAACTCCATTGACTAAATACAAAAACATAAAAAAACACTGTTTAGTAGATATACCCCAAATTAAAACATGCATGTTTTGCACAGTTTGCAAAAGTAAGAGTTATCTTGTCTGTAACCTTTGCAAGTCCTTCTTTTCTTCCCAGCCCAGACGTTTGTGGCTGTACAGTCACAGATTTGCCAATGCAGTTCTATGAGAAGTCCTTGCAAGGCAGGTGCTATGGGCAATTGCTGCCTCTTGAGCTTAGATCCACTGAGCTGAACAACCAGGAAGTAACAGCGACAGTTGCTTGAGTGACAGTCATGGGGATGTAACAATGTTGATTTGTAAAATGTCAATTTCTATGAAAATCTACACTTTGTGTAAAATAATAATAAAACAAAATAGAGAACACACTTCACACATAAAGCACTTAAACAATCTAAAGTGCTTTAGGAGTCTCTTTAACGCAACAATTTTGGTGCAAAGATCATGCCCCTATAGCCTCACTGTTCAATTCTCTGTAATTTAGGAGTTAAATCACAATTGTTTTGTTTATGCAGCACTATCAAACCTCCCCTGGTTGTAACTCACACAGCCTACATGAAAAAAATATATAGTTTAGTTTTCAATCATTTCAAACTGGACAGTGTGTTTACTTTAGAAGTTCTTATCTCCACTCCTGCTCTGTTGATTGAACTTATAAAATGCACATCTGGCTGTTGCAGGCTCTTTTTGATAGTTGATTATCAATATTTTATAAAATGATGTCATTAACTTAACAGGCTATTAACTTAACAGTGTAGGCTCTTTTTCATGAAGTATGCAGGTGGGCTGTATGAGTGTAGACAAGGGGTGGTGCCACTAGGGCTGCATAAACATAGTGATTGGACTCCTAAATGGCAGAGAATTGAATAGTTAGACTGCAGGGGCATGATCTGTACACCAAAACTGCTTCATTAAGCTAGAGTTGTTTTAGTGCTTATAGTGTCAGTTTCATATCATGTTTATATATATATTTTAGACCTAAAAAATAAAACAATATATTGGTATTCACACTGCTGTATTCATATCTGTCCTGAACTTGAGTACCCCAGCCATTGCACCATGTTAATAATTGTTAGAAGTGCGTCCCTTTTCTGACATTGAACATAGTGGAAAAGAAGGAACAGAAACTGGAAGAGGAAGTTATCAAAGTGTTCAGTTCTAAAAGCAGATAAAAGTACTAAAAGTAGAGCGATCACCATAAGAACCAGTGGAATTAACAGGCATATTCTATTAATTACTCCTCTTTGTTTACATGTTTGCAAATTGTTTTAAAACAGAACAATTTGATAAACCTCCTCACAGTGTATCCATTATCCTCCTCATTTGCATTGTGTGCCATGTCTGTGCCTGGACTGAACAGGATTACATTTATATATTTAAAAGGAAACAGAGCATTATATGAAAAAATAGCACAAATTATAGTTGATTATCAATATTTTATAAAATGATGTAATTTTTAGAGAAGTACATTTTCCTTTCTAATTGTATACCCTGCAAGCAACCTGCTCCGTGCATATGTGTTTTTAAAGCAGCACTGTCGCCCTCCACCACAGAAAAATGACTATTTCACAAAGATAGAATCTCTATGAACTCTCTATGTCTCATGACATATACAGAGACAAAGTAGGGACTACTTTGTCTCTGTATATTTCCTCCAGGAATTGGCTTTGTCTATGCAGGATCCCGCGGGATCCACCATAGCCCTCAATGCTGTACTTTCGCACATGCGCGAGAGTACAGCAGTTATGTTGGCTGATAGGACCGGCCAGATGAAGATAGCGGTGCCCACAAGGGACAGGTTGATGTAAGTTAATCTCACCTATATTTCACCCCCGGCCACCGGACCACCAGTAGGGATGTCATCATCGGGGGTCTTTGCAAATTCTGCAAAGTCACCAGATGCTGATAGTACCACTTAAACTTCTTATTCACCCAGTCTAAATGCCCAGATCACACCTATTCATCTCACGGCACAAATCTGGCCCTATTAAACAACAATAGGGTGGTTATGAGCCTATTTATTTAGAAAAGCTTTAAAATTTGTATGTCAAGGCTGTAGATGGCAGTCTGTGGTCTTCATTATAACCTGGAACATCCTTGACGTTTTTGTTTTTTGGTAAATGTGCCTATCAATCAATAAGTGCTGTTGTCCCTTTAACACTCAGTGAGTTACAGCAATGAGCAAATAATCCCATAATAATTTGTGCGCACTCTCCAAACCGGATCTCATCAATGGATCCTGCAGTAGATAAAATCTGCTTTGTGTCATGCATGTAAACATAAAACACATACACAGTTTCACATTGAAGTACATACAATAAGTGGAATTTCTCACTCTGTTATTATTTAACTGTAATGCATCTTCCTCTTGTCCATCCGTATCCCTTTAAAGCAGCCCTTGAGTTTAATATGAATATCTTGCTCTGCTATGATTTCTAATGATATCTGAATAATTAATAATGTATGCAAAATATTCTCAATAATCACAGAACAAACAATGTCAGCATCAGGAAAACTACTTTGTTGTGCATCTGCAAGAAACTCAAAATAGCAGGTCCTTTTAATTTATAACGAATGTACATTATAATAATGAATCTGGTGGTATCACACATTGTGCATTATTTACAGCTAATTAAGCCACATTTATTAATTTGAATATAATTTCTGTTTCAGGCAATCTTATTCATGACGACTTAACTAAGTGGGACCAGCAATGTAGAATAGGTTAGCTGTTTACTAGGTAATTAATTCTAATTGAGCTACACAGGTTTTAAAGCACATGAAAATTATATGTAAAGAAATGTATTAAAGGGACACTATAGTCACCAGAACCAGTACAGCGTAATATAGTGTTTCTGGTGTCTATAGACAGTCCCTGCAGCCCTTTTAATGTAAACACTGCCTTTGCTGAGAAATGGCAGTGTTTTCAATGCTGGCTAGTAACACCTCTAGAGGTGCTTCCGAGTCCAGTACTGCACAGTGTTCAGCACCGACGTTCAGCGTCTCCATGCTCTGCATGGAGGCTTCCCATAGAGATACATTGAATCAATGCATTTCTATGAGGAGATGCTGATTTCTCCGAGTGTGTTTTGCTGTGCATGCGCAATAGCCTCCCAATGCTTTCCTGTGGAAAAGCATTAGATTGGATGAGACCATCAAGATTGATGATCTTACGATGGAGACAAAACCAGCCATGGTAAGAATGACACGGCATGGGAGAAAAGGTGAGCATAAATACCTTTTCTTCGCAATCGGATCGGGCCGGGGATCTAAACATCCATACCAGGACTATAGTGTCAGGAATACATGTTTCATGTTCCTTTAAGGGACACTAACACGCAGACAGGACAGAGTAGAGAGAATTGCAATACCGATCCGTAGAATGGTTGGGTTATGCAAAAAGGGATAGTCAAAGGTCGAGGTCGAGGTCAAGGGAAACAGAAAGACGGAATAACGAGAGACAAAGCCAAGTATCAGTGACCAGGTAATCCAAATAACAAGTGCAACGATCAATGGTAAATCAAAGACCCACAACAGGGCACTGATGCAAGGGAGAGGTTAGCTTATATACACACAGGGTGTGTCCGATTGGCTAATCTCTAATTAGTGTTAATCACAACACGTGGGAGGAGTTTCTTCCCTTCCTTGTGGTCTCTGAGGTCATCACTGTGTGCTGGGTCACATGACCGGGTGCAGCAAACATATAAGGAAGCTGCTCTGGAGCTTGCAGCATCAGACGCACTGCCAGTCTGGAGACAGGGACCAGATGATGCCGCGTGCGGCGCGGGGGCAGAGCACCTGACACACTCCAAGCACCGTAACAATTACTGCTTGTTGTAGTGGTAATGGTGCTAGGAATATATTTTTGAACCTTTACCTTTAAATTCAGTGGTATTTTTTTAATCTCTCAAGATTCTCCCTTAATCTGACACTTGTCATGTGGGGAAGTCTTGTTTGCACATGGCGCCGTCTAAGTATTAAACTCGCTAAGGGTTAGATCATGGGATCAAAGATCTAGTTAAAATATTGCTTAAAGGGACACTCTCGGCACCATAAACACTATAGCTTAATGTAGTAAAACATTGCCTTTTCTGTGAAATAGAGGTGATTCCTTTTATAATCCTGCAAATTTTGCAGGACTTCTGCTGGGCTTCATGTATGGGCATCTGTTAATCCAGTAGAAGCCATAGCTTCTTACAGCAGTAAAAGGCACAAGGTTGAGAGGAGGAAACCCTGAACAACTAGCAGGTTTACACTAATCAGCCAAAAAATGAAAACCACTGACAGGTGAAGTGAATAACATTGATTATAATTGTTACAATGGCACCTGTCAAGGGTTGGGATATTTAGGCCAGCAAGTGAGCAGTCAGTTCTTAAATATCATGTGTTGGAAGCAGTATAAATGGGCAAGCGAAAATATCTCAGTTTCTTTGACAAAGGTCAAATAGTGATGGCTTGACGACATGGTCAGAGCATCTCCAAAATGGTCTTGTGGGTGTTCCCAGTGTGCATTGGTTAGTACCTACTAAAAGTGGTGCAAACAAGGGCAACCAGTGAACCGGCATCAAGGTCATGGCTCGTTGATGCACGTGGGAAGCAAAGAATAGCCCAACTGATCCGATCACGCAGAAGAGCAACTGTAGCTCAAAATTTTAAGAAATGTAAGCTTGGCCATGATAGAAAACTGTCAGAACACACAGTGCATTGCAGTTATTTGCGTATAGGGTTGCATAGCTCATGATGACCCCTGTCAACCTCCAAAAGTGACTTCAATGGGGATGGAAGCATCAGAACTGGACCAAGGGGCAATGGAAGAAGGTAGCCTGGTCTGATGAATCATGGTTTCTTTTAGATCAGTTGGATGGCCAAGTTGTTAAGGAGACGAGCAGGATGCAGAGACGAGCAGGATGGTTTGAGAAACATGACAAAGTAATGTTGCCTTTGCCTCTAAATTCCCCAAATCTCAATCCAATTAATCATCTGTGGGATGTGCTGGAACAACAAATCCGATCCATGAGGGCCCCACTGCGCAACTGTCAGGATTACAAGTTGATCCAGCACGCAGTACTGTGTCACACCTAGGACTAAGGATAACGTATAACCAGACCTTAGAATGGACCTTAGAATAAATACCCCTCCTGTGGATCCGATTGGCTGTAACCGGCCTTTGACCCCAAAGGCAATTACCAGGTTTCCATGTGTATGATTGCTGATCGGCACAACTTTTCCTGTCAGGACAGTAAATTAACCACATTTTTATGTGCGGATGAATACGTGACAGCAACTTGCAGGACTTAAAGAATCTGCTGCTAATATCTTGGTGCTGAATACCACAGGACACGTTCAGAGGTTTTATACTACTGCCATTCATAGGTAAAGTTAAGGGAATTTCCTGGCTTTCCCTGTTGATCCATAGCTAACCTTCAGGCCATGAGCACTGATTTCCCCAATGGCCAGTATGTGCCATCTCTACAAAAAGGAGTGCCATAGGAACAACACATGAGAGAATGTTCTATTTGCACGGCAGAAAGCTAAGTTCTATTAGTTTCTCGATGTAGTCCATCAGAATCTGTGGATAACTGATCTCTTCATACAATGATGTGCAGTTTTACATGTATTTTATCTTCTTTTGGGACCTCTGCTTTCTACTTTTTCTCCTTACCTATGTCCTTCTATGTCTTTCCATTTATTTGATTCCCATATTCCTACTCCTGTTATGTCTCCCTTCTGTATGTCTCTCCATGCCCATTTGTTTTGCATCTATCCATCTATTGCATCTATCTGACTCCTGTATGTCTCTGCATCTCATCCCAATTTGTATTTCTTCTATCTCCCCATCTATTGTCCTCATCTTTCTTCCTACTTCTGTGTTTCTCCCCATCTCTGCCCTGCTCCTGTGTATTTGTGTCTCTGAAATCTTTCCATACTCATTTATATCTCCCAATCTTTCCCTCATGTGTATATGTAGTAAGGCACACTCAATATTTTTGCCACTTAACATCAGCTTTATTTTTTTTTTCGGACCATTTCTATGACCGCGCAATTTGGAACCAGCGTCATACATAAGTAGGAATTAAAGGCTAATAAGAAAAAATAAAATAAAACTCTAACCTAGTGAGCATCTTTTCAGACAATTCTTTAATAATAACTGACTCTGTAAGGTTTCGTATAACATAAAGTATAGCATAATGTTACCTTAGCATTGTAATTATTTGTCAGAAAAGATGCGGTTCACTTAGTTTAAAATTGTCACCAAGTCAACTTCCCATCTAAATTAAAACAGTTTCTTACCATTTGTTCAAGCAAAGCTAAATTTAACAAGAATAATAATATATTTAAATGGATGCTCGTCGCTGGCTGTTAGCGAGAGCATTTGGGTAAATCACACGTAATACTAATTAACCTACCACTAGAGGGGTCATTCTAAATGTGAATGGAATCTCAGTTCCAACATAGTGACTTTGCCACTGTAAGAAGCTGAAGCATACATGGTATTTGTAAAAAAAATAATAAAAAATTGCCAGTTATATTTGAGCTGAAACACAAACAGTAAATATGAACAGAAGTGTAAAAGTTATGTTAATCTCCATAATTCCAGTTTCTAGCTTATTTTCCCAAGGGCTCTACTAGAAGAATGCATATATATACCATATTTTTTATGCATATAAACAGCGTTGTGTAAAAGGTCACTGGCTCAGTGTTTATGTGTTTATTATTTGTATTTATGATCGCAGTGATGCACATGATAAATCTTGGTTAATTTATGGGCTGTATCCTGTTCTGTAGTTAATTAGATAGTATAGTGGGTTATTTAGTATTCTAAATGAAATAAAGTGTTTGGTATAACACAAAGTGTAGTAAAATTGTAGGCAATGTTTAGTCACATATAGGAATTATAAAGAAGCACAAGTATGTGGATAGTCTGGAGTCCTAGGTGATTTGGTTTTGAAATATACCACAAGCATAATTTTGTGGAGAAAGATGTATGCAGGAGATTTTCAGAACTCTTAAAAAAATGCCAAGTGAAGATTTAGAGAAGGGGCCTATGATGGAAGGAGAGCCTGGATCATAAGACCACAAGACATTAGACAATGTCATACCAGTTTTTATGGACTGCCCTGGGTTTACGGATCACCTAACTCTGGTGGCCATTGAGAACTTGTATGAAAGGCATGATTGTATTCTGTTTCATCTATGGTTAGTTATGCATTTGTATATTTTTTTTAAATTTTGCTATATGTTTTATGTATACAAAACTTCTTTGCTTCTATTATGACAGCTATCTCCATCATTTGCAAACATAAAGATGAAAAGTGAGGTGATCAGTATCAGAGGTAATAGGTAATATGAAGTGCATTGCAGTATAATGATGACTTGGAATCACAACATCTACTCCTCTCTTCAAGGTGGACTAGAAACTTTGGAGCAGAAAACCTATTGAGAAATCCCCTATAATTTGCGTTTCTCTGTTAAAAAAAATAATAATAATTTTATGCCCCGTTTTCTTTTAAATATATTAAAGATTTATCAAATTACATAATAATCCAGTTCAGATAATGCAAAACCAGGGCAAACGTTGCAGATAGGGAGGAGAAATGGAAACATTGTTTAATTTCCCACTCAATTCAAAGAACACTGTTTTCTGTTCATAATTTCCTTGCACAATCTCAGTTTTCAAAGGCCTGAAGGTTTGAAGGTGGCGAAGTCTTCTTGAGCTACCTGCTGCATATGATACAGTGGCTCACTCTACCATTCTGTCTTCCCTGACAAACCTTAGCATTACAGACCTCTCATGGCTCACAAATAGTGATGTCGCGAACATAAAATTTTCCGTTCGCGAATGGCGAACGCGAACTTCCGCAAATGTTCGCGAACGGGCGAACCGCCATAGACTTCAATAGGCAGGCAAATTTTAAAACCCACAGGGATTCTTTCTGGCCACAATAGTGATGGAAAAGTTGTTTCAAGGGGACTAACACCTGGACTGTGGCATGCCGGAGGGGGATCCATGGCAAAACTCCCATGGAAAATTACACAGTTGATGCAGAGTCTGGTTTTAATCCATAAAGGGCATAAATCACCTAACATTCCTAAATTGTTTGGAATAACGTGCTTTAAAACATCAGGTATGATGTATCGATCAGGTAGTGTAAGGGTTATGCCCGCTTCACAGTGACAGACCAAACTCCCCGTTTAACACACCGCAAACAACCGCAAACAGTCCATTTGCACAAGCGCAAACTCTCCATTTGCACAAGGTTGTATACCAAGCTAGCCATGTCCCGTTCCTTGTCCTCACTGATGTCATTGAAGGTCTCTTCCTCCACCCAGCCACGTACAACACCAAGGGTCCCCGAAAGGTGACAACAAGCCCCCTGTATTTTTTTTTTTAAATGTACTGTTACACCAGATATGAGTTGCACTGGTGTGACACTGTGCCCTGGCAGGCCCTGAAACGCACACGTGTGAAGGAAACTGACTGCTATTATATTACAGTCAAAAAAGTTTATTTTTTTTAAATGCAAGCTATTGTGACACCAGATAAGAGTGGTGGCACTGGGACCACCTTAAAAATATTGGATATCGCTAAAAATCATGATCACTATATACTTTCTCTACAAACCTCTAAAACGAACCAAACTACTCATCCATCCACTATACCACTTTATCCCACCTAGAACTAGTGCCCAGTTAAAATACTTGACTCTTACTTACCCACACTCAGTCATGCTACACACATTTCACCACTACTCTCACTGAATCCCTCTGACTACGGCTAAATTCATCTTCTACATCAGAACATTACTCCTAAGATTGGGTTGTATCCATGTCTCGGGTCTTTCATTTAGAATAGGGGCAGCTTCGGTCTCCTTCAACACTGACACTCCAGTGCATATTATTAAAAGATTGGGCATATGGAAATCCTCAGTCTACAACTGATATATTCCTCATCCCGAGAAAGAAATTAGGAAAGCTTTTAAAAATTTGGCTTTGTAAATTTGATGCAATAAGTGTGTTTTTCTTTAATACCTTTTCACCCTCTTTGCATGAACCCGATTTACATATATTACTAATATGTTTCTGAACATATATATTATATTATTCACTCACTCACTCTCTGGGCCGGCCTAAGACATCATGCTGCCTAGGTCCAAAGATAAAGGACTATGGAGAATAATGTATAATAAACATAGGTTAGTGGCTATGGGGGGGGGGGGGTAATGTATAATAAACACAGGTTACTGGCAATGGGAGAATAATGTATAATAAGCACAGGTTACTGGCTATGGGGAGGATAATGTATAATAAGCACAGGTTACTGGCTATGGGGAGGATAATGTATAATAAGCACAGGTTACTGGCTATGGGGAGGATAATGTATAATAAACACAGGTTACTGGTTGTGGGGGGGATAATGTATAATAAACACAGGTTACTGGTTGTGGGGGGATAATGTATAATAAGCACAGGTTACTGGCTATGGGGAGGATAATGTATAATAAACACAGGTTACTGGCTATGGGAGGATAATGTATAATAAACACAGGTTACTGGCTATGGGGAGGATAATGTATAATAAACACAGGTTACTGGCTATGGGGAGGATAATGTATAATAAACACAGGTTACTGGCTATGGGGAGGATAATGTATAATAAGCACAGGTTACTGGCTATGGGGAGGATAATGTATAATAAACACAGGTTACTGGCTGTGGGGGGGGGGATAATGTATAATAAACACAGGTTACTGGTTGTGGGGGGATAATGTATAATAAAAAATAGAAATCCAGCGCACTCACTTATCAACTAAACAGCTACTTTGTTGCTGACAGATTTGACTAGTTTTATTAAAAACACGTAATCTAGGCAAAAAGTAATGGGTTTAGTTACACTATATGATCATACATTGCATAAGCCTGCCACAAACGTCAATGTACCCCATCTTTGGCAGGTCCAACTCTCACTGCCAACTGTCTACTAAATGAGCTACTCACTTGGGGAAATCCTTCCATCTCGAGTTCTCTGCAGTACAAGGCTTAAATAGGGTCCTGAGATGAGACACCTGTGACAGGGGGCGGTGCAAAACCAAGGAGCTGGCTGGACTCCTAAATATATATGGGAAAACAAGGGGCTGGCTGCACTCACCTAAACATGCTTAAATGGGGTGCTGCTGGGGGCCAATATATATATACTGATCATATAGTGTAACTAAACCCCCATTATTTTTTGCCTAGATTAGGTGTTTTTAATAAAACTAGTCAAATCTGTCAGCATCAAAGTAGCTGTTTAGTTGATAAGTGAGTGCGCTGGATTTCTATTTTTACTGTACTTATTGGCCCCTAGCAGCACCCCATTTAAGCATGTTTAGGTGAGTGCAGCCAGCGCCTTGTTTTCCCATATATATTTAGGAGTCCAGCCAGCTCCTTGGTTTTGCACCAGCCCCTGTCACAGGTGTCTCATCTCAGGACCCTATTTCTTTCTTTCTTTCTTTCTTTCTTTCTTTCATTCTTTCTCTCTCTCTCTCTCTCTCTCTCTCTCTCTCTCTCCCCCCTTCTCACCAGTTGAACTACAGTGATTAACACAATGTGTTTGCATGTAAAGTGATATTCTGGTGTAGTCTGTGATACCATAGAACCATGTAAAGTAAACCACCTTCAATTTGAGACTGGAAGATCATAAATATAAATATCATAAATCTTACTGTTCCCTCTTGCAAGCCAAGTAGCCATTGTAGTTTGTGTTATGACATCAGATATACATTTGGGAGCTTACTAACATTCTGTGATACTGAAGATAACCCTGAGACCGGCAACCTTAGTTCCTGGGGTGTTTGAATCTGGAAAGGGGGAGACAAAAGATCTAGGCGGAAATCCCTGACCGTACTCAGAACCCACGCATCTGTGGTAATCCTGCCCCACATATCAACAAATAAGGCCAGTCTGCCACCACATTTATAGGGGAAAAAAGGGGGTTGGGGGTACTCACCATATGGACGTCCTTGTGAGGGCTGACCACGACCTCTCTGGTTCTGCCATGGTTTCCCGCGTGAAGGGAAGAAGGGAGCAGGCCAGTATTCTTGGTATGCCCGAGGGGCAGCAAAGGAACCTCTGTGAGTCTGCGAGGACCTCGAGCTCCACGGCCGTGCGGACGGCTCCTATACCTCCCGGCCCCTTGGAATACCTTTGGGCCGAAGACCCGTTTCAGGTTGGACTGAGCTTTATCTAGGGCGGTGAAGGTGCGTACAAATGAACCTAAGTCCTTATCAAAGGATTCCCCGAAAAGCATGCCCTTAGCGGCAGGTCCCGGCTCCTTGACCGCTAGGTTTACCCATTTAGGTTCAATCTTAAGCAAGATGGCCTTGCGGCATTCTGCCGGCATGGCGGTATTTGCATTGCCTAAAACGCATATCAGTCGTTGGACCCAGCCAATAGCCTCATCAAAATTAAGCGGGGTCTCCCCTGCCTTAGCTGCCTCTAGGAGCTCGTAGAGCTTGGCAGCAGGCCCCAGAGTGTCCAATATTTTGTCTTGGCAATTGTGGACTGAAAACTCCAGCCCTTTTGGCAAAGAACTGGAAAATCTGAGGAGTTTTCTATACACCGCATCAGTTACTGAGTGCCTTGGGTCTTCAGCCCTCAGCTTGCTTTGCCCCTCTTTGGACAGCGGGATGCGCATAGCGATGTGCTCGGGCGGGTCCCATTCTGCCAAGCAAGGACTTCTGGATTAAACAGGGGGTAACCCTGCGGATCACAGATACCCTGCCCCCCACTCGGAGGTAATGCCGAGGCGTTGGAACCCACTGCAGCATCGGAGTCCCCTTCCTCATAGGAGGCGTAGTCAGGGACATCCAAACCCGTCTCCCCACTCTGATTGGAATCCTATCCTTTATTGTCATGGCTACGTGCCCTTTTCCAGGTTCTGGACGATTTTGCCCAGCCAGCGGCTCACTTGCGCGGTAACACGCCGTCTTGGATGGCCAGAGGCACATCAGTCAGGGCAGGAGGCACCTGCGTCACATTGGTGGGAGAGACGTGCCTGGTCTTCGATACTTCAGTTCTTCCCAACCTTATAGATATTCTTGCGTTCAGCTTTTAGGAGCATTGATAGTGTAGGTGTCTGAGGCTGCTGAAATAGTTATTACTTATTTTAATTCACCTCTGTTATTTGGCCACATGTCCATTAAGATATTCTGAACTTGATCTAGTTGCTTTCATATTGCTTGGTCTCATAAACCAACACAGCTGTCAATACTTGTGTGATTAGCAATAGAAGAACATTTTAAAGGATATGATTCAAGGTAAGGCTGGGGATTTACCTTTGTTAATTGCATTGTAATAAATTTCCTACAACATTTTGTTCAGGAACGAGACTAATAGTATGATACGTTTCGATGCTTGAAAAGGCCTGTAGAAAAACAAACATGGCAAATTATCTATCTCTATTGCAGAACAAACTATTAGTATGGTATATTATGTCTACAATTCTTAATGTTTATGGAAAAAAAAAGATTTACTTGTTTTGTGTTGACAGGTTCTCTTTTAGGACAATTAGTGGTCTAAGTCCAGGCGTCCACTACCCTAGACAATTCACACATCCACTGTAGCCACATTTGTGTGTGCTACAGCAGAACATGCATTATATGTGTTTCATCATGGAACATGCATATATATCAAATATACCCACACACACATACAGATTGGGTTTCCCCTCCCAAAATGTTCACAGATGGCTAGATTTAAAATAAGTACAATAGCGTCTACTCAGTCTTTATATACACTCACCAGATGGAGTTACCTTGGGTCCCGTTAATTGGGTGCTGGAACATTAATCACCGTGTGGTATCCATACATTGAGAAGAAAGTTGTATATAATTACTTTTCCATGTGTGTAGGAAGTGTCTATGTCTAAATAACAAACCATGAAAGTGATAGCATATAGTGCAAATGGTATATAAAAGTGTAACAATAATTACAGCTATAGCAAACATTTGTAGAAACAGTCATTTTTCTTAACCCCTAGTACCTAAACTGGTTTGTAGGTATAACCGCAGTCTGTGCAATTACTTGATATTGTCTGGATGTCATTATCCAGAGTCCAAGCACACAGGGGTCCCAAAGTGGGCCCTTTAGCGATCAAATATACATCATGTGTAGATGGAGGAGGTATTCTCCGTCTATCTATAAAAAGTTATTAAGGTATACTTTTTAGAACATGTGTTTAATACTACTTGGTAATTATATTCTTTTGTTTATGTTTGATATGATAGTTTGCTGCATACAACACAAGTAGCTTATGGCTCCGAGTTCAATGAAACAATTTTGTAGTGACGTGCATCGCCTGGCGCAATATAACACTGTCACCCTCTGGCAGTAATAGTAGAGATACTTTGTTCTTACAATGAAGCCTTTTTTCAAATTAGTTACTTATTGTACCATAGTTAGAACACCAATTCTAATACCTTGTAGACGTGTATTAGAAAATCCCACTTTTATATTATTATTCAACTACCCAGGAGATAAGGAGAATCATGTGAAGGTGCATTGGAGTTTAATGTTGCATTGTAATTAAAGTTGAGCTGCTAATTTGAAGATGGAGGGTTGTGTGCCTCATGGACCTGGTTCTATCACTCATTCTCATTATTTCTGTTCAATCCTAACCCCTTGTTTATCCCTGAAAGAAATCTTCCATTAGTAATCAGCTAGTTGGTTTCACCAGATTCCTTCACATCCAGTGTTTTCAGTCTTGCTAGGAACCTACTCCAGAGTAATTGGCCATCTATATTACAAGCAATTCTACAGGTCCTTTTTCAAATGAGAATTTAGTCCTTGAGAGGAGCTTTTTTTGACTTGCAAGTTCTAGAGCACTTGTTCCCAAGCCAGTTTTCAAGACAAATCAACAATCCAGTTTTTGTTTGTGTTTTTAGATTGTGAGCAGGGTTAGGCAGGGCCCTCTTCATCTACTGTATCAATATGTCAATCATGTTTTGTCAGAATTAAGTGTTTGGCTTGTTTGCCTATTGTACAACACTGCAGAATATGTTGGCCCTATATAAACAATTAAAACTGTCTGTCGGTAATGTCAGTAATTGAGACATTTGTGTCAGTAATGATAAAAATCAAAGAAAGATTTAAACCAAACTGTAGTAGATTTTAAGAGCTCTGCCACATGCTTGCAGGTCAAAGGAATGGAATAGGTGAGACAAAAATCACAGAAAGGAGTACATTACTACAGTGTAAATAGTATCGTGTATGAATAGATTAAGAGGTTGTGGCGAAGCTCCAATGCTCGACCAGGAGAACAGCTCTCTTAATCTTGCAAAGTTGTTGGTAGTTAATAGCAAACATCAATCTAGACTTGATGATGGGTGACGACAAGGACATTTTATTAGGATTACACACACACACATATTTGATACCCATACCCCCAGCATGGAGCCGTTAACTGCACAATGGTGGTTCCATCCAGGTGACCCTGTGTCTGGGAGATGATCAGATAAAACACTGCTAATTTAATTAATCTCCAGACACATAGGTGCGTAACATGAATATCCCCTATAAGAATCTGAAAACCAATAATATTCCCAACCTATTTGGAAACCCTGAATAGTTCATCCCTGAGCACCCAATCTGGCAAAATAGAGTTCTAATCCCATTCTCATGGTGGAAACACCACCCGATAGAAGATTTGATCATCTGCTGCAGAGAGTCAGTCCATGGAATAGTTCCACACAGCAGGCCCGAGGTAGCACTGTTCTCCCGGAGAAATTAAACAGCAGTTTAAGATGATTGGGTGGCTCGCTTTCAGGGTGCTTAGGATGGAAGAGTCTGCACGGGGGAGAGGAGCCATAGCCGTGTAATTAAAGCTCTTTTGATACAGTTAATAGTGTTTCTTCAAAGAGGTAAACAGCGTTAACACATTCATTAGGACAAGAAACTCGTTCCCGCACTACCAACTCTCATCTGCAGGATTTTTCACGGGCTGCCCCAATTCTTTGGCATTCACTACCCCATGCCATCAGATTTTTCCCTAGCCTCCAGTCCTTTAAGAAGTCTTTAAAAACACACCCCTTTAGGAAAGCTTACCATCTTCCCGGGTGCCCTCACAACTTCCCTCACCTCCATAGCCCAGCTCACTCACTTTACTGCCCCTGTTTCGTTCTTCCAGGCCACTTTTACTGGCTTATTTCAACACAGCCATCTTATCCATCAATCACTACCACCTCTGACAAGCTGGTATTTCTCGTGTTTTTCTTTACCCCTTCATCATAAAGCTTATTTAAGCATGAATTTGTTTGCCTCTTGTCTCTCTTATATTGCATCTGTCTGCATTACTTGTTGTCAAATATCCTCATTTTATAATTGTAATGTGCTGCAGTATATGTTGGCTCCATATAAATGCTAATAATAATAATAATAACACAATTTGTACTCATTGGTTATCGGTTCGATACTTCTCAGTTTGATCTAGCGTGTGATGACAAACTCTGTACCCCAGAAAAGGGTTAGGGTTAACAGTTTGTTATGCTTGATAGGACGGAGGACTACCCACAGGTACACACCTCTACTCAGGGCGCCTGCTTAATGCTGGTTGAGTGTAATGGGAGTTGTCATCCACAGTATTTTCAGTGACCAGAGCTGTACAGTTCAGGGACAGTTTACATAATCTCCAGAGCAATGGGAGTTATGTTCCACGGTTTCCTCTTTACCCACATTATTAGTTAGTGATCTATGCATTTGAATAGGGGGTTACCCAGAAAGACGTTACATTTAGAGAGGGTTGTAAATCAGGGTAAAGTGTTTGAGAGTTTATCTTAATGAGGAATCATTGAAGGGCATCATGGTCGGGAGCAGAAGAAGAGAATTGATGTGTAACTAAGATGAGCCAGACAGTAGTGTTTGGTTCAATTTTTAACCATATCATTCTAGAATCTGGAACTCACAGTGATTCAGTACATTATTATTGGTCATAACACTGAGTGTATATCATAACTACTGTAACAAGGCTCTATTTCACTCCACAGGGGAGATCTATTGAGTATCGAGAAGCTAAAGAGTTGTGAGAGAAATCTTATGCTATCCTGCAGTCTTTATACCTGCTTTCAAATGGGTATCTATACAAAGGCTGGAAAATATGCACATTGGTAATTTGCTCAAATTGTCATTTCTTAGTCATCTGGTAAATGGACACTCTATGCACCAACACAAGCTATTATATACTTTTTTTTTTTCCAATTCTATTGTTTAATTCTTAAGAATATGACATAACTATTCTCTATTTGCTCACAATTCTTCCCTCTTCCCTATTTGCAGTTTCCTTTTTTTATTGTTACAATACTAAAACTAAGCTATGTCTTTTCTATTTTCTATTATTTTTTAATAAATAATAATATTTTTTTTTTCTCTGCAATTGCCGCAATTACTTCATTCATATAAAAAAATTAATGAACCCACAAGCAAAATACTAGAAACTATGCCAAAACCTCTATTACCTTGCACAAATAGATTAATCATGATTTTTAATTAATGAAACTAAATGCTGCTTGATCAATCCCATGCTGTGCTACTTTCACCAGAAAATTGACAATGAAATACAACTCTTAAAATCAATTTTGGCATGGTGGGTTATGGGATATGATTCTCCCTTAGAAGGCTATTGGCGCACCATACATGGCCGGGGCATTTTAGCAGATTGACCTGATAATAACTCAATGCAGAGGCTGCATATCCTGTTTATTCCCAGCAAAATTAGGATTTCAAATGTGATTATCTGTTTTATGTTCGCTGGCAGCTAACCATTAAATTGAAATGAAATTTGTTGAAAAATTTGCTAAAATATTAACACTTTGTCCTATTTTTAACTTGGAAGGGTTAAACTTTCCCTCCTGGTTCCAAAGGAAACACTTTTTCCCCCTGGATCAGTATTAACCACCTCTTATGCCAATATGTGTATGTATATATATATATATATATATATATATATATATATATTCCAAAAATACCTTGGCACTCACCCCTTCCTTTTTTGAGCCTCGGTGCAACAGCATACTATATATATCCAATAAGCAGAGAGGGGCACTCGTAGGTCTTAATCCAAGTGATATTTATTCAATAAAATTTATTCAAATATAAAGTCCCCTATATCTATGAATTCACACAAAAATAATTTATACGGCAGTACTTTCAGTGGGGTTGGTTTTATAACTGTCTAGGTCAGGCATAGGCAACCTTCGGCACTGCAGACAGGGCCGCCACCAGAAATTTTGGGGCCCCTAACTCAGCTCAGGGTCTGGGCCCCCTGGGGCCCGCCTCCAATCCCGCCCACATGGTCTGCCTCCAAATCCCGCCCACAGGAATACACACAGACACAAAAACACACACTGATACAAAAGGACACAGACACACGCACACACACAAAAATACATACTAACAGACACACATACTGAAACAGAAATACATGCATATAGGCATACGTACTGACACACACATACTGAGACATACACACATATACAGACACACAGGCATACATAGTGACAGACACATACTAACATACATACAGACATACATGCATGAGGACTTACACCGACATTACATACATACACACAGACATACATTAATTCATACTGGCATATTATTATTATTATTATTATTGCAATTTATATAGCGCCAACAGATTCCATAGCGCTTTACAATATTATGAGAAGGGATTTAACTATAAATAGGACAATTACAAATAAACTTACAGGAACAATAGGTTGAAGAGGACCCTGCTCGATCGAGCTTACATTCTATTGGAGGTGGGTGTAAAACACATTAGGACAGGAATTTGCAATCAAATACATATATACATACATATATTCATACAGACATACTGACATACTGATATACACACACAGACATACTCACAGACATTCTGACATACACACAGACATTCTGACATACACACAGACATTCTAACATACACACAGACATACTGACATACATACAGACATACTAACATACACACAGACATACTGACATACACACAGACATTCTGACATACACACAGCCATTCTAACATACACACAGACATTCTAACATACACACAGACATACTGACATACACACAGACATACTGACATACACACAGACATTGTAACAGACATACTGACATACACACAGACATTCTGACATACACACAGACATACTGACATACATACAGACATACTGACTTACACACAGAAATTCTGACATACACACAGACATTCTGACATACACACAGACATACTGACATACACACACACAGACATTCTGACATACACACAGACATACTGACATACATACAGACATACTGACATACACACAGAAATTCTGACATACACGCAGACATTCTGACATACACAGAGACATACTGACATACATACAGACATACTGACATACATACAGACATTCTGACATACACACAGACATACTGACATGCATACTGGCATACACACAGACATACTGACATACATACAGACATACACACAGACATTCTGACATACATACAGACATACTGACATACATACAGACATACTGACATACATACAGACATACACACAGATATTCTGACATACACACAGACATACTGACATACGTACAGACATTCTGACATACACACAGACATTCTGACATACACACAGACATTCTGACATACACACAGACATACTGACATACATACAGACATACTGACATACACACAGAAATTCTGACATACACACAGACATTCTGACATACACAGAGACATACTGACATACATACAGACATACTGACATACATACAGACATTCTGACATACACACAGACATACTGACATGCATACTGACATACATACAGACATACACACAGACATACTGACATACACACAGACATACTGACATACATACAGACATACTGACATACACAGACATACTGACATACATACAGACATACATACATTCTGACATACACACAGCCATTCTAACATACACACAGCCATTCTAACATACACACAGACATACTGACATACATACAGACATACTGACATACATACAGACATACATACATTCTGACATACACACAGACATACATAGACAAATACAGCTAATTTTTCTTACCTTTTTTTGCAGGTAGAAAGCTGTGGCTGATGGGAGTCGGCGTGGCTCCAGCGGCGGTTGTCTTTCTTCCCTCCCGCGCGGCGCTGAGGGGAGGGAGCTGGGAGGAAGTGACGACCACTTCCTCCCAGCAGTACTTTGCGGCTGGGATTTTTTTTAAAGGGGCCCGGTCGCGCTATTGCACGGCCGCAGTGCTGACCGGGCCCCTGAGGATACAGGGCCCATCGGGTGGCCCTAAGTGAGTGGGCCACCCGATGGGCCCCATCAGCATGTGCTACACGTGGGGCCCGGGCAGCCGGGCCCCCCAGGGCCGCCAGGCCCGTGACAACCGTTATGGTTGTCACCCCCTGATGGCGGCCCTGACTGGACTACACCTCCCATGATGCTTTGCCAGCATTATGGGTGTAAGTGCATTATGGGGATGTAGTCCACAACATCTGGAGTGCCGAACGTTGCCTATCCCTGGTCTAGGTCATGAAATTAATCTTGCTTTTGTTTTTTTCCTGAGGTAAGTGCTGAGTTAGCATGACACCATGGAAAAACATGTCTGATGTTGTTAATTATAGCCATATACAGTGAAAAAAAATCTTATTTTGGGGTCATACAAACTTGGCTATTTATTAGATTAGGTTCACTGCTCTATGATATCAGCATTGGTGGTATGATCCCCACCTGGGATTTCTGTCACTTGTGGTGCAGTGTGATCACGGGAGTAACTACGAGTGACAGAAATCCCAGGTGAGGATCATACCACCAACGCTGATATCACAGAGTAGTGAGCCTGCTCTATCCTTGTGAGTATATATTTTATTTATTTTATAGTATTTTTTATCTTATTGAGGGCACTATTTGTTGCTTTTTAAATTTTTACCCTGAGTTCCGGGCACCACTACCCTTGCAGAAACTTGTAGCATATCCTACATGGGGATTTAATCACTGTATGCATCATACGCTAGAGCTGGCCATAGCTCTAATAAATGTGAGTGTATTACCGCTGTTTTAAAATATATATATTATATTGGATTTGACATTTTGCACTACTGACTGTCCCTGCTTCTTGTCTGTGTTACATTTATAGGGATACCTGAGAAACTTGAAAATAAAAAGACATACCTCCCCAGCCTAAGGAATTTACGCCCTATCAATTACCCACAGCTGCACTTACCTCTAATATAGAGGCACCTTTATATGTGAGACTTTTGGGGACTATATATAAATATTATATTTTTTTATACACTTAGCACTATTTAACATTGCTGATTTTTTTCCGTTTTTTTTTTGGTATATATGTGGTGCAGCCCTTCCCTTCTTTTGTTTCATTCATTGTAATTTGTATTCGTCCATTCCTCTTTTGGATGAATGGACGAATTGCCGATAATTCGCAGAAAAATGTGTTAATCTGAAAATGAATAACTAGTCTAGTGAATAACTATGTAGGTTTTCTGACAAATGCTGCAGAAAGCTGTTGGAAGCAGCCTAACATGGAAGTGCTCACATTCAGCTGCAGAGTTCAGACCTCACAGAATTAAAGTTAATTAAGGCAAAGCCATAGTACACAATGATAAGAGTAGAAGAATAATTGCCATCAGAACATGGATCACTATGGTCAGATTTTATTTTTGCATATGCCTATACTTAACAATAAAATAAATTAGGTCCAGGCACTCAGGATTGCTGCAGGAAGGCAGGTTTATTGGAACAAAAAGTGCAACATTTTGGCCTACACAGTGGCCTTTATTGGGCACGTGGACCTTGTTTATTTTATCTACTAAACTGGGTTTTGCCGGATAAAAACCAGGATTCCTAAGTGTGAGTGCGGTATCCTCCGTTTGTGAATTACTATATTTAATAATAAGTGCAAAAATACACATTTTTATCATGCAACTTGGCATCTCCATCTTAGCAACCTGTCAATCATTGTTCTTTCCACCTGGCATCCAGCATAGAGAATTTATACAGAGAACAAGAGAAATTAACAATATTTATATTTCTCCTGCTTGCCTACGATATGTGCCCTGAACCGGATTGTGATAAAGCTTACTATAATCTTTAACATAAAGGGAACCCATAGTGCCCAAAATAGCAATTGTTACTGCTGAGTTCGTACTACTGACTACACACTGCTGACGTCACACTTCTAACTACACACTGCTGAGTTCACACTGCTGACTAAACGCTGCTGAGTTCATACTGCTAACTACACACTGCTGACGTCACACTGCTAACTACACACTGCTGAGTTCACACTGCTGACTAAACGCTGCTGAGTTCATACTGCTAACTACACACTGCTGAGTTCACACTGCTGACTAAACGCTGCTGAGTTCATACTGCTAACTACACACTGCTGAGTTCACACTGCTAACTACACACTGCTGAGTTCATACTGCTAACTACACACTGCTGACGTCACACTTCTAACTACACACTGCTGAGTTCACACTGCTAACTACACACTGCTGAGTTCATACTGCTAACTACACACTGCTGACATCACACTTCTAACTACACACTGCTGAGTTCACACTGCTAACTACACACTGCTGACATCACACTTCTAACTACACACTGCTGAGTTCACACTGCTGACTAAACGCTGCTGAGTTCATACTGCTAACTACACACTGCTGACGTCACACTGCTAACTACACACTGCTGAGTTCACACTGCTGACTAAACGCTGCTGAGTTCATACTGCTAACTACACACTGCTGAGTTCACACTGCTGACTAAACGCTGCTGAGTTCATACTGCTAACTACACACTGCTGAGTTCACACTGCTAACTACACACTGCTGAGTTCATACTGCTAACTACACACTGCTGACGTCACACTTCTAACTACACACTGCTGAGTTCACACTGCTAACTACACACTGCTGAGTTCATACTGCTAACTACACACTGCTGACATCACACTTCTAACTACACACTGCTGAGTTCACACTGTTGACTAAACACTGCTGAGTTCATACTGCTTACTACACACTGCTGAGTTCACACTGCTAACTACACACTGCTGAGTTCACACTGCTGACTAAACGCTGCTGAGTTCACACTGCTAACTACACACTGTTGAGTTCATACTGCTAACTACACACTGCTGAGTTCACACTGTTGGCTACACAGTGCTGAATTCACACTGCTGACTACACACTGTTGACTTCACACTGCTAACTACACAGTGCTGAGCTCACACTGCTGAGTGCTCACTGCTGAGTTTATACTGCTGATTGCACACTGTTGACTACACACTGCTAACTACACAGTGCTGAGCTCACACTGCTGTCTACATACTACTGACTTCACACTGCTGTCTACACACTGCTGTCTACACACTGCTGAGTTCAAACTGGGGCACGTTACATGTGCTTGGTATGAGCTAAACGTATTTATAGCTGGTCTTTAAGTCTAGAGAATATGCCCTGTTCAAAATGTTATATCAAGCTACTGGAACTTGATGGGTTAAATATACATGCCATTGTATATGTCTGTCTGTGTATTCCTGAGTGTATTTATATATATACTGTGCCATACAGTTTCTCAGTATTTTTTGTTATTTGTTATTTTTTTGCTTATTTCTGTTGACAGTTTTAGTGTCCATTACCTTTTTGGATGGATCGCCATTTATTTCTTATTGTTTACTACTAGACTGTGCAGCCTTCATTAAGCAAACATAATTTCAAACAGAAAGTAACATAAGCAATCTCAATAAAAATATAACATCCCAAGCAATTTTATCAAGAGATACTAAGGGCTGTGTTCGGTATAAACCATTAGCTCTTAATGGTTGTTTTAACACTTAAAAGTGTCTAGTAATGGGCTGGTAATGGTTACTGCGCAATTTTTATCTCGCTCGTTCCTTAAACGCAGCGACCGTTAAACAGATAACAGTTATTTTAAGGGGAAAAATAAATAAAGGTAAAAATATTGTTCTGTGTTGGCTTTTATTTAAACTCCACCACCTCCCAGCGGGTTTTCTGGCTCAGAGTCGTTACAGATGTAGAAGGATAGGGCCACGTGTCTTTGTTATAGACAAACCATTAACTGCAGGAAAGTTATACATTAGCTTTATCAACAGTTTATTTTACCTCCCAATATTTCAACATTTGTTTTAAGGTGTGTCGTACTGATAAAGACTGATAAAGATATAACCTCATGCTTTTGATATTTATGTAATGGAAAAAAAATAATGGCAAAGTCATCTGGCAAGACTGTGCCACTCTAGATACCATGGACTACACATTCTTTTTTTTTTGCTTTGAAGCTCTGTGATATATTCATATATATTGCACACTACTGTGAGTTTCATTGTTGTCGAACTCTGTGATTCACTCGCATGTAATGAACAAAAAAATGAGATTGTTTTTGCAGTGGAGCTCTGTGATACACTACTGTAAGTTTTATTGCTGTGGAGCTCATAGGTAGCACACAATACTGCAAGGTATATTGCTGTTGAGTTTTACCTCTTTGCCTTTATGTAACCATATAACTATAGCATTTCCTTTAATCCCTTAAGGACCAAACTTCTGGAATAAAAGGGAATCATGACATGTCAGACATGTCATGTGTCCTTAAGGGGTTAAACAAAAAAAAAATGTACATTTGGGATGCTGTAATGTACATAAATGTCCACAAGGTTCAAATAAGCTTTACGTTTCTGTGGGCCGCAAAACCATGGAAATTAAGATGGTTGTGCATCTCGTCTACATTAACTCACCATCGGCAAATGTGGTAGGTTCCAAAATTCTTCATCATGTCCATAATATGATACATATATGCAACAAATTATATACACATACAATACACTTTTGATGATTACCAGTTTTCTTACAAAACACATACATGTTCAATAATAAAGTAAGTACACAGATGGAAAACACACATGTAATGGTAGGTACTCCCCATATACGGCTAAAAGACAACTTTTTTTGTCTAACACATAAGACCACATTTGAGCAGAACATGATGAAAGATGTCAAAAGCTGCAGAATCCATCCACAAGAATCAGAGGGAAAAGTGACCTTTAGACTTGGCAGACAGTCGGCCATTAGACACCTTCGTCAGGACTGTCTGTAAACTGCCGCAGGAAAACCAGACTGTGTCAAGCGGGAATTAATTGTGGTTAATAACAATTAAGGCAAGTTAAAGTTTAATATCATTTAGAGAATAAGCTTAATTATTTTAATATATTTGACTTAATTTATATCTCTTGATTAACATAACGTCCATTTAAAAAAAAAAAAAAATCACATTCAGATTTTTTCCCAGAACCACCTGCCTAAGTTACTACATCAAAAGGTAAAAGCCTACATGGAAAGGGATTGCTGTGATTACTCTCAGTAAAGTAATCTGATAACATGGCTTACTTAAGCTTACATAGAAAATCCAGCTTCAAACTGTAGTTTACATTGTTGTTTAGATAAAGAGATACCCCTCCCTTGCAAGCCTCTGACACCAAATATTGGTTAGATTAACAAGGTCAGGGTGGGAGGTTTCATTTCAAAGGGTTCTATAGCTAAAGTTATAGCTCACATTATCTGGAGACTCGTTATTTTCTGGGAATTAAAATCAGCTGAAAAATTAGACTTTAAAATGGCACAGGGGGATACAAGGAATATAAAACGCAGGTTCTCAAGTAGTAAACATATCAGAATATATCACACAATGACACCGGGTTTTTAGTTACTGTAACTATATAAACATTCTGAAAAACCATCAGAAGGGCCATGTAATCAGAGGTATATATACTGTATTGGGTGAGGAGGTGGTTCCCCTAAACAGACTACAATGCTCTAATCCCACCCCCCAAATAACTAGAAGAAGGAACCACATTTCATTTTTATACGTTTAATGACTCAATTAAAATCCAATGGGCCCTGTTGGGTGCATTTTGTGCCACTATGAAGTATAATCTTACTTTTCATGAATGTGTTAACTATGTCTCCTTATCTTGAAAACTTCCCAGCAGTAGCCAGCAAATTGGCACACAGCATACCAGTTAAGATAAGAGTCTAATGACAGTTCAATCAAAGGAACCCCATCTATGAAGTAGGTTTGTTTACTTCTCCATCAGAAACATACTTTGTATTCATCCCTAGATTCTGTTGATGTATACATTCTGCCAAACATCTGCCATTATTCAAATTCACTATCACTGTAAGAATACCTGGGGAAAGATGTCCAAGTGAGTTTGGCTAGGGCATGTCTCAGTACAGATCTATTTCTATTCCCTCATGTGAGGAGTCTCGTTAAGAGATCATGAGATTTGGCACCAATACAACCTTCACACACAGTATTGGCCAAGTACAGAATGGGTACGGGCAGAAGTTTGTGTAGCAGTGACATGCACAAACCTTTGCAGATCCTATATTTTTGGCAACAAGAATAAGTGGCCTTAGTATTTTAAGGCATGACGTAGGTGGATTGTTGCGGCCAGGGTCTTGTAGGCAAGAAGTTGGTCCATGTTTTAAACGTTTGCCTTTCGTACACTGCATTGTCCATTTTCCACCAGTCTGCCTTAGACTATTTGATCTGAATACTTTTATTGTGAATGGGATTGATGCAATATTCATACAGTTAATTGCAGATTGACGTATCCGTCATGGATTGTTCCCTATTATTTTCCTCTTGCATAGAGCTTACTTTGTAGACTAGTTATCTAGGGCATAACTCTTGCAATGACAATGGTTTGCGAGCCCTGCTGGCACGCAATAGGTTACTGTAAGATACTTCAGCCATATATCTTTTTAAAGGGCTTAGACAGCTTTATATCTTTAATTATGCAAACACATTCTCCAAATACTGAAGGAGCCAGGCAACTTCCCGCCATGTTAATAATAATATAATATATAGAATAGGTCTCTGCCTTTGGAACTGATGCGGCTGCCCTCACCCACTGAGTTTTATATCATCGGTAATTAGAAATCCAGCATGGAAGTGAATATATATCTTCTGTTGTACAGTGCTCTGAAGCACATTGGAAAGGTCTCAGCCAAGAAAGGTAAGTTGGCTTGACAGACCATGTGTATCATTAGAGAAGTGTTATGCTGGGAAACAGTCACATTGTAAAGAATTATTCATTGCATTGGTTTATGGTCGACTTGGCAGCTGTCATTTTAACACTCTTAGTGCTGGAAAAAATTAAGTGCATGTTTTTCTCATTCTTAGAATGGTACATGCTAACCCCACCATAGCATACTTTGTTATTGTGTCATACAGGACCCCCCCCCCCCCAAACAAGAGACAATAGTCAGCATCTTCTCCTAATCCATCAAAAGCATAAGTAATAGATGCTTTATACCAAATTCTGGATTATGCTCTTGGCTTTTATCTTATTTGCATATTAAGTGAATTGAACACATTAAATGTGTTCAGTTTTATTCCATGTGTAACTAAACCCTCACTTCCTAAGAAAGTCCCACCTTTATTGTGATTAAAGTCATATTAATCTGTCCATTATTGCTGTCCATTATGCTGTTTCTGTAATTTGTACATTAGTATATATATATGTACTGTATATACACAAACTTGCATTCATATTATGAATATGGATCTTCTTTTTGTGCAACATACGTACCAAAAAAGGTACGGAGAAGTTGATAAGAAGTTTTGCATTGCTCTAATTCTTGCTATTTATGGCCATTCAAAATCAAGAAGTAAATGTCCCCAAAAAAAAAACAAATCTCAACAATGAGGGCTTTAAAGCACATAGACCTGAACACATTTCGAGACCACTGGCCTTTAAGTTTGATAACGATGTCTGGACACTCCATCTGTACCACTTTTAAAATGAAATGTTACATTTTCTTTTCAGTTAACTCAGCGTGAATGACATTTTGTAATCTGACCACCAGAACTTTACTGGAAATAGCAGTGTGACAGTTACTATTTTAGAGAGTTAGATTATCAGAATTTCAGATAGAATTATGGAAATATTATTATGGATACAACAACAGATGACTATATCCCAGTAAAATATCGATTCAGGTAGCATCACAATAGAGAGTTTGGTATCAATAAATCACTGACCAATTCTAGCCCCTCCTATATTTCATCACTGATCCACAGGTATGGCCCTTCTCTGTCTCTCTACTCTGCCCATGACCTTCTCCTGTCCGCTGCTCGCACCCATATGGCCAACTCACGCTTGCAGGACTTCTCGCGGGTGGCTCCTTTTCTTTGGAATAGCCTGCCTACCGCTATCAGACTCTTTCTAGTCTTCAATCATTTAAAAAGTGCCCTTTAAAACCAATCTCTTTAGGAAATCTTTCGGCCACCCAGAGTAACCTCTACCTCACGTACCCGTCTCTTGTTCTCTCCTAAAGGGCAGCACTCTATTCTCTCCTCCAGCTCTGCTTCACTCCACGTTGTTTTATTGCTACCTTCTTTCCTGTTGTGTTTTACGCCCCACCTCCTATAGACTGTAAGCTTGTTTGAGCAGGGCCCTCTTCAACCTATTGCTCCTGTAAGTTTTTGTAATTGTCTCTTTTATTGTTAAATCTCCCCCTTTGATAATGTTGTAAAGCGCTACGGAATTAGCTATATGAATACCAGTGATGACAATAATAATAATAATAATAATAAAACCACATAGGTCCAAGGTTTGTAGCATTAGGGCTTAAGGTTAAAATAATATAATTATAGTTTAGAAGCAATCAAAAGGGAGTAGGATAAGGCAGAATAGCCCGAAAATAAAATACATCTGTACAAGAAAGAAATCAAGATTACACAAAAAAGTGAGGTACATACATTGATAAGCACATTAAAACCACTGACATGACATGAATAACATTGATTATATCATAATAATGGCACCTGTCAAGGGGTTGAAAATATTAGGTTGCAAGTGAACAGTCAGTTCTTGAATTCCATCTGGTGGAAGCAGTGATTAGTACCTACCAAAAGTGGTGCAAGGAAGGACAACCAGTGAACAGGTGTCAGGATCATGTGCGCCCAAGGTTCTTTGATGCACATGGAGAGCGAAGGCTATCCCATATGGTCTAATTACACAGAACAGATATTGTAGCGCAAATTGTTGAAAACGTAATGCTGGTCATGATAGAAAGGTGTCAGATAACACAGTGCATCACAGTTTGCTGTGCATGGGGCTGCCTACCCACGGACCGGTCAGAGTGCCAATGATGACTCCTGTCCATCGCCTTTGCATCAGAATTGGACCATGGAGCAATGAAACAAGGTTGCCTGGTCTAATGAAACACATTTTCCTTTAGATCAGATAGATGGCCGGGTGCATGTGCGTCGTTAAGCTGGAGAAGAGATGGAAACAGAATGCACTTTAGGAAGAAGGCAGACTGGTGGAGGCAGTGTTATTCTCTGGCAGTGTTCTGCTGGGAAACCTTGGGTCCTGGCATTTAAGTGGATGTTACTTTGACATGTACCACCTACCTAGAGATTGTTGTAGACCACGTTCACCCCTTCATGGCAATGGTGCTCCCTGATATCAGTGGTGTCTTTCAGCAGGATAATGCACCCTGCAACACTGCAAAAATTGTTCAGGAATAGTTTGAAGAACATGACAAGAGTTCAAGGTACTGCTTTGACCTTCAAATTCCCCAAATATCAATCCGATTGAGCAACTTTGGGATGTGCTGGAACAACAAATCTAATCCATGGAGGCCCAACCTTGTAACATTTAGGACTTAAAGCATCTGTTGTTAATGTCTTGGTACCACATACCACAGGACACATTCAGAGACCTTGTGGAGTCCATGCCTTGACGCATCACAGCTGTTTGTCAGCACAGGGGGGACTTACACAATATTTGGCAGGTGGTTTTAATGTTGTGGCTGATCAGTGTAGACGATAGCAGAGAGATGTTAGTTATGTAGAGTGATAAACTAAGGATTAGGGTCTACAATAAGACACACAGAACAAACTGGTAAATAATATCATGTGTTGAGTCTTAAGGATTAGTATTTCAGTATGGTAAATTTGGGTAATAATGTGATATTGTAGAACAGATATTAGTTTTCATTATTGTTTTTATTTGCCTCCTCCTTGTTTTGCTATGGGCTATAGTGTCACTTCACAATATGTTGTCTTTGCTTGGCAATGGACACCTGCGATGTTACATAAAAAAAACACTCACAATTTTATATTATGTTTTGCTTTTTTAATAAAATCTATAAATAATATATGTTCTTTTTCATTATCCTTATCCTTCACTAATAGCAAAGCCACAGTTTTGTCTTTATGCTTACTATTTATATTATTGTATTTTACTTTTATTGCCATTAGAATTCATGTAGATAATAATATCATAAACAAAGATACAATAAAGTCATATTTTCACCTAAAAGTAGAAGGAGAAGAATTGTTGTAAAATAATATCTAATTCGTGTTCTTAATCTATTTCATTTTCAGATTTATGGCTGCAGTGTTGTCCACATTGAAAAGCTAACATAAAGTAATACAAAAACAAATATATTTATTGTGCGAAGAGATGGAATATCTTCTTTAAACTTCCTGCACCACATTCTAACCTTGGGTCATTCGGAGAGCTTTTTATATAAATTAACGTCATACTGTGTCATTATACAATGCATACCCAATCGTCTTCTATGTTCTTAACTTCTATCTTAACTTCCTTCATGTAGCTTTCAACCTTAAAAATTGCTTGCAAGCTTTGTATGCAAACAACTGAAAAAACTTTTTTTTTCTATTCTATCCCTCTGCAACATATATACCCCTCTCATCATCTAAAGAACATTTTCTAACCAAAATGGCCAAAGAGTTAATTGCTGCCAAATCCTAAACGCACTGCTTGCTGTTTCGTATTGATCTTTCTGTCGCGTTTCACACCATAGACCACTCACAGCATCCTCTTACCTTTCAGAACTTTGATCTCCATGAAATTGTTCTTTCTTGATTTTTATCTTACCACAATGTTCCTTACACATCTTCTTTCACTGTTACCTCACATTTCCCCCTGTCTATTTTGTTTATGGAACCCTAAGGTTCTAGGCTTCTTTTTTTGTGCTCATGTTGTCCATCGGTGGTGATACACCTTTGAGCTTACAGATCCAGCTACATTATCCCTACTACCATTTTATACTTCAGGTTAAGTTCCCAGTAACATCAAATTACCTTTTATTCACCTGAAAACGAGAACCATTCAGTCAACTATTTTCGCCATGATTTGTGAAAATGTTTACTGTTATTACTATTCCTATTAATAATACTTACCCTGGATGTCAATAGAGCTTTTCCACTGAAAATATATAGTAGTATTGCTGTTTGCTTGATTCCCTGATATTTTTACACCTCTTAAAATAGCAATCTTTTTCAAACAGAACTCTTTTTTTTTTCAAAAAAACTTAGTTTGTCACTCTTCGGGGCAGTTGGGCTACTACCATCAACCTCATTGCACTGCTTTCAATTTTTAATGTGACTTCTTTTTAAAGACTCACGTCCAGTCAGTTTCCAAATCATGCTACTTTCTTCACAAAACAATATGTCTTTGTCATAGACATACTCTTTGTTTAATATTTTTAGGATCCATCATCCTCTCCCAGCAGAAAAATGGACTCAGAAGGCTCTGGATTACGTTCTGAGATCCACTTCCTGTTGAAACTCTAATTAACACTTCCTTATTATCTGGGTCAAGTTTATCCAACCTGGATGGTGTTAATTAACTGAGAGTGCTGGGATGCATAAAACAGGGGTATGGCATAAGGACACTCTGAGCAATATAACCATTGCAGAGACAAAATAAAAGCATTTGTAATAATAGGATAACCTATGTGTAAAACTGTTCAAACATCTCAGCCTGACGTCCATATGGTGAGTACCCCCAACCCCCTTTTTCCCCCTATAAACGTGGTGGCAGACTGGCCTTATTTGTTGATATGTGGTGCAGGATTACCACAGATGCGTGGGTTCTGAGTACGGTCAGGGATTTCTGCCTAGATCTTTTTCTCCCCCTTTCCAGATTCAAACACCCCAGGAACTAAGGTTGCCGGATGAACAGGCTGGATGAATCACCACAGAGATTGCGGAACTTCATGCCAAACAGGTGATACAGGAAATCCTGTACGAGACGCCGGGTTTTTCTAAGCAAGCTGTTCCTCGTGGCCAAGAAGGGCGTTCACCCTGTCATAAATCTCAAACACCTCAATGGATTCCTCCGCTACCAACACTTCAAGATGGAGGGCATTCACTGCCTCAGGGACTTGCTCCGTCGGGGGGATTGGATGGTCAAACTAGACCTCAAAGATGCCAATCTGACCGTACCCATGGCACAGGAACATTGGGACTTGTTGCACTTTACATGGCAAGGACGGTGATGGAGGTTTACCTGCCTGCCCTTCGGTCTATCTTTGCCACCTTGGTGCTTCACAAAAGTGATGAAGCCGGTAGTGGCATTTCTCAGGGCTCGAGGCGTCCGTATGATTATATATCTGGACGACATTCTGATCATGTCCTCGTCACCCAAACAACTCTTACGCCCCCTGGAATGGACTGTACGTCTACTGGAAGACTTGGATTCCTCATAAATTGGGACAAATCCATGGTGGTGCCCGTGCAGAAAATCAAATTTCTGGGATTTGAAGTCGATTCGGTCGCCCAATTTTTGTTCCTTCCGGAAACCAAATTAAAGGCAATAAAGAAGAAAATAAGACGTACACTGTGGGCCACCTCTCTCTCCATGCGTCAGCTGGCGTGACTGATTGGCCTCCTGGCCTCATCGATTCAAGCGATATTTTTAGGACCCCTACACTTCAGGGCGCTGCTTCCCTCGACCTTTCGACAGTTGAATCTGTTATGGGGCCTGCTGGATCTGGATCTGTTCGCATCCAGGCTGAATTCCCAACTGCCCCGATACTTCAGCTGGAGACCGGACCCGTCGGCCATGGCGGTGGATGCTTTCCTCCAGAAGTGACTTCAGGCTCGTCACTTTGCATTTCCACCGTTCAACCTGATCTCTCGGATGCTATCGTACCTGTGCAGACAGGATTTTACGCTGGTGATGGTGGATTAAGTAACCAATCAGAGAGTTATGAGTTAAATTACACAGCGTGGGAAAATTCCAAAGAACTTTCCCACGCTGTGTAAAATGACACAACAGCACTCTGATTGGTGGATTTCAAACCAACCAATCAGAGTGCTGTGACAGGTAAATGTAGAGACTTACCTGTCAGTCTCTTCATTTACCTGTCAGAGCACTCTGATTGAATGGCTTAAACCCACCAATCAGAGTGCTCTGAGCCTAATTGCAGGGCGGGGCAAGGCTTTATAAGGGACCTTAGGTACCCCCCCGTATTCCAATTTAGGGCCCCCACCCACCGCTCAGGGGTGGGGGCCAGGGGGGAGGACATTAGGTCCCCCCCCCTTTTCTGATTTACGGCCCCCACCCACCGCTTAGGGGTGGGGGCCCGGGGGGAGGACAATAGGTCCCCCCCCCATTATTTTACATTAGGGCCCCCACCCACCGCTCAGGGGTGGGGGCCAGGGGGGAGGACATTAGGTCTAGGGGTGGGGGCCGAGGGACGTTTTTTTTTTTTAATAGACATGCCCCTACTCGCGGTATAGTGAGTAGGGGCATAATTTACTAATACTAAGTAATCTTTACTTAGTATTAGTAAATTTGTCTGAAAGACCAATTAAGGTCTTTCAGCCTTTTAGTAGATAGCTCCCTAATACCGTTTGAATTAGGGAGTTATCTACTTATTCATTCCTGTCATTACACTGACTGGCCAAGTAACTTACATTTTATATGAATGTGTGTTACTTGATTGTTGTAAGTGTTGCAAATGCTTACAGCTGAATCCTGGCTATGTTTGTATACTTTTTATTTAAAATTGTTTACAATGTAACATTCTTCTTCTTTCACTGGGTAAGTATATTAGTACTTAGGCAATACTGTGCTTCGGAACTTCGGCACTTTGGCACTTTGACACTTCGGAACTTCGGCAACTTCGGCACTTCAGCACTTTGGAACTTCGCCACTTCGGAAATTCGGCAATTCGGCACTTCGGAAGTACCCGAATGTCCGAATTGTCCGAAATTTGTCCGAATACATATTCGGACCGAAACTAATTGCACATATCTAAATCCAGATGGGAACTCTCATGACTTAGTGGATCAGGGCCTGCTCCAACTCATGGGTTGGTTGATTTCAGGAGTCCCTGGTCCATCGCAGACGTTCCAAAATTCTTTATTTTTGCAGGTGGTGTTATATGTCAGAGAAACTATTAAAGCATAGAAGAGTGCATATTTATTTGGTTACAGTGACAATTTTCTCATAGTGTTATGGACATTTTATACACCTGTTTTTTTTATTTTTATATTAGGCTAGTCAAATACGTTAACAACAATGCCTCTCACAACAAGCGTGCAACAATAACTCGTGGTCAGGGAAGTTGGGTTTGTCTTATGCGCCCTGTGGTCGTGTGTAATGTGGGGCCGGCGTTTTTGTTTCGCGCCCGGCGGTTGAAAGAAAGGCATCAGTGTGTGCCTCACCCTCTCCTGCAGGGGTTGCTTGGCCCCAGGTCAATCGATGGCTTTTAGGGGAATGGATAATTGGCGGGTTTCGCCATGAAAGTTGCGGAGCTCCCAAAATGGCGTCCGTGCAGGTTCATCACTATGCCCTGCCCCCTTGTAATGTCAAATTCTTACTGGGCATTTACAAAGGAATGATTTCAGGGATGTAACCTGATGTGAGATATGTAAAAAGTTTGTTTCTATAACACATACCATTTAAGCCTATCAATGTCTGAGGACTGTTTTGCATGTAGCAGAACTCACCCTCCCAATGCTTTTAAAGGGTTAGTCTTCGATTAGTATGCACTCGTGATAACGTTCACATTGTTTTATGGGGGGGTGCAAAACCAAGGGAGTTATATCAATGTAATATATATATATATATATAATTTGTGTATTGCAAAAAAAAAAGAAATATTATTTTTTTTATTTTATTTTTTAATTCATTAATTTAAAAAAAAAATTTTTTGCAATACACAAATTTGGTTCACAGATCACGTAACCAATAGTGGAATAAAGAGGGGATGCAGTAACACATCTATACTTATATAATTATGTGTTATATTTTTTTTAAATATATATTTAAATAGAATTATTTTATTACTGCTCCTTGTTTTTCCTCTCTATTGGACAACATAATGTGGCTGTCCCCTAGCCATCAATCATCTTTTTTTGGTGCTGCGGGAGGAACTCCAAATTTCGATTCAATAGAACATGTCCGGCCATTGAGCTAGTCGTTTGCTCATTTGTACTAGAACAAGCGCTTAAACTAATTTACCAAAAATTCCTTCACTTTTCACTACAACCATGAGTAAGAATGATTTGACAATTGACAAAGGAACTGCGAATTTGAGCAACTCACTGTTTTTCCAGTTTGGCTACAATAGCCAAATATGTGCACAAGCTTTGTCAGCTCTCCAGTATTTCCTACGTTTTGCGTATAAATAGAGTTTCCCATTTGTCTTTAAACATTAGACATTACGATTTTTTTTACTCATTGATTACTGTAATGTTTAGTACAGATCTGAACATTTTTCTTCTTATGGTTTAATATTTTGATTTAAAATAATTTTAGGGTGCCTAGGAATAAGTATTATGTTTTCACAAGAGGTACTTTTGTGTATAACTGGATAGATTTAGGAGTTAATTATCCTAAAGCCATGAAGAAATGAAGTTTAAAAAATGCAAGCAAAAACTAATTATTGTAATATTTGCTAATTATATATATGTAATGGCTAATAACATTGTAATTTATGATGGCAACACGTTAGGTAAGTAGTTAGCTAGGTTGTAAGTAAATATGTTCATACTGACAATAATGTGCTGGATCATACTTGGGGGAATTATCAATCTTGTACATACATATGTCTACCATAACCCAAACGTCCAATAGTTATTCCTAAATGTTTATGCAATTATTAGACCCTTATGAGATCTTAAATACAACTACTGCAGGCTGGAAAAACATCATGGGGTGAGGACGGGGTTTATGGTTATTTTTGAGACCCAGTACTGAAGACCTGATCAGTAAACTTAATTGACATTATCTTTGACAGGCCAAATTGTTTTCACGTTTTCTGATTGGTTGTCAGGTAGGGGAGTTTCACAGCCTGGAGGAAGTGCCGGCTATCTGACACACATTATGCTTTTAATGTTGCGGACAGCTGTGAGTATTTTACATCATTACGCGCTGATAGTTTGCTGTTGTAGTAAACTGAAACATTGTGAACTCTCATTGTCTGAAGTGCTTCCTTTTTGTGTGATCCTTTTTGTGTGATATAATCTTATGGCAAGTACAGTTTTTTAGTTAAGGCAACACAATCCCTCAACCACATAGTATTTATTAGTTCATCTGGACCTGACCATTAACATCTTTTTTCTTGGTTAAATTTATAGTATTTTTTTTCTGTAATTAATGTTCCTGGAATCATGTCAAGTTGGCATTGGCAATGGTGCAATATGTATGTTGTATCATGTTGTGTTACTTTTGCCAAATAAGGATAAGCAGTTTTTTTGTTGATGCATTTTGTTGGAATGATTTTGCATAAGGGATTATATCTAATTTGTTGTAAATAAAAAAATAAATATCTGATTTTGTTTGAGCTATTGAGCTCAAAGTGTTTTTTTCTATATATGTGATGGATCTGTGTCAAGTCAGAGGTTCTATGGTCCACTGTACGTACATTTATGGGGTAAATTAAAAGTAACTTAAGTATGCAACTGATAACATGTTCTGACTTTTGACTGGTATTCCGTGAGTGTTTTAATATGATCACAATCCAAAAATGTTGCAAACTTTTTCTTCCAATAGCAAAAACAAGTAACAAATGATCATTGTAAAGCACTACTGAATCTGTTGGTGCTATATAATAATAATAATAATAATAATAATAATAATAATAATAATAAAAAACTTCAACAATCTCAACTTCATTCTACATTAATCACACTATAGTGTGATCTGTCCTTATATATGCTTTATTTGCTCTTTTATACATTTGATGACTTTTTTGCAAATATCATCAGCTCAGAGGGATGTTTGTGGTGGTGGTAGTTCTGCTAATGAAGAAACGCTTTGAAATTATTTGGGATATTTGTTAATTACTATAAAAATGTTATTTGGTATTGAATCCACTACGTGTCTGGCGGTTCAATTAATGCATTGATAATTCCTCAGTGGTCACTCGAGCTTCACTGTTTAATCCAAGATATAAGGATCCTATTTCACCAAGCCAATGGTAAAAGTTTTTTAAAACATATGAGAAAGGTGAGATTGTAATCACTTTCATATTGTTAACAGCCTATCGGCACTGATCAATATATCATATCATAAAATCAGTTTAGTAGATAAACCCCCAATGAAAACATGCATGCATGCATTTAATTATGCAGTCCTCTTGTCTGCAGCTTTTGCAAGCCCTCTCCTTCTTCCCTAGCCAATATTTTTGTGTCTGTCCAATCACAGACTTTCCAATGAAGCTCAAGTATTTTATTATTTGATTATTTATATAGCGCCAGCAAATTCCATAATACTGTACAATGAGAAGTCTTTGCAAGGCAGGTGCTCTGAGCAATTGCTGCCACTTGAGTTTAGCTCCACTGAGCTAAGCAAACCAGTAAGTAACAGGACCACTGATTGATAGCCAGGGGGTGTAAAATGGTTAAATGATAAAAGTTACTATTTCTGTTGAAAATCTGTAGTTTTTGAAAAGTCAAAAAAGGGGGGACACTCTTCACACATAAAGCACTTCATCAAGATATAGTGTTTTAGGTGTTAGGAGTGTCCCTTTAACAGTTAATCCTGGGCATATTCGTACAGAGCCCATTGATTAAGATAGTTCTTTTTAGACATCAATATTTATACTGCACATGGGTTAAGGAGAATTCCATCATATTTTCTAAGAAAGGCTTTTTTGTCTAAAAATAAATATTGGGGTACGAACTTGGGCCATGGCTGTGCCAGTTTACCCAGGCTATGTGGGCATATGTTCAGGACCCATTTTCATGGTCTCCAGACTCAACTATTATGATGAATTTACAAAATTACATTTGATCACAACTCATTATTTAAAGAACAAATTTCACAATTTGTAAGACAGATCCCTCTGCTTTCTATCAGAATTCGAAACAAAGTCATCAGCAAGGCCCCAAGGTAACACAAGCCGAAGAGAGGACTTCAACCAGCTGGTGGTAACCATGGTCCTTCAGATCCTTTCAGGTGTTGGATGCTGAGTCAGATTGTCAGTGAGGGAATGAATATGAATGGGCAGGAAAACCTGCATTTACAGCCTAGACACTATGAGCAGATCTCCAAATTCTTATAACTGATCAATCTGAAGTGAAGTGATAGATAAACGCTTTGAAAAAATTAGGCCTTGTGGGCTATTCTGAATCACATGGGATTATTCAACAAAACAAAAATTGTGAACAACTGATAGCGGAATTGTAAAGTTTAGACAAGAATAGTCAAATTGGAAACGATATCCAGCCTAGTAATTTTCCTAGCTCAGTAATTATGGCCTTAAATTTACAATTCATTGAGTGCCTACAAATTCCATGTTTACTGAATACTCTCAAAAGTATGGCTCCATAAAACACTGCACTTTAATCTGTTCCAGAGCTGGAGAAAGGCGATGATAATATGTTCCTTAAAGGATCATTATAGTGTCAGGAAAACAAATCGGTTTTCCTGACTCTATAGTACCCTGAGGGTGCCCCCACCCTCAGGGTCACCCTCCCGTGGTGCTGAAGGGGTTAAAACCCCTTCAGTTACTCACCTTCTTCCACTGCTGGGCTCCCTTACCTCTCCTCCCCCGCCGACGTCAGCTCCCCCGTCTGACGTCAGCGGAGCGGAATGCGCATGCACAGCAGTGCCGTGCACGCATTCAAAGTGTCCATAGGAAAGCATTTTTTAATGCTTTCCTATGGACGCTCTGCGCGATGGAGGCATAATATGCCTCCAGCGTCGCAGATGCTCCTCTAGTGGCTGTCCGGAAGACAGCCACTAGAGGCTGGCTTAACCCCAAATGTAAACATAGCAGTTTCTCTGAAACAGCTATGTTTACAGCAGGCAGGGTTAACCCTAGAGGGACCTGGCACCCAGACCACTTTATTGAGCTGAAGTGGTCTGGGTGACTATAGTATCCCTTTAATATTTGTATTTGCTAATATCATTTTATTTGCTTTTGGTAACTATTACATATTAGTATATCACACTTTCTTAAATTAATACAAGATGGTTGATTTTATCAAAGTTATGCTCAGAAGACATATTGGTCTATCACACCAAAAATTGTTCCCTCTTATTAATTACCAATGCTACAATGATTATGATATGTCTAAATTTAGACCTCTCAGCCCACTCCATGTTGCTGAACTACAATGCCCCATGATTATCTGCCCATCTCTTGCAATTTAAAGAATTCTAGGAGTTGAATGTCCTTACTATACAGGGGAGACAGTGGCAGAGTTTGAGATCACTGCTGAAAATACTCTATGAAAACCAGTGTTTACATCTTTACAAGCAATAAAATGCAGCTATATTGAATTTATATCCCCCGTGAAATAAAGGTCAGCCTTCTGCTTTATTTTTGGCAATTTTGCACAATTTTTTTTTTAAAATAAAATCAATGATTGCAGTGAAATGTACACATATTTCAAAAGGCCTAGAACTTATTTTTGGGAGTAAGCTCAGTTTAAATTAATTAATTACTAAAAACAATGTTTGCAAGCTTGGCTTACAAATCACTGTGAATAAACACCAGTCAGTTCAAAAGATATTTCAACCACGTTTTTAAATCAAAATAGTCTGTGTTTAGAAAACAAATCTATTCTGCTGAAACAAAGTTTTTTTCATAGTGGTTATTTTTATCTACATTAATTAACCACATCTCTATATTTAGTTAAAAAAAATTAAAAATTACATTGTTACAACTCCCACTAATCTAAGCCAATCTTTAAGATGACAAGTTGATGTTCACTCAGAAAATGTACAAAAAAAATCCTAAATTATATTCAATTTAGGCAGATTTTGACTCGAAAATAATTGGATACTAAGCTACTGCAAGAACCTCAATATTAACGGTTTCTTAAAATTGTGAATGCTTGTGGAAAATAAATGGAAACTAAATGGAAAAATTCATATTATAGCTAAGCTGTGACTGTGCCAGCTGTGTAGAGATTTTAACTATTGAGTTATCTATTGTGGAGAGAATGTTGCAATTTAGTTCTCAAATCACCACTATTTGCTGTTTATTGAATAGATGCATGAGTGTTTGATTAGTTATAAATGTATCTGTGCGTGAGTATAGTCAAGGAAGCAATGGCACGGATTTTTTGTACATTCGTATCTATGTGTATGCTCCTGTAGGTGGTAACTAATCATAATTACATATTTGCTCTTTGAGCATCTCCACATCTTTGTGCTAAATTGCCATTTCATTGTGTCTCAGTGTGTGCGCCTTGATCATGCTATTACCTTTATGTGTTGAATGTGAATTGTTTGTAAATCTGTTTGAGTCACCGCTTTTTTCAGAGTGGGTGTGGGTAGGAGGTAAGAGAACATTTAAAGAAGAGCTGACTCAAGGCTATCCTCTTATGTGTGCACACTGAAAGGAGTGCTGAGTGTGCATTTAAACACCCACCCCCTGCCCACCTCGAACTGCCTTCTTTCTAACTCACACAATATAGAAGTGGCTCTTTGTATCTCTGTCCATATGGATCAGTATTTCAATGCTGTGATGCTGTGTGCCTGAAACCCCTTCCATACCACAAACATTTCGTACATAATAGAAAATATCAACACCCTGTATTGTACTCAATAGGAGAGTATAAATAGTAAGCATCTGGTCTGGGTTAATATGGAACCATTGTTAAACACACAAGACCAGGAAACATATTATCATGCAATAGTTATGTTTTATCCAATAAACATTTACAAAGCTGTGAATTGCCAGTAATTCACCAGAGATTTTCAAATATTAGGCCACAGTGGCTTAATTGGAATCTGAAATTGCATCTTCAAGCCAACTAGCCATCTTAATTGTTTTGGACTAAGGTTATTTGACTTTTCGTGTAACTTCTAACTAAAGCTTTGTTGAAAACAGAGATTTTATTGTAATTTATCTAATAGTAGATAATGTGAAAAACAGCAAACTTGATTCACTCTAAAAAGAGTCTGTTTAAACCATCTTTAACCAAGCTTGATGTCTCTCTTGATGCAACCCAGCTAGCAAGCCGACTACTAACCAGGGATGATCCAACAACGAGTCCCACCTCTTCTCACACTATACCGAAGATTTATCAAGGCAAAACAAGGGAGAATTATAAATGCAAACAGCTGCTATCTTGGTGACAAACAGCTAAATGTTGAGAAAGTCTTTTGGTTTCCAATGTGATTACTTCTTATTCAGCTCTTTGCTTTACAATAGCACCTGGTTTACCTTGATAATCCAGCATTGGTTAATGATCAGTGAGCTTGGATGCCCCATCTAATCCCATGAGCTGTGCATTGTGGGGATGTCTAACTCCTTCCTATAATGTCACTGAATGTGCAGGGGTGAGCGGTTAATATACTGCAATAGAATGGCTGGGAGTATTGGGGAACACTTTATAATATTACAAGGAGGGATCCTGGGACTACTTTCTGGACAATAAGAATACTGTAGATCATACATACATACATACATACTAACATCCCATAAGCCTCAGGATGGGAGTAGGGTGAGAGCAGTACTCATTATAGAACTAACCCACATATTATTTTATTATTATTTTATTATTTATATAGTACCATCAAGTTCTGTAGTGCTGTACATAGAATATGGAACTCAGGGAAACATTCCCAGGGACAACTACACATTTATTCCCAATACCACATATGGAGGGCAGTAATGGGAGGAAGACACATGACTGCCTGACAATTCATGACTATTGTCTCCTTCTTATTCAAAGTTAAATATTTGCCCATTGGTTCACAGTGATGCCATCAAACGTTATCAATGTTCAGTTAATTAGACTTTTAATCCCCAACTTAAACAACCAACCAGTCTTGACTGAGGATGTATAAACTGGTAACTAGTGAGCAGCTAACAGCATTTTGGTTATTTTTCTAGGCCTGATATGAGCCGATCAGAGTCAATTTGATGGAATAAGTATCAGCGCAACCAATCATATTTAATGAATAACCAGTTTGGTGATTTTCCAAAGATTGCTAGTTCACCTGACATTATGCAAGTCAGTGGCAAAAGTCCATGCAACCTAACCTTTGATGGATAGACCCCATTGTGTTTCACTGAGCAATTTGCTAAATATTAGCCTGAAACCCCAGTTTAGACTGAATTAAACACCCTTGGTATATGGAGAGGGTGACCATAATTGACATTTTACTAGGGATCCTAATGGAAATTGTATACTGCAGGGCTTCATTTAACAAATCTCAATTTTGAACAAGTGAACCAAAGGCATTCTGAATTCTCACTTCCCAACAACAGTTAAATGTAGCATCATCAAAGCATCATCAAAGTGCTCTATATCCAAAACAGCACAAATAAACAAATAACCCAAATAAACAGTTGAACATAACTTAGTAATTTGCTCATGGTTATGTTGGTGCAGTGCTCCTCACAAAAAAACATAGTGTACTTTGCCAGTGCAAATTCACTTATAATGATCAGAACCATCAATGATCAATGTTACCTTAATGTGTGCAGAATCCGTCAGTTGTAATTCTTACATTTTAGGACTCCAAACCAGAGATAATGTAGGGAAGAGAGTGGTATACATAAATACTTTACATTTATTGAAAACAATATATATCACATGAGAAAATGGAAACAACAGCTTCTCCAATTGTTCCCATTCTGTTAAATTCTCGGACAATTGCAAGTGCAGGTTTTGCTTCTGAGAATAGTTTAATCTAACCATGTGATGCCACAGGGCATGTACACTATGTGTTTCACCCTATTGGGCTTCTTCTGTGATGTCATGGTTCGTCTTCATAAGTGCCTCATAAAAGGAGCAGTATGGTCTCTATATACATACCTTGACAGAAGACAATCATTTTGAAAGACATGATTGCTTCGGGAGATATACATTTACAACATATGGGAATCTGCATTTAATTGCCCCTGGTTTAGCAGAGTCCTTCATATAGTTGAGGCACAGTTCGTCATGTAGGGCAATATCCACATCATAATCTTTATTTTCAGAAAAGGTAACCAGACTGTTATATAATTGTTATAACAATAGTAATAGGTTCTAGTTGGCAGACAGATCACTATCTGCTGGTAGTAGATTTTTGTTCTTATACTTTTCATCACCAAGTTCTGGAATATAAAACATTTTAAATATTTGTTTTATTAATTTTATAAGTAGCTGAAAAATCCAACAAGAATACCTTGCTGTGGAAGTTGGCGTCCTTTCAGACTTGATTTGGATGTACTCAGATTTTCATATTTCATAGATATCACTATGGGGGGACTTTGAGGCTGAAGCTCTGAATTGTGCAGGGCCAGATTAAGAGCCCAGTGGGCCTGGTGCTGACAATTATGATGGGGCCTAATTACAGAATCATATCGACCAAAAACATTAAAACAGTCATACCTCCCAAGCATCATGTATCTGATGGAGATGGTATTGGAGGGAAACGCAAAAGAGGCAGCTATAAGAAAACACATACTCTATGCTAATCTCTCTCTAATTCATGCTTTCATCTTTCAAGTGAATCCATACCCCCTAACAGCAGTGTCCAGTGAAGCAGGAAGTCAATGGGTGAAGTAAAAAGGTGGGCCACTGACGCGAATCACTTGACCAGAACTGCCAAAAGTGGCAAACATGCCCAAAAAGGGGGCATGCCTGTCCAAAGAATTGGAAGGCCAGCCTGGCATCAGTGTCCCTAGGGGATACATGGGGACACAGTGAGACATGGGGACACTGAGAGACCTGGGGACACTGAGACAATTGGGGACACTGGGAGACATGAAGGCACTGAGACACTTGGAGACATTGGGAGACATGGGGGCACTTGTGGATACAGACATGGGGACACTGGGAGACATGGGGACACTGAGACATTTGGGGACACTGGGAGAAATGGGGACACAGACATGGGGACACAGACACTGGGAGACATGGGGAAACAGACATTTGGGGACACTAAGACACTAGGGACACTGAGAGATGTGGGAACACAAACACTGAGAGACTAGGGAACACTGGGAGACAAGGGGTTACTGAGACACTCGGGACACTGGCTGGGAGGCATGGGGACACTGAGACATTTGGGGACACTAGAGAAACTGAGAGACATGGGGACACAGACACTGGCAGACATGGGAACACTGAGACACTAGGGAAACCGGTTGGAAGACATGTGGACACTGGGAGACATGGGGACACAGACATTTGGGGACACTGGGAGAAATGGGGACACTGAGAGACATGGAGGAAACAGATACTGGGAGACTAGGGGACACTGGGAGCCATGGGGACACAGAGACACTAGGGACACTGACTGGGAGACATGGGGACACTAGGAGACATGGAGACACTGTGTCCCTAGTGTCTCCGTGTCCCAATGTGTATCCCAATGTCCCTATGTCTTACAGCATCCGCATGTGTCTCACCGTCCCCATGTCTCATAGTGTCCCCTAGTGTCTCAGTGTCCCCATGTTCCCCAGTGTCCCCTAGTGTCTCAGTGTCCCCATGTGTCCCTTAGTGTCTCAGTGTCCCCATGTTTCCCTGCTGCCTTTCTCCTCGTCCCTCACTTCCCTGAGCTGTAGTCTGTTTCTGCAGGCTGGGAGCTGCTGCCTGAACTCTCTGTGCTGTGTAGCTGCTCACCCGCGGTTTAGTGAGTACAGAGAGGCAGGGAGGGATATGCTGTAAGTTAACTTCCTATCCCTGCCTCTCTCCACACACAGTGACCCCTACTGGCTTTCTTTTTTGAAATTGGCCTATTCCATGGGCCTGGGCCTGGAGCTGCAGCTCCATCAGCCCCTATGTTAATCCGGCCCTGGATTTGGGGCTCTTTTACTCCAGATCTCTATATTTCATGGAAAACAGGTGTTTGTTTTGTTTTCTTTTTTTATATTATGCAAGCACTTCTCAAAGCGCACACCTATTACAAAAAGAAAGACTACTAAAATTGGTTCCCCCAGGTAAAGGAGTGCTGGGGAAGTAGGGATCAAAACTGCACACGCCTCTATTAGTCAGTAAAGGAGGTTAAGCATGCATGGGATAGGCATAAGGCTATCCTAACTATAAGATAAGGCCAGGGACTAATGAAAGTATTTAGAAAACTGGGCAGACTAGATGGGCCGAATGGTTCTTATCTGCCGTCACATTCTATGTTTCCATGTTTCTAGTTAGTGTGGTGAGATCTCATTTCATACCTAGCTGTGCAAGATGTGCTTGTTTTTGGTTATGGTTTCATTGAGATCCCAAAGCGCATTTTGCTCTTTGGTAGAGAGAACGGGGTATGCGGGGAAATGCCATAATATATCATTACCTCTCTGTTAGATTAGGGGTCACTGAGTTTTCCTTTGGGCTCAAGCCCCAATTGTTTCTGGTACCTAGAAGCTCCCCTGCTATGTTTATTGGACTACCTGCAAAGTGCCTTGAAATGCCCAGAGTGATTTTCTCTGAATTTGCAGTTGCATTTGTGAATCCTGATGTTTCAAGCTATGGAACACTTACTGTTACTGGAATATTGTTCATAGAAACACTCACACAGGCAATTACTGCTGGACTGTGAATGAAAAGCAGCCCTGGAAAAAATTCTATACCAGCCCCATAATGCATTGCGCCAGCATAGTGTGCAGATATGGAAGCGGGAAAAAACCTGAAAACTGAAAACTATAACTCAAACATGAAAGAAAGCACTCATAGGGCTACAAAATAAACAAAAGAGTCGATTTATGGTAAGCAGACGTAAATTTGCATATAATCAATGTTTCAGCCCATTTTCTTGATATATTAAGAAAAGTTTGGTCATTTGGACTGAAATTGTGAATGTATGCTATTGCACAGCAGTAAAAATTATGTTATCTTGTTTTCTTTGAAGTAATAAGAGTGTATTCTTCACTTTGGCTTACAACTGGATAAATTTCAGTCAATGGCAATTCAATTCCCATAGGAAAGCATTAGGGGCCTATTGCGCATGTGTGGAAAAATGCTGCGCTTCACCGCACCAATCATCATCTCCTCATAGAGATGCATTGCATCAATGCATCTCTATGGGGAGTGATCAGTGCCTCCATGCAGAGTGTGCAGCACTGTACTAGGAAGCATCTCTAGTGGTCGTCTAGTGTTACTAGAGATGTGCCTAGGCAGCAATGTAGACACTGCCTTTTCCCTGAAAAGGTAGCATTTACAGTGCTCAGCCTACAGGGACAGGCTATAGACACCATAACCACTACAGTAAACTGTAGTAGTTCTGGTGACAATAGTGTCCCTTTAATACAACATCTTTCTCTCACCGGTTGACTCTGAGTTACATGGAGAGCAAGAGACACATGTGAAGATGCATTTTGTTTGTGTCTTTCTCCTCCAAGCCCCTTTCATTTGTCTTTTAGCCCCAGCCCCATTGTCTCTTTCTCCCTTTCCCAGCCCTTCTGTGAGTCTCTTTCGCAGGCCCCAGCACCTCTATGTGTATCTTTCCCCACAGCTCATCTGTGTGTCTCATTCTCCCCTTTCCCAGCCCCTCATGTGTCTCTTGTTCATCTTCCTCAATTCCTCTGTATGTCTCCTGTTACCCTTTCCCAACCCCTCTGTCTCTTTCTTCCCACACACCTCCATGTGTCTTTTTACTCCCCAGCCCCTCCATGTGTCTCATTCCACCCTCTCCAGTCTTCCATGTTTACCATTAGCCCCAGCCCTCCATGTGTCATATTAGCCCTCTGTCCATATAGCCCCCCCCCAGCCCTCCATATGTCCCACTAGCCCTCTCTCCCAGCCCTCCATGTTCCTATGCCCCTCCCACCCCTCCATGAGTTCCTATACCCCCTCCCAGCCATGTATGTGTCTCATTAGCCCTCCCATGTATCTCAGTGGCACCCACATGTGTCCCATGAGCCCCCAGCCCTCCATGTGTCCTATTAGCCTTCTTTCCCAGTCTTCCATGTGTCCCTATAGCCCCCTCCCAGCCCTCCATGTGTTCTTGTATCCCCCTTTCAGCCCTCCATGTGTCCCTTTAGTCCCCCCAGCTCTCCCTGTGTCCCATTAGTTCCCCCCAGCTTTCCCTGTGTCCCATTAGTTCCACCCCCAGCTCTCCCTGTGTCCTATTAGTTCCACCCCCAGCTCTCCATGTGTCCCATTAGTTCCCCCCAGCTCACCCTGTGCCTCATTAGTCCCCCCCAGCTTCCCCTGTGTCCCATTAGTAACCCACAGCTCTCCCTGTGTCCCATTAGTTCCCCCCAGCTCACCCTGTGTCGTATTAGTTCCCCCCCCAGCTCTCCCTGTGTCCCATTAGTTTCCTCCCCCCCCCCCCCCCCACTCTCTGTACCTTGCTGTAGCGTGGTAAAGCAGGCAGACCGCATGCAGAAGCTCGTGCTCACTCTACCTGGTCTGACAGGAAGCAGTCATGTGCTCTCTGTGAGCACTTCCTGTCAGACCAGGTAGGGCAACAGGAGCTCCGTTACTGCGGTCTGCCTGCTCGGCCACGCTACATTCTGTGACCGGCAGGGGGGGAACGCAACCCCTCCTGCCGGTCACCCTGTAATTGCGCTGTGGGGTCCGAGGGCCGATGCGCACTATGCGGCCGCTCACCAGCCTGCTAGTATGCCGGCCCACTGGGAAATTTCCCGGTGTCTGGCCCTGCAGGCACTGCACACGCATTCTCAAAGTCAGTTCATACAGAAAAACTAACATCCAAGAATTCTACTTCTAAACACAGAAACACTCATGTTCATCAATACCGAATTTATATAGAAACATTCTTTGGTATTTCAGTCAAAAAACACTCCGACATTGGGAATATTTGTCTGGGGAAAATGAGAGAACAATTGAAAAAGGAAAGATTATATTTAATTGTGGGAAAAGGCAAATAAAGAAGAGGGGGAAAAGGAAATATAAGATTTAATGCTGAAAAATAAATCCCAAAAGAATTTTGCATGGTGCCACACAAACTTTAAAGGGGGCACTATTTGTACTAATAATAAAGACAAATATAGATGTCAGATAGCATACAACATATTTCACATTTTCAATAAAAGCCATTAAAATGACCCTACCTGCACCATAACCAGTTCAGCTTGCGGCAGTGGTTATAGGACCCTGGCCCTTCACTCTCATATTAAAACATTTTCTAGCTTGTCAACCTCTTACTTGCAATGTTCTTTTCCTGATGCTCTGTTTAAATTGCTCGAATGGTTTGAGAACAGGTTACATGTTTTTGTCAAACATATGAGCCCATTATTTGGGGGCAGAAATCATCGGTAGAAAATGTATTTTATGGATGGGGAAACTGGGATTTTTGCTGAGACAATAGTAAATTATGAGTGAGGGTTGTATTGTTGCTATATCTGGAGGAAAACGAACTATTTTACAGTTATGGTGGCTAGTCAGAGACAGGAGCTGTGGCTAGTGCGTTAGGACCATAAGATAACGGATAGACTGTCAGCTTTTGTACACTATACATCATCCTCCTATCACAAGATCTGGGCCCCTTGGGTAAACTTTTATGGAGTCGATAAATGATCCATACCTGTGTTAAAGATTTATGGGTCTTTGCTTGCTCCGCAGAGTACGTTTTTTCTGTTTGAAATGCTGTTTTCTTTTCTTTACTTATAGATGCCTTGCTATCGTATATGACAGTTCTTGGACTTAACACTCTTTGTTTTTGAACAATTTATAAAGTACTATGGCTCTCTTTTTTCCCCATATATTATATATGTAACCATTTTGGGCAGCCTTAAAGAAATAATATACCTCTATTAATACCTCTACCACAAGTCATATTCTATAATAGTAAATGGAATCACGAATACATATTTAAATTTAGGTTTGTCTAAATTAGGTAACTGAAATCTGAATCTCCTGTTTGCTTTCTATAAATGTCATTGTTTTGGCATCATAGCAGGCCTTTGCCCTTTGTGCCATATGTAGGCCTGGGTAGTAGGTGTGCTAGGTGTGCCCATTCCCATCCTAATGTAGGGCTACTTTGGTCCCTCTGTCCTTTGCATTTTTGCATACATTTGATAAGGTGTTTCAAGAATTAAATCATGAATAAGGTTTATTTTCAAAATGTGCAGACTTTCAACAAGACAATGACCCCAAGCATACCTCAAATTCCACCAAGGCTTGGTTGCAGAAGAAGTCCTGGAAAATTCTACAGTGGCCATCCATCACAGTCACCTGACTTCAACACCATAGAAAATCTCTGGTGGGATTTGAAGAAGGTAGTTGCAGCTCGCAAATTTAATAATATTGCTGAACTGGAGGCAATTGCTCATGAGCAATGGGCTGAGATTCCTCAGGAACCCTGCCAGAAGCTGGTGTCTGGCTATGCATCTCGTTTGTAGCAGGTCGTAACAGCAAAAAGGTGCTCTGCTAAGTACTAAAGATGCTTGCCATGAAGGGGTTGAATAATTTTGAGATTGGAGAAGTCATTATAAGTTGTATTTTCAGTTGAATTTGGGGAAACCACTTGAAGCATTCGTTGTATTGAGCTTTTTATTGCTTTTGATGATTTGTTCATTGCAAACAGCTGAAAGTCTATACATTTTTGACAATAAACCTGATTTTCAATAGGGGTTGAATAATTTTGATTACAACTGTATCTTTGTATACACATGTTTATTACTAGAGCAAAAACATTGGAGGATATATATCAAAATGTGCGACCGGTGGCAGAGGGAGCACAGAACATCCCCGTCCTGCTTTTTACTCTTTGTAGTGTTGCCGCGCAGGACCCAGGTAGGGAATTTCATTATCCTCAACCAGGATCTAGAAGAAAGGGAGCTACAACAAATATACAGGCAGTGGGAATAAAGATATATACTTCCAGTACCCTGCCTGTGTGACTATGTCTATCTGGGTCTGTGTGTCTGGATATGTTACTGTGTGCATGTGACTGTGTTACTGTGTCTGTGTTTGTGTGACTGTATTTTGTGTAGCTGTGTGCATGTAAATGTGTGCATATATGTGTATTTATGTGACAGTGTGTCTACTTAAATGTATGTGTAAGTGACTGTGTGTATAATTTTGTAATTATCTTGTGACTTTGTGTGATTGTGACTGTGCATGTCAATATATGTATCTGAGCGCATACATATTTGAGGTGGAAGGGTTAAGAGAAACACAAGAATGAGAAAGGGGTTAAAAGAGGGAAATTAAGAAAGGGGGAATTATAAGAAACAATCAAGAAGGTCAGGAGATATACAGGGAGTGCAGAATTATTAGGCAAATGAGTATTTTGACCACATCATCCTCTTTATGCATGTTGTCTTACTCCAAGCTGTATAGGCTCGAAAGCCTACTACCAATTAAGCATATTAGGTGATGTGCATCTCTGTAATGAGAAGGGGTGTGGTCTAATGACATCAACACCCTATATCAGGTGTGCATAATTATTAGGCAACTTCCTTTCCTTTGGCAAAATGGGTCAAAAGAAGGACTTGACAGGCTCAGAAAAGTCAAAAATAGTGAGATATCTTGCAGAGGGATGCAGCACTCTTAAAATTGCAAAGCTTCTGAAGCGTGATCATCGAAAAATCAAGCGTTTCATTCAAAATAGTCAACAGGGTCGCAAGAAGCGTGTGGAGAAACCAAGGCGCAAAATAACTGCCCATGAACTGAGAAAAGTCAAGCGTGCAGCTGCCAAGATGCCACTTGCCACCAGTTTGGCCATATTTCAGAGCTGCAACATCACTGGAGTGCCCAAAAGCACAAGGTGTGCAATACTCAGAGACATGGCCAAGGTAAGAAAGGCTGAAAGACGACCACCACTGAACAAGACACACAAGCTGAAACGTCAAGACTGGGCCAAGAAATATCTCAAGACTGATTCTTCTAAGGTTTTATGGACTGATGAAATGAGAGTGAGTCTTGATGGGCCAGATGGATGGGCCCGTGGCTGGATTGGTAAAGGGCAGAGAGCTCCAGTCCGACTCAGACGCCAGCAAGGTGGAGGTGGAGTACTGGTTTGGGCTGGTATCATCAAAGATGAGCTTGTGGGGCCTTTTCGGGTTGAGGATGGAGTCAAGCTCAACTCCCAGTCCTACTGCCAGTTTCTGGAAGACACCTTCTTCAAGCAGTGGTACAGGAAGAAGTCTGCATCCTTCAAGAAAAACATGATTTTCATGCAGGACAATGCTCCATCACACGCATCCAAGTACTCCACAGCGTGGCTGGCAAGAAAGGGTATAAAAGAAGAAAATCTAATGACATGGCCTCCTTGTTCACCTGATCTGAACCCCATTGAGAACCTGTGGTCCATCATCAAATGTGAGATTTACAAGGAGGGAAAACAGTACACCTTTCTGAACAGTGTCTGGGAGGCTGTGGTTGCTGCTGCACGCAATGTTGATGGTGAACAGATCAAAACACTGACAGAATCCATGGAAAAATATTCATCTTTGATATTAATGAGTTTTTGGGGTTCATTGAGAACATGGTTGTTGTTCAATAATAAAATGAATCCTCAAAAATACAACTTGCCTAATAATTCTGCACTCCCTGTATACAAATGGATGAGTGGGTGCAGAGCTACACACAAATGTTTAAATTGGGGATGGTGGGGGGGCTGTTGCCAACATACTTTTCTGCCCCAGGTGACAAGTAACCTAGGTACATCTATTCTGGGTGCACACCTTAACATAAATTGCTGCACATGGCTATTTCATCCTGCAAGGCAGCAATTATTTAATGTAACCCTTCAGAATATGTAAGCATTAAATGAGCATTCTCAGTATGATGTGACATCTGTTCACCCCTTCCATATATATTATCTCTTTTGTGTTACAACACTTATGTCCTGCCTAATATTTCTGAGTCGAGTACAAGGTTTGATTTCTAACACACACAGATCAGTAGAAAAATGGATTCTCAACTGCATCATTTATTTGTTGACTCTGAGATTCTGTAACGTAAGACCCATAAAGAAGATTTAATGGTGGGGTGAAAAAAAAAGGCGGCTTGCAAATGTGGTCACTTGGAGAGGTTATTTCCAACAATGCAACAGTTGTAAACCTAGAATATGTGTTCATAGGTGTATGTATATGATGCATAAAGTCAATCTGTCATGCAAATATGATAAAGTGGTATATAGTGTAATATTTCTCCTGTACTTTGCAGTAGTCAAAGTTCTAGCACATGTATTGATAAAATGTCAATGCCGTTTTGAGAGCATCAAGAATTAAACTGTAGTTATGAGATATATATATACAGATGAATCACTGAATTCCCATAATGCCAGGCACAGTATTCCACAATTCTTAACATAAGTCTTTACCCCGAGGCTAACAAGGCATTTGCCTTGGGTAGCACTTTCCGGTGGGGGGGCATAGAATGCCGCCCCCAAACACCCCGGCAGATGCCTTGTTAGTCTTGTGTCATGGGGATCCCAAGAGTTGTCAACATTAGGGCCCCCTCTAGGCAGGCAGTCATGTGTATTGCAGGCAGGCGGTGAGGGAGCACTGATCTCCGCTCTTCATGCTCTGCTCCTTTGCACGCCCGCAGTTATGCCGGGAGCTGGATTATGATGTCATTCTGGACCTGGCTTCCCTTAAGCAGCATGTGAGGAAGCATAGGAAGAAGCTTGCAGTTCCCACTCAACCTACTGTGCGCACCTGCCAGCAGCCAGCCCAGCAGCCAAAAGAGCCCTGCAGACACACTGGCCCTTAGGGAAAAAAAACACTCTAGCTCTCCAAAAGGTAGAGAGGCTGGGTGGGTTTAAATTTAAAAAAAGATAACTTGTGAATGCATGAAAAATGTGTGCGCTACTACTGTCAGTGAGTGTGCGCATCTGTGAGTGAGTGTGCATGTGTCTGTGAATGTGTCTTCTGTCAGTGAATGTGTGTTAGTGTGTGTCTGAATGAGTGAGTGAGTGAGTAAGTGTGTGTGTCTGTCAGAGTGTGTCAAATCAGTGAGTGTGCCTGTGAGTGTGTATATCAGTGAGTGTATGTATATCTGAGACTGCGTGCCTCTCATTGAGTGGGTGTGTCAGTGTGTGTCTGTCAATGAAAGTGTGTGTGGGTTAAACAGTGTGTGCCAATGACTGTGTATCGGTCAGTGAGTGTATGTCAGTGCATGCATCATTGAGGGTGTGTGTCTGTGAGTCAAACAGGGCAGGATCAACATAAGAGCTGGTGTGGACTGGCTGACAATGAAATTAGTTAAGGTAAAGCTTTGCAAATGCTCTTGCTGCTCCAGTCTCTCTAACACTGTGGAATGTTCCCTTTCTTCTACACTAACTACATACACTTTTTCTCTGTTCCAAGCTGTATAACAGGGGCTTCTGCCTGCTATTAAGGAGGTTAGGATAGGAGTGGACCAGCGAGTGCTAGGGGACAGTCCTTAGAAAGCGTAGAGCTAGTGCATCATTAGACGCATTTATGCCAAGCTCAGGGTGCTGTCTGCACAGTATGTCCTTGGTTGGTCATCCTTGGCAGGTGGCCTGATGTGTATTCACACCAGGCTGACCATCTTATTCTTCGTACAGACAGGCCCCTTTTCTGGGCATGTTGTCCCTTTGGGCAGTGCTGGTTATGTGATTCCCTCCAGCACCTCCTCCACCAGATACATGACACTTGGGATGCATAACTGTTTTAATGTTTTAATGTTTTCTGTCGATAAGATTCTGCAATAGGCCCATCATAATTGTCAGCACCAGGCCCAAAGGGCTCTTAATCTGGTCCTGGAGTCAAAGGTGCATGTTGGTCTTAAACAGGAAGAGGTGGGGCAAACTTAGATTAGGGAAGTGCCCGAGTTTCGTCATGCCTAGGGCAGCACAAATCCAAAATACACCACTGGGGTTACGTTTGGCACTGAAGCAGTTCATCAATGCAGCCTAAAGAAGAGACACAAAAGTCAGATAAGGATAATATTTAGTGGTTATATTCTAGTGGTTATTCTTGCATTTCATAATTTGAAGAGTGCAAATCTGCTAGGAAAATCACTGTGCATTGTTAAATAATGTACACAATTTAAACATGTTTATGATGTCACACCTGATAATGTTGTATGCTCAAACTCTTTTCATGTCAGATACTTTTTAAGATCACTGGGGTGTTGTAGTAAATCATGAAAGCCAAAAAAGTGAGTGATCATTTCCCATGTGCCCACTAACAGCCTCTAACACAGGAAAGGACTTGCAGGAGGAGCCCCCACAACAATGCATCTTCACCTGTGTTTTTCATAACCTTCTTTTAGCCTCTTATGTGTTTCTTATCCCATCTTCTGAATGTCTTATCCATTTTGCCCCTTTAAAGTATCTTATCCCCCTTGTGTGTGGCTTACACCCCTTGTGGGTATCTTACAAAATTCCCCCTTGTGTATCTCTTACATACTCCCAGTCCCTTTGGGAGTATGTAAGAGATACACTTACTTACCTAGCACCCCCACTGTGTGTCTCTTACTCCCCCCCAATCCCCTTATATGTCTCTTTCTTGCCCCACAGCCCATTTACATGGCTCTTTCTCCCCCAGCCCTTTTTGTGTCTCTCCCCCCCCCCTCCCCAGTGCCTTTGTGTGCCTCTTTCTCCCATCAGCTCAATTGTGCAACCCCAGTCCCTTTGTGTGTCTCTTTCCTCCCCAGCAATACATATGCATTGTCAGCTGTATGTCTCGTAACCCCCCTTTTGAAAATTGTTACCCCCTTTAGCCTCTTTTGGGTTTTATATCCCCTCTTTTGTATGTCTTACCCCTTTTGCCCCTTTGTGTGTCTTACCACACCCTTTAGTGTATGTTATCCCCCATTTGTGTGTCTTACATCCTCTTGTGGGTCTCTTCAAACCCACTCTTGTGGGCCTCCCCTCCTGCCAGTCATCCAGACATTGCACTCCTGGAGCCGATATGCCCTAAGGAGGCTGTTTGTGCATTCTTATGGTAGCACTGGCCTTGCTCTAAATGTAATCCTTCCTAATACCTGAGCAAACCCTTTACTTAGCCTAAACCTGAAAAAGCAATGCCCTTTACCATAATCATATGCTTTTGGATAAGCTTTTTAAATTATTTCCTATTTTTGGAATGATTTCTTGTTTAAAAAAATATTTGAATATTTTTGATACATTGACCTTTTTATATGATACTTATTTTGATATTTTAATATTGTGGGGGGGGGGGGATTTTTTTTAAAAAAAGGTTTAAAAAATGTTTTAAATAATATTTAAAAGCTTATTTAAAAATATTTCATTGAGGTTATCTTTAACCCTGCATGCTTTTACACCGCTGCATACACTCGCAATACTCAGATTCAAACACAATACATTACACACAGAAATATGTACATACATGTATTATACATGCGTACTGTTTTCTTAATGCATGCAATGTCCAGCTAAAACACCTTCTTTATTTGTTGTTGTTTTTTGGGGGGGTTTAGGTAGAGGTATAACTGCGTGCCCCTTGAGTTCTGTACCTATGGGCACCTGACATGTAAATCCGGCTCTGGGAGGTAGAATGGTCCCTGACAGCCTCGTCCCCACTAGGGGTATGGCTAAGCCAGAGATTCCTTGGCCTTATCAACACATACCAGCAATGGGCAATGTGATAGCCTGAAAGTGGTCAGCTGACACTCTCAAGCAATCAAAGCTTGCCGTTTCTGCTCAGGTTAATACTTCCTCATTAGCTCCAGCAGCACAGAGGGGATGAGCGCTGGGGACGCTCATTTAGCATTAAACCATTAAAGACAGATTAACACTGAATGGGAGGAAAGCGCCTGGGGACTCCAGACACTATCACCACTTCAATGAGATAAAGTGGTTGCAGTGCCATGTCCCTTTAATACCCAAATGATTTCAAGTGAATACCAGAATGGAAAATTTGAGTTACATGAGTCAATTTCTTTTTATATATTGTCTGTTAAAAGCAGACTTTTGTAAAAACAAAACAATTCGAAAATAACATACTTATCTGGTAAAAGTGTATTGTAGAATGTTTATCCAGTACATTAGCTGATAATATAATTATGGAAATCAAATTATTCTGGTCATTTGTAATGTTTTCCATTTTTATCAATAATATTTGTTCTGCAGCCAAATCACAGAGAGACACAACTAGCATCTAACCCTGTGCTGTGCAATACATTATAAAGAAAGATTCAAATGGTTATACACAAGAAATGTGTGCATTATATATTCCTTTGGCAAGCAAGTTGTTAACATGAATATGTCATTTTGAACCAGAAAGTAGTTTCCTAATCATAAGCACAAATACAGGTGCTAGTATCACACACTCTCGATTATCCATAGACACCCTCTACAATATAGTATTATAATGATTTAATATGTTGGGCAATAAAATCTGCAATTCTGGATACATTGAATAAACTGTTTAACAACAAAATGACAGAAGAGAAATAACCAGTACCTTTGAGATCTCCCGCCCACAATCCTACAATTAGGACAGGTAAGTCACAAGGTAAGTGGCTAAGTGGGTACCTATTATTCTGGCCAGTAAGATTGTGAGTATAGAGATTTACTAAAAATAGGAGGTTTGACCCATTGTACAGCGCTGCAGAATTTGTTGGTGCTATATAAATAATACTAATAATAATAATACAAGAAAAAGAAAAAAAAAGTGAAAGGATTATTCAACAAATAGAAAGTGAATTGAAACGTTTAGGCCAAAACAGCTTAACTTGGAAACTGTTTTTCCGACCAGTTATTTTGCACATGGCAGGGTTACTTACTAAAGTGAATTTCAAATTTAAGGCCAGAGTAACCAAACTGAAAGCATAGCGGACTTAGAAAATGTTTCCAGTTCGGCTATTTTTACCTTAAATTTGAAATTCACTTTGAATTTGCGGTTTAGTAAAGAATCCTGTAAATTCAGAATTTCACTTTGAATTCATTATGATTTGCAATCAGTTCACATAATAATAATAGATAGTTCTATTAGACAGGATTATTCACTAAACTGTGTAATGTGTAAATGCAACAATATCCACATGGCAAATCACACATGGCAAAATATAGACTATAGCAGCCAAGCTCTGTTTTTACAGATTAGCAGTTTTTTGCCTCAATTTTTCTTTTCAGATTTTCTACTTTACAGTTCAGAACTTAGTGAATAGCCCAGTGAGAGTGTTTACATTGGCTGTTCTATTTATACATGGTGTAACCCCCTAGGGCTTATAATTTACAAGAGTATTAAAAAAAACAAACAGAAAAAAAAACAAGGAGTTTACTTCACTCCAGTGCTGAAGGGGTTAAACATAGCATGCTTGCTGTTGAAGAATAATGCATCATTCCCATTGGACTCATAAGCCATTGGTGCACTTAGGAGGAATTACTGCTGAAATATGCATTTTATGTGCAGTGAATGCAATGCACAAATCTGAATACAGAGATTTTAGGCTGCTTCAGCAAATTAACCCTTTTCACACCTTTTTTTTTTTTTTTTTAAATCAAGCCACCAGCATGATGTTAGTATGAAGATTTATATTATATTATCCTTTTATAAGGCTCTTACTCACCATAATTATGGAGTTTATTTCCCATAAATTCCCAATATCCTTGTAATCCATAAATATGTTATTTATCACAGATCCCTGCTTCCCTAGCCCATAATTACATCAGGAAGTCGACCTAGTTTGCTTGGGATTTTCATGCTGTCTTTAAATATCCACATCACAGTGTACTGGTCTCAAACCAAAGAAAGCAAAAAAACAAAAACACAACATTCTTGTTACCAAATTTTATTTCCTTTGGGCAGATCTGTAAAAATGACATTAAATTACATAAACAAATACCCCAAACAGCTGATTACATGAACACTTAGCAAGGCAAAGAAGAGGGATATAGATTGTGCAAATGACATGCAAATCTTTGTTATCAAGTGGTTTAAGTGGGGAGTAAGTGACATTGTATCCTGTACTGATGGGTGGAGTTATAATATTTAAAATCCTTATATAAAGGAAATAAAACAAAGAACGTATACATGTGATGTACTTTTTCCAACCAAGTTCAAAATGTATGTCGTGATTGTGCAACATTTGTATCCTGCTACAAATCTGACTGTCCCCACACTAATCAGCTTAATTCAAGATGTGTTTTAGCAACTTTAATATTTTGCTTTAAATGTTGCAAGTTAGTTACTAGATCAACCCACTGTTTAGTGAATAAGCACCTAATGCATATCATACCAATGATTTAGCTTTAAGTTTCTTTTTTACAGTTTCTCTCTGTATCTTCTTAGGATTGATTGATGTGTGAGAGGTGCAGTGGGGCCACCTGGAAATAAAACATAGAAATTAGTTAAAATAATAATAATAATAATAATAATAATAATAATAATAATAATAATGCTAGCAGGAAAAAAAGATTATTATTATTATTTTCCTGAGATGAAGAAATAAATAAATAAAAATAAGTATTTATGATGTAAAAGTAACTTTTTCTTTTTCTTCTACTTTTTCCCCCAACCTTGTTTCAAATAGCTATTGGAGTATGGATTATTAACCCCTTCGCAGCAGAGCAGAGAGCTCGCTAAGCCAGCAGTTCTGGAGTTAAAAGTATGAAGAATCATTTGAGGCCTCGCTAAGACTGGGCTGTTTTGAATTATGGCTTTGTTGAGCCAAAGGTCATTACAATGGATACGTAAAGCAATAAAACTAGTGCAACCAGTACTCTTTCCCTATAAAGATTATCATTATTGGCTTATTAATACTCGACAATGGTGAGTTATATCTCAGTAATAAATAGGGAGCTTGACTCGTGCTATCAGATAGAAATGAAGAGTATTTCCTTTCTGCTTTTACTACAGCCACACGTGTGTGAACACATACACCGCTTTCTAGGCGTTATACAGCGTTACATTTACACTGATTGCTATGTATCGATTAGTAATGTGCATGTATGCATATCTACAGGCATAAATATCGATATGTATGTGGCGATTATAGCGATTACAACGTGTGTGTATGTATGTGTATTTATTTTAGAGTGTGTGTAATAAATGTATGTCTGTGTATATCTCTATCTACATATATATACACAAACATACACACACACTCACACACACAAACATACACACACACATACACACACACACACATACACACGTATTTTGTGCATAAGTAAACATTATTTTATATATAATAATGAATATCCGTGAGAATATATATATATATATTTAATATATAGTGTGCATTAATATATATATAGATACATAATGTGCATATTAATGTACAGACACGTAAATAAATCAAAAAATCACGCATGATTAAATACACAATACATAAAATATAATTAAATACACAATACATAAAATATAAGAGGCCAGCCTACATCTATTTATTTATATTTCATGTAAGCGCCAAAATGATCTTCTGATACACATTCAGTTTCTAATATTTCATTTAAAGGCAGTCATTTTTTACAAGCTCATTTGAAAAATAAAATAATATATATATGATATAAATGTAATAAAATGTCTAAAATCACAGTTGATGTTTTTTGTAAATCCCATGCATGTAAGGCGGGCTATGATGTATGTACAAAGCATTCAGCTTATCGTGCAGATAAGAGGTTAAATCTGGGCCTTGTATTTTCACAGTATATTTTGTAGCTTCTTGGCCATTCTTTGATTTATTAGCCTGTCCTAAAACAGGAGTATATTTTGCTGTTGACTTTTAATGGCCCTAGTATTGTCTATCACTGGGAATATGGATCCCATAAACCAAGGCAAAAAAAAAATAATAAAATGAAAAACGATACGTTTTTATTAATCCCAAATATTGGAACTGTTACAGAACTCAGCGACCATTAACATGTGTCTAAATGTTACTATGTAAACCCAGTACACACATCTACACACCAGCTGCAAAAAGGCTGGAGATTAACCCCATTCACTGCCCTTGATCTGTTGTACTTGCAGCAAAGGAGTTAAACTGCACAGGGAACACAGGAGGTCTCAAATAAATTCAAACAATTACAGCTGTATGTATATAAAAAATACAAATAAATCACACTATATTCGATTTTTTTTAACTTGTAATGAAATGCGATGTAGATCAAAAAGGAAAAATACATGACAATGATATTTACGATGTAAATCTCCCAGTTCCTAAAATAATAAATCCTGTCCTCTTTATTCTGACCCTGCTAATAATTTGGGGTTATTTTTAGGACTTTTTTTTAACAGCACTAAAGTACAATTATTCAAAATAATAAAATAACAAAATACCAGCACTAAAGTACAGTTAAACAAACAAATAAATAAATAAATAAATACAAATAAAATTAAAAATATATATATAATAACAGCACAATGCTTATTTTTGGGCATTTTTTGGTGAGTGTTACAGTATCTATTTTCATCTCCCTTATGTATTATAACAATACCTACACCCCCCCCCCCCTCCCCCTACACACACACTCACCACTCACATCACGCACAGTGCGTTAGGTGTATGTATTAACCCTTTCTAAGATCAGTTTGACCCAACTCTTTAGACTCTCACACTTACTCAGATCCCCAGAATAATCCACTGGCTTTTTAATTACCTGGCTGTGATTAGACCCAGGATACTGACCCAGATTACCCAAGTAAGCCCTTCTCAATCAGCACCTCCACTCCAGATCACTTCTGTTTGCAGTCCAATAAATCCCAGCTTCGGTTGAAGAAATTCTCAGCCAGAATGTTGAAAGTAACAGAAACAGTCACATCTCCCCTTGTCTTCTAAAAGTCCTCAGTGGGATTTGTGTGTGTGTGTCTGTCGTCTGATGGAAGCAGGGGTCGGGGAATTGCTCAAATAAAGTTGCAATGTTTGCTAAAATCTGAACATTTTCCACGTACTGGATTTTTTTTTTTTGTTGTTACACAGATTCTTTGAGTTACTAAGCGTTGCAGAGCTGGGCTTTCCCTTTATCCTTGTTTATAGCTACAGAAGGCAAAAAAACCATAAATCTTTTAGAAAGCCCATAGAGACAAGAGAGAATTGTGTATGCATGGATAGGAGCGGCTAATGTCTAAAGCTATTAAACAAGCCTATGTAGGACTCAACTTGTAGGGGTACATTAACTTACAGTTAAATTCTGCTAAGAGGAAAAATATATGCCATTGGAGAATTAACATAAACCAAATTCATCATTTGATTTTTGCCATATTAAATTAGCTAAGTATGATCACCCCCTCCTTTTTTGTCTTCCACACCCCCCCCCCCCCCCAGTCATTGTGTTCATTTTAAAGTCTAGGGCTGTTTGCATAAAAGTCATAAATCAGAGGTCAGAGAAAGTTTTTGAAATCGAGATCTGTGCTTAAAACGACTTGATGTGTCTGATAGGAATACCAAGAGCAGAGAGCGTGTGAAACTAATAGAGGGTGTGGGGGGCATTGGTGGGGTACAAGATAAAGGCGGTGAGTGCTGCAAAAAAATATACATATTAAATAAGAGCAGACCTTATGTGTACATTATTAAATTATCTGCAGTCTGCAAATGAGGCAATACAATAATAAAATAAATAAAATCACAGTATTGCCATAAATATGCATTAAGATGCTGTTTATTGCATGTACATAAAAGAATGCATTCTAACTTCATAAATATAAGTTAATACAAGGAACATATATAATTAGGATAAAATAAAAAAGGCGATGATGTGTGTTTTCTTTGCTGTGTATTGTATTTTTTTTTTATTATTGATCAGAAACCTTTCTCCTTTTTTTCTTTTTCATTTTTTTTTTTTTAACCAGAGGCCCTTAATGACGCCTATTTCCTTCCAGTAATCAATGCAAATTTTTTGCTAGTGGTCTGATTGTATCAGTGGACTCAGTGAGGCAGGGCTAGGTTCAATGCTTGGGTTGACAACCCCTCTTAAAGACCACTAAACAATCATAATCTGCATTGGCAATACCCCTACCACCACCACTTCTCTCTTCCACCCCCCCCCCCTCCCTCTCAACCCCCCCACGCCACCTTCCCCAAAAAAAGGGCCCAGTACAAATCCCTTAGCAAACGCCTCCCCAACTTCCCAGTGCTGCCTCTTATTCTCAGACTGAATATACACTGGGATATATTCTGCAGCTCCCTCTCCGCCTATGAAAGTGTTAAAAGGTAAGATATTTCTTCTACAAGCAAACAGCAGGCTTTTGTATACATGATTTATAGTCTGATTCGTGGTTCAAACAGAGTTCACTTGGATTTGCTACTGCTGAAGGCTAGCGATGATCTGACTTCACACCAACACGACTGACATTAAAATCTCTTTCCTTTAACTCACTGCATTTAGGATTGTGGGAAAAAAAGCGACTTGATAGCTGAAAATGTATATTTCGAAGAAAAAAAAAATCAGATGTGGGGGTCTTCTTTTTTATTTATTTATTTTTTTATCTCTGTCGACCTTTAAAATGATCCAGGTTGCAAAATGCATGATAGAGTTAATTTCTAATTAAACAATCGACAGCTCAAATGCTTGATCATACATGATGATATATAGAATCTGGTATAGGGGCAGAGGGGAGGGGGTGGGGTGATCAGTGTGTGTATATATATCATATTCATAGAACATGTATTTTCTAGGTAATATTTTACCAAATATCCCCTCCCCTATTACATTGTTTGATCATTTTTTGTTGTTTAAAATCAAATAGGAGATAACAGATTTTTTTTTCAGGACAAATAAAGCACTTAGCACAGAAAACAAAATAAAAATAAAACAAAGACCCCCAGTTGCAGCAATGCATAAATACAGTTTTCTTTATACATTGCTTTTGGTAGTTTACTAAGGAATGTGAACGAACTATTTCACAGAAAATGCTGCCACTACAAACATTAATTGCAAAAGCAGATTTAATGAGATGGTTTTTGTAGCTTCCAGTTAAATTAAACTCCCAGCACATTATATTTTATTTACAACCCCTTCCTAGATTCTTTGGTGTTTGCTCTGAGCCAGTAGCTAAAATGAAAATTCGTTTTTGATAAATGCCCTGCACACATTTTGAAGTTGGACTGACATAAATCAAAAAAGGGAAAATACACGAATCATATTTATATGGGGGCTTGGAGCTCTGGCTATTAAATAAACAGTATTTTCTATAGGATTTATGATATGTCGTCCTCTTATTATTGTATGGTTTTGTTGAGATTAGAGGTTTGTGTGTAGACATTGGGGCATTAAGAACAAAGAACCTTGCATTCTATGATGATAATTAGATTTACAATGAAGGACAATGGCCATAGGGCCATGATACAGAGACCACAGACCTTACAGGACCAGAGATGGGTATATAAAACAATTTTTTTTTAAAAAGAGAGAAACATTGGGGATTTAAGGTAGAAATATGTTTGTCTCCCAGGTTTTGTGCAGTGTAAATGTGCTGTTAGTGAGTGGGGTTATAAGGAGCTCTGCCAAAGAGAACAGTTTTGTATTATTATTGTCTTTGGCTCAATGTGAGTCAAATTCCTGAGACCAAGTCCTCTGTAAACACTTGGAAATGTTAGAGAAAGTTTGAACGTTAAATATGATGGGAATGTGAAATAGAGGACTGAATGGAGTCACAGAGAGGCCCCCTTGTTGTAATGCTCCCAGGCAGTACAGTGACTCACTAACCTATTTACTATATGGTGAGAGAGGCGAGGAGGATAGAATCACGGTACCTACACAGAGAGAGAGACCAATAGAATAAATAAATGCCATTGTGACGAAATGAAAACCATTTTAAAAAACCATAAAAAGTGAAAGTGATCAGACAGATAGAACGCAGCATAGTACTTGCTCACATTGTTTAACTAAATATTGCCAATCATATTCATTAGCTACAAAGTGATACTCTGATAGTGTAAATACACAATAGGTTACAATGTATAAATAAGCTGTATACAAAGATAGAACACACAGGTATCTAACTTATCAATTAGGAGACACTAATAAAATCTAAATAATAAATATCCAAATCTAACCCAAATATATTCGTTGTGCTTTGTATTAATGTAATTATTTATTATTTTTATTTTGTTTTACACAAATGAATCCAAATGAATCCGATGCTTGGTCACAGGGATCAAATATTAAACTTGTTTCATTGATAAATATGGCGAGATCCAAATTCACACTTTCTATGCTTTATTTATACCTTAGAGCAAATGGGTCTACTACTTAAACAGTGAACTGAAAGCCGAATGGCAAACAAAACCAAACTGAAAAAAACAACATGACTAATGTAGCCCAAATCTTCAATTCGGATTTCAAGTCACTAGAACTCGGTGTTTAGTGAATAAACCTCTTGCCCTATGCATCATAAGATTTCAAATGGTGAAATACAATAATAAAGTATAGTTTTCTTACAGACTTCTAAATACACACATTTAAAGGGTGTCCTTGGAAATAAATAAATGAATAAATAAATGAATAAAGGGATATTTACTAAACATCGAGTTGGGATGAGCCAACAACCGACTTGCACAGTGTAGGCCAGAGTAAATAGCTTGTGGAGAAAAATGAAATAAAAATAAATAAACAAAAATACCTACATCTATCTATCTATCTATCTATCTATCTATCTATCTATCTATCTATCTATCTATCTATCTGTCTGTCTGTCTGTCTGTCTGTCTGTCTGTCTGTCTGTCTGTCTGTCTGTCTGTCTGTCTGTCTGTCTGTCTGTCTGTCTGCCTGTCTGTCTGTCTGTCTGTCTATATTTCTATCTATCTATCTATATTCCTATCTCCCCCCATCTCTCTCCCTCCCTCTCTCTCTCTCTCTCTCTCTCTCTCTCTCTCTCTCTCTCTCTCTCTCTCCTCTACCCCCTGAATAACCCTTGTTCCATACACTTAGCACAGATTTGACCCATACCCATCCATTTGCCTTGTGCTAAGTTCTGTCTGTCTATCAGTTCCATCTGTCCATCCTTTGCTGCCTGCAGTGTTCTGCCAGTGGGATTTGATTTGTGTTTTTAAGTGAAGAGCCCCCGTGGAAAGCTGGATTGTGGTACAAAGCAAGATCAGATGATAAGTATTGTCCACCTTTTCCTAAAGTCATCCATCATGGCAGGTAAACCTGCAGTGTTTATACCACAACTAGAAGGTTAACCTTCCTGTGAGGCGGTCACATGGAACAAACCAGCAAACCATCAGACTACAGTCCTCCAGAAATAACCAGTCATCTAATTACTGTTAATCATTTTTATAACTTCCTACTGCACTTCCAGTAAATAAATCCTGCTGTCACAGCTTTAATCTATCATCTGAGACTTTATAAAACAACACTCTGCTGGCTTTATAGCACTCAATGGCTCTACCAATGTATGTGTAAATAGAATATACTATTTAATTGTAGTAATACTACTACTACTACTACTAATAATAATAATAATACAATTTAATAATAATAATAATAATAATAATACTTTATATATATAAGTATTATTATTATTATTATTATTATTATTATTACATTTTATTATTATTATATATACACACACACTAAGGATCTACGATATATATATATATACCTACATGCACAATTTGTAATATTAGTTCTAAACATCTTTAGCATATGTACAGACATTTAAACATACAGCTTCGTTTAAAACATAGGGTTCTGTGAATGTTTTCTAAACGTTCTAACTTGACAAACTTTCATCTCTCTCACCCAAGTCCTGCATGTACTATCGATGATTTATTGGGAGAGATCGAAACTAGTATATTAAGAGTTTGCCCAAAATGTCAAATATGATGGACATGGTATTACTTACCTACCTGTGAGTATAGTTACAATTTAACTAGTTTTGATTGAATACAATTCTCTGTAGAGTAATACTATACTTTTTAGATTTATACCACTTTTTAACTGTGTGATCTGACTTTATATTGGTTAAATATTTTACAAACACCATTTGTTTGTCTGTTTGAATTTAAACGAAATAATTGTATAAAGATTGGAATCCACTTTTTCAATGTACTTTTTTAATGTAATTGAACTAAGAGTAGAGCGAGTTTCCTAGTTTTCTTCCTGGAGTTTCAGTGTCAGGGGAGGTTGCATATGATGAAATGTGGACGATTATTAATATCAAAATAATGAAAAGTAACTCATTCTAGAAAGTCCTTCTCTGTGTGCACCCCTCCCCCCCCCCCTATCTGTACTCTCCATCCTAGGATCAGATAAAGTAGCAGCCTTCAGATTCTGCCATCAATTAGATATTGAGACCTACCACAAAGGATCAAATCGTATATTAGAAATCGGCTAAATATCTCAATTGGTTACTTTGTTTTTAAAGAATGATACTGAATATAACATATTTCTAAAGTAAGTAGTCAGATATGCTTGGACGTGACGTCAGCAAGTGGTCCCCAAAGCTTTTGGTTCATAATCTCTCTCTCTCTCTCTCTCTCTCTCTCTCTCTCTCTCTCTCTCTCTCTCTCTCTCTCTCTCCCACACTCTCTCTGTCACTCTCTCTCAGCAGGTTTGGGACCTCTCAACACAGTTTGTTTGGACTGGAAGAAGACATGGTTTGGGAAAGGATTTAAGATGCTTTTCCATTGCCTACTCTCTGGCTTGATACAACCGATGCAGGATCCTTTGTAAGCTTGATCTCTGTGATCACAAAACGTTGAAGGTGTCCCATTACTTCTGTGCACACTTAGACTGAGGAAAATGCAGAAATCACTTTACTACGATAATCCAAGTTCTTTTGGAGGCTGTGATTTCCCAGACTCCAATGACATTGGCTACCTAGGGCAAGATACTTACTCAAGTGAACCTGATTACGAGCCTGCTTTCTGTCTCCAGGCAGACACCACCACCACCACCACCACAGCTGCTGCCACCAAAGGTGAGCTCAGAGTCAAAGGTATACATTCCCATCTGTCTGACGTCTCGGAAAGAGCCCACCAGCCCAAATCACCCAGCTCTGCGTCCCCCACCCCAAAATCGACAGGAAACCAGAACAGCCCACCCAAGGACTGCACTGGACCCAACTCTGTCGACGTCACAGCCACCAAAAAGAACAGCAAGGCCACCAACATCCCCAAACAGATCTTCCCATGGATGAAGGAAACTCGTCAGCACTCTAAGCAGAAGAAGGCCATCCCACCCCCACCAGGTAAAGAAAAGTCTCTGTGCTCCCTCCCCTTCCCCCACAATGTTTACCTGCTCCTGCAAGGTGAAGGGGCTCATGTAGTAGGCATCTCAGTACATGAAAAACTGCTTCACCTAAGTGCTGTAACAGAGGGTCATTGCAAGAGTTAGTCTCTCATTAATAGAAATGACAGAGTGACTCAGATAACACCAGGTCCCCAATGCACCCCCCTGAGACTTCCTTTGCTGCCAACCCAGGTATATATAGATACTGTGTACACACAGGGGAACCACTCACAGCTCAAACTGTGTACACGGTGACTATCTGGCCCATACAGCTCTCATACAGCACTGATATTTGGTAATATAAGATTTATGTTTATATTTTCATAAATGAATAGTTTTGCAAGATGTGCACACAGATATACTTATATAAACACACATGTCTCTGCCAATACCTGTACAGTTCAGAGGTGACATTATGTGGAACACAGGTCCCCCTATGCCATAATCATCCTAAGGACCGAATAGTTTTATTGAATTGTTTGTTTGTTTGTTGTTGTTGTTTTGGCAAAAGTGTTTTGTGTAAAATCTCATTGTGTGACTTACAACTTTTAAAAAATATATTGTTGTATGTAAGTGTCTCAGAGTGAGTTTGGAGAATGCTTGATTTGCTAAAATGCCCAATAGGCATGCACATTCAGTAAATTCACATTAACACACAAAGTATACATTATTAGTTCACTCTGTGTGTGTGTGTGTGTTATACATTTGTTTATTATTGCAGTGAAGTTCACAATAATGTATTTGATGTGTTAGTTAAGAGATTTATGGAATATGGAATACAGGGTTATATATTAAAGTAAGAACTGAAAGTGAATTCAAATTGAATTTCATATTTAAGACCTGAGTCTAATTTGACCTTAACATTGGTCAATTTGAATTCACCTTAAATTCTTACTTTATTGAATAACCCTGATAATATTTAAATAACCAAACAGTAGGCTAAAAGGCACTTCAGTAGTCAGTGATAGAATTAATCTGAGCAAAGAGATTTAATTATATTATGTTTTACATCTTCATATGACTTTCTGTTATAGACTCCCAGTGTAACTTCCTACATCAAGCAACCAATCATATTCTTTCCTCTTTACTCCTCCCATGATTCCCTGCTAACCTTTGGTTGGATAGGAATCTTGGGAGTTGAAGGGCAGCAACAGTTTTTTAAGCTATTTGCTAAATCAGCCTGAAAGGCTGGCTGAGCATCATGGGAAATGTAGTCAGAACATCTGCAAGACTAGGAGAACATCACTGTTTGATGTTATTGTTTTAATGACTAAATAAACAAATCTGATATTTTGTATTACAGAGGATGAAAGCTTCCTGGACAACTTGAGCTCAGCCTCCAAAAGGGCCAGGACTGCTTACACCAACTCCCAGCTGGTAGAACTGGAGAAAGAATTTCACTTCAATCGCTACCTCAGTCGCCCAAGAAGACTGGAAATGGCCAAACTGCTCAATTTATCTGAGAGACAAATAAAAATCTGGTTTCAGAACAGGAGGATGAAGTATAAGAAAGATCACAAAGGGAAAGGTGGAAGTGTCTCTCCTGGGGGACAGTCTCCCAGCACAAGTCCCTTACTGGTATCATACTCCAACCCGCTACCTCTAGATGAGGACAATGGCTATGATGTGCCCATGGTCAACTCATTTAACAAGACCCCTGGGAACATGTATGGCTTAACTGCTTACTCAGCACCCCTGTTTGAGAACCCCCAGACCCAAAAGCGATATGGGGCCCATTCCCTCTCCTCTGAGTATGAAGACCCACATTTGCATGGTGAGGACACCTATGACACCTGTGGACTGGAAGGAAGCCAGAGTTACATTGCAGGAAATTACCTGGAGAATGGAAACTGCTCCATGTTCAACCTCCCCCATCCTTCTTCAGATAGCATGGACTACAGCTGTGCAGCTCAGATCCCTAGCAAACACCATCTAGGACCCTGTGACCCACATCCCACCTACACAGACTTAAACATACATCCTGTGCCTCAGGGTTGTTCTCAAGAGCCCCCAGTGCTGACACATCTGTAGGACTGTCAACCACATGAAACCAAGGCAATTTTCCCAGCTCCATTATGTTATTAAAAAAGAAAGCCCTGTACATGTAAATGTGTCCCAGTATTACACCCCCCTACCCCCCCAAACATCCCACATGTATTTATTGAGCTATGCACAATACACAACTATGCATGGGTGATGCAAAAGTAATTTCACATAAGCAAACAATTACAAGCTATTTCAAACAAAGTGCCCTATCTTCTAAATAGTGTATGTAACCTTTTACCCATAGTGGACTATTTCACATGAATGAATGTTATCTATTAATTTACCTTCCAATTTAGCCCATTACCCCTATCCAACAGATTTCACAGTATTCCTATTCTATTTTGAACTATATTTATGTGAAACAGATTTTTGTTTCGAAAACTTCACATTTTTTTGCGGAGAAAAAAAATATACAAAAAAAAAAACAAAAACAAAAGAAAAACGAATCATATGGGTTGGCGTCTGTTGATTTGAAATATTTTTGCTTATCTTTGATGTTTTGTTTTGTACTTGAGTTTTTCTATTTTAATTTATTGATATAGATATAAAAGCCAGATTGATGGTTTTCGTTCTTATTTTTTCATTTGAACACTGATCTGTCTTTTTTGTAAAGCGATTTAAGTAAGTTTGTATTTTAGAATAATATTTGAATTAGCAATTTGATACAATAAAGAAAATGAAAATACATTGTATCCACGAGCGTTACTGTGTTATTTTTAAATGCTGTTTATAAATAAAACAATTGGTAGGATGAGTTTCCTACACAGAACCCAAAAAAAAAAAAAAAAAAAAAAAGGTTTTGCTAGTTGTTAAAAACACTTTGCTTGTTTTTTTTTTTTTGTTTTTTTTTCCTTTAGCGAGGGTTGAATTTCACCCCTAATTCACCCCCATTAATCATCCGGACAGGGACACTTCACATGGTCCTGCTTTAAACCTTTTCATCTTACGTTAGTATTCAGCATTGGTACAACCTTACTTGATCAGTTTCAAAAACATTTTGTGCTAAAGTCCCCAAATTTTCCAGGAATTCAGGTTTACATTTTTTACTCATTTAATCCATTTATTTATTTGATAGAACACACTGACTTAGCTAGTAATACCTGCAAGAATTCCCATTAAATCAGCACACTGCAGACTTCATTTTCTTAGGACTACAGTTACATTTCAAGGAGATCAGATTTGTAAACAATAAATACATTTATGGTTTTATCTTTTAATTCATAATTTGTTGTTGGGAGCATTTTAAACTAATTTAAGAGTTTAATTTGCTGCAATTCTAACAGAACACCAACATACTGGCTTATTTTAACGAAAGTAACATTTCTGAACTTCTCTTACATCAGTTTAGAGTTATTTATCTAGAATTAATTTATAGCAACTAAAATAACGGTGTGTCCATTGGGAATAGGGTTTAAGAAGAAAGGAAGCTGGACGTGTTTAAACGTATATAGAACTAAGGCTAGCCCCAGTGTATCCTAACTTAGCTCCATGCATTTGTTATTTATAATATTTACCTACTAAGTACATTCTTACACCATTTTATTAATATAATTGGCAGTGAGTAGATGGATGTATACATGCAGGGATATTTTGTTATTTGTCTTCATACATACAAAATACACACAGACATGGATATAGAGAGTGGTCATTCAGAATTAAGAAGTCAGTTCCATGTGAGTTGATAAAAGATTGGCTAAATAGAGATCAGAATACTCGATTTATAAAATACATTTTGTACTTAAAATAAATAAATAAATAAATAAAATAAAGCTCCAGAATTAGCATTTTTGGCTTGTGATTTGCAAGTTGTTTGCCGACTTACCAAAACTTACTGTATAATTATAATATATTATAATGGTAATAATAGCCTATATTGCTGCTTAACGAATAGTACTTCCATTCATGGTATGCACATAGGTGAGTACCTAGGGATTTTCAGATATTAAATGAAGAATATCCTTACACTTTCTAGATAACTTTATTCCAACTAAGATTAAAGAGAGCATTCGCTATGTGATGTGATTACTTCTCTACCCACTAATGGCTGATAACTACTGCACAGTGGAAAGGGGACTGTACCCCCAGCTAACTCAATTTCACTGGAGGGAACAGAATCCTGGAGACTGATCTGTCACCATATGGCTGGGAGTTCACTGAGCCACAATCAGGACCACAATGTAACACCCACACTGGAACTCTGAGTGAGCAAAGCTGATTCTTTCATTCATTCCTGGGACCTGGGCATATAGGTCAGTACAGCAGCAGGGCTCACAATCATTTAAAAATCTGCGTTATTAGAGCTTACTACAATGATTTTTCTTTCTTTCTTTCCTTTCCCTCCATTTTATTTATTTTAATGTCTCTCTCTTTTATTCTCTTTCATTATCTCACCTTTCCATTCTCTCTCTCTTCCTGTGTCTTGCTGTATACATATTATTAGAAACCTTTCATTTATTAATGGCTATTGCAGCCATTTATAACCATTTTGCATTTATGTTAATATTCTGTTGAGCAGACAACAGTCCAAGAGAAAGATGTACAAAAAATGTACCCTAAAACAACCCCCCCAAAAGCCAACATAAATCAAAAATTAAAATCTCTTCCCCAAAAATAAGTACACATGTACACACCCTCACACACAAAACCTTACTGTCACACACACACACACACACACACTTTCCTGGGGTCCACTGCAATGAACTAAAACAAGTTGCTGGCTCCATTTGAAAGCATCATGTGCAATGGGTGGAAGCGGTACCACACAGGGCCTGTGCAAGGATTTCTGCCGCCCTAGGCAAGGATCCATTTTGCCGCCCCATTATGAAAGCAAATACAATCTCACAGAGGTTTATTCACTAAACTCTGAATTGCAGTGAGTTGAAAACCAAATTGCAAAGTTTACACAAAAACAGCTGAACTGTATTTGTAGCCGAATTTGAGAATTCTTCTAGATCAGCTATTTTGGCCTAAATTTTGCCATATGATTTCCAGTTAGCTCTGCCTAATACACACATAATGCTTAATGCGTACACCCATCAACATACAGTGCCTAATACCTACATCCATAAACACACACTACCTCATACCTACATCCATACAAACATACTGCCTTATACATGCATCCATACACACATACTGCCTAATACCTACATCCACAAACACACACATTGCCTAGTACCTACATCCATACATACATACTGCCTAATACCTACATCTACAAACACACACTGCCTAATACCTACATCCATACACACATATTGGTGAATTTAATCTATAAGACTAGCACATACGAGCACACACACTGACAGACACTCACTAACAGACACACTCACTGACAGACAGACACACACACTCTCACTGTCAGACACATACACACTGACACACACACACACACACAGACATACACTCACAGACAGACATACACTCACTCACTGACAGACATATACACACTCACTGACAGACATACACACACACACTGACAGACAGACACACACACACTCACTGACACACATACTCACTCACTGACAGTCAAACACACACTCACTGACACACAGACTCACACAATTAAATTTTTTTGAGGTAAATTCCGCCTCCCTACCTCCCTGGGGTCCAGTGTGGGGAAGCTTCTCACTGCTCCAGTGCGCTGTTAGTATGCCGGGGACGGAATGACGTCATCACAGTCGCTAACAATACAGCCGCCTGCCACTTGTCCCCCTCTCCTCTGGCATTTCTCGGCACAGCAGGCACCTGCCTTAAAGATAATCAGGTGCCTGCTCTGCCATATTTAATGGACAGTATGGGGGGGGGGGGTGTCCTGAGGTGGCAGATGGCCACCTCCTGGGCCCCCTGTGACAGGGCTCCTCTGTGTGCCCCCCACTTTCAGGCGCCTGGAGGACTGGCCAGGCGCTGGGGGGGGAGGCTCAAGAGCCCAGCGCTGTTGCCCAAGAAAGGGGCAGCTCACCAGAAAACATCCCGGTGGGTCCCCCTAGCAGGCAGGCGCCGTAAGCAAATGTCTCATTCGCCTAATGGTGGCGCTGGCCCTGGTACCACATTATATTCTTCCAGTACTGTCCGCAACTGGAAGAGGAGTCAACAATCAATTTGATCTGTCAAATGGCCCACCGCTTGGTTAATTTATAATGCAGATTAGACAGCTTTGCATTACAAAGCCAAAATTCTGTACTTGTAGGTGTGCTTGCTTGAGATCATTGCTGGTACCAAGTTACCCAGATGCCATTATGGTGGCCCTGATTCCAGCATCTTCAAATGAATAGCAGATTTTTCTACATAGCAGTTTCAGTTCAGTTAAAGTTAAACTTCTTTAACCCCTTAAGGACACATGACATGTGTGACATGTCATGATTCCCTTTTATTCCAGAAGTTTGGTCCTTAAGGGGTTAAATTAGTTTCTGATCTTTGTTGTAGTGCATATAAAAGAGACACTATACTAACCCAGGACACTTAATTTCAATGAAGAGGTCTGGATACCATGTCCTGCTGTTTCAAACTTGCAAATTTAAACATTATTTTTCTCTAGGAATGGCCATGTTTACATAGAAGTTTTATAATTCTGATAGTGGCTATCACACTGGCAGTCACTAGAGGTGTTAAACTTGGTTATTTCAATCTGATGATCTCATAGAGACTACTTGATTGGTGCAGCGCTGCGTTTTGCTGCGCATGCACACTAGTCTCCTAATATTTTCCAAGGGGAAAGCATTCGATTGGCTGAGAACATCAAGATTGATAATCTCAGCCAAGGAGGCGGAGCTTACAGCTATAGGTGGAGGAACACTATAGTGTTAAGAATACATGTGCTCCTTTAAGCAAATCATAAAACATATTGGTTATTACCTTACAAAATTATATACATGGAATTAACATGATTATGCTTTCTTTAAAATAAAGAAATAGATTAGTGACCAGTTTTTTGGTTGTAATATAATACACAAAAATGACATTGTGAAAAAAACACATTAATCTGGCTTTTCCAGTGTTGAAGAGAGCCTTTTTCCACCAGGGTAGGCAGAGCCAGTGTAGGAAACAATTTATTATGAGTATTTGCCATTGGTCTGTAAAATATGGTGTGACTATACTGTACCATCCAATGTGGATCCAATGAAAATAGCATGAGGACTCAGCTTTTGGCCCTCATCCGAGAATTAATTAGATCATAGTTAAAGAGACATTATAAGGACCATAACGACTTTAGCTCACTGTAGTGGTTACAATGTCCTTAGTTCACTTGACACCATCTCTAAGTAAAGAATTAAATCCTTCTTGAACTGTTTGACACATATTTGGGTCACCAGCTGTTGGAATTTTGTTCCCTTAACAGGTATTGATAAAGATAAAATTTCCTTTCTGTCCATCTTTGGACAGATTACAGTGAATGAATGGAAATTTACATTTTAGCTATGACTGTGAAGAGAAATGGGTTGTGGCACCCTGGAGATCCGGGTAAGTGTCAAATAGCTTGACAAACAACAATGGGGCAGTGCCAAGGGGCTTCCTAAACATTGCAGCACAATATAGGAAATATGAGATCTGGGGTTAGTTGAATGTTTTACAAAACCTTGAATATTTCTCCCCCTTTCACTTTGGAATGGGGAACTAGACAGGGATGTCCTCTTTTCCCCCTGTTTTTCAATATGGTTTGACAACCTTTAATACGGCTCATTGAGATATCTCCAGATATGACAGTGGTTCAGATTGGAGGAGTGGATTTCTACGTGGCCGCATTTGTGAATTACCTATTTTTATTTCATTCTAACCCTACACGGTCAATACCCTATCAAGACTTTTAATTTTTCCTCTTGTTTCAAGGTTAATCTTGAGAAAATATCAGTATTGCCAATGTATTCACTAACTCACTAAGACATTTTCCTACTAATGTATCAGAATCCTGGGAAGACTTTAAATATATGCTTTGAGGGGTTGTTTGATGATGTGTACGGGAGAGATGGTGTGAACATGATAATGTGTTCCTGAAATAAAGGTCAGCTTGGAAAAAGTGATGTAAACACGAGATATAGAGCCATGGGTCATAAAATAAACAGAGGGGGCTGACTTATAATAATCAGGGCAGAAATATAAGATGGAGTAGAGGTGTTAAAGGCTTCTGAAATCATTGTAAAATGTTTGTAGATATACTCTTGGCACCATAATAACTTCATTTCATTGAGATGATTATGTGCCTGGTGTTCCCTGGCTGTTAAATGTTAGATCGTTTTTGAATGGTTTGACACTGAATGTTGGCCATTGGTCATCTTAAAACTGACCCTTCTTTGCTGCTTGAGCTAATACTTCTGCGTTAACCAGACAAGTGATGTGTAGCAGTTATAGAATGCTGTCAGCTGAGCAATCTCACTGTATCACTGAAGCCAATCTCTGTATGAAATAATAGGATTAATCAGAATGTAACCTCTGCATTAGCCATACCATCCAGTGTAGGGACAGAACCATGGGTGGGTAGGGTCCCTCATTCAATTCCAAACTGAAAACAAATCCTTTAGTGCTGAAGAGTGGGACAGCACCAGAGGACTCCATGCACCCTAACCACTTAAATGAGACGAAACGGTTATGCTGCCTAGAGTGTGCTTTTACATTGTATTCTTGATACAATGGAGAGAGAGTGAGCGGTTTAGCACAGAGCAGTGTGAGAAGTGGAACAAACTTCTAAATGACTTTTAGAATTCTTTTGCGACATCTTGAAGTGGATTCTGGTGCAAAAAATAAATATTCTTCAGAAGCAGGCAGCAGTACAGGGTGATAAATATTTCCTGCACATGAAATGCAGAAAATAGTCAAAAGTGGTCTCTGCGTAACGTTTACTCAGTGTTGCTCTAACTGCTCTGACTTTGTAAGCCTCTTAGCAGTTGCATTGTTAAATTCCTCATATTGGCTTTTTTCTGTGACACCTATGTCAATACAAGCCTATTAGTTTCAATTAAAATAAGCAGCCTAATGTCCAACCCTTATTGCTACTAAAAACCTCCAAGCAGAATGCAGAGCCAGCATTAGGCCTCCAGACACGTTGTGCGATATTTAGGATCGACTCCCCTCTCCGTATTCACCTGCCTATCATTACTGCTTGTCATCATTTAATGTAGATAGATGTAAAAGTCACTTTTGCTATAAAACAGTCAATGTCTCACAGACACACATATTTATGACTGTCTTTGTGTGACTGTTAATGTCATAAGTAGCTCTTTAAATAAATAAAAATATTAGGTTTGTTCTATATTGGTGAGACTTTCGTGTGTACAAGGCACGTGAATGTCTCTGTGTCATAACACTATGTATTGCATGAACAGTGTCAATGTGTATCACAGCTTCTGTGTGTACACTGTCAGTGGATCTATGTCGGTGCACCTCTGTGTATATGTCCATGAAGTGTGCATGTTATTTTCGCTTTGTCTGTATGTGTGAATGTTGGTGTTCCTGTGTGCATGTCAATACATGTTGGTGTTTATATGTGTGTGGAATGTCAGTATTTGTGTATTTCATTCCTGTATGTGTGCAGTGTTAGGACAAAACTAGGTCATGACTAGGTCATGAGTCCGCAGGGACTAATGTAATGTGCCATTGTGAAGTACAATTTCAAAGATATTCAGCCAGCCTTAAGGTCCAACTGAGCATTGTCATGGGTGTGAACAGTCCTGACTTTGCTGGAACAGTCCCACATTTTGGAGAACTTCTGCAGCAAAAATGGGTGCAGGGACCAGTCTCACATTCTCATATCTGCCAAGTAGTTCAGTCTGCGAGCCACATTTAAGGGTGCAAAAGAGGGCAGGACACTAGGACTATGCACAGAGTACTTCATCTACATTGGAGCGGGGAGGGAGCTGGTCCTAGGGATGGTGCTGCTCACTTTAGTAGACTCACCCATTTCACAGTCAGTCCCACGCCTTCTATGGGCAGTTTGGTGAACTCCACAGCTGGTCTGTCCCTGGCAGTGTGGTGGTGCCCCCTCTTTTTGTGCTCCTTGTACTATTGCACAGGTTACTCACCCCTAAGGCTGGTCCATTGACTGAATGCACACATACTGCTGCAAAAACCAATGACTCAGTCCATACTGTCAATACTAAATGGCTGATCAGCAGATAATTGGCCTTAGTTACAAAGGATACCTGCTGCCCACTTTTTGATTACAATGGAAAACCATTTGTCCATTTATAGCAAAAATGTCACTTCTCTGAAAACTACATCCTTGAATAAAACATCGAGAATCGCCATTCATTTGTGGTACATTTTTTCCATGAGAGGCTTTATTTTATTATTTTATTTTACATTTATAGTAAAGAATGGCTAATAACATCACGATTCAGTTCAGAAAACACAAAATTGGGGAAAAGAAACATTGCAATCAAAGAGGACAAATAGAATTTTGTAAAATGGCTCTTTTTCTCCATATGCATTGTCTATTCCAGCCGAAAAATACAGAGCTTGTAATTATGACTGATAATGTGCTAAGATGGAGGCACCCAGTTACAGGATAAAGAGATATGTATTTCTATATATAATTTTATAATTCACATCTCACAAATACGTACGTGTTAAGTGTATGGATAAGCAAACATACTATTAATAATCATGGCAAGTGACAATTCCCCTTTAAATAAATGCTGTTCTGCAGGCATCGTAGCAGCAAGCTCTATTCAATAAGCAGTTTTTGCCCTGCGTCCATGTGACCTAATAGTTATTCCAGAGATTTCTGATCCCCATTTATAATGGTTCTTTATCTAGTTGTTCAGAAATATATAAGAGTAGAGTAGATATAATATCTGGGATAATATGAATAGAGTAGATATAATAATATCTTAGAAAATAAGGTTAGCTATCACTGGCATAGGTGAATAAGATTTATTTTTTAAAATTATTTTTTTAAAACTTAGGAAACTAAACTCACTGGGTTATTTACTCAAATGTGAATAATCAGGAGCACCAAATTCCAAGCGAATTTAAAATTCTAGGTCATAATAGTCAAAAAAGACAAATTCTCCAAGGTAGTTATGGTTTCAGTTTTGATATTTTGGCCTAAAAAAAACAAATCTGAATTCCTAACAACTGACATCTTGTATAACCCTGTCTGTCTGACAAGCAAAGCCATCTGTGGCATTAGCTGGGTCATTCAGTAAGACTGAAATATGTCAATGTATAGCTACAAACTTGGAAAACGATTTTTAAAAAATTGTCATATCTACTTGGTATTTTTACATTTACCCTCAGACTGATTAACACAGGACCTGGCTGATTAACTGTTTGCCTGCTGGGGCTAATGTTTCATTATTGTAAACTTGTTGACTAAAATGACAATTGTTCCCCTCTTCATTTCCAAGTGCACTATAGTAGGTGATAAATATATAACAGACAAATTAATGACAGAAGTATGACTGTGGATCAGTCACCATGGAAACATAATGTTCTTGCTGATGGCTCCCATTTTAGAACTTGTTCCCTAGAATGTTCATTTATACCCAAACTCCATTGCTGTTGGGTTTGAGAAAGGCTAAATCAGATTGCTTTGAGGAAGGAGACATATTAACTATTACTGACTAAAGAAGGCCAAGTAAAATGTTCTGTCATTAGTAAAATCACACTGAATAGCCCTCGGGATAATACTATAATTACCCTCTCTGGACACTCACATATACTTATGTCTTCATATGTTTGTGAGTGGGAAGAGAATGGAAGAAAGTGTAGCTCCCAGTAAAATAGATTATTTTTGAAGAACTAACCCGTTTTCTCTTCAGGGCACATTTCACAGCACTTGCAATACACTTGGGGATTTTAAGACTTTTTAGCTGACATATCCGTGCCTGAACTGGCCCTCTGGGATATTTCCTGGGAGACTGCTATATGGAGCCGGCCAGGCTGTCAGACATGAGTAAGTATGGCGGTGAGTGTTTGCAGTGATTAGACACTCATCACAAGAGCAGGTTGTCATTGGAAACTATGGAGTCACAGGAAATAAAGACTGTATCTCTGTGTGTGCAGGTCATACAGGGATATATGATGTCACACCTTGCAACCCCATTATCCAACACTTATCAAACCTACGTGCTGCATGAGAAGGGCTATCCTCGCAAAGATCTGTGAGTTTTGCGCTGTTGGAGTAATAAAGGTCATTCATGACAACAGTTTCAGTCTCAGCTCTTCTCTTTCTTTCTACATATTAAATACTTGCTGCATCTCTCCCTCTCTCTCACTGTTTGTAGCCGGTCAGATGTTCCAGCATGGAAATAGTGCATCAGGCACTGCTGCCAACAGTCTTAATGGAGATCACTAATGCACGTTTAAAACAGAATCATGTGACAGGAAGTCCTCATATGCCGTAGTTTCACAGAAAGTCATGGCAACAGTGATTAACAATATACTATAGATATAGTGTTGAAGATGAAAATTACAATTTATTGTTGAAAAAGAAAATGGACCCTTCGAACCTATGGCTTTGACATCGACCCAGCGGTTCATGACCGCTAAAGGGAAGACTCACAAATGTGTGCAAGGCCTGACCCCAATGTGGGTACAACTCCAAAAAAAAAAAAAAACTTGCACACAAACATACCAAATTACTGTTTTGTAACCATTACCTAACCTCTTTTGCTACATGAAGTGTTAATACCATGAATATAAAAGCTTATTGTGTGAAACATCATAATGGTGCCGTACCCTATCCATTCTTTTCTGTCTCTTTGAAAAATGCTAATAAAAAATAGTATGTTGGAAAAAAAAAAGAAAATGGATATGAGAAAATATGTGAAACAAGATAAAAAAATTAGTTGAAAATCTTAAACTGCGTACAGTCATTTGAATTTCATCACAATCCATATTATAGAGTAAAAGAAAGAAACATTGTTTTGTTTATATGAAAATGTTAACTATCATCAAAAATACAAAAGTAAAGTGAACGGATGTGTCCAAAAATGTAGCAGTGGTTCCATGATGTATAAAGTCGATGAAAAGACATGGCTGTTGGTGACTGAACATGGAGATGTTGTTTTACCACAGTGGCAAAGATGAAAGATGAGCGTGCCTTTGGTTATTATAGGAGACATTATTCTACAATTATTCTCATTTTGGTATCTGGGCAGAGAAAGTTCTTAGAACCAGACAACTGTGGGTTAGTATTACTACAAACAAGTTTCAGGAGATTAGCCATAAATTCGTAAAAACTATATTAGGTGGCTTGTGGTGGCATATGTGTTTTGGCTCTGACATTGCATGTCACTTGATGAAATCTTTATGAAATACTCATGTTACCTGCGATGCAAATTCATTGAATTTGCAATGCAATTACAAGATATCAGAAGACAATCTTTGGATAATTTTGTCTTATAAATAAAGTATTAATTGATAAAAGTTGACACAATGTGGAACTTCTGCCATCAATATTAGTCGATTCCCACAACTATGGCGGTGGAAAAAGCCTTCTTCTCATGCATCATGAGAGTTCGTCTGTGGAACAGAGGGGTCCTCCATAGACCTCACTACAAGGTTAAAGTTACATCACACCACATCAGAAACATTTAGACGGTTATTTACTAAAGTGAGAATTGCCGGAATTCAAAGTAAATTTCAAAACCTAAGTAAAAAAAAACAAAATCCCCAATCAGCTAAAAAATTCTAGCTGTATGTAATTTGTGTCCTGTGTGTTGGTTGTATGGGATTTGTGCTGGCTGTTTGTGATGTGTGCTGGCTGTATGTGATGTGTTTGGTGGTTGTATATAATTTAAGTGGTCGAACTTTGTGTAGCCTCCTGCTTAACTTTCTTCAAGAAAGGGGGCTATAATCCCTGGTAGTCAATTGGGGGTTTGGAGTCTTACATCCTGGTGGTCCAGCACTGGTTAACTCTGACTCATGGTCTATTGGGGGTCCTGGGTCCCTGATGATTCCACAAGAGAATATGAGGTTTGTACCTTATAGCGGCAAATGCAGACCTTACTAATTGCACCCTCACAGTACGGCATTTAGCAAGTCAGTGTGCAAGTTGCGAACATCCAGCGGCTGCATTCTGACTCACTAGAGAGCGCCAGATCTCAAAGGAGCAATTAATAAAGGTGCAAATTTCACGCTTCCAGCTCTGATTACCCCGACAAAGGCAGCCATGCAGCTTTCTCATGGCAGGACTAAAAGTATAAAAAGTGACAAACTGCCTACCTATCCAGCCACTGCTCAGAGGCGCTCTGACTCACTAAGCACCGGAACCGCAAGGATCCACAGACCACCAGGGAGGGACCACCAAGGCCACACAGGGAGATCTTTTGATCTCCCTGCCAATTTGAAGGGGCCTGATCAGAGCTGCAACTACAGCGCCTACCATACCCTAGCTACGCCACAGCATTTGTCACTTTAAGACAGAATTCTTATTATTATAAAGGAAGTTTCATTATTCCATTTTTCATCACACTCTATATAATAAGACTCTGATCTTCATATGTGAGAATCTGGTGGACTAGTGACATTCTATGTCTATGTCAGAAAACCATAAGAATAACATGAGAAAAATCAATCACAAGCACAATAGATATGTTGCCACATGTAATGAGAAGTGACCATGTGACAGCTTCCCACCTGTTTCATTTAGTTATAACAAATAAGGAAAAAAAATATTTTTTAAATCCTTATAATATAAGGTTATTTCACTATGAATGGTTCATCTAGCTTACACTAATTTCCAAGTAGCCCATTTGATGTTATTAATACCTATCTTAATGTTATTCACTTTATTAATTTTCAAAGGATTAAAGACTGATTTAACCTTATTGAAAATTCAACCTTGGAATCTAAGATCCTGTTGCTCTACCCACTGGGCTACCTCACCACCTACCTTTTAATGAATACTAATAAAGACTAATTTTGTTGAAATTATATTATCTTAGCATGCAGAGTTAAAAATGTGCCCTTTATTGCAGTTTCTCTGTACATGGAACATGTAGATATCGCCTTAGCTCTAAATCCATTGTATAAAGTCCAATTTATTCAGAGCATTAATTTTCATGAACAATCCATACATTCTAAAGGAAAAAGAAAAATTTATGGGGCATGAACATCTACAATTAAAAAAATGATCAGCCATTGTGTATTCCAAAGTAACCAATAGTATAATAGTGTGCTGGAAACACATTGACGTAAAGCATCTGTTACTTGGGAGAATATTGCATTTGTTACAAAGATATCTCTCAGGTTATATGTCCATTTGCATGGTGACACTGGGAGGACAGAGAGAAATAAACTTACATTAATCTGTTCCCTCCTTTGAGCCTTCATCATAACTAATAACATCTCTAAAGTTTAAGGCACTGTTGGCATCTGTTGTTGGGCAACACAAAATGCCCTATAATATGTGTTTGCCCATGTTGTGTTAGGATGGCTTATGAGAAATGGCCATAGAAATTCCAATGGGAATTGCCATAAGCCAATCGGGATCGGCGACTTCATGCGAACACCGCTGTACACACTGATTGTGTGTCGAGCCTCGAAGTCATACCAGGGATATAATGTCTATGCCAGCACTTCCGCATTCCATATCGCGGTCCAAACTTCTCTAGTAGAGATGTCGTGAACATAAAAATTGCCGTTCGCGAACAGCGAACGCAAATTTCCGCAAATGTTCGCAAACGGGCGAACCGCCATAGACTTCAATATGCAGGCGAATTTTAAAACCCACAGGGACTCTTTGTGTCCACAATAGTGATGGAAAAGTTGTTTCAAGGGGACTAACACCTGGACTGTGGCATGCCGGAGGGGGATCCATGGCAAAACTCCCATGGAAAATTACATAGTTGATGCAGAGTCTGGTTTTAATCCATAAAGGGCATAAATCACCTAACATTCCTAAATTGTTTGGAATAACGTGCTTTAAAACATCAGGTATGATGTTGTATCAATCAGGTAGTGTAAGGGTTATGCCCGCTTCACAGTGACAGACCAAACTCATTTAACGCACTGCAAACAGTCCATTTGCACAACCGCAAACTCCCCATTTGCACAAGGTTGGATACCAAGCTAGCCATGTCCCATTTCTTGCCCTCACTGATGTCATTGAAGGTCTCTTCCTCCACCCAGCCACGTACAACACCAAGGGTCCCCGAAAGGTGACAACAAGCCCCCTGGGACGCCTGCTGTGTTTGGTCTTCCACCTCCTCAAAGCCACATTCCTCCTCTGACTCCTCTTCTTCAGACTCCTCTCTCTGCGTTGCCTCTCTCTACATTATTATAAGGTGTGTTAAGTAGTACTATTCCTATCAGTTTAATCCCTGTTATGTCCCCTATCAGGGGACGTGTATATGGCATCGATTTTAGGAACCGGGAGATGGAAAAAGATGCTTGGTCGGTCCTCCTACTTAAAATTTGGGGCACTGCACGTGCAATCTAATGTGCCACCAGATAGGAGTGGTGTGTTCAGTAGTACTATTCTTATCAGTTTAATCCCTGTTACGTCCCCCTCATCAGGCCTTTTTTAGTCGAATGTATCGCCCACTGTCAGTCCCTTCAGGATCCATCCCTCATTCATCTTAATAAAGGTGAGGTAATCTAGACTTTTTGGACCTAGGTGACTTCTCTTCTCAGTGACAATACCTCCTGCTGCACTGAAGGTCCTTTCTGACAGGACACTTGAAGCGGGGCAGGCCAGAAGTTCTATCGCAAATTGGGATAGCTCAGGCCACAGGTCAAGCCTGCACACCCAGTAGTCAAGGGGTTCATCGCTCCTCAGAGTGTCAATATATCTGCAGGTAAGGCGAGGTAGTCTGCTACCTGTCGGTCGAGTCGTTCTCTGAGGGTGGACCCCGAAGGGCTGTGGCGATGCATAGGACTTAAAAAGCTCCACATGTCCTCCATCAACAACACTTCTGTAAAGCGTCCTGTCCTTGACGGCGTGGTCGTGGGAGGAGGAGGATTACTTTCACCTCTTCCCCTGTTAGATTCCCGTTGTGCTGTGACATCACCCTTATACGCTGTGTAAAGCATACTTTTTAATTTATTTTGGAACTGCTGCATCCTTTCCGACTTGCGGTAATTCAGTAACATTTCAGGCACTTTCTGCTTATACCAGGGGTCTAGTAGCGTGGACACCCAGTACAGGTCGTTCTTCTTCAGCCTATTTATACGAGGGTCCCTCAACAGGCACGACAGCATGAAAGACCCCATTTTCACAAGGTTGGATGCCGAGCTACTCATGTCCCGTTCCTCGTCCTCAGTGATCTCACTGAAGGTATGATCTTCCCCCCAGTCACGTACAACACCACGGGTACCAGATAGGTGACAACGAGCACCCTGGGATGCCTGTTGTGGTTGGTCTTCCTCCTCCTCCTCAAAGCCACATTCCTCCTCTGACTCCTCTTCCTCACAATCCTCTTCCAGCGTTGCCGCAGGTCCAGCAAGCGATGCTGCTAAGGCTGTTTCTGGTGGTGATGGTGACCACAACTCTTCCTCTTCCTCTTCACACTCATCTACGGCCTGATCCAGCACTCTTCGCAGGGCACGCTCCAGGAAGAAAACAAATGGTATGATGTCGCTGATGGTGCCTTCGGTGCGACTGACTAGGTTTGTCACCTCCTCAAAAGGACGCATGAGCCTACAGGCATTGCACATGAGCGTCCAGTAATGTGGCAAAAAAATTCCCAGCTCCCCAGAGGCTGTCCTAGCACCCCGGTCATACAAATAGTCGTTAACGGCTTTTTCTTCTTGGAGCAGGCGGTCGAACATTAGGAGTGTTGACTTCCAACGTGTCGGGCTGTCGCAAATCAAGCGCCTCACTGGCATGTTGTTTCGCCACTGGATTTCTGAAAAGTGCGCCATGGCCGTGTAGGAACGCCTGAAATGGCCACACACCTTCCTGGCCTGCTTCAGGACGTCCTGTAAGCCTGGGTACTTATGCACAAAGCGTTGTACGATCAGATTACACACATGTGCCATGCACGGCACATGTGTCAACTTGCCCAAATTCAATGCTGCCAACAAATTTCTTCCGTTGTCACAAACCACTTTGCCGATCTCCAGTTGGTGCGGAGTCAGCCACTGATCCACCTGTGCGTTCAGGGCGGACAGGAGTGCTGGCCCGGTGTGACTCTCTGCTTTCAGGCAAGTCAACCCCAAGACGGCGTGACACTGCCGTATCCGGGATGTGGAATAGTACCTGGGGAGCTGGGGGGGGTGCCGTTGATGTGGAGCAAGACGCAGCAGCAGAAGAGGACTCAGCCGAGGAGGTTATGGAAGAGGATGGAGTAGGAGGAGTAGAGGAGGTGGCAGCAGGCCTGCCTGCAAGTCGTGGCGGTGTCACCAACTCCTCTGCAGAGCCACGCATTCCATGCTTGGCAGCCGTCAGCAGGTTTACCCAATGCGCAGTGTAGGTGATATACCTGCCCTGACCATGCTTTGCAGACCAGGTATCAGTGGTCAGATGGACCCTTGCCCCAACACTGTGTGCCAGACATGCCATTACTTCCTTTTGCACAATCGAGTACAGGTTGGGGATTGCCTTTTGTGCAAAGAAATTTCGTCCGGGTACCTTCCACTGCGGTGACCCAATAGCTAAAATTTTTTGGAATGCCTCAGACTCCACTAGCTTGTATAGTAAAAGCTGGCGGGCTAAGAGTTCAGACAAGCCAGCTGTCAGATGCCGGGCAAGGGGGTGACTTTGTGACATTGGCTTCTTATGCTCAAACATGTCCTTGACAGACACCTGACTGTCGGCAGATGAGCAGGAACTGCTCAAGGCGAGAGACGGAGTGGCGGATGGTTGAGAGGAGGCAAGGAGGACAGCAGTGGTTGACGTGGCTGAAGATGCTGGACCAGGAGGAGGATGGCGGCTTTGAGTTTGTGTGCTGCTTGTACTCATGTGTTGATCCCATAGGTGTTTGTGATGTGTGATCATGTGCCTTCGCAAAGCAGTTGTACCTAGGTGGGTGTTGGACTTCCCACGACTCCGTTTCTTTTGGCACAGGTTGCAAATGGCATCGCTGTTGTCAGAGGCAGACACACCAAAAAAATGCCACACTGCTGAGCTCTGCAATGACGGCAGTCTGGTGGTGGCAACATCATGCATTGATTGGCGTGCTGTCTGGATAACCCCGGGTGCTAATGCATGCTGTCTGACTGTGCCACTAGCTCCTTGCGATTACCTCCCTCTGCTTCCAACTCGTCTCCACCTCCTCTCTGTCTCCCCATCTGAACTTTCCCCCTGTTCTTCTTCTCTTCTAGCGGGCACCCACGTGACATCCACGGACGCATCGTCATCATCAACCGCTTCACTTGTATCTGACAACTCAGCAAAGTAAGCAGCAGCGGGTACAACATCATCATCATCACACCGTACGTCCATGTGTGTAATGCTGCCTGACTGAGACATATCCCTGTTATCTACATGCTCTGGCAATAATGGTTGTGCATCACTCATTTCTTCCAACTGATGTGTAAATAACTCCTCTGACAGATCAAGTGAAGCGGCTGTGGTGCTAGTGTTGGTGGTGGCGGCAGGCAGGCGAGTGGTAACTTGAGAGGTGCCCGAAGCTAAGCTGGAGAAGGATGGTGCGTCAAGGTTCCGAGCGGAAGCTGTAGAAGATTGGGTGTCCTGTGTAAGCCAGTCAACTATGTCCTCAGAACTTTTCGAGTTCAGGGTACGTGGCCTCTGAACACTGGGCATTATTCTAGGGCCAAAGGGAATCACAGCACCATGACCACGACGGCCCCTGCGGGGTGGCCTGCCTCTGCCTGTCATTTTTTTTTCGATTAGTGGTACTATGCGTGCAAGCTACTGTGACAACAGATATGAGTGGCACTGTGCACTGGCAGAAGTTGGCAGAGTAGACGCTGTAGGCCTGACATTAGAAAGAAAAAAACACAGTCTGTCCATATATGTATGCATACATACATCGATATCAAAGTAACAGTCGAAAAAAGAATAATAATAACTTTATTAGGTAACACACAGAAGAACCTGAGCTATGTACAAAGGGGAGGGGGGAGGGGGGAGGGAGAGACAGAAGTATGTCTGATGCGGAAGCACCTAGGTAGTTAAAAATATATATATAGAGATAGGCCTCTATATATATACACAGAAGGTTTCTAAGATAATAGAGACCGCTAGCTCAAGCACTACTCTCGATCTCCTCAATACCATGGGAGGTTTGCCGAGTGATACAGTAATGGTACTGTGTGACTAGGTAGGGTAAGCGGCTGTATGCAGGACCACTATGGTGAAAAGGATATTACCCCTCGGTACAATTAGTTCTTGCCGAGAGAGATAGACAGTCAAACACCTCTATAAGGGTAATACATACATACAAAAGTGGAACCTGGCTACAGGTACCCTTGGAATCTCCTAGGTTGTCAATGATTCTAACGGAGTACAAAAGTGGTAGTATCACAGGATTATTTGTAAAAGTGGTAGTTACTGAGATATACGTTAGAGCGGTGTAGCTCCAATTTTCCCCCAGTGTTCTCCTCGGAACAATAAAATTCTTGCCGAGAGAGACAGGAGAAAAATGATAATGTATATATATATATATATAGGTTGGCTGAGCGGTTGACCCGGTGCCTGTGAGCCCAGTAACTGTGGTTGTCCCCACGGTTCTCTTCGGAACAATAAAATATCTTGCCGAGGGAGAGAAGGGGGATAGGTGTAACGGTAGACTGAGCGGATAACAAAATAATTTGTCTGTGAACTCCAGGGGATACAATGTCCAAGTCTAACACTCCGTACAGTTGGACTAGTCAGTTTGATGTCAATCTACTTGACTAATTCCTAAACACTGACAACCTGACGAGGATCACTCAGTGGAATAGAGTTTGCCCGTTTATGCACTTCCACTTAACACCACACTAGTTTAGTAATATGATGAGCCCAGAGAAATGTAACAATCGGGCTAGGGTATCGTATATGTGGTAGTGAATAGTGTGATCAGGGGCCAAAATACCTCCTCGTCATGTCATGAAGTGTAAAAGTCCATAATGGAGGAAAAGGAAAGGTGCCTTCTTGGGTACCCGGTATAGTAAAGAAGAGAAATAGAAGGACACAGATAAAGTGTGTCCTAAGTTTTTAGCAATCGTGCCTATGTAGTGCTCAACAGTACTAAATGATATGCCCTGGTCGGCAACAGAATACTGTGAGTAAGTGCTGGCTAGTATGGGATCGGGTATGGATTTATCCGATCCGAGTAGGTGTTAAATAACATAAGCCCAACTAATGTAGTAGTGGGGCAACAGGTCTGGACACCCAAAAGCAAGTGTCAGACAGTAACGTTTTTAGGTGAGGATTTCTCCAGCGTCTTGCCTTGTAACGTTTTTAGGTGAGGATCTCTCCAGCGTCTTACCCTAAGACGCTGGAGAGATCCTCACCTAAAAACGTTACAAGGCAAGACGCTGGAGAAATCCTCACCTAAAAACGTTACTGTCTGACACTTGCTTTTGGGTGTCCAGACCTGTTGCCCCACTACTACATTAGTTGGGCTTATGTTATTTAACACCTACTCGGATCGGATAAATCCATACCCGATCCCATACTAGCCAGCACTTACTCACAGTATTCTGTTGCCGACCAGGGCATATCATTTAGTACTGTTGAGCACTACATAGGCACGATTGCTAAAAACTTAGGACACACTTTATCTGTGTCCTTCTATTTCTCTTCTTTACTATACCGGGTACCCAAGAAGGCACCTTTCCTTTTCCTCCATTATGGACTTTTACACTTCATGACATGACGAGGAGGTATTTTGGCCCCTGATCACACTATTCACTACCACATATACGATACCCTAGCCCGATTGTTACATTTCTCTGGGCTCATCATATTACTAAACTAGTGTGGTGTTAAGTGGAAGTGCATAAACGGGCAAACTCTATTCCACTGAGTGATCCTCGTCAGGTTGTCAGTGTTTAGGAATTAGTCAAGTAGATTGACATCAAACTGACTAGTCCAACTGTACGGAGTGTTAGACTTGGACATTGTATCCCCTGGAGTTCACAGACAAATTATTTTGTTATCCGCTCAGTCTACCGTTACACCTATCCCCCTTCTCTCCCTCGGCAAGATATTTTATTGTTCCGAAGAGAACCGTGGGGACAACCACAGTTACTGGGCTCACAGGCACCGGGTCAACCGCTCAGCCAACCTATATATATATATATATATACATTATCATTTTTCTCCTGTCTCTCTCGGCAAGAATTTTATTGTTCCGAGGAGAACACTGGGGGAAAATTGGAGCTACGCCGCTCTAACGTATATCTCAGTAACTACCACTTTTACAAATAATCCTGTGATACTACCACTTTTGTACTCCGTTAGAATCATTGACAACCTAGGAGATTCCAAGGGTACCTGTAGCCAGGTTCCACTTTTGTATGTATGTATTACCCTTATAGAGGTGTTTGACTGTCTATCTCTCTCGGCAAGAACTAATTGTACCGAGGGGTAATATCCTTTTCACCATAGTGGTCCTGCATACAGCCGCTTACCCTACCTAGTCACACAGTACCATTACTGTATCACTCGGCAAACCTCCCATGGTATTGAGGAGATCGAGAGTAGTGCTTGAGCTAGCGGTCTCTATTATCTTAGAAACCTTCTGTGTATATATATAGAGGCCTATCTCTATATATATATTTTTAACTACCTAGGTGCTTCCGCATCAGACATACTTCTGTCTCTCCCTCCCCCCTCCCCTTTGTACATAGCTCAGGTTCTTCTGTGTGTTACCTAATAAAGTTATTATTATTCTTTTTTCGACTGTTACTTTGATATCGATGTATGTATGCATACATATATGGACAGACTGTGTTTTTTTCTTTCTAATTCTTTACCAATTAGGGTTAACCCCTGGTCTGTCCTATAGGACCCACTGCCTTTTGGCCATTTCTCTTCCATACTGTAGGCCTGACACACACGCTTGCAGACAACTAACTGCTATTCAATCTATTACAGTCAAAAATTTTTTTTTTTTTAAATGTACACTACTGTTACACCAGATATGAGTTGCACTGGTGTGACACTGTGCCCTGGCAGGCCCTGAAACGCACACGTGTGAAGGAAACTGACTGCTATTATATTACAGTCAAAAAAGTTATTTTTTTTCTTAAATGCAAGCTATTGTGACACCAGATATGAGTGGTGGCACTGGGCAAGTGGGCACAGTATACGCTGTGAGCCTGACACACACGCTGGCAGGCAGGCAACTGCAATTAGATTACACACACAAAAAAAAGCAGACTGATGTTCTAGCCCTAAAAATGGCTTTTTGGGGTGCTGTCCTTACAGCAGAGATCAGATGAGTCCTTCAGGACTGTAGTGGACACTGAATACACTAGCCTAGCTATCGATTTCCCTATTAAATCAGCAGCAGCTACACTGTCCCTCCTCTCACTAAGAATGCAGCTTCCGGGGGGCGGGGCCTAGCTGTCATGGAGGAAAGGCGCACTTGGTGTGAGCTCCCACAATATCTCACTTTAAGCAGCTATCAACAAGCAAATTTCACCCCAGAAGGGGATGACCCAGCAATATTGCTCCTACCTGACCGACCCGACATGCTTAATAGCGGTCAGCAACTCGACAGAGTCTTACTTACCTCCGCGGGCAAGTGTGGCCTGGGGCTCACCGGGCGGGAGAGGCTGCTGATCTCCCAATCCTGGGATGCCCAGGAGCAGCTACTTCCCGGCAGGAGCTCCGTTACCCCCCCCCCCCCTCGGACCGGTGGGGGTTATCCCGGTCCACCCCTGAGAGGCTGTCTGGAGTAATGGACGCACAGAGCACAGCCGCCCAGGCTGGCATACTCACCTGCGACTCTCCCAATATGCAGCCGCGTGTCCTCCTGGTACCAGCAAAGCATGGCAGGATATTGAGTCTAAGCTGGACAGACTCTTCAATCAATTTTGGAAGCAAATAACAAGCAGGAAGCCCCAACAAGCTCCACCACAGCCCCAACAAGCTCCACCACAGCTAAGCGAAGCAGTCCCTATTAAAATCCACCAAAGCAAAAGGCGTCGAAGACGGGACCGGAGGCACAAACAGAAATGCAGAGCCTGCCCCATGTCAAGCACTCTCCTCCACCTTAAGCCACCACAATCCCGCACCGGACGTGAAGTACCACCGGGACAGATCCGACCACCCGACAAAACAAGCTTCCACCACCTCAAGCCGCGAACCCGGCACTCAGCCAGAGACTTGCCTTTGTTGTTCCAGGTATCAGGGACTCCCAGGGTCTGCACCTGGCGCCCAGAAGGGATCGGATGGGCACAAGTAGTAAACAGCAGCCTGCCAAGCATGTCCCACTATAGCCGATCCTCCACACCATGCCTTTGATCACATGAAATGCTCTCTGCACATTAACTAATCGTAAAGTAGCAAGCGTTTAAACATGTCATTATTTCACCTCCTAAAGAGTTTATTGTCGTAGTTCCTTACATGCCTTTACCTTAACCGTTCATGTATTATGTTATTCACTAGTCTCATCTCATGGGGCGACTCACACTTGATTTATAACTAGTGGTGGAGCTGCTGATATAAATACACAGTTGATAACGTGCAAGCTACACCCTAAACATGACAGCCATCTTTCACAACAATGTACTGCTATATACTCATACCTTTAGTGCAACTAGCCATGATATACGCACGTTCACCCTAGCATGCTCAAATATAACACAATTCTGTCTAAAAAAAAAATGCAGCTTCCGAATGAATCTAAAATGGATGCTGTCCAGGAGGTGGGAGGATCTGGGAGGGAGGGTCTGCTGCTGATTGTCTGGAATGTGTCTGCTGACTGTGAGGTACAGGGTCAAAGTTTACTCAATGATGACGAATAGGGGGCGGACCGAACATCGCATATGTTCGCCCACCGTGGCGAACGCGAACAAGCTATGTTCGCCAGGAACTATTCGCCAGCGAACTATTCGGGACATCTCTATTCTCTAGCCTTTCGACAAGGATGACGTATAATTGCAGGGACTTCCCTTGCGTTCCAATATGTGTTCTACAAAGAACGTAATATAGGTCCTCAATACACATTAAAATGTTCATCGGATTTTTGCAGGAGAGCATATAAATTTGAAAAGGAGGAAGATTAATATCGTCTTTATATACACAAAAAGAATATAAAAGAACAATATAATATATAATCATGCATATGAACAAAAGAGTAAAAAATACACAACTAATTCTTTAAATATATAACACAAACGCAGCAAAGATAAAAGACCAAAAACATAACGAAGAAACAGGATATTCCTAATGTAAGAGTATAAAATATAAAACACAAAACTATAACCTTTATATTGAAATTCTATAGAAAAAAATGTTAATTAAAAATCCAATAATTATAAAAAACACACCATATCAAAATCTACATTCAGACCAATACCCTTCTCTGTGCATGAGTTTCATCAGTAAATCACCTCCTCTTAGGTCCAATGTGACTTTCTCAATCCCTGTACATACGTATAAAAGTCTTAAAATTAAAGGCAGGACAATGGTTGCAGGGGATGGGAACTGAATGTGTGGTTATATCCTTTCTAATATTATTGCAATGTTCCATAAATCTGGTCTTAAGTGATCTACTTGTCCTTCCTACATACTGTGCCCCGCACCCGTAAACTACAAAGGTGTTGATACAAGTTATATATTCTTTCATTTTAAAACGTTCCCCTTTCTGTTTGCTTACAAAATCAAGAGTTTTCTTGGGTAAAAAGCGACAGCCTTTACACGTGCCGCATTTGTGAAAACCTTTAACTTCCCAGTCCACCTTTTCTCCCATCCTAAAAGTGCTAGGGGCTAAAATATTCTTTAAATTCCTGCCTTTTCTAAAAATCATTTTAGGGACTGGGGGTAGCTGATTTCTTAAAAATGCATTTTCCAGTAATAGTGGCCAGTGGCGTTCTAATATTTTCTTGATTTTAAAAGCATAGATGAGGAATTAGTGGATTTATCCATAATATAATTACTCCTATGAATCTTATCTACTCAATTTATCTCTTGTTCCAAAAAATCGTTCGAGTACCTTTTTTCTATGAATTTTTCTTTTAAATTAGTGGATTGCTCAATAAAACTTTGTGCATCTATACCTTTACGATTTATTCTTGTAAATTGGCTCGGTGAGACACAGCTGAGCCAATTAGGATGATGACCAATTTTAGTATGGATAAAGGAATTAGTGTCTTTAGGTTTAAAGTGTTTAACTTAATTCCCCATCTTTCTATAGTGGAAGCTTGGTGATCACAGCCCCTTTCCCCCGATTTATAAACGGTGTGTCAACTAATATTTAAATTCTATATACATTTTTGTGTTAATAGAAATTTGGTGTAATTCAATAAATTATAAAATGCCAAATTGCTAGATCTACCTTTTTTGAAGAAACATAAACACCACGTGCTCTAGGTGTTATGGTGTCAGGGGTACCCTTGTTCCCCCCAATGTTAGTAGTCAAACCATTTAAAAAATATACAGTTCAAAGGCAGTGACATTTTACACAGCAACAATCTGTCAAAAATGTTTCATCACAAAGACAGAGCTGACTGAAACAAATAAAGGTTTGTACGTAGACTCACACAGGTATGCTTGTGTTCATCAATGGTTAAAAAAAGTTCAATCTTTCTCTTTTCCTGCACGGGTTATAAGGGTTTGCATAATATGAGTTTGTCTGCAGCAAGCTAAGCATGCAAGTTCCTTATGAAAGTGTTAGCACATGTTCTTGTGAATCATACAAAAATGTGAGCATGTCCCTAATGATTCTCCTAAACTGATTTATTATTGTAGCAGAAAGACATGCTGCATTCTCATAGCTAAAAAAAAAAAAAAAAAAAAAAAAAAAAAAGATAAGAAAACCCCAAAAAGGAAACTAAATAAGACAATGAGAGATACGTGAGTATTTAGTAGGTTGGATACCGTAAGTCAACTAAAACCTGCAAAAAGCGTAAAAATGTGAGAAGTGTCGGAGGACACAGATGTAGGGGTGCAAGGTGGGGGGCCCACAAATTCAATAATGATGGGAATACATATTGTCGGAGGACACAGATGTAGGGGTGCAAGGTGGGGGGCACACAAATTAAATAATGATGGGAATACATATTGCACATGGCAGAATGATTGGTTTTGACCATTGTGATATTTTTAAAGGAAGCAGTAACACACACACACAGCAGGAAAAAAAGAGAATTCACACTAAAGGGTGTAGCACACATTTGTTTTCCATAACTTTGACTTTTTGCATTTCGGGTTGCTCTTCAAAATGTCTTTTTGCATGGAAAGGAAGGCTAACCACACATGAATATCACAGATCCAGAACAATGTGTTAGATATTGCTGGGGGAGAAATGCAAAGTCGAATCCAGCCATAGCATTTGACTAGAGCATGTCACGCAGTTATTATGGAGTACTAACACCACATCACGTGAATGTTACACTATTAGCTGCTCGGGCTCCTTTTCATTTCCCTAGTGATTCTCAAGACATAGCTATTTCTAGTTATATCGACTTTAATCAAATGCAGAACTACTAGCAAATCTAGTTTGAAACAGAAGATAAGGGTCCATTCTTTATCTGGATTTTCATTTCCGATTGGTGCCATTTATTTGTTTAGAATGTGACAACATGAAAGTACTATGCATGTTAATGTATGTGTGTTATTATGAGCGTTGTAGGTGTGTTAGTGTATATGAGATTGTATAAGTATTAGTACACTGTTCAGACACAACATTAAAACTACCTGCCTAATATTTTGTAGGTCCCAGTCTGGCTGCCAAAACAGCTCTGATGCATCGAGACAAGGACTCCACAAGACCTCTGAACATGTCCTGTGGTATCTGGCACCAAGATATTAGCAGCCGATCCTTTAAGTAATGCAAGTTGTGAGGTGAGGCCTCCATGGATCAGATTTGTTGTTCCAGATGCTCTGATACTGTTGTCTAGTCAGCAATTTTTGTCCCCTGTCAAAGTACTCAGATAATTTTGTTTGCCTATTATTCTTGCTTCCAATACATAATATTCAAGAACTGACTGCTTACGTGATGCCTGATATATCCCACCGCTTGGCAGGTGCCATTGTAACAATATAATCAATGTTATTCACTTCACCTGTCAGTGGTTTTGATATTATGGCTGATCAGTGTATATGTTTGTGTATTTCTGTGTTATTGTATGTGTGTTAGTGTAAATGTGTTAATATAAGTGTTGGAACATTTGTGTTACTTTGATTATTAGCATGTGTCTGTGATTGTGTTTTTGTGTACGCATGTCAACGTGTACCTGTGTATACGTGTTATAGATTGTAAGCTGCTGGAATCAGTCTGTATTCTCACTGCACAGCACCCCCGCCACACTGTAGCAAAGCCAGGATGTGACACCCGGTATCAGTACAGAGCTCCAGGGAGCTGTGCATTTAGTGCACATACTGATCCCAGCAGGAAACCACTAGATACCAGAGATCTAAATAAAACTCATATATGTGTGTGTATGAATGTGAGTATGCATTTGCATACGAATATACGTGTGTATGAGTTTGTGTGAATATGTATGCGTGTCTCTGTGTAGGTGAATATGTATATGTGAATATGAGTGTGTGTGTGATTATGTGTGTGTATGTACATATGACTTTCTGTGTGAATATGCATGTGTGTGTATAAAAGTGAGCATAAGTATGTTTGTGTATGTGCTTATAAGCGTGTTTATGTGTCTGTTTGAATGTGTGTGTGTGTGTAAGTGTGTGTATATAAATATGAGTGTGTGTTTGTAATTTCATTGCAGAAAGACAAAAAAAACTACATCTACAGTTTATTTAATTTTTTTAAAAGTGGTTAGCTATGTATATGTGTTAACTATGTATGTGTCTGTGTGAGTAAGCTTTTGTGTGTGTGTGGCTGCGATGGTAAGGGTGGTCCTGAAAATCACTGTTCCTTATGTTGGTATTAGACTTCTATAACACACTAAATCACATGCATTTCTTCTACACTGTAATCTGTGATAATGTATTTGAAATAAATGTGTACATCTATCCCTGTGGATATCAAACTGGTAGATGTGTTATAAACATGTCTCTTATGTACTACTCACTTGATTTGAAGCCTGCTGAAGATCTGCTGTGAGCAAGCCTTTAGCACAAGACACTAATAAATCGTAATTGTACTAAAAACCTTGACTGTCTGATGTCTTTTTTATTTTATGGATATTACATAGGCCTTCACTTAAATGTCTACATACGAGGGACGGCCAATTAGGAAACAAATGAAAGACTCGTGAGGAAGGTAGAAGGGTGATAAATGAGTTCTCATCCATTTTAAACACGGTGATCTATTAGAATCTGGCGTAAGCTGGGTGTTTCTTGGGGTCAAAACACTACCGACATTATGCCATTCAGGGCTAGTCATCTACTAGAACAACATTTCTGTTTTTACTTCCTGACTAGCACTTCCCAATACTTCAACAAGTTGCCCCGGGTCATGATATGCAACGTGCTGACAGGTTCCTGTCCACTAGCCATAGCGGTGCATACAAGAGTGAAAACAAGGTAACTTGTCTGGGCTTTAAAAGTGCTTAACTGCTGCAGGGGAAATAGGATGAAAAAGATCAAAACACACATTACATCAAGTGGGACCTTACTACGGAAATGGAGGGGTACAAATATAATCGATGTCTAAATAATTCATGCAATGCTACATCCAAGTGGCCTTGTAAGATGGACAACCAACCTGAGGATGATGAGAACTGGTGTCCTCAGCAGGTGTAATATTGGAAGTTTATCCATTTTTTTTCTAATATACTTTCTGTAGCTTTGATGAAGGTCTCTACAGTCTACATATCTCATCAAAGGCAATTTAACTCACATTTTTCATGCTTACCTACGATTTGTACATTTGTCTCACCTTCCATATTACAATGTCAAAAGGTATTTAGTAAGATTCATCTGCTAAAAAAAACCCTGAAAGGTCTATACAAATCTATTGAGTGAAAGTGCTAAGAAGGGTTGGGTATGGGCTGGAAAATGTCTGATTTTTAGCTAAGATGTAAGTATTTACAAGCAAAACAGACAGAACACAGACTGAAAAATTAAATCAAATAAATCCAACATTAGCTGATAATTGGATATTTTAAAATTATGTTTCAAGCACAATATGGGTCAGTTTTAAAGTATACCTTTAATGTGCCATAAGATTTTAGCACAGCGTAATGCATAACACATACAAATAACAGGGGTTTATGTATTTTAGAAATGGATTATTATATGATCAAATGCAGTCTGTTTGGCTTTTTGTTTTACACTGAGAGAGATTTGATTGTGTTAATGGCGCATGAAGAACATATGAATCTATCTCCTAACCATTATTTACTTTGACCTTGTCATTGGCTCATGCAGATCTATATCCTAAAACAGATTCACTTACTGGCACCAGCCCTGAAAAAAACTTCCCCCACTTCGCTAAATCTAGCAAAATCTTAGTTATAGGCTATCACCTAACAATACTAAAAGATGAAACTTGTAAGGGACACTCCAGGAACCCACAAATATTTCGTACCATGTGTTGGTTAGGTAGTAAGATATGCAAGGTGCTAGGCAGGCTGATACGAACTCTGGACATGTAAGTGAGTTTGTTTGGTGAAGTCAACCAACAGCTGGCGGGTGTGTCTTTCAAAAAGGTAATAAAGCTGTGGCAGTTGCCCTTAACCACAATTCTAGACTCACCTATAGATTGTAAGCTCGATGGAGCAGGGTCCTCTTCAACCTATCATTCGTGTAAGTTTTCTTGTAACTGTCCTATTTATAGTTAAATCCCCCCTCTCATAATATTGTAAAGCACTATGGAATCTGTTGGCGCTATATAAATGGCAATAATAAATAAATAAATAAATGTGTATTTTTGGGGAGGTGGGGGCAGCGAAAATAGGGTAAACAGGTCAACAGTCAAGCAGCAAGGTCAATTGTTAGTGTAGTACTCACTTAAGAGGTCTGCAGGTGAGTTTAGCAGTACTATGTCAAGTCCAGCAAGCATCATTACTGGCTGACTCACTTCATGGTTTTGTGAGAGACTCCTGCAGAACCTGCAATCAATGAGGTTAAGATAACTTTAAAATATGATTAGTTTATTTTTTTTTATTATTTTAAATTAATGAACCATTCCAACCCAGAGTGTCCATTTAAAGGGAAACCATAACCTTTCTAAAAATTACACATTAATTACACATTTGATTACACATCAAAAACACTTATAATGTAATTAAAGGAACTCTATGGTCACCTAAATTACTTTAGCTAAATAAAGCAGTTTTAGTGTATAGATCATTCCCCTGCAATTTCACTGCTCAATTCACTGTCATTTAGGAGTTAAATCACATTGTTTCTGTTTATGCAGCCCTAGCCACACCTCCCCTGACTATGATTGACAGAGCCTGCATGAACAAAAAAAATGGTTTCACTTTCAAACAGATGTAATTTACCTTAAATAATTGTATCTCAATCTCTAAACTGAACTTTAATCACATACAGGAGGCTCTTGCAGGGTCTAGCAAGCTATTAACATAGCAGGGGATAAGAAAATCTAATTAATCTAATTAAACAGAACTTGCAATAAAGAAAGCCTAAATAGGGCTCTCTTTACAGGAAGTGTTTATGGAAGGCTGTGCAAGTCACATGCAGGGAGGTGTGACTAGGGTTCATAAACTAAGGGATTTAACTCCTAAATGGTAGAGGATTGAGCAGTGAGGCTGCAGGGGCATGTTCTATACACCAAAACTGCTTCATTAAGCTAAAGTTCAGGTGACTATAGTGTCCCTTTAATTTTAATTTTTTTTATTTTTTTTACTCATATGACACACCGCTTTCTTTGTCAAAGCTGGAAAGTAGCCAGAACACTCGACAAAACATACAACTGGACCAAATTTGGATAATGAATAAATACCAAAACCAAGCAACATTCTCTTTATTTAATATCAGGGTTCCAAACGTGAATATTATTATTTTGCTATAACTATTTTTACATTCTATAGAGTAAGAAGAATGATTGCTCAGACTACTCCATTTTTGTTTCAGAATGGGCATACTGAATTCGGCAGCATTAAACAAAACAACTGGCCTCCATATTTACAGGAGATGTTACAGCCCACCATTCCCTCCATCCATCATCATCTGCTATTATAACTAGCTAACCACACTGCAAGGGAACTCGAGGAGGCCATTATAGCCCATATTATGTGCATAATGCTCTCTTTTTCTATGAGAACACAAGAAAAGCAAAGTGTCTTACCATAAAAAAAGTTAGTCCACGAACGGGATTAATGTTTTTTTTCCCAACAGAAAATATACATTTTTCCACCAGTCTAAAACATATATCCCTGAAAACAATTATACCACTACATCTGCAATAAAAAAAGCGACTGCCGTTACTGATAGTGGCTATTTTTAGTGCTGATGTCGTGTTACATATAGAACATTGTATTGTCCTTGATGTCCACTATCTACTCAAAAAATGAGTATAGTTCTCCAGCATGTACTCAACGTATTTTTCTGGTAAACAATTATAAATGAAGAACGTTTCTAGATTAGAGACGCTGGGTCAGAAGGACAAGATTTAGCCTCATGTCACCTCTTGCAGCGTCTGGATATATCACCCTATACAATCCTGCGTTGACAGACATAGACTCAGGTTCAGTTCACACAGGATAATGTATAATTGTACATTCCTTTCTCCTGAACCACACACTGCAAGTCGTGTGCTATTGGCTAATGTACATAAATAACAGAATACTATGAAGCTCAGTTGAAAATGTTTCCCATAAATATGTAAGATGAGATTTATCAAAGTGTCTCAGACACTTTTCCGTCTAATTTTCTAATTTGTCGACACTTTTCAAAACAATTTGATAAATATATCCCATATTTTCTTTATGTTTCTATATGAACAGGGTCCGCTTCAACCAATCGTTCCTGTAAGTTTTCGTGTGATTGTCCTAATTATAGTTAAATCCCCCCTTCTTTTAATATTGTACAGCGCTACTGAATCTGTTGGCGCTATATAAATGGCAATAATAATAATAATAATAAGATAATAATATGTAAGATGGGTATATGTTTAAAAAACGTTTTGCAAGCTTTTTCATATATTTGTAAAAATATCAAGAATAAAAAATAAATAACACTGCCACTGCACAAATGGTATTTATCAAAAATAATCAATTATTTAACACCTAATGTATTGTGTTGTGCCTGGAAATTGATTATTCTGCATGTGTTTTCATTAATAACATACACAATCACACATGTACACACAGGACACAAATATACATGCACATGATGCACAAACTCACAGTTAGACCTGAACAATCTGGATGTTTAAATCAAATGTAGATTACATTAAAATCACTAGGAGAGTAAATTGAAATACTTTTATTGAAGGCCCTCTTTGTCTTTTAATTGTGACTTTTCTGTCCTAATTTTCATAATTCACTTTGAATTCCCCAAAGGAATTCACATTTAAAGGACCACTGAAAGCACCACTTTAGTGGTTATGGTGCCAGTAGTATCTTGGAGCTCTCCAGTTGCATCAGCTGACAGCTCTCAGCATTGCAGGGTTTAGCTCAGGAGTGCTAACAGAAATTCTGGCTCTCGGTCATGGCAATGGAGGTGGGGTCGGGGAGTGATGGCCAGAAGACTCCAGGTAAGAAGTCAAAGTATTCATAAACGGTTTGACTTCTTCCTGATCACCCCAACTACATGTGATGTAGTTGGAGTGATCAGGAGTTGTACGATGTAATGCATTGCTGGAGTTTATGCTTGTGTAATAATTCAAGTGGTAAAGCTAAAAGCGGAATTGAAAGTGTATATTGGAGTGTTAGCGAGATTAGTTCTCTTAACATAGCCCAATGATGGGTATTGTAATCATAGTGGAGATACAGGCAGGATAATAAATTGTAGATTGCCAAGATAAATCTATAGTAGAGTGGTAGTTATTCATAGATTAAAGAAATATCAAGATGAAAAGAATAGTATTACAATAAATGGTAGAATAATAAAAAATGGTTTATTCTGAAATGGATTTGAATGGCAGGAGACTGACACGTATTGGTCAAAATATAATACTTAATAGACAGAGTAGTAGATACTGGAACCGACCTTCCAATAGATGTGGTACAAATTAAAATATTATGGAAATTTGAGAATGAGACAAAAAAACTGAATAAATCTGTTTATTATTTAAAGATGCAATGGGCACATTGCTTTTCATCTACCATTAGAATGTATGCATCTGCATGTTCCTATGGAAACAACTCACTAATTAGTGAATATTAATCTGTATATAGGTTGATATGCTTCAACTCTGCTGAATTTGAAGAGATTTTCCAAACATGGCTTATTTAGACCAGAATTTCCAAATCGGTTGTAAAGTAGTTCCAATTCATATATATAAATATATCACAAAGACAATCAGGGTTATTTAATAAAACCCAGTTTTAGCTAATTACGTCAGAATGGCAAAATTAAACTAAAGTAGCCAGTCTGGGACTATAGAGATAAATAGGCTGAAAACGTCTTCACAGAACTTTTTTTTGGCCTCAGTTTTGATGCTTCCATTTAATGCACTAAAGTTCGGTGGTTCAGTGCATAACTCTGAATGACTGTATTTCTATAGTGTTTTCTATAGAAGAATTTAAATAAATATTCCCTGTAGACAGATCATATTTTTGGGTTACATTTTCGATGACACTTTTTCAGTATAAAGCCCACGTTAGAGAGCTATAATAAGATTCCAGGAAACATAATAACTGACCACTGCCAAGTCTTAATTATGTTTTTATGGTTAATTAAAATTCTTTATTTTACATTATTACATTTTTTACTTTTTTTCTCCCCAAATGCCAATAACATTGCCTTAAAATTAAAGGAAAGTTTATGGATCCATCTTTCAACTTTTGAGAATTTTCACAAGAGTATGTCAGTCTTTGCACGCACAGCACTTCTAGAACATTGTGAATAGGTAATATGTTATGTATAAATAGAATAGAATAGAAGGGATTCTAGAATGGAATTTATTGGAACTCCTCGTCTAGCTCAGAGTGGGTGGGAAACAATAGTTTCAATGGACACATGTTTGTGGTCATTCACTAAACCAGGAATTGAACAGAACTGAGAAGATTGCAAATTCTTGCTCAAAGTAGCTCAACTGGAAAAGGAGTCGACTTGGCAAATTTCTCCAATTCCACTATCTTTTCCTAAAACTTGCAATTCTCTTCTAAATTTCCAATTTATTGGAGAACCACATGGAGTTCTGTCTTATAAGTGGGGATGTAGTTAAGTAAATGATTACCTAGATTTTAAGCCAGGCAATATTGATAAACTAAATGATATAATGAGTTGGGCAGTTGTTAGAGCGCTTGACTTTACCACCATGTCTTGTATTTGCTCTGGCATAGATTTATAAAGAGTTATTTCAAGCATCATAATTATTACGGCCCACTCTAGTGGTTATGGTGCCAGGAGTACCCTGGTCTGGTTCTGTGGTAATAGGTCATACCACTTAGGAATGAGGTTCTCTCTTATTTGGGCCCCTGCAGGTTCTGAGGACCCTTGTGTCCCCAAAGCTGCAGGTGCCGGAAGCCAATTAAGTGACAATTCATAGGCTGGGAGAGTCATCTGAACTCTCTCAACTAATGAATGGCACACTGTGCATGAAAATTTGCAGATAATTCTATCTCCAGAAAGATATTGATACTTTAGAGTGAGTTCAGAGAAGGGCTACTAAACTGCTTCATGGATTGCAGGACAAAACTTACCAGAAAAGGTTAAAGGAACTTAACATGTATAGCTTGGAGGAAAGACGAGACAGGGGGATATGATAGAAACATTTAAATACATAAAGGGAATCAACACAGTAAATGAGGAGACTATATTTAACCCCTTAAGGACACATGACATCAGGGCCGGACTGGGAAAAAAATTAGGCCCGGGCATTTTTCAATCAGAGCGGCCCCCTAAGAAGGGGGCGGTGCCAGAGAGGGTGTGTTTTGTCATCACTAATGACAAGCACGCCCCCCTCAAAGTGAGCAAGTTGGTTCAATATGCAGAGCCCCGCTGAAGAGCTCTGGCATTAGAATAAGGCCCTGTATTTGTTCTGCGCAGTGTAAGCAAATTTAATAACATGCTTGCGCTGTGTTTGATTTTAAATTGTCTCTGGTGTCTCCACAAGTGGGATACCAGAGGACAAAAGGGCCAGGAAAGTGTATGGTGCATGTGTTTGGAGCCTGCTTGTGGGATTGCGTATGTGTAGAGTTTGGTGTGGTATTGTGTAAATAGGTCAATCTAATTTGTGTTTGTGGTGTAATATGTGTGGCTAGGGGCTGTAGAGAGTGTGTGTGTATAGGGGGCATAGTGTTATAGGGGATGTAGCGAGTGTGTGCTTACGGGCTGTAGTGTGTGTGTATAGGTGACGTAGTGTGTGTAGGGGTTGTAGAGAGGGTGTGTTTAGAGAATGTTGTATGTGTTTGCTGACAAGGAATGTAGTGTGTGTGTAGGTGGTGCAGTGTATGTGTGTAGGAGATCTAGTGTGTAAAGGACCCAGAGTGTGTATAGGAGATTGTGTGTGTGTGTGTGTATAGAGGATTAAGAGTGCATATAGGGTAAGGGATCTAGCATGTATCTGGAGCGTAATGTGTGTAGTGGTGCAGTGTGTGGGGTGCTGTAGTGCTGTAGTGTGTGTGTATATATATATATATATATATATATATATGTCCTGTTATTTAGACCCTGGGACTGAAACGTTGGTCATTTTTTAACACTATTCAATAAATTTCTTACTGCTATATATATATATATATATGGACGTATTGTATGTGTGAGGGGCGCAGTGTGTGTGTATGTAAGAGGGGTGTAAGAGTAAGAGGGGTGCTATGTGTGAGGGTGTTTTTATCTGCCGTCATATTCTAGGTTTCTCATTTTCTTTGTCTGTTTCTTTGTCTGTTAACTCACTGAGGGTTATTATATATATATAAAAAACAAACCAATGAAGGGAGCACACTAGGTCTTCAATTCAGTAAAGCAAAAAAGTATTTAATGTATTATGAAAAATACATGGGCTGTGAGTGTCAAATATCAACGTTTCGACCCTCCTGGGGTCTTTATCAAGATCACATTTATTATATATATATATATATATATATATATATATATATATATATAAACAATACACAAGATCCAGCGCACTCTCCTATCTTCTAAACAACAACTTCAATGTTGACAGATTTTATTAGTTTTTAAAAGTTTTTTTAAAAACACCTAATCTAGGCAAAAAAATAATGGGTATTTAGTTACATTATATGATCATACATTGCATAAGCCTGCAACGTCAATGTACCCCATCTTTGGCAGGTCCTACTCTCACAGTCTAATGTCTGCTATTATGAGATTAACCCACTTACTTGGGAAAAAGTTCCATCTGAGGCTCTCTGCAGTACAAGGCTAAATAGGGACCTGAGATGAGGCACCTGTAACAGGGAGGGGTGCAAAACCAAGGAGTTGGCTAGACTCCCAAATATATATATATATATATATATGAAACATGGGGGATGGTTGCACTCACCTGAACATGCTTAAATGCAGTGGTGTATCCTGGTTTTGTGCTGCCCTAGGCAGGACAAAACTCAGGCGCCCCCCCGTCCCCCCGCGCCACCCCCACCCAACCTTTCCCCCCGCCCGCATTCTAAATACACACACACACACTCGCTAACAGAAACACACACACACTAACAGACAAACACACTCACTCACTAGCAGACACAAACTAGCAGACACACACACTCACTAACATACACACACACTCACAGGCAAACACACACTAACAGACACACACACTAACAGACACACACACTAACAGACACACACAGTCACACACTAACAGACACACACACACTAACAGACACACACACTAACAGACACAGACACACACACACTAACAGACACAAACACTAACAGACACAAACACTAACAGACACAAACACTAACAGACACACACACACTAACAGACACACACACTGACACACACACTAACAGACACACACACTAACACACACACACACACACACACACACACTAACAGACACAAACACTCACACACACACACACACACTGACACACACTAACAGACACAGACACACACTAACAGACACACACACTAACAGACACAGACACACACTCACCCACCCACATTAACACATTTTTTTTAAATTTATTTTTAACAATTTTTTTTTTAATTTTTTGTAACACTTTTTTTTTAATTTATTTTTAACACATTTTTTTTTTTATTTAACACCCCCCCCCCCCCAGCCTCCTTACCTTTGGGAATGCTGGGGAGGGGGGGTGTCTCTTCCTCCCTGGTGGTCCAGTGGCTGCTGGGCGATCGGGCGGCACTGCCTGGCGGCCGGCCAGCCGGCCGGCGAGGGAGCACTTCCCCTGAGCTGTCTGCTCAGCTCCCTCGCGCGCCTCAGAGTGAGGCTGGGAGCCGGAATATGACGTCATATTCCGGCTCCGCCTCCCAGCATCACTGTGCGGCGCGCGAGGGAGCTGAGCAGACAGCTCAGGGGAAGTGCTCCCTCGCCGGCCGCCCGCCCGCCCGCCAGGCAGTGCCGCCCGATCGCCCAGCAGCCCGCCGGCATGTCTGTTAGCCGCAAGGCTAACAAGACATTTGCCTTGGGCATTTGGGGGCGGCTTTTTTTGCCGCCCCCTGGAAAATGCCGCCCAAGGCAAATGCCTTGTTTGCCTCGCGGCTAATACGCCCCTGCTTAAATGGGGTGCTGCTGGGGGCCATATTATACAATAAACAATACACAAGATCCAGCGCACTCTCCTATCTTCTAAACAACAACTTCAATGTTGACAGATTTTATTAGTTTTTAAAAGTTTTTTAAAAACACCTAATCTAGGCAAAAAAATAATGGGGATTTAGTTACATTATTTGATCATAGATTGCATAAGCCTGCCACAAGGTCAATGTACCCCATCTTATATATGTGTGTGTGTGTGTGGGCGAGGGTGCTGTCTGTCTGAGGGTGCTGTCTGTGAGTGAGGGTGCTGTCTGTGAGTGAGGGTGATGTGTGTGTCTGAGGGTGATGTGTGTGTCTGAGAGTGATGTGTGTGTCTGGGGGCGCTGTGTGTTTCTGGGGGCGCTGTGTGTGTCTGGGTGCTGTGTGTGTCAGGGTGCTGTGTGTGTCAGGGTGCTGTGTGTGTGGGGGTGCTGTGTGTGTGGGGGTGCTGTGTGTGTGGGGGTGCTGTGTGTGTGTGGGGGTGCTGTGTGTGTCGGGGGTGCTGTGTGTGTCTGGGTGCTGTGTGTGTCTGGGGGTGCTGTGTGTGTCTGGGTGCTGTGTGTGTTTGGGTGCTGTGTGTCTGGGGGTGCTGTGTGTGTCTGGGTGCTGTGTCTGTCAGGGTGCTGTGTGTGTCAGGGTGCTGTGTGTGTTTGGGTGCTGTGTGTCTGGGGGTGCTGTGTGTGTCTGGGTGCTGTGTGTGTCTGGGTGCTGTGTGTGTCTGGGTGCTGTGTGTGTTTGGGTGCTGTGTGTCTCTGGGGGTGCTGTGTGTGTTTGGGTGCTGTGTGTGTCTGGGTGCTGTGTGTGTCTGGGGGTGCTGTGTATGTCTGGGGGTGCTGTGTGTGTCTGGGTGCTGCGTGTGTCTGGGTGCTGTGTGTGTCTGGGTGCTGTGTGTGTCTGGGTGCTGTGTGTGTTTGGGTGCTGTGTGTGTTTGGGTGCTGTGTGTCTGGGGGTGCTGTGTGTCTGGGGGTGCTGTGTGTGTCTGGGTGCTGTGTGTCTGGGGGTGCTGTGTGTGTCTGGGGTGCTGTGTGTGTCTGGGGTGCTGTGTGTGTCTGGGTGTTGTGTGTGTCTGGGTGCTGTGTGTCTGGGGGTGCTGTGTGTGTCTGGGGGTGCTGTGTACTGTGTGTGTTTGGGTGCTGTGTGTCTGGGGTTGCTGTGTGTGTCTGGGGGCGATGTGTGTGTGAGGGGGCTGTTAGTGTGATTTTTTTATTTAAATATTTTTTTATTAATAATAATAAAAAAATAAAAAAAAAAGTTATATATCCATTCTGCCTGGGAGGGGGAGCCATACTTCCTTTCCTGGTGGTCCAGTGGTGAGAGTGAACTCTAGCCTGCAGGCTAGAGTTTACTCTCGAGAGATCTGAGCGTTGCTGCGGTTACCTCAGACCTCGCGAGAGGATCCGGCGTAGCTGCTGGCTAGAGCTCCGCCGGTCCTCTCTCCTGCCTCCCTCCCTCCCACACTCCCCAGGCGGCCGCATCTCAGTGCCTGTGGCCTGTGAGGGAGATCTTTGATCTCCCGACCGGCCCATGGAGGCACACAGCAGGGCCGGCGCTCGGGTAGCGCTGGCCCTGCAGGAGCCGGTCGGGGAGATCCTGTGATCTCCCCTGCCGGTCTCGGCCCCACGGCCATCGCGGCTGGCCCGATGGCCAGTCCAGGCCTGCATGACATGTATGACATGTCATGATTCCCTTTTATTCCAGAAGTTTGGTCCTTAAGGGGTTAAAAGAAGAAAACTACCACAACAAGAGGACATAGTCTTAAATTAGAGGGGCAAAGGTTTAAAAATAATATCAGGAAGTATTACTTTACTGAGAGGGTAGTGGATGCATGGAATAGCCTTCCAGCTGAAGTGGTAGAGGTTAACACAGTGAGGGAGTTTAAGCATGCGTGGGATAGGCATAAGGCTATCCTAACTATAAGATATGGCCAAGGACTAATGGAAGTATTAAAAAAAAATTGGGCAGACTAGATGGGCCGAATGGATATTATCTACCGTCACATTCTATGTTTCTATGTTAATTGTCATTAGCCAGCCCAGAACTTTTGTTCCAGGATGGATGCTGACACTTTATGATGTTGTCGTAGGTGAAGTTACATACAGTCAGCTAAGGGGTTAAACTTGGTTATGTTATGTGCAGCGTTTCATAGCAAAACACTTCACATACAGCCTCTGGGTACCAACACAATTTTAAATCAATGAAGTGGTCATGGTGCTTGGAGTAACCCTTTCATTTTCGCTCCCTGACATGCTCATTGATGTCACTTATTAGCACGACCATGAATATGACTTAGCAGTGGTTTTGGCAAGTGTGACCTTGCTGGAGTCTGATTTGGGCTAGTTTCATCATTGCTATGTTCTATTTAAATTTGTTGATCACGGAGGTGACATATTCATCAACAGCAAAAAACAAATGTGAGGAAGACTGAACTTGATGGACGCAAGTCTCTTTTCAGCTATGTAACTATGTAACTATATTAAAATGCAGCTTTTGAATACACTTGTTTTTTATATAGTGTATCACGGAGTATCTTTCCTTATTTCAATTGTGAAAATAATATGGTTTGCATGAGTATAAATAGAACACAGATTGCATCATAGTTTGCTGCTCATCAGAACGGGACTATGGAGCAATGGTCTGTTGAATCATGAGTTATTTTAGATCAGGTAGATGGCTGGGTATGTGTGCGTTGTTTACCTGGGGAAGAGGTGGCAGCAGAATGCACTATGGGGCGAAGGCAGGCCGGCGAAGGCAGTGTTATGCTCTAGGCAATGTTCTGCTGGGAAACTTCTGTTCCTGGCATTCATGTGGATGTTACTTTGATACGTACCATCTACATAGAAGACCCTTCCTATGGAATAGCCTGCTCACACCCATCAGACTCTCCCCTAGGCTTCAATCATGTAAGAAGTGCCTTAAAACTCATCTCTTTAGGAAAGCTTATGGCCTCCCAGAGTAACCTCTACCTTACATACCTGTCTCTTGCTCTCTCCTAAAGGGCAGCACACTATTCTCTCCTCCAGCTCTGCTTCACTCCCACCTTAATTGTTTCCTATTTCCTGTCCTGATGTGTTTTATACCCAACTCATTTAGGCTGAGCAGGGTCCTCTTCAACCTATTGTTCCTGTAAGTTTTCTTGTAATTGTCCTTTTTATAGTTAAATCCCCCCTCATAATATTGTAAAGCGCTATTAATGGATGTCTTGGACCCCCATACCGCCAAACTTAGAAGAATAAAATGAAGCATTATTGTTTCTGGGATATTTACTCTTTCATATATATTTATTATTTTTATAATATATCTTTTTGTTTTATAGGAATTTTCACTTCTTGTCCATGAATAAATAGTTTAACCTCTAGTAGTTCACTTGTCATCAAATTTCCCTGGTTCCCTGATACAGATATTGTTAATACAGGTGATGTCTTAGTTTGTGCTACTCTCATATTTGAGGTAGGTTAACATAGTATTAAATATACTTACATACTGGCAATGTGACCAGACAGAGATTTGAACCTAGGTCACCTAGTGGCAAAGCAGGGACATTACCACTGCTCTATCTGGATGCAGCAAATGCAAAGTAGGTGCCCATCGGGATCCAGGTAAGTTGTCAAACTGTGCCAAAACTATTTTAATTCTTACCATGGGACTTTACCATCATAACCACAGCAGTTGGGTTTAATATATATATATATATATATATATATATATGTACCTTAAGAGTGAGATTTATACTTATTCAGCATAGGGAACCATGGAAATGAAATCTGTCTCTAATGGTTAAAATCTGTCTGTTGTTCGCTGTATGGAGGGGGTTTGCAATAAAATTGAATTTAGCCATAGCCTTAGTTATAATAAGAATTATCCATGTGCTGTTTTCTAATCTCTGTTATTCATAAATGTCAAACATGGGGACATGATTTATTTAAATACTACTTAAACACATGATAAAAATAATGATAAAGTATATATGGGTGTTGTGTGTATTTAAACATGCTGAAACAATTTATGTTTTTACAACTTCATTGCCCTATAAAATCTGTTCCCTGAATAATGTCCAAAGACCATATTAAACACGGGCCTTTTTCTTTTTGGCTGGGGGAAAAAATATGGTAGCCCTCCTTTTATAGTTGGAATATAACTCCCAACACTTTTAGCACACCTTTATCCTCCAGGATGCTTAGCCTAGGAGCTGATAGATAAACTGGTCAGCACTATATAGGACTGTAATGAGTAAAATGCTTTGACATATTATCTATCCATTGCTTCTCTCCCTCCTCCCCCCACCTAAAGAGAGACCATTAAAGTGGATTTCATTGCATTCTAATGCAGCTATTACTGCAATAAACCCATCAATCTTTAACCTAGGAGAAGAGCCCAAGTAGCTTTTTAAGACTCTCACAGCTGCCTAATCTTTACAGATCAAATTAAAAAGAGAGGCTTTATCAGAGCGATGCCATAATATCATAACACAGTTATTTTGACTGAAATCAGATTCCGTGTATTGAGCCTGAGTAGTTAAGTCTTAAAATCATTATAAGAATTCAAAGAGAGAAAAACAAAGGGGGTGGGATGGGGACATAGACAGAGGAACCTACATTTCTGAACTTATTTATTTTATTTACAGCTAAAAGACATGAAAATGTGTACTTTTGTTGATAATTTATTTTTATGTATATGTATTTAACATTAGATTTGTGCACGTAAAAATTTTTTTTAGTTCAAACCATTTTTAATAAAAAAAATCCAATTTAGTTTGGGATTTCCGAGACTCGTTCATTTGATGATTCGCCCTTCTGATTGATGTCCATGAAAAGTATTCGGGAAAATAATTTAGATGATCAAAAAAAAAAAAAAAGGCGCAAAAATTGGCAATCATTGTGCTTCAAAATATATACATAATATAAATGTTTGCGTATTTTGCAGTATACTGATAGGCACATTTTCCGATCATACCACCCCGCCCCCTTTGACATGCCTCACATTTTTACAAAACATTTCCTTCATTGGATGACCTCAGTGTATGTACACAGTTCAGCCAATAAGACATCAGAGTGAGCTGAGAGACTAACATGACTGCCCTACAGCCATTCACTGCCCTCTTATTGTTTTGCCCAATTTCCCTTTAGCACAACTTTGAAATACTATGCAGTAGCAGAGGACAGTGATTGGCTGTATGGTGTAGTCATGTCAGAAAGTCAGCTCACACTGATCTCACATTGGTCGAGCTACATTGAAAACTACACCTTTTGGGAAGCTGGGTGGTGTGGCAAAGGATGCAATGCCGTGCATCGAAAAACGTTTCTGGAGCAAAACTAAGATCTAAATGCTGAGATAAATATGGGGAAAATTCATCAGGCCCAACTGTGTTGTGCCTTTAAGAGTTAGCTTGCCACTTAGACTCTGATGATATGATGACCATCTGTAGGACTCTGATGATATGATGACCACCTTTTTGTTCACGTGGGATATAAGGGCATCATCATCTAATGCTGTAGGTTACTAATTATATGCACCTCTGAGAATATCCATACAGAGAATAGGTCCCAGGATGTCCTAGATGTGGTAATATCTCCTGAAGTAATGTGGTTTAGATTTCATATAACCAAACAGTGCCGACTTTGGGCTTCTGCCTTAACCTGTAGTGGCAGATCCTATGTCAAGGTGTATACGCAATAATACCTCTCAACCAGGCGTTTGACCATGTGCTAAAAAGTACATCTTCCATGGAGGTATCTTCTATAAATAGATTTATATAAATAGCTAAAAAAAAAAAAGAAAATGTTTTTTTCTAAGTGCTCATCTGTCCAACTTAATTCTGCTTTTACACTTTGCTGCCTCACTACATTTCCCATTATCCTCAGGTTGGTGGTAGCCACCATCACTGGGATCAATAACTCTGCCCTTCTTTCTGGCAGCTATTTTATTAACTGTTGGTCTCAATTTTCCCCAACTGCTCCACCTTTGGATGGGATTATGTGTGACTGAGTTATGGAACTGCCTGTTTGTGTATGTCTCACACGTCTTGGTATTTCCCAGATATTTCTTATGTCTAAGTCACTCTGTGGGCATTATTGGTGCAAGGTTTGTATTATTTGTTAAATGTTTTGTGTGCTCTCTGGTCAGATGGATTTGGCTGTGGAGCCTGTAAAGCGCCATCCCAGTAACAGAGTCTTTGGACCTGTTGGATAGATGCATTGGTCCCTGAATTCTGTGACATGTTAAAGAAGAGCTAGACCTGAGATCCACAACTGCCTTTGTAAAGCCAGCAGCTGGTCACATTGTAGGAAGAGGCGTTGATACTTACCTGGGAGAGGAAAAGAAAAGGTAGAGTGGATGAGTTGCAGCCTGGTGCTGTGGAAGTGGTCCACGGAGTCTCCAGTCAAGCTTCGGCAACTGGGTCTAAATCGTTCCAGACAGTCGTTGCTGTCAGTGATTTGGATTGGTGTAATTATGAAATTAATTTACTTTCTCTAGGCAAACAACATGTACAGGTTAACACAATTTGGCTGAGCAAGGCTCCCGCGTAGAGTATCTCTATTAAGAGGAGTTTACAGTGTTAACCATGATTTAACGTGCCCTAAGCCTGCTGTCCTGTACAAATATTTTGCTCTGGTGCTGAGGAAAATTGCTCATTGGCCTATCAGCAGTAGATTGGCCAGTTTTCTATGTGTCATTTTAGTATTTTGTGCCACTTCCTCTTTAAGGCCAGAATACTTTCTTGGCTTAAAGTAGCAAACTTGCAATAATGAATTTCACGAGTAGTATCTTGGTGAATGATGCTTTCAACTATCTGCGCGTATTTAAAATAGTATTGGTAGGATTTAGTTTACACAAGGGATCCTGAAGGAAAATGATGTTGTTTATCTTGTGGTCTCAACACTAGTGATAACATAATTCAATTATTCAGGCCACCTCGTTATGTTATTATTAATAAGGGCAAGCAAAGGGCATTTTAGAAGCAATAAGACAAACACATGACAGACGATAGGAAAATTATTGAGACACCCACGTCTTTATGTATATTGTTTATAAATATTTTCAAGGAACTGCTTTACGTGATCTGAAATACCAAATCATTTACTAATTTTTTTTTCTAGCAAGATTTTGTGCAATAAAACGTATTCTTCCATTTCTTTGTTAATCAAAAGTATGTGGACAGCTGATCATCACATTAATATCGAGCTCTTTCTGAGGCAATAACTGCCACCACTGTTCTGGGAGGGCTTTTCACAAGATTTTGGACTGTGTCTATTGGAATTTTGTCCCATTTGGTCAAAACAGCATTTATGAGGTCAGGCACTGATGTTGGACAAGAAGGTCTTCCCATTTCAAGAGTATTCAATAGGGTCGAAGTTAGGGCTTTATGCAGGCCATTCGTGTTTCTCCAGCTCAAACTCATCAAACCATGTCTTTATGGACCTTGCTAAAACAGGGAAGGGCCTTCCCCAAACTGGAAATCACCCAATTGTCTAAAATACAGGGCCGGACTGTCCCATCAGGATACCAGGACATTTCCTGATGGGCTGTGTTATCAGGGCCAGATTATCTAAAACTGGGGTGGTCATTTAGCCGATTGAGGCAAACACCACGGAACGCACTTGCACTATGCTAATTATAAGTACGTATAAATTGTAACAAGGGTTTTTACATTCATCACAGGGTTATTTACTAAATTGAGGAAGTGAAAATCTGAACTGCATAATTTAGACCAAAATAGCAGATTTGGAAAAATTCTCCAACTCTCAGTCGGCAGGGTTGATGTAAGATGTTGCACATCTGATTAGAATAAATTAGCTTGTTTGTTTATTGTCTTGTGAGTGTGCTCATTCTTGTTGGCTAAATCATTTTCGATCTTTCTTTTTCCCCCACCTGTATAACTGTCACAGTGTACACAATTCATGATAGGGCTTGAAGAAAAATTTTCCGGTTCTGCTTTTTATTCCCTGTCCAGCCCTTCTAAAATGTCTTTTAATCCTGTATCCATCCATTATCAAACCTCCACCAAACGTAACAGTATGCACTGTGCATTCTGGCAGGTAGTGTTCTCTTGGCATCCATCACACCCAGATTCTTCCACCAGGCTGCCAAGTTGCATAGCCTGATTCATCACCCCATCTGACTCATTTCTACTGCTCCAAAGTCCTGGAGTACTGCACAGCTGCTCAGCCATGGACGCCTGTTTCATGAAGCACCCAACACTCAGTCTGTCTCAAGCACACCATCCCAGTGTGAAAGTATACTAAGTATGCACCAATGTCCTTTGCCCTTTGACGCCCCAGTTGTTTTAAACTTGCCCTTTTCTATTGTGCAGGAAAGGTTGCTGTTTTATGGGTCGAGATCACTCGTGATCAACTTCAACAATGCTCAACCATCGGCACTCCAGATGTGGTGGACTATATCTCTCATAATGCTCTTACAGCCATAATGCTGGCAAAGTATCAGGAAAGATGTAGTCCACAACGTCGGGAGTGCCAAATTTACCTACCCCTGCCCTAGAGTATATAATTTAGCAATCCATTTCCTTTACACTCACTGACTACCGATAACACAGTTATTATTACTGTTTCATTATTTACAAAGAGCCAACACGTTCTGCAATACTGGTTAACGGGTAAACTCAAGACAAAACAAGAGTCTGGAGTATGTATGTTTGCACTTTAAGAGTATGTTCAATCCTTGTTACACTTTCATAGGTAACTCAAATCCATCCTATAGATCAGTAAATCGCTCAGCAGATCAATGAGGTGACCCAAATGTTCTTCAGTAGCATCTTCTATGCAACGACGTATTGGAAAAGCCATTACCACATTACTACAGGAAGAAGCATTCTATCATAAACTCCCATGACTTTTTCTCAAGCTTCGTCAAGTGTAGAAAAAATACATATGGTATCTTTTGACTGAACTGGAATTTCAGGGAAATTCCAACAAAGACTGTATGTGCCTTTTATAAAGATTTTATCTTCATGAAATGCTTGTTTGGGGAGGGTGACAGTGATACTTTAAGTGCAGTAATCACAATATTCCTTCCATGCTCCCAAAATTATACATAGTGATATAGTTGCAAAATGTAAACTAAAATAGTAAGGATGGATAATAATCTTTACAACTTGGTTACTTTGGCATTAATTAGCAACTAATAAATCAGTTTATATATAATCCTCACAAGTCACTCTTTAACAAAGACCTCTTTGTATAAAATATCGGCTACTTGAATATCTTCACTACTTGGCCCTAATTTTTTTCAGCTACAATGGCAATTTAATTTACTACCCTAAAAGGTAGGTACCTGATGTTGCAACAAGTAGTGATGGTGAGGCGCTGCGGAATCTTATGGCGCTATTCTATATAAATAATAAAATAATAATAATAATAATTACGTGAATTGAGAATGAAAGAAATCAGTTAAGTTGTATATTAAAGTTAAGGAAATTGGCATAAGAGCTAAATGCACATTCAAAGTTTACATTGTGTATATTCTCTGCCTTAAAAAGGAAAAGTTTGAAAAGACTATTTTGGAGTTAAAGCACTTAATCTCATAGAAATAAAAGGTTGCAGATCTGCATAATTGGTACATGAGACAGTTTTGTAGGTTATTGATGTTTAACACATTTATTAACAGATTGGATCACATTAAAGCCATTTCTTACATAACCCCTTTATCTTAACACTACCCTTGGTCTTATATGCACTAATACTCATTAAATTAAGGGTACACAGCTCAGTCATGAAAAATGGAATACAATTGAACATGTGTATTAAACAGCAGTATACAATAAACTGACGTAGAAGAAAACTGTATGATGTTATTTATTGTTACGGTATACTTTGTAAGTTACATGCATCTGTTGTTCTCTAGTTTATCATTATAAATTGTCATGTGGTAGCACTTTGTAACCCAAAGCTAATGGGTATACATTATCCAGCCAGACATTCTAGGGCAGTATTACTATTGGTTACCCCAACCTTTTGGACTGTATTCTTCAGGATGATCCGCCAGCCTGATGATCAGTAATTGAATGCCTAAATCTTACTAAATTAGGACACCAAGACGTGATAGTTGAGCTTTGGCTAGCATAATAATACAATGGCTGTTAGTTCTAGTCTAGAGGTTCATTTAGATCTCAATGCAATACGTGTATGCAGGAAATAGAATCTTGGGAAGTAGTAGAGACATGCCGTAGGGTATTTGTCTCTGGGGTAGATACTTCTAAAGGTACCTTCTCGAATTATAAAATGTAAGCACACATAGAAGTGTGTTTTCTACCTAATTAGTACTTAAGCGTGTAAATCTAAAATAAGAAAAGCTCAGGAAAGTAAAAAATTGTGAATAAATAATATTGCCATATGCGATGAAGATGACTAAAGATAATGGAAGATGAACATGAAATAGTCACAATTCAATACTTATCTCAGTCTTGTGACTTGCTCTCTTATCGATTTGTGTGTAACTCCTCCATTTCTCTCACTCGTTGCCTCCCCATAGTCATTCTTACCCAGCACTTGTACAATGGCTGAGTGGGATCACAGCAGAAGTTAGACATTTCTAGGCGACTGGCTTCTTCACACAGTAAGGTTCTGGCAGCGAGTGTGGTTTGAGACCTCTCCAACAATCACACTCAGTTAGACTAATGGGGCGTTATGTGATCATTTTACCAATGATCCACTCTGTGTAATGTGTCACCTGGGCCAGACTTTCTCCCCCATGATAGGTCACTGGGCAGTATCTGTTCTAGAAATCTTTCCTCCTTAAAATCAGGAGCAATTGCTTTTTAAACAATGGTTTATTGTTGATTAATACATTTTAAATTATCTCTAAAACCAACACGCATAAGCTTCATTTTATGTGAATGATCTTAGCCTTTTGGTTTTAGTCGGGAGCCTTATTGTGTATATACTGAAATGGCTAGATCAGAAACATATGCCAAACTGTTCTATTATCAGCAAATTATTGGACTGGGATATGAGGTCAACTGCCGAGAAAAAATGAATAGCTATTAAATATACAGCCTTTCATTATAGTATAAATACACATTACAACTGAGCTATGTTTGGCAGAGTAAAGACATGAAGAGAGAGTGAAGAGTGATATAAATATAGACACAGACACATTGCCCAGTTTTTGGATACTTCAAAACTGAAAGTATGGGCCTACCGTCGCTGGCAAACATACAAAAAGTTTCCACAGCTATCCTGACCCAGTGTACCAAAAGAGAGTCCTTTGGGATCGAGGAGGCTCTGTAGATGTATGTCAAGCTCTTTCTTAATAAACAAGCAAAGCAAAATTGAATAAACATTGAAAGCAGGCACATAAGGAATCCAACAAAGCAGAATTGAATTTAGGTAGGAGACTATAGAAATGGTTACAGTTACAAACCAAGAGCATTGTCCCATAAGCAGTTTCCAGGTATGCAAAGTCAAGAATAAGCCAGGTATCAGTACTTAAACAGCAGACATAGCAAGGGGATTATTCGGTAAGCAATGGCCAAGTAAGCAAAGTTTACTTTAATAAATTATATATATATATATAAAACAAAAATGAACTTAAAGCATAGGCCCAATGCAGAGCCACCTTTAAATAAACTTTGCACAGGATTGGTTCTGCCTATCAGAAAGGGATCCACTGAAAGCCAGCCCCTGCGATCCCTATAGGTCATTTGAACACGTAAAGCAACCCAGGCAAATGATTTGACAAGCAGTGTGCATTGAACATTGCTTAAATCCTCACACTATATCAGGTTCCACGGTGACTTACTGAGCTCATATAATGCACTACTAGAAAGTAATATGCAGAGGTTTAAGTCCCATCAGAACCAGGCTTAGGATGAGGTCTTCTAGACTTCTTTTATCTCTTATAGGTCTGGGGTTTTGGTTCTTGACACACGGTTGAAGCTCTGTATATGGACTTTTACATAGTTGCCATAATCATGTTTTTTTCTTTTCAAATTAGATTTTGTTTTATTGATTTGACAAATACAAAAATTGCTCAAAATAGCCCAAAAAACATAAAAAAATAATAAGAACCTGAAAACAAACAACAATTGATGTGCCCAAAAAAGAACATATAGTACCAAAAAGTGCTACCTTTTTACATTAGCAAGAAGCCTTTAGAATTGAAACAGTAGGTCCCCCCAATATGAGGTCTCCAAACACAAATAAGGCCACAGAACTAAACAATACATATCGTGCCACAGCCAACGCTTAACCCTGGTAGAACCTCAAAGGAGATATTAATTGAAACTTGTACCTTCTTGTTTATCAACCTCCACGAATTATAACACGTTAGTGATACCTTTTGGAATTTATGCAAACGTTTCCTCTACAGAACAAACAATGGATATCAATGCTTATACCTGCTTCAATCAGCTGACTTCTGGAACAAAATTAAATCTATACAACTCCCAAAGCACCCCCTATCTGCAACTGTAACATTACAAATCCCATCCCAGGAATTCCCCTTAGATGAGGTTTAAAAACAAAATTGCACCATAACAAACAACCCTAAAAGTAACAGAGCGAGATTCCCTAATGAATTGCTAATTAGTCGCTTTCCTAATTATTCCCCAACTAAGCATTAAGACAAAAATCAAACTGTAACTTTGCCACCATCATTTCATATAAAAACATTTCTATGGTTCTAGATGCCAGCTTTCTTTTAGGCTTCATATAATAACACTCACAATTTAAACACTCTACCCGGGGCCAAATCTAGTTGTGGTCATCATATAAAAACAAATTGATCAACACATATGAATGACAGTCATAGGCTATAGGAATTTCATATAAACATCTGTGCTGCAAATCACTCCCAGTACTATCAGTAGTTCCCAAGCTGGTCCTCTGGGCACATTAGTCCAGAATTTAGACATTTCTAACATGTGTTTAATGGGGATATCGACAAAACCTGGATCACAGGTGTACTTTGAGAGCTGAGAATCTCGTTGTTTTGTTCTCTAATGAAACTACTGTACTTATTTTTATTTTGATATGTTACATATGAAGACAGTAAGTGTGATAACTGTTATCTTAAAAAAGTGATTATACCATAGGGTATGTTCAGCTAACATAACAAAGCAGCCACTCTGATTAAAGGGGTACTGTAGTGCCAGAAATACAAAGCTGTATTCCTAGCACTGTCACTCTCCCTGCTTCCCCCCTCCCTCGCGCTCCCTGGTTATTAATATTATTATAACAATACTAAAAAAATACCAGCTTCAAATTAGATAAATCTACACAACACAATACTAGAAAATAAAACTAAAATGACACTGAATAGCAGCAAGATAATAGTAGGCAACTGCGATTTAAATATAATTCTCAAAACATCAGTTCAGCAATACCATCGCCCTCCTTTTTAATGTTCTTTTTTTTTTATGCTAACTTTTATCTTTTTCTGCTTTATTCTATACGCTATCCCTAGGAAGCACCCACATTGCCTGTGCACTATATTTACTTTTTTGTTTACTCCACCCCTAAGAGCTCTGTTCTACTGGCTTCACTTTAATTCTTTTACTACAAAAATCCTTTATCCTTTAAAAGAAAAAAACCCTCAATAAATTCTTAAAGAGGGGAAAGCAGGTTATAAAGCAAACATAATTAAGTTAAACGTATGACAAATGACACAATAAAATAGATATTTTGATTTAAATTCTTGATGTCTAACCTGTAGAAGTGGAATTCCTTAGCTAGTACCTTGGTGGTCTTCTTATCAGCCATGTTTTTTTAAGGATACCTCTTAGTGGTATATGGATATACCCACATACAGAATAACCAGATTGCTTTGGGTTCACTGTACTCTAGGGAATAAAGCAAATTTGGGACATTTACAGTTCAACTGTGTAAAGAAACTGCCTGTATCGATAGAGTCGGCAAACAAGTTCATGGTTGTACTCTAAGAGTAAAATAAAAAGCTTTTACAAGAGAGAACAAAGACAAACGAGAAAAAACGGCATTATTCACATTTGAGAGTTCATGCAATCACCACCTTCCCTGAAACGTACACATCCACAAATATATATACATAAACATACACCCATATTTAGCCAGTGAGCAGATGGCAGTCAATTTAAATGTTATGAGTCCCTAGGCACTGAGATACGGCTCTCTGCAGCTCCTGGAAATATGGAATGTGCCCTTTGGCATTAAGCTGTGAACGACCTGATGAAGCCTCCGTACATCACATACTTTTGGAAGTAGAACAACGTGTTTCAAAAATGTGAAATCACACAAACTTAGAAAATGGAGATTTGCCAAAATATGTGCGTCTAGAAAATTGTTGGTGTATATATGTGTTTGTGTGTGTGTATAAATATATATATATATATATACTAATATTAACTATTGTAAATGGCTTCTGGAGATGCTTTTCACGTTAGCTCCTTGGCACCCACTTGCTTTACGTGATAAGAAATGTCTGTAGGTTTTGTGGGTGAAAACCAGACATCCATATGGAGCTCTGCTTTATGTAGCTAATTTCTGTATGTTTCTGCAACAATTTTGTTAAGTAAACACAATCCTTTGCAAGTCAACAGAAGATTACAATGATTTAAGGCAGGAAAGTTAAAATTGACCCTTTATTGCTTGAATCAGCAGAGCATCAACAGTGTTTTAATATAGTTAAAGTGGCACTGTCACAGCCAATTTCACTGAAATTCCAACTCTGTCATATATACCGGGACAAAGTAAGGACAAAGTAGGGACTGTTTTGTCTCAGTATTTTTTCTCCTCTTGACACTTCTTGACACTGGGAGCTCTGCCGCCAAGAAGTGTCGATCCCCCAGCTGTCACCTGTGACGGCTGCAGTGAATTATCTCTATCTATGGAGGAGCTCGCAATCTTACAGGATCCTCCATAGACCTCAATGCTGTACCCTTGGACATGCGCGAGAGTACAGCAGTGACATACAGAAGAGGACTGGTGGGAAGATGATGGCGGTGCCCGCGAGGGACCTGTTCAGGTAAGTACAATTCACCTTTACCTGCCCACCCAGCCACCGAACCCCGAGCACCGATGTCACCATTGAGGTCTTTGCAAATTATGCAAAGTTCCCAGATGGTGACAGTTCCACTTTAAGACTAACATTTAATATATCTGTTGTGAGATGGGAATTTTGATCTAGAATAAACCCTATGACAAATGCTATACTAACTTTGTGCACTGGAGTAAGCCTTAACTAATTCTATGTTTCCCATGGCTGACTATTATATATCGATTTGCAGTTAATGGTATCACTCAAACAGCTAAGGGAGATTGCAATCTCATAGCTGTGAATACATGCTACCCTCTTCTAGGCAATGAAAATGGCCTTAAATACTAATGCTGTAGGAACAGTGGAAGATCAAATACAGAGGGGGTATATGCAAATATATTGCAAATATTTTCTGGATTTTCTGCATCTGCTGCTAATTCCACCCTAAGTTTAGGCATTAAATGCATAATGAATAACTAATCATTAAATTGACAGTGGAAGTTATTTTGTTCTTCTTTTCGGCTATATACATACTTAGAGAAAAATCCAAATTATTTGAAATTTTTCACTAATTGACAACAGTGATAATATCAGTGACATCCATACATGGTGATTTTTTTTATATATTGTGGCTGAGGATGAAAGTGCAACATTTGAGACGTATTAGGTTTGGCATGGATACAGTTAAATTGACCCTTACTCGCCCATAGCTTGGAATCCATCAGCAGTCTGTCAGCAGTCCTGCCCGGGACACAGAGAGGGTGTGTAGGTGCTAACAGACAAGGTGGCTTTTCAACAGAGAAAACAGGGACAACAGGGGCCTTAAGTAAGGAATGTAAAGGTATCTTTAGGTTGGATATGTCTTTGTGGTCTGTGCATACATACATTATTGTGTATGTGTGTGTTCAGGTGTAACTGAAAGTACTCATGTGTGATCACTGTTGCTACGGCCCATCTTGTTTGCTGGTTTCTTAGGCAATGTTTTTAAAAGGACATGTAATAGAACATCACAACAGACATGGGTCTGAAAAGAAACGTGTCTCGAGTTCATCTAAACTGGATGACCAAGTTAATGTGATCTATCTATCTATCTATCTATCTATCTATCTATCTATCTATCTGTCTATCTATCTATCTATCTATCTATCCATCCATCTATCTATCTATCTATCCATCCATCCATCTATCTATCTATCTATCTATCTATCTATCTATCTATCTATCTATCTATCTATCTATCTGTCTGTCTGTCTATCTATCTATCTATCTATCTATCTATCTATCTATCTATCTATCTATCTATCTATCTATCTATCTATCTATCTATACGTACCTCCCAAGTGTCCCTGTTTGGATTTAAATCCCTCTCTTCCTCTTTTATAGGAGCTCAATATTCTTGGTGATTTTCAGTGTATAAAAGAGCTCCACAGCATTAAAAACCCCATTAAATGTGTTTAAACTAAAGCAAATGAGTTTAGACATCAGTCTGTGTAAATAGGATACATTGTTCTTGGTCTAAATTAAATTTAAGTGGCATAAATTATTAGTAAGTCACCTAAAATTTCTCAGAACAGTCCTGCCCCTGGCCAATCCCAACTCACACTCCTAGAATGAAAGGGTCCCTCTCTATCCATTTTAAATGTTGGGAGGTCTGTCTGTCTGTATGTCGGTCTATCATATTATTATGATGTCTACTCAATGGCATTCATTTCTCATAATAAAACAGTTCACTGCTATGTATACTCGATATAGATATCGATCAATGGATGGATAGCTGGATAGACAGACAGACAGACATATTGTTACATATAAATATATATAATAAAGTCAGAATATTATGCCTTTTGCTGCTTGCCATATCTCTAGTTGATGTATAAGCGCTACGGAATCTGTTGGCGCTATATAAATGGCAATAATAATAATAATAATATACTAATATAATAATGCAATTCACTATAGACTCAAAAAAAATGTATCCACATTTCTGGAAACAAAATCGAAAACAAAATCTTATTTTTAAAAAAAATAATATTAGCTTCTGGAAGAGCATTTAGCTTTCAAAATAAAAATAAATAAAAAACGTTAGACATAAAGTATACGTGTTAGCAAATCGTTATGGTCGTCCTCTATGTATATCTATTAAATCATCGGTTAATGATATGATATATGGCAAAACAAGTAAAAACACAAACTTACAAAATAATGTATTAGTATACAAAATATATATTTGTATTCTTTAAATGTTTTCCATTCAAAATTGTTCAGGGTGAGTTTGTGTCATGCTGTTGCCTATACATATATCAACAACCAACATACTAGAAGTGTTTTGACACAATGTGGGAGGTTTACCAATGAGTTTGAAAAGTCTCGTATAGGGAGGTTAAAAAAAAGCAAACTAAGACTACTGTGCGAATATTATGGAAGTATACTACCTTACTTTTTTTTTTACGCTAAGATAACATTAGTGTAAATAGAATACTAGAAAACTATTTTCTTGTGCAAAAAGTAACAGAAAAAAAAATATGGTGGAAAAGTCGCTTAAGTAATAAAAAGGATATCACAACTTATAACGCCCTGATATTAGGGTCCCAGGTATGTCACAACATCAGTCAAATGGCAAATTGCAGTGAATTACACACATACACCATCACTCTGATGCTATACTGGGTTAGAAAACATGTATATACACAGACATAGTACCAACAGGTAATTCTAACATTGCTGTGTGTTTTGTAGCTGCATTCAATGAAGATATTGTTTTTTGCTGTTTGCAGCTTTATAAAGTCACTTACAACATGTTTACAAACTCCGCAGTTACACCGGAAACACAATCAATGTAAGCGCTAAGATATGTTTGTAAAGCAACCTGTGAGCCATGTTAGTAAATTGCATGAATCTTTTTACTGACTTACAATAGTAGCTTAATTTTTCAGATGCAAAGATAAAGTTGATCACTTAACAAGGATTTCTATTCTGTTATTTTAACCTTGACACTCTTTCACGGGTTCATTTAATTAATTGTACTGTTAATTGCAGGATTTTGGGAAGTGAAAGGCTTACTTTAAATACATTCGGTGTACCTCCTGTTCCTGTTCCATTTGTAATATCATTGCTTCTCGTCCTAATCTTGGCTGCGTCGTATAGTACATTTTGTGTAGATTGAATCAGAGTGCGGTGATTATTTGTGACAACTTGCAATATGAAAGCGGTTAAAAACAACGAAGCAATAATAAACATCAGGAATAAACTATACAAGATATATTATATTCATTAAGGAAACTCATTTTTTTCTTAATATCGACTTTTAATTAACATTTTTATGATGTCTGTCTTGATTTTCTGCAACATTCCTCCACATGGTAACAGAATTACGCATTTTTCACATTACGGAGAATATTAGAGAACAATCTTTCTGGGGTTGAGGGAAAAGAGCTACGGCAGTTTCTCTGTGATTGCTTTCAAGTGCTCTTCCTACTGCAGCCGAAAATGCAATTTTATGGACTAAATTTCCTATTGGCAAATTTATGTCAATTAAAAGTCAAGCAATAGCATTAGCTTAATGGTTGCCAACATGATGATTCCCAGATACCTTGAGGCCTACTAAAATAACCACAGACCAGCGAAAGGAAGAACAGCATTGACTGTCATTCAGATTTGCAACCGTGCGGAATTGTTCAGTCATTATCACCTTTTTCTCTTATTGGTCCTCCCCAATTCTGTACTGTGATGACAGTAACAATGCAATAACAAAGTACTGTACAGGACTTGGACGTACAATTAAGAAAGATAGAGGGAGTAGAAAATGCACAAAATGGAAGCTTAAAGCAAAAGGAAAAAAGAATGGAATAAAAAACAACAACCAAATATAAGAGTACAAGCAAAAATATTGTAATTAATTCATAAGCGCACAGATAAAAAAAGTTGAAAAATAAAACAGAATAAGGAATTCAAAAGTAAAAACAGGAGAGGGGGCATTAAAACTCAGGATCAGAACAATCCATAGTACTTGCCATTCACTGTATATAAGTTCATGATTCCATCTATGGACTTTATTTTGTATTGCTTTGTTTTATTTTCTGTGTATCTGTCGGGTACATCGCAAGCAGGGTATCGTAAAGGACAAGTTCAGCATCACGAGGGACTACCTGGTACATAAAACACAACAAGGGGAGAATGTTAACCATGTTAAGCGTGTAATCTGTTAAACGTGTAATATGTCAACGTGTCATATGTATAAGGGGTTAACTACAGACAAAAGTAGCTAATAGCCGCAAAATGGCCACTGGGCCCCTTGTCCTCGCACTCATTTCTTTATTCTGTATTCCTCCTATTGCCTTGCATTTGTACTGAAAATAAAAATAAAAATTGTCAATTTAAAAAAAAAACAACAACTCAGGATCAGAAGGTACATAAATACACAAGAGAAAGAAACCGTAAACAGGCTGAGGGGCTGGCAGAAACATATAAATGCAAAGGAAAGAAAAAAAGAAAAGGCAATGGAAGAAATGAGGAAGAGACCTTTACAGGGTTAATTACATAGAGAACATGAAAGGAAAATGGGTAATGAAAGGGACAAAATGAAAAAGGACAAAGACGTGTAAAATTATTTTCAAATGATACACACATTTTTTTTGTCAATCTTTCCTTTATTGAGGCATAGAGTTGCATGGGAACAGAAGAAAGAAGGGGAGACAATTAAAATACATTCCAAACGGGGATATAACAGTACAGTTGATATCATCTCCACGAAGCGTCTGCCTCTTTTTTTTTTTTTTTGTTGTTGTAAAGAATAAGTAGATTGTTAACACACCCATAACTGTAAGGTACATTTGTCAAGGTAATACTTAAGTTGCTCTAGTAACAGTATAGGTAGTATGGGTACATTATACTAGTTAATTAAACAGGCTAGTGCGGATAGATTAGTTAGTAGTAGTGTATATATAAGGTACATAGACTGCTATCCAAGACATGCTCTTGTGTCCGAATCGCTGATTACAATCTTATGACTTTCCGTGCAACTATACAGGCTAGTGACTTAAGACTGAAAATTGCTAGGCAGATGTGTCTGTGAGTAAACAGGCTAGTTAAACATTGAGTCTTGCATGCTTTGAGAACGTTATGCCACTGGGTTATGGGCTTAGGCTGTCAGGATCGGGACAGGGATCCAACACGCAGAGTCCAAACAGTAGAAAGGTACGTGTACCGGGCCTTAGAATGGCCGGACTAACGTACAGAGAATAACAGAGAATGGTCAGAGACAAGCCGAGGTCGAGGGAACGAGAAGACAGGTAAGCGAGAGACAAGCCGGGTCAGAGGGATAACAGAGATAAGCAGAATAGTACAACAAGCCGGGTCAGAACCAAAGAGAATAGTAGAATACAAGAGCACTGAGTGACTAGACAAGCTAGAACCACGACAGGGCAATGAGCTGAAGAGAGAAGCAAGCTTAAATACCCTGACTCCGGAGAGTAGACACGCCTCCGACAAGTCCTGATTAGATATCGGACAATTGAGTGACAGGTCACTCAGAATTGGCGTCATGACGTCACGTACTGAGCGTCATGTTAGAAAAGGAAGAGGATCCCTCGCGGCCAGCGTTTAAGTGACTGGATGGACCGCGAGGAACGGAGGAAACGGCTCGTCTAGACGGATAAACGACTAAGTCTCTACCTCTCTCAGAGGTAGAGACCTCAGGTACCCTGACAGTACCCCCCCTCTCAGATACGCCCACCGGGCGGAAGGAACCGGGACGAGATGGAAAGCGGGAGTGAAACGCCCTGCGGAGGCGAGGGGCATGAACATCCTCCTGAGGTACCCAACTCCTCTCCTCAGGACCATATCCCTTCCAGTTGACTAGATATTGTAGCTTCCCCCGGGAGACTCGGGAATCGATAATGGAGTTGACCTCGTACTCCTCCTGACCCTCCACCTGAACTGAACGAGGTGAGGAAACCGTAGAGGAAAATCTGTTGCAAACTAGCGGTTTCAGCAAAGACACATGGAAGGAGTTGGGGATGCGTAAGGCAGGTGGCAGAGCTAGGCGATACGCAACCGGGTTGATACGAGTCAGAACCCTGTAAGGACCTATGTAACGAGGAGCAAACTTCATAGAGGGAACTTTTAAACGAATGTTCTTAGTGCTCAGCCATACTCTATCCCCAGGAACAAAAACTGGAGCCGCTCTTCTGTGCTTATCAGCGTGTTTTTTGAACAACATAGAATTATGCAGGAGAATTTGACGAGTCTGGTCCCACAACTTCTTCAGATTGGCGACATGATCATCAACCGACGGTACTCCTTGGGAAGAAGAGACCGAAGGAAAAATGGAAGGATGAAAGCCATAGTTCATGAAGAAGGGGCTAGAACGAGTAGAATCACAAACGAGATTATTGTGTGCGAACTCCGCCCAAGGAATCAAACCGACCCAATCATCCTGGTGTTCGGAAACAAAGCAGCGCAGATATTGTTCAATCTTTTGATTGGTACGTTCAGCAGCCCCGTTAGACTGGGGGTGATAGGCAGAGGAAAAGTTCAATTTGATGCCTAATTGAGAACAGAAGGATCTCCAGAATCGTGAGACAAATTGAGAACCTCTATCAGAAACAATTTCAGAAGGTATCCCATGTAAGCGAAAAACCTCTCTCGCGAAAATCTCCGCCAATTCAGGAGAAGTCGGGAGTTTAGGTAACGGCACAAAATGAGCCATCTTAGTAAATCTATCAACCACCGTGAGAATAACAGTCTGTCTCTTGGAAGCAGGTAAATCCACAATAAAGTCCATGGCCAAGCAGGACCATGGTTTCTCAGGAATGTCCAAAGGGTGTAATAGACCACATGGCGATGTGTGAGGCTGTTTAGTCTTGGTACAAATCTCACAAGCTCCGATGAACTCCTTAATATCCTTTCGTAAGGAAGGCCACCAGAAATCCTTGGAGATCAGGGAATAAGTCTTGCGAATGCCAGGATGACCAGCCACCTTACTTTCGTGGAAACACTGTAAGAGCTCCAATTGGAGTTCAGGAGGAACAAAGTTTCTTCCCTCAGGAGTCTGTCCAGGTGCCAGATGTTGTGACTTCATGATCTGGGCAAGCAACGGAGAATGGATTTTGAGACTTGTGTTAGCAATAATATTGCATTTAGGTACAATAGAGGACAGAACCGGTTCAGATGAAGCAGAAGGTTCATATTGGCGAGATAAGGCATCGGCTTTAGAATTTTTCGAACCAGGCCTATAAGTGAGAACGTAATTGAAATGGGTGAGGAATAACGACCAACGAGCTTGCCTGGAGGACAATCGCTTGGCCTCTCCAATATCGGACAAGTTCTTGTGATCCGTTAAAATAGTAACAGGATGTAATGTCCCTTCCAATAAATGTCTCCATTCTTTTAAAGCCTTGATAACAGCTAGTAGTTCTCTGTCACCAATGTCATATCTGCTCTCAGCACCAGACAATTTTTTAGAAAAAAATCCACATGGGTGTAACGGTTTATCCACACCTAGCCTTTGGGATAGGATAGCACCTATGCCAGTCTCCGAGGCGTCAACCTCAAGTAGGAAAGGAAGAGTGGTATTAGGGTGAACTAAAATTGGGGCGGAAGCAAAAAGCTCCTTGAGAGTTTTGAAAGCAAGGAGAGCTTCCTTAGACCAATTCTTAGTATCAGCCCCCTGTTTGGTCATATTGGTAATGGGCGCAATAATAGAAGAATAACCCTTAATAAAGCGCCTATAATAATTGTAGAACCCAATAAATCTCTGAACGGCCTTAAGACCCTTGGGTAGAGGCCAATCTAGAATGGACTGGAGTTTATCCGGGTCCATCTTAAATCCCTCCCCAGAGATCACATAACCGAGGAAGTTTACTTGGGATTGATCGAAACTACATTTCTCCAATTTGCAGTACAGACCATGTTGAAGAAGTTTGTGCAAAACCCTTCTGACTTGTTCGTGGTGAGTCTCAATCTCTCTAGAATGTATTAGTATATCGTCCAGGTATACAATAACACACTCATGCTGAAATTCCCTAAGAACCTCATTAATCAGATCCTGGAATACAGCCGGTGCATTACATAACCCAAAAGGCATAACTGTATATTCATAGTGACCGTATCGAGTATTGAACGCCGTCATCCACTCGTGTCCCTGCTGGACTCTCACCAAGTTATATGCCCCTCTGAGATCTAACTTGGTGAAAATGTTAGAACCCTTTAAACGATCAAAGAGTTCGGTAATCAAAGGAATGGGATAAGCATTCCTAATGGTTATCTTGTTCAAACCTCGATAATCAATACAAGGCCTAAGTGTACCATCCTTCTTTTTAACAAAAAAGAATCCAGCCCCGGCAGGGGAGGAGGATCTCCTAATGAATCCCTTGTCTAAATTCTCGTGAATATACTCCTCTAGAACTGAATTCTCTTTAGTAGATAACGGGTATACATGACCCCTGGGAGGCATAGTACCAGGAAGTAGGTTAATCTTGCAGTCAAAGGATCTGTGTGGAGGTAAGGTATCGGCTCTCTTTTTATCAAATACTGCCTTTAAATCCAGGTACTGAGGCGGTATTTGTGTCTCTGTAGGATTAGAGGAGTTAGCCGACGTGTTAGCCAGGCAAAGAGGCGAGACCCTCCGCAAACATTTCTCTTGACAATTCTGACCCCATGAAACTATCTCCCCTAACTCCCAATTAAAGATAGGGTTATGTCTCTTTAACCAGGAGTACCCCAGGACTATGAGAATAGAAGGAGAGGAAATGATCAACAGGGATAGGTCTTCCTCATGCAAGATACCAACAGTTAAATTAACAGGTATGGTCTCACGGAAAATAACAGGCTCAAGTAAAGGTCTACCATCTATGGCCTCAACGGCCAGGGGTATCTCCCTTAACTGGGATGGGATAGTATGCTTGTTAACAAAAACTTGGTCGATAAAGCTCTCAGCGGCTCCAGAATCGATCAAAGCCATGGTTTTTACTACTCCCTTCTCCCAAGTCAAAGAAACGGGTAACAGAAGCCTGTGATCTTTATAATTGTGAACAGAGGACAAAATAGATACACCCAAGGCCTGTCCTCTAGAGAAACTTAGGTGCGAGCGTTTCCCGAACGATTGGGACAATTTAGGCGTAAATGACCTCTGACTCCACAGTACATACATAAACCCTCCCTTCTCCTGTACTGTCTCTCCTCCTCTGTGAGGTGAGTATTACCTATCTGCATAGGCTCTGGGAAACGTGAGGTTTTGATCTCAGAATTTTGAAATGCAGGAGCTAGTTTAAAGGAGGGTCTACGAGTCCTATCTCGAGTATTCTGCCTCTCTCTTAAGCGTTCATCAATGCGAGAGATAAAAGAAATTAAATCCTCCAAATTCTCAGGGAGCTCTCTAGTAGCGACCTCGTCAAGGATTACATCTGATAACCCATTTAAAAATACGTCTATATAAGCCTGTTCGTTCCACTTAACTTCTGCCGCCAAGGATCTGAACTCTAGTGCATAATCCACAAGTGTTCGATTTTCCTGTCTAAGGCGCAACAGTAATCTAGCTGCATTGACCTTCCTACCAGGGGGGTCAAAAGTTATTTTAAAAGCAGCTACAAAGGCATTATAGTTATACACTAACGGGTTATCATTCTCCCATAAAGGATTAGCCCATCTCAGAGCCTTCTCAATGAGTAACGTAACAATAAATCCAACCTTCGCTCTAACTGTAGGATAGGAGCGGGGTTGTAATTCGAAATGGATGCTGATCTGGTTCAAAAAGCCACGACACTTCTCAGGAGAACCGCCATAACGTACTGGTGGAGTAATACGAGAAGAAGCACCTACAGTAGCTACTTCTAGACCTGAACTTACAGGAGAGATCGAAGGAGTACGTGTCTCCTCTGGTGGGTTACTAGCACGAGACAATAGCGCCTGTAGTGCTAGGGCCATCTGATCCATCCTGTGTTCCATGGCATCAAACCTGGGGTCGGAAGAACCAAGCTGACTGTTTGTACCTGCAGGATCCATTGGCCCTGTCGTAATGTCAGGATCGGGACAGGGATCCAACACGCAGAGTCCAAACAGTAGAAAGGTACGTGTACCGGGCCTTAGAATGGCCGGACTAACGTACAGAGAATAACAGAGAATGGTCAGAGACAAGCCGAGGTCGAGGGAACGAGAAGACAGGTAAGCGAGAGACAAGCCGGGTCAGAGGGATAACAGAGATAAGCAGAATAGTACAACAAGCCGGGTCAGAACCAAAGAGAATAGTAGAATACAAGAGCACTGAGTGACTAGACAAGCTAGAACCACGACAGGGCAATGAGCTGAAGAGAGAAGCAAGCTTAAATACCCTGACTCCGGAGAGTAGACACGCCTCCGACAAGTCCTGATTAGATATCGGACAATTGAGTGACAGGTCACTCAGAATTGGCGTCATGACGTCACGTACTGAGCGTCATGTTAGAAAAGGAAGAGGATCCCTCGCGGCCAGCGTTTAAGTGACTGGATGGACCGCGAGGAACGGAGGAAACGGCTCGTCTAGACGGATAAACGACTAAGTCTCTACCTCTCTCAGAGGTAGAGACCTCAGGTACCCTGACATAGGCATAGGAAACTGTGCATCTGATTAAGTCAAAATTATAAGCAACTAAATAAACAAAGCTTAGCTAGTACTTCCTCTAAGAGTAACATGTTAATTAGCATAGGCTATACTTAGGTGAGTAACTAAGGAAACACACAATTATTAAAACTTTGCTAAGTCTTATGCGATGAGGCTTAGGCCTGATGTGACATTTGCAAATCTAGCACCAGTTTTGGTACAGGTTATAACACTTGCAATGATTAGTAGGAATCCCGGGTGATGGGCATTGCAGTCGTCTGCTTGAGCAATCAGCCCACGCCACAGGGTGGGATCGCGGTGCAAGAAACGAGAGCCAGTCCATCAGGCAGTGGGGGGAAGCCCCCTCTAACCTGCACTCGGCTAGGATGCTGTCCTGCTTTTCTTGCCTGCCCATTCCGACCATCCAGTCGCTTGATCCTCCTTGTTGCAGTTCTTTTCCTATCACTCCCGAGTGTTGCCGCGTGTCTTCGGCCCGAGGCCTTAGTGGGGGCCCCTACCACATGTGCATTGACCCCATCATCAGGGTCATGGGCCCAGGGTTCCACCGGGTACCGGCTATCTCCCTGGTTGTATGGGTGGTGGTGGAGAGCTACCTACAGGAGAGCTCCCAGCTCGGAAGAAGAGTGCGGTCAGGGAACCGGGTGTGTGGAGGGTTCGTAACACTCTGTGGTTGCGGTCTGGGGCTAGGTTACCTCTCTTGTGGTGGATTTTGTGCGGAGGAGATTTCCTTCTGCGGCGCCATCTTGAGACCCTGTGTGGGTGAGGAGCAGTTCGCTTACGGCTGGGTTGCCTGAGTGTCTCCTTGTTCAGGCTTTTTTTGCGTTTGATCTGCCGTGCCCGGATCTCCAGTTTCGCCCAAAAGGCTTCAAATATAGCATTTAATCTGGCCGAGTAATCCGGCACCCCTGTATGGCACTCCGATGTCTTGCAGAGCGCGCTCACCGCCACCATTTTAGGTATGCCATGTGCTCGGTTGTCCTGGTGTTGCTGCTTTTTACTGCCTCTCCAGTTGCTTAATGTGGACCGAGATGACCCCCATCGGTCCATAGGAGGTGAGTGCCCCGAGGTATCCACGTCCAGGTCAGTCAGTGCGGGGAGCGGCCGTCACCCCGCTGCTCGATGTCCGGCAGGCCTCGGGTTATATTGTCGGGTCCCCGGGGGGTTGCATGCTTGATTTTGGTATCGGGTGATTCCCCTGGGTGTCCCCGTCATGATAGATGCTCTCCAGTGGGGGGATTGTGCTGGATTTTGGGGGGATTACCCCCTAAAAGTGCAGGATTAGGCAGGAGCTGAGATTCAGCACAACCTCTCAGTCTGGGTGCTCAAATGATACTCACTTTACCAATTTTCCTTCGTTTTACTTTTTTCTCAATTTACCCACCTTCTCAAATGAATAATAAATGAGACGTTTTAGTTTTTACTGTATACTACTTTATAGAAATGCACTGCTATGCTTGGTCTTTGATTGACTTCTCCATTGCCTACATTCAAACTCACAAATTAGTACACGTTAGTTTCCCTCCACTCTGGTACAAGCTAAAATGGGTCTTGTATACCCGTCGCATTTTGCAGAGTGTCCCTTCCCCTCAGCCTCATTCTGCATCTGCTACAACCAATCGATTTTCACCAAAGGAAAAAAAGACAGAAGACATTTTATACAATAAAGTGTGAACTGATGTAAATTAAAAGTGAATAATTTTTTTAGGACAAAATAGCCATTTTGGAGACATTCACCAAGACAGTTATGATATGAATTTGTGTATGTTGATCTAAAATTAGAAAATTACTAAAAATTCACTTGTAATTCACACTTTAGCAAAATATCCTGTCAGGCATTACTCAATGGGCTACTGAAAACTTGGATGGGATATAGTAGTTGTGACAGAGAGACTAGAAAAAAGATTGTTATATTCCCAATAATACAGTTAGGGCAGTAAAGATGTTCAATTTTGTACACTTCCCATCTGCGTCATTTTCTTGTTTTTGCAAACTACGTAAGACGGATGGCATAGCTAGCATCCTGGTCTAGTTGTGAATACATATTTATAGTGCATCTCAAAGCGTCACTTTTTACAGAATTTAAGAAGGTGAATAAAACTCCAATGTATCAAATGGAACAAAAACTGAATTTTTTGCACAAAGCTGACCATCACTAGTACTGCTTGGAGCGTTTGTCAGAGAGTGTTATTTTCACAATTAGGGCATGTAAAATGAGAGTCTGTGTTTACATTTCAGAAGCACAAGACGTATTACAGGATATGAGGGGTCCAGCAAGGTACACAAGATTTTGATATTTCTATTCCTCCACATTATGGAAAAAATGAATACAATATGTTACAGTGATGAACACAGTAACACACAGACAAATTAATAAAACATTTGACACTTTAAAATCTTATTCCAAATGGATTATGCCACTTTTGTTGGAACAATAATATTAATAAATACATTTTACCCATTTTATTTCATTATTTTGTCCTTTATTTGTATTTAACGACTAAGGAAAACTAGATTTTAATATATACCGTGTGACGTCTTCATAACTGCTTCACATCTGATATTTACCATTCTGCCAGTAAACATCTTCTCTCATCTATGGTCCTAATGTCCACTGGCCTTTATTATTGGATAAGTCTCAGAGGTCCATGTTCCTTTAGCTTCTACAAGGCTGAAATGTTTTAATGGTGATGTGATGAAAGCTCTGTCTACTATTAATATGCATAAAAGGCACGGAGACAGACACTGATGGATTATCCAGCAGAGAATAGGTTAACATATATCATTGAAAGACCATGAAGCTCTTGTAACTGCAATTAACCCCTCTTCAGATAACAGCTGATTCTGTCTGGCTTGGCTATTGTGGATTTTATCTGTGTTTATTTTACCAAAGTGCTTAGCCCTTAACTGGCAGCCAGTGGTGAGTGAGCAGAAAAAAAAAAGACCCATTTTCCTCCAAGAAATACTTTTGCTACCATTAGCTTCAAATAAATTGTCACATCCCCCTTCCAAATATGACGGCATCCTTTATTATATTTTTTGGTGTTTTTTATGTATTTATTAATATTATTATTTATAAAGCAAGAACATTTTCAGGAGCAATGTACAGCAGGTAAACAAATCTTACACGTTAATACATTTAGGAATAACAAGATGAGATAATAAAATAATAATAATAATAATGAGATATGATTACTGCACAGGCAAGTTTACATTTAGAGAAAGTTGGAATAGATTCACAGAATGTTAATGGACCCAGAGAATATCAGCTCTATAGTCTATAGGTGACTATACACTATTTATATACCACGTGACATATTTTAGCGATAGAGATGAAAAGATGGAGATTTTGTCTAAAATATATTTATATATAAATAAAACGTGATATTTTAACTCGAAAAGATCATTTAAATAATTTTAAAAGTTTATCGAGAAAAATTAAATAATTTCAAAAACTTACCAAAAAATATTAAATCAGGGCTTATGGGAGGTTGGACAGGAGTGCCGCTGTAGGAGCAGGAATTACTTGGAAGTTACATGAATTATATGAATTTCTGGGGATTGTGGTAAAAGGAATTAAAACAAAGAAAAAGGGGAGTGGGGGAGCCTAGCTACTGAACTGCATGGACGCTACTCTCTAGTGCTCCTGAGAGAGGGTGAATAATCCGCTGCCATCCATATTTATTGGGTTTCAGACATATACACACGAGTGCCTTGTCACCCCAGCATTAAGGGCTACCCGCTGATGCCCTTTTTGTATGCACAGAAGGGCAGGAAAACCTGCTGTAAGACCAGGGCCACCCTTACGTTTTCGCCGGCTGAGATCCTGATGCGACGCCTGGAACGCTACACGGAACTCGTGTACGACATCCATCCGACACCCGAGAGGTCCCCTGTTAACCGACAACAACATGGTGAGGAAATCTCAAAAATCCCAGGCTGGGGCTCCTAAAAAAACAAGGGATATAGGGACCCTATTTCAACGGCCCCAGAGTCACAAAATGGCAGACGGCTCTGACCAGGGAACCCAGCACTAACAGCCCAGACCTGAACCCAGTGGGACTCCCATCAACCTCAGCCACCTCCTGAGCTACAGGCTGAAGGGACAACCTAGCACCTGCCACAAAGCGGGTTATTAATCAGTTGATTAGGGAGATGAAGCAAATGTTTGACGCGGACATGAACCTGGTATTCGCCAAGAATTGAAAACTATGGGGGAAACCCTATGCCAGTTCCAATGCACTGACTCTGCGTTGCAGCTCAGACTAGACACAATGTTAGATCGCAATCGGCGGATGAACATCAAAATCCAAAGAAATACAGGACTCTGTCGGCCCAACCGAGCTGCTTCACTTCCTATGGAGGTTAACTGCTACACTGCTGCCTCACACTCAGGCCAAAAAGCTTGAATTTGATGGACACTTCCGAATCAATAAGGCTAAGCAAGCACCACCTGCAGCTCTGCGGAATGTAATTCTGTGCTGTCACTCCCTCCTAGACACACGTCGCTCTCTCACAGCAGTCAGGGACAAGACCCCACTGGACTTTGAATCATCCAGACTCACTTTCTTTCAGTACATCACACGAAATACTCTGCAATGGCGAAAGTCACTAAGCCCAATAACCGTCCAGCTTCAACACGCAAAGGTGGATTACCGATGGCTGATGCCAAGGACCGTAGAAGTGGTACAGAACGCCACTGACCTAAAACTCACCTCTATCTCGGAAGCCCCAGCTTTCTTACTGGCTTTGGTACTCTCACCAGAGACAAGGGCTCAGAAGACACCCTCTGCCTCTACATCTCACTTATGGGACCCAGAGAGAACTGTTCCATTTACTCCCAGAGGCAGCCCGAATAAAGTGACCTGGGCAGACACCACGTGGAGCCATATGGCTTACATACTATCGCTAATACCATCCTAGCAACTGTATATATCTCAGCCTATGATATGTTACGTTCCTTATGTTTTATTTCTTAATTTGTTTGCATTTCCTTTTTTGTGTTAATGGAGAATTGAGTATTGTGCCTTACTCTGTATAAGGGAGCAGTTCAGCACTTATAATGAATCACTGTGTTAAATAGTTACAGCCTGACTAGATACCCCTCCTCCCCCCCCCCCCCATGTCTCCCTTAGGTTAGGGGTTGCAGCTCAACTTTGCTTTGGTAAGACGGAGCTGTGCTACACACTCTACGCATGCTTAATAGAAGAGAATCAGGGCATACACTGAATTGCCCATGCCAAAACCCAATCACCACAACCCACTTGGGAGATGCAACCAGGTGACCAACAGTACTTGCTTAACCCCTATATATGAAGTTGCCCTTACCAATTCAGTTTAAGTTCGAGGGTGTGTTACACCTACCATTCAAGATCATGGTGCGTTTACTTAACTCCAAATAGAGGGCATTGATAGCATCACTGTAAGATCTTCTCACAGAATAGATAGGACTTTAAACAAAAATAGGGCAGTGTTTTTTCTTTTCTCTGATGCAAACGGATTGTGAAACATGGCTATGACTTACTTTACATATTTGATATGTAACGCTTGTAACTTTTGAACTGCACTACAAAAATAAAGAATTAAAAAAAACAAAAAACGAAGAAATAGCCTGGAGTGGTACAGTAAGAAATTCCATGTGAATGAAACAGCCTTAGAGATGTTCTGCATGGAGAGTTGTAGGTGAAGGACACTGACAAAATCAATTGACTAAGATAGATCGTACTTGCCAATCAGATATATAGAAACATAGAAACATAAAAACATAGAATGTGACGGCAGATAAGAACCATTCCGCCCATCTAGTCTGCCCAATTTTCTAAATACTTTCATTAGTTTGTGGCCTTATCTTATAGCTAGGATAGCCTTATGCCTATCCCACTCCTTGCTTAAACTCCTTCACTGTGTTAGCCTCTACCACTTAAGCTGGAATGCTATTCCATGCATCCACTACCCTCTCAGTAAAGTAATACTTACGGATATTATTTTTAAACCTTTGTCCCTCTAATTTAAGACTATGTCCTCTTGTTGTGGTAGTTTTTCGTCTTTTAAATATAGTCTCCTCCTTTACTGTGTTGATTCCCTTTATGTATTTAAATGTTTCTATCATATCCCCCCCGGTCTCATCTTTCCTCCAAGCTATACATGTTAAGATCCTTTAACTTTTTCTTGTAGGTTTTATCATGCAATCCATGAACCAGTTTAGTAGCCCTTCTCTGAACTCTCTCCTTCTGGAGATACGGTCTCCCGTACTGCGTACAATACTCCAAGTGAGGTCTCACCTGTGTTCTGTACAATGGCATGAGACTTCCCTCTTTATACTGCTAATACTACTAATACCTATCCCTATACAACCAAGCATTCTGCTAGCATTTCCTGCTGCTCTATTACATTGTGTGCCTACCTTTAAGTCATCTGAAATAATTACCCCTAAATCCCTTTCCTCAGATGTTGAGGTTAGGACTCTATCAAATATTCTGTACTCTGCCCTTGGGTTTTTACGTCCAAGATGCATTATCTTGCACTTATCCACATTAAATGTCAGCTGCCACAGCTCTGACCATTTTTACCTAAACAATTAGCCAGTTGGAACATCAACCCTGTGACATATCTTACATATCATCAGCAAAAAGACATACCTTACCATCAAGACCTTCTGCAATATCACTAATAAAAATATTAAAGAGAATGGGTCCAAGTACAGATCCCTAAGGTACCCCACTGGTGACAAGACCATGCTTCAAATATACTCCATTGACTACAACCCTCTGTTGCCTGTCACTCAGCCACTGCCTTACCCATTCAACAATATTGGAATCCAAACTTAAAGATTGCAGTTTATTGATAAGCCTTCTATATGCAACAGTGTCAAAAGCCTTACTGAAATCTAGGTAAGCAATGTCTACTGCACCACCCTGATCTATTATTTTAGTTACCCAATCAAAAAAAAACAATAAAATTAGTTTGGCATGATCTCCCAGAAGTAAACCCACATTGTCTCTGATCTTGAAATCCATGTGATTTCAGATGTTCAACAATCCTTTAACATGGTTTCCATTACTTTTCTCACTACCGAAGTAAGGCTTACCGGCCCATAGTTGCCCGACCCCTTCCTACTACCTTTCTTGTGAATGGGCACAACATTCGCTAACTTCCAATCTTCTGGGACTACTCCGATTAACAATGATTGGTTAAATAAATCTGTTAATGGTTTTGCTAGTACACCACTAAGCTGTTTTAATAACTTTGGGTGTATTCCATCAGGCCCCATTTACTTATTTTTTTTACTTTTGACAGTTGAAATAGAACCTCTTCCTCTGCTAAATCACATGTAACAAAATACTAATTTGTCCTTTTTCCTAACTGAGGTCCCTTTCCTTAATTTTCATCTGTAAATACTGAACAAAAATATTAATTGAGGCTGTCAGCTAGACCTTTATCCTCTTCTACATACCTTCCTTCATTTGTTTTTAATATAACTAATCCTTGTTTACTTTCCTTTTCTCATTTATGTATCTAAAAAATGTTTTGTCCCCCTTTTTTACTGACTGTGCTATTTTCTCTTCTGTGTGTGATTTGGAAGCTCTTATAACTTGCTTAGCCTCTTTCTTCCTAATCTTATAGATCTGTGTATCTTCCCCACTTTGTGTTTTTTTTTTTAAATAATACTAAATGCTAACTTTTTGTTTTTTACTATTTTGGCCACATCTGAGGAGTTGCAATCTGCAATTTCCTGTTACCTTCAGCAGTGCAACTTTTAAATAATCCCATTTCTGTTGGACTCCATTTAAATTGCTCCAGTCTGATAATGACTCCTTTACACATATTCTAATTTAAGAAAAGTCTGTTTTTCTAAAGTCTAACATTTTTGTTTTTGTGTGGTGTGACTCAGTCACTGTTCTTATATTTAACCACACTGACTGATGATTACTGGATCCTAAACTGTCACCTACAGTCATATCTGATACCAAATCTCCATTTGTTAACACTAAGTCTAGAATGTCCTCTTTATGAGTTGGCTCCTCAACGACTTGTTTTAGAGACAATCCCAGTAGGGAGTTTAGAATATGTGTGCTCCTGGCAAAGCAGCTATTTTGGTTTCCAGGTCACATCAGGAAGATTAAAGTCATTCATGATAACTCCCCCTTTCATTGTCATTTTAGCTATTTCCTCAACTAGTAGATTATCTAACTCTTCTATTTGTCCTGGGGGCCTATAATCACACCTACTCAACTGTGTGATTACCAAATTCTAACGTAACCCAAATGGACTCTATGTTCGCCTCACTAACTTTGATTAGGCTAGATTTTATGCTATCCTTCACATACAGGGCCACCCCTCCCCCTTTCTTGCCTTCCCTGTCTTTTCTATATAACGAGTACCCTGGTATTGCTATCTCCCAGCCATTTTTCTCATTATACCATGTCTCAGTAACAGCGACTAAATCTACATTATCAGTTGCCATTATTGCCACAAGTTCATGGATCTTATTCCCTAAACTGTGAGCATTTGTAGGCATGACTCTAAGCTTATAATTTTTTTTTAACACACTTGCTACAGGCACTTTCTGTCCTTGTTTTGAGGGGCAATTGTATTGATGCTTCCCCCCCCCCCCCCCCCCCCCCCCACACCTCCTAGTTTAAATACATCCTAGCAAAACCTCTCAACTGCTCACTAAGAACATTTGTTCCCTTTTGAGAAAAATGTAAACCATCTTTTTTTGTACAGTTTATTCCCATTCCAAACAGAGCTACCAAGAGAAATTAAGTCAAATTCTTTCTCCCGGCACCATTCATCAAACCACAAAGTCCCTAATACGCATCCGCCTGTCATTCTGAGTGTTATGCACAGGCAGAACTTCAGATAATGACAGTGTGGAAGCAACCTGCCGTATATCATTGGCAAGATCACAAAAAACTTCCTTTACCTCTGAAACCCCATTGCAAGCCAAATCATTTGTCCCTAGATGGACAAGTACATCCAATTTCCCTTCCTGCTTTGCTCGCTTAACAATATTACAAATACGTCTCCTGTCTCTGTGAGCAGTAGCTCCAGGAAGACATCTCACAAGGCCACTATTGTCCAGCTCCACACCTTTTATGATGGAATCCTCCAACAACAACTGCTTTCTTTCAGGCCTCACCTTATCCTTTTTATCATTGACTGCAGTCTTGCACAGCTTTGACATAGAGGATGGTGGTTCCACATACTCAGTGCCTGTGCCTGTCTCCATAACACCACTACACACAGGGCCCGAGCCTGTCTCCATAATACCACTACACTTGGTGCCTGAGAATGTCTCCACAACACCACTACACACAGGGCCCGAGCCTGTCTCCATAATACCACTACACTTGGTGCCTGATAATGTCTCCACAACACCACTACACTTGGTGCCTGAGCCTGTCTCCACAACACCACTACACTCAGTGCCTGAGCCTGTCTCCATAACGCCACTATACTCTGAAAGTGCAAAAAATGAATTATGTAGAGCAACAGACTGTGCAATATGCCTTTTATCCACAACCTGAATTCTACCAGATCCTACAGAAATCCATCTGTCATTCTTAGGAAGTCTCTGCGGCAATGGCTTTGCAACAGTTCCAGCCTGAGCTTGTTTAGCGGATAATTTACAAATCTCAGACTTACAAAAATACAATCTCCTGCCGCTAATCTCTCTACAGATTAGGAAGCATTCAAATCTCGAAAAAGTGGAACGTGAAACAAATGCATAACAACTATTACACTGAACTAAGTCTGCCATTTTAATGAGGTGAGTAATATAAATCAAACAAATCTTTTGTTTTGTTTTTTTGTCCTCCTGTATACCTCAGATTACCTCCAGTTTATCTCTAGAATATCTCCAAGCACACACTTAGTAGCAGCAACCAAGCTATATTAGCCAAGCTAATTACCACAACCCTTATATAACTCATAAAAGCACCACCCACTAGGAATGTTTTACACCTGGGTGGGCCTATGCTTATTTGTAAACAATAGCTAATTAACCAGCAATCAATAGCAAGCACCTAGCTAATCAAATCAAATGCCTTACCAATTACCAACAGGAAATCAAACCCTGGGCAATCAGTAACCTTTTCCTATAGATGAATCTTACCTGTAACAGTAAAGAGAAAAATCTTAGACAGTTGAAGAATCAATAAACTCTCCAGAATATCTCCAAGCACACACTTTGAAGCAGCACTCTCCAGAATATCTCCAAGCACACACTTTGAAGCAGCACTTAGAAGCAGCAACTAAGCATATATATATATACATTGGCGGTACAGTTTGTTGAGAGATCCAGGATTTTAAACTGCATGCTAAAGTCAACATGGAGACAATAAAACTCAACACATGGACAATGAAGTGTATGTTACCATAATCAGGTAAGTAGATGTTCAGTTCATTGTCTGCTAGAAAGTTGGAAAGGATTTAGAGGTTGAGTAAATTAGAAATGTCAGAGCTATGCATAATGCCAAGGACGCAAACATGATGTTAGGATTAATAGTAGCACCATTGACCTGAAGGTATACAAACATAATGGGGTTATTTAAGCAGGGAAAAGTAAATTTAGATTTTGATATTGATTTTCAAGAAGTGGGCAGATATACATTTGACAGAGAATAGGTAGTTAGTAACAACATATACTTGTTACTTAACCATGAAGGAAGTAATTGGGTTGCCAGGAGAATATTTATGAAATGAAAATAGAATAGAACCAAAACTGGACAGAAACTAAAAAACTGAACCAAATCTGAACTTTCGGTTTATTTAACTGAAGGTGGAAAGAATAGGGTGGAAACAGCTTTGTAAGAGATAAGATGAGAAACATTAAAAACAGTGACACAGAAACCAAGCTTACATGGGAACAAAAAAGAGGTGGGAAATCTACAGTATTAGGAGCAACAGAAAGGTCAACAAGAATAAGCATAGCGTCATGGGCGTAGGAACCAAGGGGGAAGGGGGGGATGCATCCCCCCCAGCAAATCATGAAGGGGGGACAGGTTATGGGGAAATCCCCCCCAGCTCCGCCGGCCCCCCTCATGCTGCAGCCGCCCGAGCGCTCTGCAGAGAGCCTCAGGCAGCTGCAGCTTTGCCCGGGCTGGTGCGTCCATGAGGGCGCACCGCCTGGGCGCAGCATGAGGAGAGGGGCTGACAGGAGGTAAGCGCTCAGCGCTACCTCCTGCCACTCCCTCACTGTAGCGTGGCCGAGCCCTGTATGGTCCGCGGGTACAGGGAGCATCTGTCTCCTGTACCCGGCCGGACTAACAGGAAGTGAACACTGAGTGTGCACTTCCTGTTAGTCCGGCCGAGTACAGGAAACAAAAGCTCCCTGTACCCGCGGACCATACGGGGCTCGGGAACGCTACAACATAGGTAGGGGAGGGGGGAGGAAGAGAATGACAAGGGAGGGAGGGGGAGAAAAAGAGAGTGGCAAGGGAGGGAGGGGGAGAAAAAAGGTGGCAAGGAAGGGAGGGGGAGAAAAAAGAGAGTGGCAAGGGAGGGAGGGGGAGAAAAAAAGAGAGTGGCAAGGGAGGGAGGGGGAGAAAAAAAGAGAGTGACAAGGGAGGGAGGGAGGGGGAGAAAAAGTGACAAGGGAGGGAGGGAGGGGGAGAAAGAGTGGCAAGAGAGGGAGGGGGTGAAAGAGGGACAAGGGAGGGAGGGAGGGGGAGAAAGAGAGTGACGAGGGAGGGGGAGAAAGAGAGTGACGAGGGAGGGGGAGAAAGAGAGTGACAAGGGAGGGGGAGAAAGAGAGTGACAAGGGAGGGAGGGAGGGGGAGAAAGAGAGTGACGAGGGAGGGGGAGAAAGAGAGTGACGAGGGAGGGAGGGGGAGAAAGAGAGTGACAAGGGAGGGAGGGGGAGAAAGAGAGTGACAAGGGAGGGAGAAAGAGAGTGACAAGGGAGGGAGGGGGAGAAAGAGAGTGACAAGGGGGGGACGGAGGGGGAGAAAGAGAGTGACAAGGGAGGGAGGGAGGGGGAGAAAGAGAGTGACAAGGGAGGGAGGGGGAGAAAGAGTGACAAAGGAGGGGGAGAAAGAGTGACAAGGGAGGGGGAGAAAGAGAAAGAGTGATGAGGGAGGGAGGGGGAGAAAGAGTGACAAGGGAAGGAGGGGAGAAAGAGAGTGACAAGGGAGGGAAGGAGGGAGGGAGGGAGGGAGGGAGGGAGGGGGAGAAAGATAGTGACAAAGGAGGGAGAGAGATTGACATCCATCACACACACACAGAAACACACAATGCATTCCTTACAAACACTCAATGCACCCCGTGCACATACACACACACACACACACACACAATCACACAATCATGCAACCCTTACACACACAGAAACACACAATGCATTCCTTACACACACTCAATGCACCCCTTATCGACCCACACACTGCATCCCGTACATACACAGAAACAAACCTTGCAGCCCTTACACATACAAACACAGATTCACACAATGCATTCCTTACACACATATCAGGACATCCCCTACACACTCCACCCCTGTGAACAAACTCATTGGTGGAACATGAAGGTGGACCCTGGGACCCAGACCTTGAGCTGTGTAAAGGGCCCCCAAAAAATGGAGCTGCTTCCCGTTCTCCCAGAACATTTATTTTTGTGACCACAGTTACAAACAGCCTCCAGAGAGCCTGTTCTACACCAGACCACTGCAGCCAGAAAGGGTTAGGGGGGCTACTAATAAGGATAGGGGGAGAGGGGTAGGTAGAAAAATAATTGGAAGGGTTTAGGGGGGCTACTAATATGGATGGGAGGAGGGGGGAGGTAGAACAATTATTGGAAGGGGTTAGGGGAATACTAATATGAATGGAAGGGGTAGGGGTGGTTCTAATATTCATGGGAAGGGTAGGGGTGGTTCTAATCAGGAGGATCCCGGAGCTGTATCCGGGTAATTAAAACCCCTTTCCAGTAGTGACCCTTTAATGTTATTATTTAATCATTTATATAGCGACTGCAAATTCCGTAGCGCTGTACAATGGGATAAACAACTCCTAGTTTACGGAATAAGAATATACCCGGCGAGTAAAAATACTTTCCCCCCCAGATTTTTTGGGGTTCCTTCGCCCATGCATAGCGTATTATGCTTTGTATTTAACATTGGTTAAATAACTGGTTACTTTGTACAGGAAACATGGGCGTTGCTGGTAGGAGTCGATGCCCCGGGTGTGGGCCACTTTAGCCTTGGCTCTCTACAGGTGGTTGGGCCTGGAGAATATTAGTGTTTTTTAAACATTTTTTATTTTACACCAAGAAGCTGCTTCTCAAGGTTATAAAAATAAATATCAGTAGTATAGTATCAGTAGTATAGTGCTTCACCAAGCTTCTTAAGGGGAATAAGTGCTGCCCCCCAAGTGACTATTGAAAAGGGGCACTGGTTAAACAGTACTTTGCTGCCTACCCCTGTATTGTTTAGGCAGTGTGGCGGGAGCACATTGAATATTTGACTGCTCAGTATGTGCTCATTTCCAGTGGTGCTTTCCAAGAGATCGCAGAGACAGCTTCAGCAGTACGCTGTTTATGGGCAGAGAGGACAGGACATAACGTACGTGGAAATTGGTCTCTACATATGTTAGTGTAGGGGTCATCAAATTTTCCTCTGAGCTCAAGCTCCAGATGTTTCTAGAACCTATCAATGCGTTCTTTGGGGGCTTTCAATAAAGTTCCAAGAGCAAAAGCCAGATTTAAGAGGTCCGAGTAAAGAGGTCGAATTGAGAATGTAGGCATGCAGGCATGAACAATTTGCCCAACTAGTCTTGGAGGGAAAAAGCAGGTTTGAGATAGAACTCTATACAGACAGCAAATTTGAAATAAGACATTCTTTTAAATTTGTTATTTTTTATTTTAAAGATTATAGTGATAACTACATGTATAAAGCAAAGTTAAAAAGTACCAGCTGAGAGATATTAAATATATATTATATTGTATGCTATGAGATAGCTCAGTGGAGAAGGCTCAGCTGAAGTATGTAAGTGCCACAGGTTTTTTTTCCAGACAAGATTACCTCAGCCTCTCTTCCTTCTTTCATTCAATAGAAGTTGGCCAATTATAGAATCTAGAACCATTGGCTTTACTTGCAAACTAGTGAGCAGATAAATGTACTTTTTTCTGGTTGAAGAGACACTCTATGCACTAAAACAACTTTGGATTAATGAAGTGGTTTTGCTAAATGCAGCATACCCAAGCACTCTCATAGCCTTCTGCCCAATAGGATGTAGCTACACCTCTTCTGGCTGAGACTAACACAGCCTGCCTACACAATTCCTGATTGAAGTCTAAATTTGTTTAGCTTCCTTTTTTGCATGATGTGTTAATTGCCTCCTAGAGCCTGCGACAGCCTCCTGTGTGTTTTTTAAAGTTCAATCAACAGAACAGGAGATGAGAACGTAAACACATTGTGCTGTAAAATCTGACAAAAAAAATTAAACCTTTTTTAGGTTGTGTGAATGACAGACAAGGGATGTGTGGTAAAAACTGTATGAACAGAAACAAAAGTTATTTAACTCGTAACTGGCATACAGTCTATACGTCCAAACAGCTTAATTAATATAAAGTTGTTTTTGGCACTTAGAGCATTCATTTAGCTACTTTGATATTATTATTATTATTATTTGTTGGTTAAGAATTAACAGATAGTGGATGATAGTGAATTAATATGGTATTAGAGGCGTAGAACAAGGGTAAAGGTGGTAACCACAAGGAGGGCAAGAACTTACTCTTTGGTTACTGGAGAGAAACATTTTAAGGTGGAATGTGAAACAAGACTGAGAGTAGAGCAAATGCTTTAAATAAAGATTTTCGATAAATGTGTGGCATAGCTGTATAAAAAAAATGAGCTTGGGGCATGCAACCATGAATCAAAAGTGTTTAATTCTAGTAAAATAAGAAATTTGCCCTCAAAAGACATTTCTATAAAACGACTCGTCTATTTATATTTTATGAGATATGCCTTCTGTATGTCAGATATGTGTGGCATGACATAATTCAAAATTGGCATCATTCTTTCACGAATATCTAAGGAGCTTGTTTGCAAAACCTTATTTCAAGGCATCTTATGTATTTTATGTTTCCTTATGCCTTGCTCAATTTTATCCCTCATACATGTGGCACTTACAATAAAAAAATAAATAAATAAGTATATTTATTGAGAAAAGCAAGAGCACTCATATACAAGCATTAATATATAAATATACAATACAATTAAAACAATACATATAATAATCATAGATTTTCTGTTAAATATTAATTCAACAAGCACGTGTATAGATTGTACATTCATATAACAATAGCGACGTTTGCTAGTGCTTTACAGTATTAATATGGAGATATAACATAAAACAACTAAGAAAAACTATTACCAGTGTTAAACAACTAACACAACTATGACATGTGTTAAAGGGACACTATTGTTGTAGATTAGTAATTCACAAGCTCTATCATTCAGAGGTTTTATTCTTGTTAAAACATTTGGTGTTGATATCTGAATAAAAGACTCACATTGAACAGACTGCAATATGGCACAGTTAATTCTTCCTATGAGCAGCACCAAAACTCCCTTTGCCTAATGAAGAGGTTTTGGTGTATACCCCTGCAGTCTTACTGTTTAATTTGTTGCCATTTAGAAAATAATTCACTTTGTTTATGCACCACAAGCCATCTTTATTAAGAGTATAGTTTACTCATAATTTTTTAATTTTGTATTATTTCACCCTGCCCTTTGTTTATTAAAAACCTTATCTCCTTTTTTGCTTCGAGATAGCTCTATTTGGTTGGTGCCTGCTAATGCTGCCTCTCTCTCTATCTCTCACCACAAACTATGTGCACAAAAGTGTTATTGGATATTACAAAATTTTTAGGTCACGGATATATGAAATTCTTAAAATTGAAGAAGAAATCTTGTTAATGTTCAGCATCTTCTACATACATTGGAAAAGTATCTCAACTGGGATCAACCCCACTTGTCCTGGACGTGTAGAGTAAATGCAATAAAATTACTTTCCTTGCTAGGGGCCTCTACTTATTCCAAACAAGCCCTATTTAAATTCCAAAATGACTTTTTCTTAGCCCTCTCTTCTGCCACAATACCGACACTGATAATACGGCTACGCACTTGACTTGTATCTCACAGTGTAGCTCACCTTTCACAAGCAAACTTTGAACTTAGATATAGGATCAATGGAACTTGATCTACCAGCTTTGCCTTGGATTGGGTCCGTGGAGGGTGCGTGTCATAGTAATAGCACCCACTATTATTTAACTATGGCAGCATACAGGCAATAAGCATTTCTTAACCACCCATCCATGGCCTAAATTTGCCCTAATGGAATAACCCAGACTCTTTAGATCTGTGGTCTTCGATCTTATTATCAGTGATCTCCTTCTCCGGCCCACTAGCACTGTAATGCTGGCAGCCGTCAGGGGAGGGAGGACCTGAGGGAGCTCTAACCTGCAGCTCTGCCGGGTTCTACTCTCGCGAGCTGCTAGAGTTCACCCTCACTACCTGGAACAGCATGGCTTCTCTACCGGACCACCAGGGATTGCAGGAAATGTCCCCTCTCCCAGGCAAAGGTAAGCAGGGGGATAGCAAAATTATTGTTTTTTTTTTTAAATTAAAAAAACATATACATTTATTAATCTACCCTTTAACCCCACAATCATTCTCCCGTATACACACACTGCCCCATACAAACACACATTGCCCCTATACAAACACACACTGCCTCCATACACAGTGCCCTCACACACACACACTGCCCCCCCACACACACTGCCCCACACACACACACTGCCCCCCGCACACACACACACTGCCTCGCCCCACACACACACTACCCCCATACACACACACACTGCCCCCATGCACACACTGCCCTCTATACACAAACAAACTGCCCCCTATACACACACTGCCCTCCCAGACACAGACACTGCCCCCATACACACTGCCCCTCATACACACACTGCCCCCCACACTCACCCCCCCCCCCACACACACACACACTACCCCCCATACACATACACTGCACCCCTCAGACACAAACTGCGCCCCTCACACACCATTGGTTTTTATTTCTGGCTGACATCGGTTTGCTAAATATTTATCCTCTTTTCGCCAGGCCTCGGATGCTAAAAGGTTGCAGACCACTGCTCTAGCTCTTTGAAACTCCTAATCTTGGAAGAGATACATCCTTGTTCTCACATTACTCGTATCCCGGAAGAAACAATTCCAGTCCTTGCAATCTTGTTCTGTACCATTCTCTACCCAACTAATTAAAACAATTTCTTACTTATTCTCCTCAATGCCCAAGTCTCGTTTAGGATCTCATGATAATCCAAAGCTTATATGGTAATCCATGCCCTCCAATGTGTATTGCCCTATTGTATGATTTGTTGAAGATGTTTAGAGTCCACTCCATCAGAGGAATACTAATACTTACTCATAAATTCCTCATAGAAAGAATGAATGCATGCCACATCTCCTTCATTCAATACATTCCTGAGACTTGCTGGCGATGTGGACATGATGAGTGATGCAGAAGGGGTTATTTACTAAATTCAGAATTCAAAGTGAATTTCAATATAGTCAATATAGCTGAACTGGAAGCATAGCTGCCCTAGATAATTTTTCCAGTCTGGTAACTTTGACCTTAAATTTGAAATTCACTTTGAAATCTCATCAATAACCCTGAGAGTGATATAACTCTTACATAACCCGATGCGCGCGCGCGCGCACGCACACGCACACACACACGCACACACATGAGAAAATCTGTCATTTTGATTCTTCTAACTTCAACTAAAGCACTAATCCCACCGAGATGGATTCAGCAAATTTCCTCTTCTTTTGTGGCCTGGGTGCATGCAGTGGAGAAAACCAGACAACTGGAGAGCCTCATGGCACAATAAGTGAAAAAGCAGAAGTCACGATACACCAAATGTTGATTCCATTGGCTGGATTTACTCTCCGGACTTTATGATTGAGGATACTCTTTAAACACTGGATTGTTGCAGACATTGTGATGTGCACCATGTTCCCTCTTGTTCCGACCTAACCACATTATGACTGCTTTCCCAATTTCCTACTTCTTTTCCATATCCATCCCCTACCTCTCACCCCTTTACTTCCAAACTCTCTCCCTTATTTTATTCTCTTTACTTCCCTTCCCTTGTTTTCAACTTTACAACTATTAGCAAAGCTTCAAATTCGTATCTGTAGGTGAAAACAAACATATCTCTCGGTGGGCTGGGAAACACGCTCACTCTTAGTTTCTTGCTGGCCTGTGTATTTTCTTAAAGATTTCCAGACAACTTAACATTCAACCTTGGCCAATATTTCAGCATTCATAAACTTGATTGATTAAATTACTTTCTGACTATTGGTTATATAGTTTTTATGCCCTCTTTGTTTCACTTGACGTTTCAGGTTTTTTTTGTTGTTGCTCAGAGATATTATTGTACCTGTGAGTACATCATTGTTCAGCCATGGCTCATTGTCATAGAAACTGCATTGGCTTTTTTGTACTCTACATGGCAACGTTAATAAAAGTTATTTACAGCAGCTACTTATTGACAGTAAACAGAAAGCATCACGTTTTGGGGGTGCATGAGGTCAAACATCAGTAGAATTATTTACGAATGAGAAATATAGACTAGATATAAAAAGTGAGGGACTATTGGTGAGTAAAGGGTACCTTGTAGGGGATAACCCTGGAGACTATAAGAACTAAACAAAGAATGACCGATGGACTTGAAGTCCAGATGTTACACAAAAAGGTCTATTGCAATGTTAACGAGTAAAAACACAATTTTATTTAGAAATGATGAAACAGTAGGACATAAGAAACACACATGAAAACTACATAAACGCCCATGAAAAGAGCCAAATGGCTCAACCGATATGCAGTGAGTAGGGGGGGGGGGGGGGGGGGGATTAAGGGTTAAATGGAGCTGGCTTGAGAGGGTTGGTTAAACAGCAGAAAAATGTTGTAAGAGCAGGTTAAATGGGCTATTTGAGGTTAGAGGCACTAGTGGACTAAACTGTCCAGAAAATGAAAGGTATATAATTAGAATACCCCTATAAAGACAACCAGAATGCCTTGTAATTCCTACAAATGCCCCTAAGATTGTATGCTTGTCACTTAATAGTGGACACGTGCAGGCTTATAGGTATACTCCAATAGTGGAGCTATAGCAGTGTGACCACCAAGAGACTAGTTATAGACAATGGATGCGTACGGACTTGTGGATGCAATGTAATGGTGGGATAATAACAATGTAACCAACTAAAGTAATTTCACCAACAAGTCCTTCTAATGTGGCCGAGAGCTAAATAATAGACTAAGCCTTCTTAGTACTAACTTGAAAAAAGAGTCGACTTCAAGGTCGCTAACTGAAAAAAGAAACAGAAAAGAAGGCTTAGTACTACTTATATAATAAGATAAAATAGAAAGGTGAACAGCGCTAAAGATCAGAAATTGTACATACGTTTTGTACGTATGTACAATTTGTGATCTTTAGCGCTGTTCACCTTTCTATTTTATCTGTCCATTTATCACAAGGCAGAGGGAACACCTTGTTGGTGAACTGCTGCTCACCTTTGAGAAGAGAGCGCTTATTACCCTTTTGCATTTGATACTTATATAATAAACCCTATCCTTGCAGAGCAATGCAACCTCGCCATGCTTCCATAGAATTACCCTATATGAAGCCCATCATACTCAACACTACCCTTATTAGAATATCGGCAAAATCCCTCACATAACAGACATCCGGGAAGAAAACGTACTGTGAGAAGAAAAAGAAAATAGAAGTAGAAGTCCGACGCATGTTTCAGCGCAGGAAAAGTGCCTTCGTCTGGGGCATAAAAGCAGATCACCGCTCTGTGTTGCTTTATGAGGGGAGAATGGTTTGGTCTAATGTTCGGAGTAGCCAATGAGGCGTGAGGGTGTGTGCTTTCCTCATCCTTCAATGAGGTTGGGAGGTATATGTAACTCTCCTATACGTATGGCTCCCTCACAAGGTGTCATAAATTACAGACTAGCTAGCTCCCACCCATGTGGGTGGAACACAAGCCATAATGGTTATATGGATTAGACTGGCATCTGGAGTAGCCAGTGGGAGTGTGTACTTCTCCCTTTGGTACTGGGGGGTGCATGCATAGTCTCTTCTTGTACAAGCACCACGTATAGTGTATTATAACCAGTTCCTGTGGCGAAAGTAACCTCGCCACTGGTACTTGGAGGGGCCTGCTTGCCCCAGGATTATGGGCCCTGCAAAAAGACATGATAAAAAGTGACTTCCATGGAAAAACCACACCACTGAACCGATCTGGGTGATTTTTGAATATGTTGGTCACCCAAATCAGGGTTATCCGAGGATGTGACTCTTGTGGGGTTTCCATGGAGCTTGGGGGTACTTTTGGGGTGTTTGTAAATTGTGTATTTTTCTGTACCTGGAGATAATCAATTATCTCTCAGACACAGAGGAGGAGTATGTTAAATGCATTGCTTGTCTTTGCCTCTTACCCTCCCCCTTTTTCCTGTCCTATTGTTTTCCCAGCAGGGCATTGTCCCAGGGACACTCCCAGACCAGTTTAAACTGGCTGCTTTGTCCCTCCTCAATCTCCCACCAGCCCTTGCTGTTGTCTGACCTCACCTTTCCTTGTAATATATGTAACCTATTGTATGTAAGTGAGGCTGGTGGGGGTTTAAATGTGTGTATAAATTGTAAGTGCTGGCTTGCATTAAACAGACCTGCTTGACCCTTTCTTGAAGCCTTGGCTCATGCTTGGGGGAGACTCTTGGGGATTGCTATAATCACAATACTCCCCTGACTATAAGCTCTTGTAAGAGCTTGTTCCTGCTACGCTCTTTGGAGTAGCAGGGTTCTACTCTCGTGAGCTGCTAGAGTTCACCCTCACTACCTGGACCAGCAGGGCTTCTCTACCGGACCACCAGGGATTGCAGGAAATGTCCCCCATCCCAGGCAAAGGTAAGCAGGGGGATCCATTGGAAGCTGGATCCATGTCTTGGGTCCAGGGTGGGTGGAGGACGGCGAGACCCCGGCGCAGCTGCATCACTGGAAGTGGGGTCTGCAGTACTTATGGCGTCTGGTGGAGTGCTTGGAGTTCTCGGCAAGCACTAGGAGCATCGATTGGCGAAGGTACTCGATCGGAGTGCTAGCAATCCGTCACAGTTCCTATTAGCTTCCATGGGCAGAACGACAATCCTAATAGTGATGTGGCTCAGCACGGCTCTCCCAACATAGGAGGGGTGGCGGGGGTGTGTGACGAAGTGCCCTTCACACTTGTGCCTCTAATGGCCTCTTGCCTTCTGACTATGGCCCCTTTGTTAAACTCTGCTCCAGGACTGGGGAAACTGTTGTTCGTATGTTTTCCCTGCACTGCTTCAGTGAATAGAGTCTGTCGAATGGATTACACTAATGTGGTTCGTTTTACCGAGCAAACTGTCGAATGACTGACCACCCTGCCTGTGGAGTGTGCTGCCTGTTAACCACCCATAAGCTTAATTGATAAATGCCTGGGAGGCCGGTGTTCGTATGAACAAACACGTGTGGCAGCCATTTTATTTAGCCGAACGTGCTCAGCGGTGTTTGGTCGTCGAACTCCTGGAACTGTTTTCGGCTACTAATTTCACGAACACCGCTGAGCCTTCTACCTTCCGTGCGTTCGGCTAAAATCATACGAACTGAGCGCTAATTTCAGGGAACAAACTGTCGAATGAACTGATTGCAATGAAAGTATGCACGAACCGATCCGTTCGTGCAAAGTGTACTTTATTTGAAGGAGAGTATAGACCGACCGTACAGCCTAACTCTATGGAACTCTTTTGGGCAGGAAAGCCATGCTTGCGGTTGGTCAAAAGTGACTTCTATCTATCTCCCGAACTCCTGAACCGATTCGGGTGTTTTTTTTAATGTTTGCCCCCTAGTTATGCTTGTTCTGAAAATGTAAGTTTTATTTGAATGTGATGTATAATTTTGAAGATATAAGAAGTGTATAAAAACTGTATATTCTCCTGCCTGTGATAATTATGTTAGCCCATTGTGTATAGTAATTATATCACAGGCAGAGGGGAGGATTTTGCTGTAATGAATGGGAGTGTCTGACTGTATTGTACATTGTTGATTGGCTGTTCCACAAGGCCCACATGGGTGGTAACCTCGTGGAAAAACTTGTATAAAAGAAAGTCCTTTTGTATGCATTAAACATACCTGCTTGACCCTTTCTTGAAGCCTTGGCTCATGCTTGGGGGATGGGATAACTACACTCTGTGGATTGCTATAATCACACTATACTCCGCAGGGTAAGCTCTTGTAAGAGCTGTTCTTGTTCCTGCTATGCTCTCTGGAGGCAGAGAGTTCTGCCCACTGGAAACTGGATCCTGGCCTTGGGTCCAGGGTGGGTGAAGGATGGCGAGACCCCGACGCAGCTGCATCGCTGGAAGTGGGGTCTGCAGTGCTGATGGTGTCGGTTGGAGTGCTTGGAGTCCTCGGCAAGCACTAGGAGCATCGATTGGCGGAAGTACTCGGTCGGAGTGCCAGCGGTCCGTCACAGGGTGTATAAGTGGGCGTTCTTCGATTGGTATGTCCACATGAACCACTTCTATGATGGGATTAATCCAGTCACCTAAACACTTGGGCTGCAAACCACATAAAGTTATTAGAAAGTGATAAACAAAGCAAATAATACCACAGGTGATTTGGTATACCTAAAGTCCCTACCAAAATGAACATATTATAAAGAAGAAAGAAAATTGTGTAGAATGCTGTACCAGCGTATATAATTGAACAGATGATATCCCTTATATTATTAACACTTTTACTCCTATATGCCAATAAAGGGGGGTTAATGTAAAACCCTAATTTAACCCTCAGGGTGCCAGGGTGCCAGGGTATCTAATTTATAGATCCAAAAGCATTCTCTTTTTTTGAGGGCTAATTCCAAATCACCACCCCTTCAAGTTCATTGGTCATTCTCTGTAAAGTTTTAATGGGAAATATACACTGATCATTCATCATTGTATACTCTTTAATATAGATTACAACGGGCTTTATCTTTCAGCACTACAATGACCACAAACACTCCACACAAATGATCACGAACTTATGCTGATGGAATAATCACAGAAGTACACTGGCCACCTTGTTTAACAGACCTCAACATTCATCAAAGCTGTTTTGGATCATCAAACTAAGGAACAAAACACAAACCATCTTGGAATCTTGGAAGAATTCAACGCAGGACTTATAGAAAAAGTTTTCAGCTCTTTTTTAAATGACATATATGTAAAACAAAATGAGGCAAACTCATCTCTACCTTAATATCTTAGAGAATGGCAGGATTCTTTAGCAAAATACATGCACCTTGGGTGAGACAGTGTTTGAAAGCCGATAGTCTCCATGAACTTCACTGCTTCACTCCCTGCACAGAAGCAGGGAAGACCATAGAGGCTGTTGATTTTCAAACACTCTGTTTTTAAACAAACTATTCCCTTTCAAAACTTGATGAAAGGATTATTATATTATAAAATAGTTTTGAGATCACAGTTGTCATTTAAGCATCCTACTTTAACCCCTTAACCCCTTAAGGACACATGACATGTCTGACATGTCATGATTCCTTTTTATTCCAGAAGTTTGGTCCTTAAGGGGTTAAGGACCAAACTTCTGGAATAAAAGGGAATCATGACGTGTCACACATGTCATGTGTCCTTAAGGGGTTAAATTGGAAAGTCCTTCACATTCAACAGGTGAGTGGTATAGAGCTACCAGGAAATGTACAAGGTCTTTAGGTAACAGGAAATGTATTTGGTTGTTAAAGGAACACTACAGAGTTAGAAATACAAAGTTGTATTTCTAACACTAAAGTGTTCCTCTGCCCCTCTGCAGCACTGAGAGGGTTAACTCTTTCTTTTACTCACCTGGTTCCATTGCATTAGACTTTCCCAATAAGAAAGCATTGAGACAATGCTTTCCAACAGGGATTTTAAAGATGCTGGTTGTCCTCATACAAAGCGTGAAAATGTCCAGCATTCTTTTATGGAGTTAAACTTCATGAAACAAAGTAGACAGCCACTAGAGACAGTCTTAGCACTGCAATATCAACAATATATGTAGTTTCTCTAAAACAGCAATGTATTCCATTGCAGGCTTACGGGGGACAGGGACACAACACCCAGTCTACTTCAATGGGATAAAGGGTGTAAGTGTCTATAGTGTCCCTTTAAGGAGTTAAACATAAACAGGTTTTTTTTCCCCACTTCTACCAGTCAACATTGACGGAATTGTTTTTGTGTGTGTAAACAGAGCGAATGTACACAATTTATGGGTTTAATGCCATCAATCACTCAAGTACTCTCTATCATGACTATTCAGTAAAGGGTTACTTCAAAGTTAAATCAGAGTAAAACATTTTTAAAATTCTTTATTTTGTTAAGGCATATATAAAGGGTACAGAATGAAGAGATGGGAAATGCAGGGTTGTTCCACATTAATGGGTAAGTACAGAGATAATATCAGTAATTACATTTCCAGGTAGTAAATGCCTCATTTTTCTTTTTATAGGTCATGCAATAGTAACAGGAACGTTATTCAAACAGTATAGATCTACGTAAAGCATGATGTCATAAACTAGTGTAGTAAACTGGTGAGTGGCAGTTAAGAGTTTGAGCGTCGACGTTAATACCTTACAAGAGGTGACCCGGTTAGACTTATGATGTCAGGCAGAGGTATATTGTAACGTCTTGTCTTGTCGTGTGGGGTATGTGTTAAGGGCTTCCGTGGTTGTCTGGGTATGATAAGTGGGTTCCTGGAGGTGTCTTGCCAGGGGTCAGCTGCCTTCGTGGTTCATTCCGTCTGGCCACCTAGGAGGGGTGTAAGGGTGGGTGAGTCAGTGATGCAGCCTGTATGTAGGCGTGTGCCTCTTAGGTAGATAGTCGGTGAGGGGCAGTGTCAGAGGCCTCTGCCGTTCTTGTATTCCCCTAACCTATGGGGAGACGGGGGGGGGGGGGGGGGAGGGAAGATTGAGAAGAGATTTAACGTGTTCGTCTGTTTGTATGTCGGCTTTAGTGGAATAGCTGGCAGTTTGCGCCAAGAATTTTAAAACATGAAAACATGAAATTAAACCAAAACTAGATAATTTAAGAAAGAGAGAAGAACATGGAGTAGGCAATTGCTACAGTCCGCTTTGTAGGGTGCCACTATAGTGTGGCTCGTTGTAAGATGATTTTTTTTTCTTTTCCTTCGCCGCCAACATCGGTGAGGTGCACTAAAGTTGTGCCTTTTACGCTGAGGTTAAGTTACTGAGTCCTGATCCTGGGATGGGTTACGATTCCGAGCTGGAACAAAGGGAGTCACATTGGGTATGTCCCATTGGTGATGTGTTGCTGGTCTCGGTGGAGTTCTGACTCCTCTCGTCAGGTCCAGGGCTGTGAAAAGAGTGGGAGCATCCGTTGGGGAAGACGCTGTGTGCGCCTTTCCGTCCTTGAGGACCGTTAGGGTTCGGGACGCAGACCAGCGGTAGGCCACGCCAGTTTCTCGCAACTTAGTTGTGATAGGTTGCATGGTCTTTCTCCAGAGCAGTGTTGCCCTGGTGACATCCTGGTAGAATGTTAGCTGGTGTGATTCAAAGTCCAAGGGGGCCCTGTCTTGGAACGCCTTCATGAGCTTTTGTTTGTCAGTAAAGGTTTGGCATTTGAGGATAATGTCCCTAGGCTGGCTCGTTGGGGCGAGTTGTGGTCTATTGATCCTGTAAGCTCCGTCTAGCGGGATTTGTTTGGCTTGTTTGGCGGGTAGGGATGAGGCCATCAGCCGCCTAATAAAGTGTGGCAGTTCCTCCGCGGTCACCGCATTGGAGACTCCGCGGATTTTTATGTGCTTGCGCCTACTCCTGTCATCCAGGGTGTCCACTCTGTGTGTCAGGGAGGAGTGCAGAGTTCTCATTTGTTGTACAGTGTCCCCTAAGGCTGCCAGACCCTGCTTTATATCGATCACGTCTTCCTCCGTTGCTTGTACACGGTCAGTGACCGCTTGCACTTCAGTTTTGACTAGGGCGATGTCAGCGTCAAATAGCAGCTTAATTCTGTCGTAAAGGTCTGCAATATCCTTTTTAGTGGCGTGTGCTGGGCTTGGGGACTCGATTGCGACGGCTGTGTCTGGGTACTTTCTGACGTTCCCGTTCCCCCCTTCAGTCTCCTGAGGCTCTATGGCGTCTGGGACGGCTGAGGGTGGTGAGGGTTCTGTTGTTTTAGGCCTGGAGCATTTAAGGAGCGTCCCTATGTCTCTCGTCTCTGAGATGGGTGCCCCTGTCTGTTTTTGCGTTTTCCGACCCATGGTTGGTGTGTCAGGGTCGTTTTGGTAGGGGTGCAAGTACTCACTCCAGTCCGCGAGGAGCTCGGCGTGGTAATTTGCGGCCTTCAAGTTTTCAGACCGGAGCTTCTGCCGGGTCTTGCGGGGTGGTGCTGAGGCGGATCCGAACCGGAACGGCATGAGTCGATGCAGCAGGGGTTCCCCTTCCCACTGTGAGTGCTTGTGGTCGGCGGCTGAAGGTTATTTTCGCGTTTTCAGAGTTTTTTAAGCGATTTGTTGCGGAGCTATTAGTAATGGCGTCTAGGCTGTAGCGTTGCCAGGCCCCACCCTCAAATCAGAGTAAATTTTATTTAAGTGACTAACCCTGTTTCAATATGTTCGGTTGCATTACATGGTCAGATCACATTTACCTCACTATTATATTCAATTGCGGCTCTTAGGTAAGTGTAAACGTGACTGGATTAGTTTGTGTATTGTGGAAGGGCACTGAGGCTATTGAAGTCTGAGCCTAGTGACAGGGTGACTTCAATAAGTGATAAACAGCGTACAGGGCAGGTTCCTTAACGCTTTATAAGAGGTTTTCTCAGTCACCATAGAGATGACAAAAAATTGCCAGAAGTACATTTTTAAGCAAGCTTCTCATCTCATGTGTTAATCAATGAGTGGCAAATAGCAGGTGATAGGGAAGCAGCATGAACCAAGGAGATCGATACAGCCCTGAGGCAACATATAGAATTGCAGGATAACACTCTGCATAAAAGAGGTACGGAATGATCTGTGCCATGGTAGAATGCTGTGTGGGGTGAATGAGCAAGTTAGCTAAGTGATTGTAGTATACCCTTAGAACTGTTAAGGGATGTAATTGGCCAGGCATTCTAAAAAGTTAAAGAGAACAGTCAGCTCAAAAGGATTTTTTTTATATATAATGGTTCTTTCATCAAGTTTTGAAATAATTGTTTTGTTTTTTTAAATGAAGTATACTTAAAAAAAAAAAGTTAGAAAAATTAATCCCCACCTTTAGTAGTTGTGGGACCCAAGGTGCATGTATAGGGTTGAAGGATCCTGTCATATACTAGAGGTAGGGATGAGTTTCTCATTTCTTTTATATACTTCATTTAAAATATATATTTTATTTAGTAAATAAAGCAGTTGTAATGCTGACTCCATTCATCCATTCACTCACTATTTCTTATCCAGGGTTCCTTCGATTGATTATTATTAATAATAATAGTAATAATAATAATACTGGCAGCAATGATAATTGAATCCCAAATTACACAAAAGACTGGCACATTCTACAAATTTATAAAACACATGAAATCTTAGAATCAGCTGGAATCCAACCCTGGCAGACAAGTGCAAATACAGACAAACAATATAAATAGTACTATAAGTGAGCAGAATCTCCATGCTATTGTGGATAGGAAGAGTGTCACCCTGTACAGTCCACATATTGTAATACAAAACAATGCTCACGGGCATGTTTTACCTTCTTGTTAAGCAACAAAGACTGCAAGTTAAAAAGATCTCTCTCTTTGCCCACAGGCCAGCATAAGTCATGGCAAGTTCAGAACAAATGTTGAAAATGTATTATTTTACACATAGACTAACACTCATACTATGGCCTTAAAAAAATAAATGCTAGTCGTTTCATGACATGTCTAATATGAAAAAATTCTGGATCAAACTTTGGATCCTTCCATGGACTTACAGTAAATACAAAAACTAAAAATGAGTACCCCTAGGAAATAACGGGTACGGTATACTGAAAATAAAAGATTTGACCTCATTTATAGCCCTCACATATTACATAATAATAAAGGAAAATCAATTGTGTTGTTGACTCTGAGCTTTAAAGTTACCAGGGAAAATGCATTAGGGGCACACAAGGCCGCCATCAGGGGGTGACAACCATGACGGTTGTCACGGGCCCGGCGGTCCTGGGGGGCCCGGACTGCTTTGGCAGTCCAGGGCCCCACAATTACTTTCTGCACCTATATATAGCGATGATCGCTATACATAGGTGCAGCCGCGGCCCCCCCCCGGCAACCTATACTTGCAGAGGGGGCCCAGCGGACTGCAGCTGTACTATACAGCATTTCCCTCTCTCTCTAACTCCCGCGAGATGTGGGGCCGTTAGAGAGTTGCCATGGCAACGCTCCGCATGGCGCGCACACCACATCTCGCGGGAGTGAGAGAGAGAGGGAAATGCTGTATTGTACAGCTGCAGTCCGCTGGGCCCCCTCTGCAAGTATAGGGAGCCGGGGGGGGGGGGGGGCCCACAATGGCACCGGACCACCAGGGATCAAAGAATCTTCCCCCCTCCTTGAACCAGGTAAGAAACAGGGAGGGGGGAATAACTTTTATTACATTTACATGCATACACTACTAAACACACACACACTGCATCCACAACACTAACACACACTCTGCATTCACTACACTGACAAACACACTGCATCCACAACACTAACACACACACTGCATCCACAACACTAACACACACTCTGCATTCATTACACTAACACACACTCTGCATTCATTACACTAACACACACACTGCATCCACAACACTAACACACACTCTGCATTCATTACACTAACACACACTCTGCATTCATTACACTAACACACACTCTGCATTCACTACACTGACACACACTCTGCATTCACTACACTGACACACACACACTGCATCCACAACACTAACACACACCCTGCATTCACTACACTGACACACACACTGCATCCACAACAGTAACACACACACTGCATCCACAACAGTAACACACACTCTGCATTCACTACACTGAAACACACACACTGCATTCATTACACTAACACACACACTGCATTCATTAAACTAACACACACACTGCATTCATTAAACTAACACACACACTGCATTCACTACACTGACACACACACTGCATTCATTACACTGACACACACACTGCATCCACTACACTGACACACACTCTGCATTCATTACACTAACACACACTCTGCATTCACTACACTAACACACACACTGCATCCACTACACTAACACACACTCTGCATCCACGACACTAACACACACTCTGCATTCATTACACTAACACACACACTGCATTCATTAAACTAACACACACACTGCATTCACTACACTGACACACACTCTGCATCCACTACACTGACACACGCACACTGCATCCACTACACTGACACACACACTGCATCCACTACACTGACACACACTCTGCATTCATTGCACTGACACACACTCTGCATTCATTACACTGACACACTCTGCATTCATTACACTGACACACACAATGCATCCACTACACTGAGACACACTCTGCATTCACTACACTAACACACACTCTGCATTCACTACACTAACACACACACTGCATTCATTACACTAACACACACTCTGCATCCACAACACTAACACACACTCTGCATTCATTACACTAACACACACACTGCATTCATTAAACTAACACACACACTGCATTCACTACACTGACACACACACTGCATCCACTACACTGACACACACACACACTGCATCCAATACACTGACACACACACACTGCATCCACTGCACTGACACACACTCTGCATTCATTACACTGACACACACACTGCATCCACTACACTGACACACACTCTGCATTCATTACACTAACACACTCTCTATTCATTACACTGACACACACACTGCATCCACTACACTGACACACACTCTGCATTCATTACACTAACACACACACACTGCATTAATTGCACTGACACACACTCTGCATTCACTACACTAACACACACACTGCATCCACTACACTAACACACACTCTGCATCCACAACACTAACACACACTCTGCATTCATTACACTAACACACACACTGCATTCATTAAACTAACACACACACTGCATTCACTACACTGACACACACACTGCATTCATTACACTGACACACACACTGCATCCACTACACTGACACACACTCTGCATTCATTACACTAACACACACTCTGCATTCATTACACTGACACACACACTGCATCCACTACACTGACACACACTCTGCATTCATTACACTAACACACACTCTGCATTCACTACACTAACACACACACTGCATCCACTACACTAACACACACTCTGCATCCACGACACTAACACACACTCTGCATTCATTACACTAACACACACACTGCATTCATTAAACTAACACACACACTGCATTCACTACACTGACACACACACTGCATACACTACACTGACACACACACTGCATCCACTACACTGACACACACACACACTGCATCCACTACACTGACACACACACTGCATCCACTACACTGACACACACTCTGCATTCATTGCACTGACACACACTCTGCATTCATTACACTGACACACTCTGCATTCATTACACTGACACACACACTGCATCCACTACACTGACACACACTCTGCATTCACTACACTAACACACACTCTGCATTCACTACACTAACACACACACTGCATTCATTACACTAGCACACACTCTGCATCCACAACACTAACACACACTCTGCATTCATTACACTAACACACACACTGCATTCATTAAACTAACACACACACACTGCATTCACTACACTGACACACACACTGCATCCACTACACTGACACACACACTGCATCCAATACACTGACACACACACTGCGTCCACTGCAATGACACACACTCTGCATTCATTACACTGACACACACACTGCATCCACTACACTGACACACACTCTGCATTCATTACACTAACACACTCTGCATTCATTACACTGACACACACTGCATCCACTACACTAACACACACTCTGCATCCACAACACTAACACACACTCTGCATTCATTACACTAACACACACACTGCATTCATTAAACTAACACACACACTGCATTCACTACACTGACACACACACTGCATTCACTACACTGACACACACTGCATCCACTACACTGAAACACACACACTGCATCCACTAGATTGACACACACACTGCATCCACTACACTGACACACACTCTGCATTCATTACACTGACACACACACTGCATCCACTACACTGACACACTCTCTGCATTCATTACACTAACACACACTCTGCATCCACTACACTGACACACACTCTGCATTCATTACACTAACACACACACTGCATTCATTGCACTGACACACACTCTGCATTCATTGCACTGACACCCACACTGCATTCATTGCACTGACACACACACTGCATTCATTACACTAACACACACACTGCATTCATTACACTAACACACACTGCATTCATTGGCCGGGCGGGGGGTGGGAGGGGCGTGAGGGGCCCAGACTTTGTGCTTTGTCAGGGGCCCCATAATTTCTGGGGGCACATGTGATGTTTCGATGTTGTGCAATGCACATAAAGTCATTTTCTTGGTTGTTTACTGATCAGACCAGCGGCACAGGGTAAGGTGGAGGTAAGTACTTTAATAAAGGTTCTCTCTAAACACAGACGCTGATTCTATTATGTTTTATTGAAGTTGATTTAAATCAGTTAATTAGGCTATAATTGCTCTCTCAAAATTCCTGTTAGTGGAATATAAAGGGAAAGCTATAGCAGCAGAGTGAGTGATTTAAAGTACATTTACAATGTACTGAGAGATGTATTTATTCATTTAAAGTGTTCGGACTAAATACATTGAGATTTATTTTGTATTTAAGAATGTCCTGCAGAGCATGTAGCATACAATGTCACACATTTAATCATAGAAAAATAACAAAACATTACACCCTAAGCATTACACTCAAATTGTACATTAAAGCATTATAACGTAGGGAATTTTAGATTTTTAGTTTGGAGGTTTTTATGAGGCTTAACTTTGAAAGCAAATATACTGGACTGAATGTATGTATGTACAGGTGATATTCGAAAAATTAGAATATCGTGCAAAAGTTCATTCATTTCAGTAATGCAACGTAAAGGGGAAACTAATACATGAGATAGACGCATTACATGCAAAGCAAGATAATTCAAGCCGTGATTTGTCATAAGTCTCAGTAATCTCAGTAAATTAGAATATTGTGAAAAGGTGCAATATTCTAGGCTCACAGTGTCCCACTCTAAGGGGGGGAGGGAGGGGGGAGGGGGGGGATGTTAAACTATATTCAGGGTTAACATAGTTGGTGACTTGACTGATATTAACATTTGATTTTTGCTTGTGTTAACTTAGGTACCAATTCAGAGGAAACCAAGAAGAAGCACGTGAGTATATATTGACCAGTGTAGCGAGTATTGGCTGGGGTGGCATCTAGGATGAGAAATTGCCCCTCTGCGTCTGGAATTGCTTATGAATGATTGGGGTAATCATTTGTTAAGCAGTATTTCAACCTCTCTCGAGTTGCAGTGATAAAGGGCCGAAATGCCTGTGTGTATCCACCTAGCTTTATGGTTAGAGGTAGAGCTTTTCTGTTGGGTTTCCTAAACAAATACCAATTGTGGGTTGTGTTTACAGAGTTGGCATAATGTAAGTGTATGTTTGATCTGAGTGTTATGGCCATTTATATTTCAGCATTGTAATTTAAGTCCATGGTAGGGGGCCGGTACTGTCGTTGGTGTTAAAGGGTGAACTTCATCCTGGGTCTATAGGGTAAGTTATGGGGTTGGTTTGGAAGGCATGGATTTGCTTACTCCTAACGTCCCAGCCAATGGGGAGAGCAATATGAGGATGGTAGGCTAGTTCTCCTCCTTGCCTAGCAATAAAGTGAGCATTAATAAAGAGCATAAGAACAATTAACATGAAAGAGAAATATTTGAACTTCGAGAACTGTAATTGGCGGCCTTGTACATGGGCATCATCAGATGGTCAAAATAGTCCCAGAGCCACAGGTTTACAGGTTACCTTTTTGGGGGCAGGAGTGAAGTTATAGTGCAGATCCACTTGAGAGGGTGAAGCCCTTCATTGTGTGAGAGCTGGGTGGTGATGTAAAGTAGGCCTTTTTTCTGTGATGAGGTGAGTGCTTGACCTACTTTCAGCCCAGTACTTAATTTTTTGGTTGATTTTAAGCCTCTCCCTTCTCCTCTCTAAACGGTCATGATGGTGTCCGGCTTGTGGCTTTACCAGCCCAGGATATCCGGGTGCTTTCTCAACCCTCTGACATGTATGTTTGGGGTCCTGGTTGCAGGCTGCTATGTTCGCTGACCCTATTTTGTCAAAGCTTTGGCTTTGGGGGGGCACAGGAAGGTTTTCTGGGGCTGCCATTCAGACAGGTTTGCACGGATCTTCCTTGCCTGCTTCTGCTCCTGTTAGCTCCTCTCCTGGAAGTCCCCATCCATGCTATTTTATTTATTTTTTGACAATTCTTTATTCTCATTTTAGTTTGGATTTTTTGGAAGGTCATGCAAGTTTACATAGGTAAATATGGTAAGCAGGTGTGATAAAATAACATAACATACAGATAACATGTTATTAATCGTAGTCAAGTGTTTTGTGTCGCTTAGGAGTTCACCTGGCATATTGTCAAGATCATAGTGGAGGCATATTTTGTATATTTTGCCAGGTCCAAAGAAACAGTCATCGGTAATTAAAAGTAAAAATAGAAAAATGTACAATAACAAATAACTTTTTACATTTAAATACAACGTAAGAACATTCTGGTGTGGATGTAAGTAGGTAAAGTAGGTTGCAAATTTATCAGAAGCCTAATTTGCAGACGATTATGAGGCCATGTCGGCCTGTATGCAGATCGGAGTACTTCGATAATGTGCATATAAAAGGCCATCTTACTTGTTTTAATTAGCTATGCCCAGGCACACTCGGTTTCTGATGTATTCTGTTTTACGTAGAGTGAGCCACTCTAAGATTGTGGTATCCATACCTTCATGCTATTTTATCTAAACTTTTTGGATAGTTGATGTTGAGTGATAAGTGCCAGAGTCCTCGGTAGTCCAGTCAGCCTACTATGCTTGATAGTAGTGGTGCAGGAACAGTTACCGAGCGTGTTAAACTCAGTGCTGCCCCAGCTCCTCCAGTGTCTATGAGCTAGACCCAAATGCACACGTTTAATGCCATCTACCCTTTTCCTTTTCCCCCACCGAGATTCATATATATCAAGAGGCACAATCAGTCCAGTTGTGCCAACAAGTTTCCCTATGTCCATGTCAGCAATGGAAACAATCAAACAAAAAAGTACACTTCTTTTTTAATATTACACAGACAACATGAATAAATGTACTTGTAACATAAAGAAAAGATAATACTAAATAGCTCTATTTATTCCGTGCACTACGTTCTCTACCCCATGCAAGGCACCTAATGTTGGAGATAAAATGTCAAATATATTTCTTTATGTAGAAACAGAGAAGGGACCTGGTAGAGTTATCCTCCTTTCCTCATCACTACCACCCCCTCTTTATCACTTAGATGGACAGATTATAATTGGTGCATAGAAAGCAATCCATCACCTGACACTGGCTCGCTGAGCCGAGTGGAACTATTAGTGTCACATTATGACATCGGGACATCAGGATCTATGGCACTTTAAAAGCTCTCCAGTTATGAACAATTGGTGAGAGGGAAAACAATGACAAATTGATTAACCCTTCAGCCCTGTGAGCCACGTCGGTGGCAGAATTTGCACATGATCTGCAATGACAACCTTAGGATTTTGTTCTAAGTCTTACAGGTTGAGTGGCTAGAGAGGGGGAGGGGAATTTACACACTAGAAGTGGGGTTACCAATACATCCATAAATGTAAGATTTATGTTTTTCCCGCCATCCTACCTTAGTGCCCAATGCATTCATATTAATTATGTGCACCATTGACATCTTATATAATAATTACTGTAAATCTACGCATAATACGATTTTGTTTAAGAGTTTGTCACATTAAAGCCATGAAAATTTATGTGTCAGAAATAAATTCTCTGCACCACTTCAGGGTGAAGCAAATGATAGTGGGATGTACTGGATATACCAATGTAAGAATATCTTGAGTAGGGTAATCCATGTTCTGCATCTGCAGTAGGACTAGACTACAATTCGGTGCCATGTGGTTTAGCATCACTTTTTTATGTCCATATATTTTGGTGACATTTAGGATTATGATCCCATTGTTTAGTGTTGTCTGTATTTAGAAGAGTATAATTGTGTCAAAGCAATAAAGTAAAAGGTGCATTGATCATTTGAAAATTTTGTAATAGCACAAAAAAAAAAATTGGGGGCATAATTTTTATGTGTATCTGTCAGTGACTATCCGTCAGTGCATGCATCAGTGAGGGCGTGTGTCGGAGGGGGGGGAGGGAGGAGAGGGCGAATTGCCCGAGTTTTGTCATGCCTAGGGTAGCACAAAGCCAGAATACACCACTGACCACTACAGGTTACTTTAGTGGTTATGGTGCAAATAATCTTTGGGCAACCACCCAGTTTGTATCAAACGGTTTGTGAGTGCTTTGATAATACAGCTGGGCTAAGCTGCTTCTAACACTCTCATTCTATCATTATTGCCCCCAAAACACAGCTCTTATAAGTTACATGAAGTTGACTCTTTAAGTTACAGGAAGTTGAATCAGAGGATTGAGCAGTGAGGCTGCAGGGGCATGTTCTATACACCAAAACTGTTTCATTAAACTAAAGTTGTTCAGGTGACTGTAGTGTCCCTTTAACTGTCGAGAATGGAGATGAGAATCGCACATTTTAGATCAAAATATCTGAACTGAATGTTTAGTTATTGTGTTTTGCATTTTAATGTGTAGCACAGTTTGAAATGTAACAATTTTTATTGCATTTTAAATTGTCAAGACATGATGCACTTTATTTTCTATGCACTTTTACATTTTGCTATTTTTGTACTGTTTTTGATTATGCACTTTGTTTACGGTTTATGCACTTTTGTCATGTGACTTAAATCATGTGTCTTGCATCACATGATCTTTAATGCACTTTATGGACTTTGTGCTGGACTGGACATTTTTATTCCTGTTTGGAAATACACTCCAACTTAGATACTTACCCAGATGGGATATTAGAGTTATAAGGGGGTGCAGTAAGCATTATAAACACTACAGCTAATTGTTGTGGTTATGATGCAAACATTCTGTGGGCACTGTCTGCCATCTCAGGTTTGTCAAACTGTTTGAGAGTTTTTTTGGGCATAAAAGTAGTGGTCTCATGGCGTCTTCAGTCAGGCCCGATGCCTGCATATCATGGATATAAGAAAAGCTTTATGGGTGATTACTGCGAGCCTCTTTTCTGCCTAACTTACTAGAAACTTTGGAGATGTTGACCAAGCGAGAAAAAAGATAATAAATTAAGTCATAAATATGTGTTTATTTGTATGTAGAAACAATATATAGCTCTGCCCAACATGATATATCTACAAATATATAAATGACTGTGTATAGTAGGTATGAAGCAGGATTAAACAGCACACTTTCAGTATTAAACATGTCAAGGTTCTATGTAGAATAAGAATGATTACAGTCATTTAGATAGCAATATGACTCATCAAAACACCAATTCCTTATGGTAATTCCCTCATTTATTCTAATTTATTCTCAAATAGGTGCATAAATGTGATTTTAGCCTTAGCTCCAATTAGTAAATCTGGACATAATTAACGTACTGCCTTAAGGCAAGCAAGGTTGCTCCTAATTATTGTCATCATTAGGTCACATTATTTAGCTATTTCATACATTATCTTTTATTGACATGTATATTGCTATAGAGATAAATTGATTAGATCGGTATACACAAACTCAAGAGCTCTAGAAACATATAGAGTATGGTGTAAAATGGCTCGTCAAAAGTGGTCCAGAATATTTAACAGTAATGAATACTGTTTGTTGCTAGGCACCTGGCTATCTGGTTCTAGCAGCATCTAAAAGGCTAGGAATAGCCAAGAGGATATATGACTATATATTACTTTATATGAGTTGCATTGCCCTATGATAATAGCAGAGGAAAAACAATAGGGTGGCAGAGTTTGCTCACGCTTTTTTATATGTTCTCACATATGGACAAATGAAGATGATGGCAGCATGGAAGTGCTAGGTCTGGCAGTGGAGACTGACCAATATCTGCTCAGGACCAGGGCTGTCTTGAACGCTGGGCAAACGGGGAAGCTGCACCGGGTCCAGTTACTCCTGGGGGGCCCAAGGCAGCTGCCCTGTGGGCCCCGCTGCCCTCAACTACTTATCCCCCTCCATGGCCCCCGGTGCAGCCCGCATCCTAACCCGGTGGGCATTTGTAAGAAGGGGCCCGGTCGCGCTCTGGTCCTTTAACAGCAGGACTGGGCCCCCTTGCTTTTTGGCAGCATGAGAGGAAGTGACTGCCAGAGAGAGCCACGAGGGAAAAGACTCGGGAGGTGGAGGGGGGCTGGGACGCAATTGCCAACAGCAGTATATATGTGTGTGTGACAGTGTATGTGTGTGTATCAGTATGTCTGTCAGTCCGTGTGTCAGTATGTCTGTGTGTGTCTGTGAATATGTCAGTATATCTGTCAGTGTATATGTTTGTGTAAGTAAGTATGTGAAAGGTGTGATTGCATGCCAGGGAGAGGAGGGGAAAGGCAGGGCCCAGGGGGCCCAAGAAAATGTTTTGCCCCTATTAATATTATAGACAGCCCTGCTCAGGACTACACTGAATCTACAGAACATCTAGAGTTGTAACTTATGAAAGTCCTGCAGAATTGATGGTTTCACATGACCTGCCCTACAGAATTGGTGGTATCACATGACCAGTCCTGCAAAATTGGTGGTATCACATGACCTGCCCTGCAGAATTGATGTTATCACGTGACCAGCCCTGCAGAATTGGTGGTATCACATGACCAGCCCTGCAGAATTAATAGTACCATATCACCATTTTAAGAAGCCTCTACTGGACCTCCAGTTTCCGTACTGGAACAATGGACCTCTCTGAATGATACTGTCTGAGACATTGGAACATGTTAAATGTAGTCTCAGTTTCCATAATACATTTATTACAATAATAATGATTATATTGAAATTACCCTGGTCTGTATTTTACATACGAAAGGTGGCATCTTGCTACCTTTATGGCACCTAAGTCAACCCATACACATACTATGCAAATGTAGCCAAGATAATAATAACAACAATATTATTGTTGTTATAATAACAATAATATATTTATAGTGCCTTTCTCCCAGTGGGACTCAAAGCGCTTTTCAGCACACGCTCTCGGAATTTACCAAATCGGCAGCTGAATAGTAATAGATGTTATTATTACCCAATTGATGGCATTTATTTTATCAACCTCGGAAGGATGAAGGGTATAGACAAAGAGTAGACAATTAATAGCAAGAGCTCTGTCCGCATATATATCCTGCTGGTAGTATTATGAAGAAAGAAACAGAATTTTTTTTTCACTTAAAAAAAAAAAAACTTGAGTCCAAATCGTAGGATCAAGGTCACGGAAAAGTGCAGTGGCGTAAGTAAAATATCTATCAGCCCCCACCATCCCCACTTAAAGAAACACTATAGTCCCCAGACCAATTCACTTCAAGGAAGAGGTCTGGGTGCAGTATTCCTGTCAGTATCAAACCTGCAAAACCTGCAAAACTTAAAACTGCAATGTTTACATTGCACAGTGAAGTTCACCTCTAGTGGCTGTTATTATGTCAGTATGACAGCAACTAGAGGTGCTTCCGCTGCACCGACAAAGTAAAATTCAGTCACGTGATCCGGAAGCCCCATAGGAAAGCATTGAGGATTACCTGGCATGTGTATTAGGTCCTCAGTGCTCAATACAGATTTGTATTCCAAACGCTATAGTGTTCCTTTATGGGCCCGCACACATTGCATATATTTCATTTATGCTGTATTCAGTTTGAACTGTTTACAAATTAGCTAAATTATCATTATATATATGTTCATATAGGAGCATCCTGCCTGAAATGCTTTAGTTTTGTGGTGGAATCTCGGTAAAAATAAATTTAGTAGGCCGAGATTACCACGTGGCATGTGTACGTGCATATGCTGACGTATCGATCAGTTGGTTGCACGAGGCAAGATACGATCAGTAGTGTACGGAGCATGTGCAAGAATACAGGATATAGTATTCCCCTCCTCCATTGTGCTGGACAAGCCATGCGGTCAAACAGGAAGTTAATTCTTATTTGTGTTGATTGGTTAAGAGAATGTGCGGGTGGAGCTTAATATGGGAGGAGTTATATGCCTATATAAGGAGCCTGCACTATTATCCGGGGCTCAGAACTTGTGGTATTTTGGTGACGCTAGTCCCTCTGAGTCCCGATCGGTGATCCAATAAAGAATCTCTTCCTTCCTGAAGAAACCTGTGTCCATCTCTCTGTGCTTGGCTTCCGTCAGTTTCTCCGGTATCATTTGGTGCATTGGCCGGGAAGCTCATCGTTCAACGGTAGCTGAGAGGCAGAGGCGTGAGACGGTCTATCTTTGCCCACGTTCTCTATGGCTGCACCCCTGAACTTCTGCGTGGACCTCCCTTCGTCTCGGCGCCACTGGGCCGTTGTCCAGGAGATCATCGGCCTCTACGTGAGAAGTGCTGGGGTGTCCCCGTCGATGAGTGTGAACTCAGGTTCAGGAACGAGGAGGTAAGACAACTGCTGTTTTAGACGGCAGGACCCACTAGGGGTATACCGATTGTGCGGTAGGCCCAAAGGGGTTTTGAATCTGTGTATCTGCCCCCTCTGTCGGAGGGAAGGAGCGAAGGCGCACCGCTCGATCGAACGCTCTTTAGTCAGACCGTTTGATTCTGTTAGTCAGGCGGGGCTCTGGTGTAAATAGCCCTAGCCGGACACCGGTGTCTTGTCTAGACTAGCGTTCTAGGGTGTACATTTTGTTCGCTAGGTCGGAGGGACCGGGAGACTAAGCGGCGTCTGTGTAAATTCGGTTCGCTAGTTCTCATCCTATCTGGGCTAAGTGGGAAGGCGTGTAAATTTGGAACCCACTAGACTTTTGATAGTGCGACTAAGAGGCGTCTGTGTAAATTCGGTCCTCTAGCTCGCTATATATGTGGTGATTGGGCAGTGTGGCTAACCAAAACGTATGTAGATTGTTTTTAGGTAGTCCATCAAGGTACTGGCCAATAGTTTAGTTGGGAATTGTAAATGTGTTAACGATTGTTTAGTAAAGTGTATATCTTGTTAGATAGCGCGAGCTCAGCCGTCTAGCGAGAGTGTTAATAGTGTGTTGCTGTATTATAGTGCACGGTACCATAACCCTGTATATTTACTGACACTGTATATAAGTACTAATCACTGTCGTCCATTGCATGTTTTAACACCATAACCACTAATAATTGTATTGTGACCTTAACTTGTGCTTTGACCTATGCTAACCGTACTGTAACCGCTATTTGTAAAAGACGATGTTACTGGGGTGTGTTATAGACGGGTAATTCGTATATAGAGAATTATAGCGTGGGTGACTGTATAGTTACGCCAAAGGGCATAATATTGATTATATAGTGACTGGTGTAACAGCTGTGTGTGTACGGGAATTCCCTGAGTGTTTATTGTTATTGTGTACGTTTCACTTGGTAACCGTACCACGTGGTGCTGTTGCCAGAGGAAACGGGTGTGACTGTTGAATAGTACGCGTGTATAGTATTCGTTGTCGACGACGTTCCATTGTTAAGTATGGGTGCGTCGCAGTCAACGATTCCGGATCCCTTAGGTTGTATGGTGAAGAATTTTAAAAAGGGATTCAAAACTTGTGATTTTGGGGTTAAGATGTCTCCTGTACGTTTAGTTACTTTGTGCACTAGGGAGTGGCCTACTTTGGTTGCGGCATGGCCGCCACGTGGCAGTTTGGATCCAACTCTGGTACAGCGCTTACACGTGGCTGTATCGGGTAGGCCTGAACTTTACGGCCAGTTTCCTTATATTGACTGTTGGAGACAGGCCGTAAATGACTCGCCAAAATGGCTCCAGACATGCCACGAGGAGCAGTGTCGCCTCATGGTAGCTAGGACTTGTTCGTCCACTAGGACTGGTGTTAGGCCCATTTTGGACACGCCCCCTGAGTCTGAGATCCCTTTGCCGCCCCCTTACTTTCCGTTAAGAGGAAGTGACGCAAACGCAGGAAGTCCTGCACCCCTCCCCTCATTACCCTCATCCACTTCCGCTTCCTCCTCCAGTACAGGATCCACCCCCCCTCGTACTAAATCTCCCCTTCCGGAACCAGAACCCCGATGTTCAATATTACACCGACGGCAGTAGTTATGTGAAAGAAGGGATCCGTTATGCAGGATATGCAGTAACAACAATAGACAAGGTGATAGAAGCTCGGCCACTGGCAAAAGGAACATCAGCACAAAAGGCAGAATTGATAGCACTAACACGAGCGTTACAATTGGCTGAAGGTTTAAGAGTAAATATCTATACGGACTCTAAGTATGCGTTTTTAACCACTCATGCCCACGGAGCTTTGTATAAAGAAAGAGGACTACTGAATTCAGAAGGCAAAGAAATCAAGTACGCAGCTGAAATCCTACAACTATTGGAAGCAGTGTGGGAGCCGAAAGAAGTCGGTATTATACATTGTCGAGCGCATCTGAGAGGAGATGGTGATGTAACCAAAGGAAATCGGATGGCAGATAGTGCAGCTAAGCGTGCTGCTGAATCAGGAAGACAGGAGTATGTGGGGCATATAGCTGCTCTAATACCAACCCCACTGTCTCAATGGACTCCAGTTTATACAACTCAAGAAGAGGAGTGGTTAGAGACTGAACCGGGAAAGTATTTGGAGAACAAGTGGTATCAGCTAGAAGATGGAAGAATAGTCATACCAGCATCACTAGCAGTAGAAATTGTCCAGAACTATCATAACGGGACACATTCTGGAAGAGACAGTACAGAAGAATCTCTCAGGAAACATTTCTACATACCAAGATTGTCCAACTTGACTCAGGCCATTGTACGTAGATGTGTAACGTGTGCTAAAAATAATGCAAGACAAGGACCAGTAAAGCCACCAGGAGTCCAGTTTATGGGGGGACTCCCCATGTCCGATCTACAAATAGACTTTACAGTGATGCCTAAATCGGGTGGACATCGTTACCTGTTGGTAATTGTGTGCACCTATTCAGGCTGGGTAGAAGCATGTCCTACTCGTACAGAGAAAGCAGGAGAAGTTGTGAGATTCCTGCTACGAGAAATAATACCCCGATATGGACTACCCTGTTCTATAGGATCGGACAATGGTCCAGCTTTTGTTCACCAGTGCCTACAACAACTGACTCATATGCTTGGTATAAAGTGGAGGCTTCATACTGCATATAGACCCCAGAGTTCTGGTAAGGTAGAGAGAATGAATAGAACTATTAAGAACCAGTTGGCTAAAATGTGTCAGGAAACCCAACTTAAGTGGAACGTTCTCTTACCTATAGCTCTATTGCGAATCCGCAGTACCCCTACCAGAAGGATGGGCCTCTCTCCTTTTGAAATCATGTATGGGCGACCACCTCCCGTACTTGGTAACTTAAGGGGGGATTTGAGTCAGTTGGGAGAAGGAATTACCCGGCAGCAGGTTGTAGAGTTGGGTAAGACTATGGAGGAGGTACAGAAATGGGTACAAGATAGATTACCTGTGAATATTTATCCCCCTGTTCATAGTTATCATCCAGGAGATCAAGTGTGGATTAAAGAGTGGAATAATGTACCGTTAGGGCCCAAGTGGAGAGGTCCTTATGTTGTTCTTTTGTCTACCCCTACAGCGATAAAAGTAGCCGAAGTGACTCCGTGGATACATCACTCCAGGGTTAAGCCAGCAGCAGTCGATTCTTGGCAAGTTACAGCAGATCCAGAGAATCCCTGCAAGATCCGGTTAAAACGCACTACTCAGTCGGAGTAACGAGGAATCGTGTGGATTACAAATTTTATTGTTACAGGTGTGAGTGAGAAGGCCATAATAAAGCCTGTCCGCTTACCAACACATAGTGTATAAGCCAGGAAAGTCTCGAAGGGACACCTGTGAAGACGAGCAGAACTCCATTCCCTGCAGCCCTCACATCCTGGAAGCTGAGGCTCCATCGCACGGACGAAGACTGAGGATGACGGCGAAAGATGTGCTTTTGATTGTGTTTATTTATATGTGTTTTTATATTCAGGAAGGTAGAGGTACCGACACTCCTAGCTGTGAGGTATGCATTAAGACTACGAGAACAGGTAACCATATTTCCCAAACCCTAATTTGGCATTCACAATACGAATGTAAAGGAGAGGTATCAAGATGTAGATACCTAAATATAGACTATAGTGTGTGCCATTTAGGAGTAGGAGAACCTAAGTGCTTCAGTCCAGAGTATCAACCTCGTACAATTTGGTTGACTCTCAGGAATGGAGATCCTCAGGGGACCCTAATTAATAAGACGGTGTTAGAATCCGTATATTCCTCGGGTGTTCTGCTATTTGATGCATGTAAGGCGATATCAAGTGGTAGAAAGCCGTGGAATGTATGTGGGGATCTTAGATGGGAGAGGACGTATGGATCTAACGATAAATATATTTGTCCCAGTAGTAAAAATAAATATGTGAGTCCTAGATGCCCAAATAAAGACTATAACTTTTGCCCATATTGGTCTTGTGTGGGGTGGGCGACTTGGGGACAGACAGTAGATAAAGACATGATAGTGACTAAGTTGCCGACTAGCCCTTATTGTAAGTCTATGGAATGCAATCCAGTCCATATACTTATTAATAACCCCGACAAGTTCTTAGATAAGTATGGCAATTTATTTGGGTTTCAAATATACGGGACGGGTTTAGATCCTGGGACATTATTGTTTATAGGAATAGAGACTGATACGGTATCCTCCCAGACTCATCAAGTATACCATTCCTTTTATGAAGAGATGAGTATAGATAATAAGATCCCCCATAATGCTAAGAACCTGTTCATTGACCTAGCTGAAAGTATTGCCGGTAGTCTTAATGTTACCAACTGCTATGTGTGTGGAGGTACTAACATGGGAGACCAATGGCCTTGGGAAGCAAAGGAGGTAATGTCCGGTTCTGAGGCAGTTGACCAACTAATATCTACACAAGCCGATTATCATTTGAGTGTTAGAGGTAAATCTGAGTGGAGATTAAAGACCTCCATCATAGGTTATGTTTGCATAGCAAGGAAAGGAATAATGTATAATACTTCTGTAGGAGAATTAACTTGTCTAGGGCAAAAAGCTTATGATGATGATACTAAAAATACAACTTGGTGGTCGGCTTCAAATGTCTCAGAACCATCTAACCCGTTTGCTAGATACGCCAATTTAAAGGATGTGTGGTTTGATTTATCCATCACATCTACCTGGAGAGCCCCAGCAAATTTGTACTGGATCTGTGGTAAGAAGGCCTATTCGGAGCTGCCACAGGACTGGGAAGGGGCATGTGTGTTGGGTATGCTCAAACCATCCTTCTTCTTGTTACCGATTGAGACAGGTGAGACTTTAGGTGTTAAAGTGTATGATGTGAATCATAGGAAGAAAAGGGGACCCTTAGAGATAGGCACCTGGGAAGATAATGAATGGCCTCCCCAGCGTATTATAGATTATTATGGGCCAGCCACGTGGGCAGAAGATGGTACCTTTGGTTATAGAACCCCTATTTATATGCTCAACCGCATTATAAGATTACAAGCGGTGGTTGAGATTATCACTAACGAAACATCACAAGCGCTCAATCTCCTAGTGAAACATAATACCAGGATGAGGACAGCAGTATACCAGAATAGATTAGCCTTGGATTACCTTTTGGCAGTAGAGGGAGGTGTATGTGGGAAGTTTAACCTAAGCAATTGCTGTCTTCAAATAGATGACGAAGGGCAAGCAATAGCTGAGCTTGCTAGCCATATGGTTAAACTAGCGCATGTGCCTACTCAGGTATGGAAAGGGTATAATCCAAGTAGTTGGTTTGGTAGCTGGTATGAGTGGTTTGGAGGGCTTAAGGCAGTGGTAGGTGGAGTCCTACTGATTTTACTGTTGTGTCTACTCCTACCGTGTCTTATACCCTTAGTAGTTAGGTCTGTGCAAAGCCTGATAGGAAGTATAGCAGAGAGGAAGGCTGCTGCACAGATAATGGCGATATATAAGTATAAGGCTCTAGATCAAGGAGAACCAATGCAGGAAGATGAGTGTTAAAAGATTCACATCATAAGATAAGTCTGGTCTGGTTCAAGGTAACTTGCGGTGTAAGCAAAACTAAGGTTAAGTGATGCCTCAAGTAATTGTAAAATATCAAGAGGCATCAAAGGGGGGAATGTGGTGGAATCTCGGTAAAAATAAATTTAGTAGGCCGAGATTACCACGTGGCATGTGTACGTGCATATGCTGACGTATCGATCAGTTGGTTGCACGAGGCAAGATACGATCAGTAGTGTACGGAGCATGTGCAAGAATACAGGATATAGTATTCCCCTCCTCCATTGTGCTGGACAAGCCATGCGGTCAAACAGGAAGTTAATTCTTATTTGTGTTGATTGGTTAAGAGAATGTGCGGGTGGAGCTTAATATGGGAGGAGTTATATGCCTATATAAGGAGCCTGCACTATTGTCCGGGGCTCAGAACTTGTGGTATTTTGGTGACGCTAGTCCCTCTGAGTCCCGATCGGTGATCCAATAAAGAATCTCTTCCTTCCTGAAGAAACCTGTGTCCATCTCTCTGTGCTTGGCTTCCGTCAGTTTCTCCGGTATCAGTTTGAGTAATGGTTTAAACAACTGACTTCCTGCTGAACGTGATAACAAGTCAGCCATTTTTTTTTCAGATATACTCAACTGTAAGCAAACGCACAAACAGTTGACTTGAAGATGTTTCTCCAGAAAGGAATTTCATGTAGCTTCATTGTGGAAGTAATTTGTAAAACAGAAAACAGATTCTTCAGTTTTTTACACATAAAACGCAATTAAAATATTTTGTGCTGAAATGTACCGTATATTTGCCATAGTGTATTGTGTGGGTTTTGTTTGGAGAGAGGACTGCACTAATTTTGATTGTTCACCAAAATATCTGTGAATGCACAGTTATCTAATTTATATATTCATATTTTTTTTGCAGAACTTCCCTAGAAATACTCTTTAACTCAGATCTTCATCATACTTCGCCTGCAAACGTGTTTTCCGACATTTCTGACTCTGCTGTACATTCTAGAGATAGATATGTGTGCTGGATTATAACTTGTTATACCACAAGACAGGTTGACCTGATGCGTACAAACTGCCTTTTACAGCCTGGGTTATTCTATGGAGAAGGCACATACAGTTCAAATAAAATTGACTGTATTTGTCAAACATATTCAATCTATTATCTATGTAATTTATTTGGGTAGCTGACAGCAAGGGGGGAGTGCACAGGCTCAGCAACACCTTAAAAAATGCCCATACTTGGGAGCGGGGGGGTCGGAGACAGCACCTGAACGAGCAAGACGCCACCTGCCACAGTTTCATGTCCCGGACCCCGATAAAACGGATCTACCGGAGCCTAAAACATACCTTCTGGGCTCTGAGAGGGGTCCCCCCAGTACCTTGCACCATGGGGAAAAAGAATTAGAAACACAGAGCAGATCCCAGCTCCGGATCCAGAGATCATGAGCCTTTCAAGATGGCGCCGGCTGAGGCCTATTCTTCAGAGTCGTTGGACAACGACAGCATACCTGCTTCCTTACCTGCACCCTCCAAGGTACAAGCTGTGCCCGAGCAGCTAGCAGAGCTAGGAGACGCAGCTCTTTCCACAAAAGCCAACATAAAGGTGCTGACGCTAAATATTAAGGTGATGTTTGATGCCGACATGGCACTTGTCAGAGGAGAAATTGCTACGCTTAATGGTTGCGTGGTGTCTGTGGAGCAGACCCTCAAGAGCTCCAGAGTGGCGCAAACAGCCACAGATGCAGCCCTGGGATCTTTACAAAAACAGTGTACCACACGGACGGCCCAGCTAGCCGGTATAGAAGACAAGGCCAAGGCAAGAAACATGCAGATCCTGGGTGTACCGGAGACGGTCTGCAACATGGAGCTGCCACATTACTACAGGAGGCTCATATCCACTTTATTAATACCAAAGCAATGTAAGCAGATAGGAACTGATTCCTGCTTTTGTCTCCCCAGAGCTTCCAAGGCACCCCAGGATGCACCACGTGATGTGCTACTTAAGTTTGTCCGGGACTCTGGCCACAAGAGCTCTCCATGTTACTTTTGAAGGAGCAAGCCTGATATTCTACAGGGGCTACTTAAGACATACCCTTACATGGCGCAGAGCTTTTTGCCAAGTCACCAAGCAGCTTCGGGAGAACTCTATCACTTATACATAGGGCCCTCACCGTTTGATGGCAGAACACCCCGGCAAGACGCACCTCCTGTCACATCTCTCCGATGCGCCAGTCATTGGGTCTCCCAGCGACCGCAGCACTAATGGATGCCCGTCCACCTTGGAATGTTGCAGAAAGAAATCCCTTTGTGCCCAGAGGAACAGCGCCAAGGACGGCGGACTCCCTGACTTGAGATTGGCGGCTGCATCTCACTGTATCACTTTATATTGGCTCACACTGTTCTAACTACAGTACACAGTTTTGGGTTTCATTTAACTGTTCTTTTCATAGTTTTATGTTTATAAGTTGCATTCTATAATCTGGCTCCGTAAGCAGACTGCCAACGACACCATCCAAGAAATATTTCCCCCCTTCCTACCCCGATCATTCTAAGTTCCACCCCCCTCATTTTAAGTTCCTTGCCACACATTTGGCTATTTACCTAGAGTTCCTTACCTATTACAAGATCACTGCCCAAGGCATTGGGTAACTAAAGGACATTATGTCCAAGTTCTCCCAACCACCCGTGCAATAACCTACGTACAGCGCACGACCCCACCATCTCTCAGTAGGGCACACAATGCAAATTACCCGCACCCTCCTAGGCAATTACTTGCACAACCTTTGATTAGACATGACGGGGTTTAGCTTGACTTCATAACAAAAAATGGGTGGAAATAGTACCTGTGCTGTTATACATACTAAACACAGTTTTTTTTTTTGCATTGTATACTTCTTGTTCCTTTATGCACACGATGTAAAGTGGTTTATACGTATATATGGTGAATGGGATGGACTATCAACACACAGCTGTTAATGTTTGTGATTTATTTGTATTAGACATTTATGTCATATATAAGAATGTTGTTGTATATGCTACAAGATATGCACCTGAGGAAGACCCATTGCATTGGGTCGAAACGCGTTGTGCTTTTTTTCTACTTTATTTTATAACTGTTTAAATAAATATACTCATTTTTATTTACTTTGGTGACGTGGTTCCTGATTTCTAATACAGAAGACTGTTGACACTTTCTGAGGGACCTGAATCCTTACATCCACATCTGATTGATGTACTTGCTACTATAGTTTAGAGCCAACTCAGAAAGACTAAATATAGTGAGTTTTTCCAAGTATTTGTACTGGTATCTGTGTTAAGATATATTATCCTATGATGTTTTTTTATACTTACAGAATCTAGGGATTATCTACTTAATACAAAAATATCATCTACTGTGTGCGCAATCACCATATTCCTTTCCTATTTATACGTATACCCGCAAAAATAAAGAATTTTAAAAATGCCCATACTTTTACTCCCCACTTATTCTGCATTCCAGATTACACCTGGCATCAGATCCTAATAAACTCCTAGTTAATATTATTATTATTATTGATATTTATATAGTGCTAACTAATTCCGCAGAGCTTTACAACATTATGAAAGGGGTATATTTACAATAAATGAGACAATTACACAGTGACACAGGAACAATAGGTAGATGAGGGCCCTGCTTAAACGAGCTTACAGTCTAGTTCATAGTAACCTCCAGAAAACAGAGCAAAAACAAACTGTATTCCAGTGACATTTGATTGGTGGATCAAATTAAGGTATTGTCAGATTGTTAAAGGAACACTCCAAGCGCTTGGTAGTGTTTATGGTGCTTAAATTGTTCCTTAAAAATGACACTGTAGGCATTATAACCAATTATATCTCATTTAAGTGGTTATAGTGCCTGGAGTCCTTTGATGCCGTCCCTCCATTCAGTGCTAAACTATTTTTGAGCAGTTTAGCATTAAATAAGGATCTCGGGAATACAGGGCCCAGCCTATGTTGGGTTTATAGTTAAGGCAGAGATTACACTTCCATCTAGCCATACCGCTTTATAACAGCAATGAGATGAACGCTGTTATAGGCTCTAAGCAATCAGCTGACACTCCCAGCCAATCACAGCCACACATTACATTTCAGGTTAATGTTTCCTCATTAGTCCAAGCAGTACAAAGGGGATGGGCTGCTGGGGACTGTCGTTTAGCATTAAAACATTACAAAATATAAGGACAATGCCAGGGGACTCCAGACACTATAGACACTTCAGTGAGATGAATCATTTACAGTGCCTGTAGTGTCCCTTTAAGGATGAATCAGATTAAGGTATGATGTATGAGTGGGTAACGTATGAGATATTGAGATATTGGTATTATGTGGGTACTCTGTACATTGCCATGTATATGACTCAGGTGCCATGTTACGGCTATTTTGCAGTGGTGCTCGATATGATGTGGGTGTTTTCTGATGGTGCTGTGTATACATTGTGATAAATATGAGTCATGTAGGCCTTTTGTGGTAGTTTTGTGTGTGATGTAGGTGTTATTGGATAGTTTGTGGGTAATATAGTGGTGGTGCTGGTTATGATGCGAGTGTTAAATGAGTACCTAATACAACACTACCTCATTTCTGCTTTACTTAGCATACTAAACATAGCATATCATTTTAGGGATGAGAACCCAGCGCTATGGAAGTCGGGAAACTTTACTAGCAGCCTGTTCCCTGATGTTTTCCTGGAAGTAATACTGAATATTAAAAGGGGGAAAAAAAACTTCTCAAATTCAGGGCCTGTCAGAAGGAACATGTTCATATTTTTTTCCTGGGGCTCCAAACCCCCCACACCTTTGTAGGTCTGTGAGTGAGTTGGGAGTACAGGACACATGGAGTCAATGTAAAACATCATTAGCAATTTAAATATTTGGAATTCTCCTTTGAATCGTATCTCTGCGGCCCCCACCCCAGCCAACACAAAGAGCTGCAGCAATTAATCATCGCGCAGCCTGCCACCTCCCTCCCAAACAGCGCTGTGTTTGCACAAGTATTGTGTGCCACAGAAAAAAAAAAAAAAGGCTTCAATCCCTGGGTCATGTATGTGTACACATATAAGCACAGTAACCTATGAATACAAATGCATACAAAGAACTCCTAAATATACCCTTGTGCAGGTATGCATTTATGTCATTTGGTTTGTCTGCCTTTGATAAAGGTCCCTTCACCATCCTTCAGTTCAGCTGTTCTATAATTAAATTGCAAGATCCTGATTTATTCAGCCCTCATTGTTTTTAGACCACTGATACTGTCTGCGATACATACAAATCAGAAAATAGCACTATGTTGCAGTAAGTGTTTTGTTTCCCTGTGTTGAACCTGTGAGAATATCTGTTCTTATCTGCTTACTTTGCAGAATCAAAAGAGTCTGTTTCAAGTGGAAGTCAGAATTTGGAGAACCGCATTATCTAGCACAGTGTTACTAGTCCAAGCTATCAGGATGAATATAAATTTTCTCCTAGAGTACACAGGAAAAACAATATAAGCTCTCCTCTCACTTTGTATAGTTCATATTCATTTATTTATGGACCCAAAAATATGCATCGCTACATCCTGTGACAGTTTGGTATATCACATATTAACATATGCAATCCACTTTCTTCCGTTTAGTTTATCTTTTTCATAAATAAATAATAAAATATATGTGACTCCTGCCCAGATCCCCATTGTCATCCAAAATCATGCACTAAAAAATGCCCTGTGGAAATTGTTTGCGCTATATAAATAATAATAATAATAATAATAATAATAATAATAATATAGTGACTGAGCCTCAATGCACCTGTAGCAGTGATATACATATATGTATAAACTACATTATTGTTTATAACTATATCTATATCTATTTCATTAAATTAACCTATAACTTACTAAAAGATGAATTAAGGGGGCCATGTTACATACAAACACTTTATTTGTATCTTTATTTAGAGAGAGAGAGTACGTATGTTAATACAAAATTTGTCCTTTTGCATATTTTATATAACATGATATTCTCTGCATTAAAAGGTTGTTTAATCAGATTTAGATATTTTTTTTTAAATCTGAAAGGCTTGGATTTTTTAAATTAATTTTTTGTAAAAGCAGAATATTTAAGGATATAATTGATGTGTATGTGAACAGGCTGTTGACCCAAGGAAAAATCTGATTGCCATTATGGAGCCAAGAAGGACATTTTCCCTTTATGTAGAATAATCGGAAATGGCTACGTGTTTTTTTTTTTTTTTATATATATATATATACCTTCTTTTGGATCAACCACATAGAATGGGTTTGAAAAGTTGAACTTGCTGGACTAGAGTATTTTTCAACCTAGATTACTACGTAACTAATATTTTTAGGTTAGGGTTAATGCTAGTGTATGCTTTAGAATGATATTATTGGGGAAGTGTAAGAGTTGATGTTTAGTGTTATTGTAGTGAAGGGGTTAATGTTTAGTGATGGTGTAGTGTAGTGTTCATGAAGTAAGTGACAGATCATGTAATATTATATATATATATATATATATATATATATATATATATATGTATATATATATATATATATATATATATACAATATTGTATGATATTGATTATATATATTGAGAATCTATTTCTTTATTAGTTACAGAACGGGAAGGAACACTTTAATTATTCCCCTTATATCAACACTCCTTGGCAGCTACCAGGGGCCATTCCTGGAACATACTAGTTAATTATAAAAACATTAATATTCATCAGAAGTGATCTGCAATGCATTACTGACCTCCCTTAGGGTGATGGGGTTAAATAGCTTTAAGTAAGCTGGGTCAGTCTGGTACAGACTCAGCATGACATTCTGACACTATCATAGTTGTATCATAAAATCCGATCCCATATAATGATTTAACAGTATCCGAATGCTGCTCTCCTAGCTCGCACACTGTGTTAAATAGGGAGCCTCATGAGATACATTTGTAAGTAGCATATGCAAATACATAATACACATGGCATATTGGAGAACCATCTGATCATTTACACCAAATGCTAATCAATAAAAGCAGTATTTTTGGAAATGTCAACATGCTTTGTAACATATTTGCACAATGAACATTACAACACTCAAGGTCAAATATATACATGTAACACAAGGTCAGTTTAATTTAATTAATCCATTTTCTGTGCATTATTCAGTCCATTCAATGTGGGGAGGGATAGTAAAGCATTGGTCCTGAAAGAATAAATATTTTACAAATTAAAGAGGCCTTGTCACAATGGTCTCTTTGCTGAATTCTCAATTGGTAAAGGTCTCCAGTATTTTTAGGCAAGTTTAAGAAAATACTAGACTTCCTATTATCATTCTTTGTCTTTAGAGCATTATTTTTTCAGCTCGCAGCGGACCGTGTAAACCCCATGCTTATTTATAAACTCTGCTCGGAGACAACCATGGTGGTCAAGTTAAGTGCATCAGTGTCTACTGCTACTCATGCTGAACTCTCTGCTACCCTAGATCTGTGTTATAAGTTTCTGACCACCAGAAGACTTGAAGGCCTGTTTAGTACTTTATGTGTGACCACCAGTTGACCTCCTGTTCTTATTTAGCTGCTTTGTGTGCACCTTCAAATATTTCTTTGGACATTTATACCTTCCCTAACCATAAGGCTGGTCTCTTCAGAAGTCACTTTTGAGCCGAAACACAATTTACGATAACATGAGATTGTATATGGCAGAGGCTGAGGCTGGTGGTGGACATTTTGGGGTCTTGGGGGTATACTACTATACTCTACTAACTTTCAAGATACTGGAATGTGATAGACAGACTCAGCAAAAGTAGCTGCAGGTGGGTGGGATGGTTCAAGTACATAAGAGGCCTTCTTCTAGACCAGGGGTGCTCAAAAGGTAGATCTCCAGATGTTTTAAAACTACAGCTTCCATGATGCTTTATCATTCTAAAGGCATGCAAACAGGGCCGGACTGGGGATACAAAGCAGCCCTGGAAAAAAAAATCTATGCCAGCCCCATAAGTCATTGCGCCATATATTGTCGCATGTAATATGGCTATAAGGCTATCTTGTAAGGCTATTATCTTGCCACCCCAGATGATTGAGTATATATATATATATATATATATATATATATATATATATATATATATATATATATTGCTTTTTCTAATATAAAATATTGCTCCTTTCAGAGTAAAACATTTAATTATACAGTGAGCATACTCATATGCAGACACAGACAATCTCACTGACACACACAAGCTCATTGATACACAGCCTCATAGACAAACAATTTCACTAATATACATAAGCTCATTGACATAAAAACACAAGCTCACTCACTAGCAGGCACACACACACATGCAAGCAAGTTCACTCACTAGCAGGCGCACACACACACACACAGCTTAATGTAGTGGTTCTGGTGTCTATAGCCTGTCCCTGCAGGCTTTTGAATGTAAACACTGACTTTTCAGAGAAAAGGCAGTGTTTACATTGCTTCCTAGTGACACCTCTAGTGACAGACACTCAGACGGTCACTAGAGGCGCTTCCTGTGTCAGTGCGGATTTGCTGAGATCATCAAGCTTGATGATCTCAGTCATAGAGGCAGAGACCAGCACAACGTTGGGAAAAAAAAGGTGAGTAAAACACTATTTTTAAAAACACACACAGACACCACGACTGACACACAGACACACCATGACACAGACCATGACACAGACAGACACACACACACCATGACAGACACACACACACACCGTGACACAGACAGACACACACACACCATGATACAGACACACCGTGACACAGACACAAACACACATGACACAGACACACACACCATGACACAGACACACACACCATGACACAGACAGACAGACAGACACACACACCATGACAGTCAGACACGCACACACCATGACACAGACAGACACACACACACACACTCACAGCATGACAGACATACACATACACACCATGACACAGACAGACAGACACACACACAGCATGACAGACAGACACACACACACCATGACACAGACACACACAGCATGACAGACAGACACACACACAGCATGACAGACAGACACACACACACCATGACACAGACAGACACACACACAGCATGACAGACAGACACACACACACCATGACATAGACAGACACACACTCACACACAGCATGACACAGACAGACACACACACACACAGCATGACACAGACAGACACACACACACACAGCATGACTCAGACACTTGTTGCTACCTGTGTGGGTGGGTGGGCAGACTGAAAGGTGTCCTGCGGCCGCATGGAGAGCTTTAATGGCGGCAGCAGGGGAAGCTCTTCTGGCGCCCGCTTGGGGAGCAGGCTGTTCTGTCTCTGCTCCCCCTCCCTCGAGCGCTAGAAGTAGACCGGGGCCGGAATATGACGTCATATTCCTGCCCCGGTCTCATTAAGCTGCGTGCGAGGGAGGGGGAGCAGAGACAGAACAGCCTGCTCCCCCAGCGGCCGCCAGAAGAGCTTCCCCTGTGGCTGCCATCAAAGCTCTCCATGCGGCCGCAGGACACCCACATGTCTCCCCGGCCCCAGGTGCCGACGGCCCACCGGGAAATTTCCCGGTATCCCGGTGGGCCAGTCCGGCACTGCATGCAAAGCACCATGGGAGTTGTAGTTTTACAACATCTGAGGATCCACCTTTTGGGCAGCTCTTCTAGGCCATCCTACAACCTACAATGGGAGATTTTTGATAGGGTAAATTTTCCCACTCAGTAAGGGGCTAGATGCAAATAGAGGGGGGAGAACTTGACAATGCACGGAACTCCATAGCAACAAATTGGCAATCTGAAAACACCTGTTTCCAACACCAGGTTTCATATATATTTTATAACTGATGCAGAAATCACAAGGGGAGTCAGGGTAGATAATTGCTTCTGATATCTATAGTACATTTAACTTATAGCAGGTAGTTTGACATACTTTGTTTAAAAACAATAAAAATATTATGCTTTTTTGTGTTGCTATTAAACTACTGAATTTATTTACATGGTTAAATCTTTATTTTATATATTTTGGATCAAGTTGTTAGGAACATAATTAATTTGGGATTGTTACTGTAACTCTAAGTTTTTTCATCAATTACCTGTCAATAGTAAATCAAAGTCAAGACATTGATATCAGTAATTTTGACAGCCTTCAACTCAAACTGAATTAAACAAATCAGTTTGTTTAAAATGGATATGGAGAATTTCTCTAAAGAACACCCATATGCAAAAGCTTTCTACAATACAGACTATTAAACTTGAAAACAGTACTGTATATATGCACGTACATCCATTATATATGTGACCATTAAAACAACTAAAGTTGTGTTCAAGCTGAAAATGTTAATACCAGCTCAAATAGGGATTTCAAGTTATGGGGAGATAACACAAAATGAGTGTGTGTGCATGTCTCTGGCGCATGTGTGAATGTGCATGTTAGATAATAGTATTACATTTACCCCTAGATTCATTGTCTGTCTATGTAGTACCCTGCAATATATTGATAATCCAGAATGGGCAACTGAGCAGGATGAGCAAAGGTCGAGTAGTTTAAGGACATCAGTAGAACAGTGAGAGGAATTCATTTTCCCCTAACATAATTTAGCATTACGTATATTTTTTTACTTTAAATGTTTAAATACTATTTATTGAAAATACTATACAGCAGCTGGAGTGGCTTTTCTGGCATACAAGGAAGGGGAGAGAATCAGAATTATTGATGGCAGAGAGGTAACTCAACTCCCATCAATTTAAGGCAGGCTGGTAAGTGTGTTCCTTGGTTCTGCATGTTGATTTAGAGATCCTATGATTTACAATACCACGCCACGCTATAAATAACAGTTGCCCCATATTGCATAAAGCATCATGATTACAGGATTTATTGGCATTACTTGAAACGACAATGCCGGATTTCAAAATATGAAATAACGGTCCTATCATACTATGTAATTGCTTATTAATATCCCACTGGCGGAACAGCAAAGTAAAATACTGATGTATATAGCCATGAAATAATGCTGTGTGTTCTGTGGTTTGGCAAAGTACCTACTGTACGAGCAATTCTGCATCTCTACAAACAGGACTTAATGTATGCTATTAAACAATTTGCTCTTTAAAGGGACATTTTCCTGGTTAAAAGCTCTCCCTAATAACAGCACCTCCTCAAAGCTGTAACATGTATATTTCTGCTGCATTAATCCTCATTATTGGAAACACATGCCGCCTGCTTGTACATGAGCCTACAAGGCATTTATGGACCTTATGACAGCGGAAAAAGGTTAACAGCACAACTTCACAGCAAAAGCTTGCCCCCGAATACAGAACGGCTTCCTGTAAACCTCTTCCAGCCAGTTGCCAATGCTATTCTTAGGACGCAAATTTGTGCATGTGCATGCATTTTGTACTCCAATTACCATTTCCATCTGCAGCCCCAGACAGACTCGGAGAGGCCTGCTGAATTACCAGACACCTCTTTATATTAATCAAACTCTCCCTACACCACATCCTTCCTCCCCTTCTCACGTCACCCCTTATTTTCCCCTTCTGCCTCTTCTTCTCCTTCCTTTGCAGGATGGAGCAGATGGAAAATAAGACAATAGGGTCCGAACTCCCAGCAGGAGGTTGGCGTAAAGCTTACACCTAATATATTCCTCCTGATCCTTCTCATGACTTTGCATAAAATCAATTTCAGGGCACAGCAATTAAATATTTTATAAGAAGACTGTGACCTGAATGCAGCTGTGATAACCTTTTCATTGCCAACACAGGGACACTGTGTAGCTCTCAGCAGATTGGAGAATCCCTCTGTCTTTCTATAACATATTTACAGGGAGAGTTGTGGCATTCTCAGTCTTCCTTTACAGTGACACTCTCAGTTATAACATCTCAATCCAGATTGTAAACTGGGTTCCACCGTTTTATAAACATAGACGAAACAATAGTAACTAAAGTGTTTTTAATGTTTTGGTTTAAAATATTAAAAAACAAGGTCGTGCATATTGAAATATTAGGTGCATAATTTGCATATAAATAAAGGACACTACAGTAATTCTGAGCATGGATTGTTAATCAGGCATAACAAAAAAAATTAAAATAAGTGATTTTACATATATATATATTTTTTTCATTTCAGAAATATGGAGAGAAATTAACTGTTCTAAAGGTTTTACAGTGACCCTAATCTTTAGCATCACTATTTTTGTGAATGGATAGTCACAGAGTTACCTATAAACAGTAAGTTAAAGAATGTATATATCTTATGGCTTGTTTAGTGTGTGCAGAACTGTGTTCCCTCTCTCTCTTTCTCTCTCTCTCTGTATATTGTTTAAATATACATATTGCCCACATACAGTAAGTACAGTTGCGTAACTAAAATCAAGCATCTGCACTAGATAGAGATAAGCAGGCTGCTATTGTATAGTGTGTGTGTGTATATATATATATATATATATATATATATATTGTGCAGTGTGCTCATAGCTGTCTCTCCTCTCCCTGCTGTGGCTGCAAAAAACGCAACCCTTTATCTTGTCAGCCGCTTGAGCTCTTGTACACTAAGGGACCACATAAGGGATACGATTTAACTCACAGGCACAAGATAACCTTGTCTTGCTAGGGCTGGGGACAATTCACAGTAATTCATATTGTGAAAATTCCCATTCGATTATTTGTATATAATTCGGGATTATTCTAACTTTTAGTGACCGAATAATCTAAATTTTATTAAAGACAGGAGGCGAGTATTTGCTTATCTTTCTTTACTGTAACTCCCAGCAGCAAAGAAACAGTTAACAATCAGTGTAAAAAAGTTTAACCAATCAGCATGCATCACAGTAATATAAGCTGTCATCAGGCTCCTCCCAATTCCTCTTTCTTGATGTAGCCGAACAGTCGTAGAGTCAACCATGTAAACGTAGAACCATTAGAATGATGAGTAGGTAACGGTGAAACAGTGCTCAACCCGCAGGGAAGACTTGGGCGATCTTCACACTAGGAGGAAAGAAAACATTGTGAAAGTATGGTCTCTTGGGCAAGAGAAAATCAAATTAAATTCCATGAAACTAACGTCCAATTTAAGTGCAAGCTTTAACATATAATAACTAACTGTATGGTGTCTTGGGTAAGTGAGAACTTGAATGCAAACTTTAACATAATAATTAACTGACGAGTATAGGCCAGAAAAGAAGACAAGTCAAAAGGATGCTAGCCACCTAGTTAGAGATGGAGGTACTTAGAGATACTTACCTAATAGGGTGGGTAAAGGTATTCCAGGGTGGGAAAATATTCGCCTCCTGTCTTTAATAAAATTTAGATTATTCGGTCACTAAAAGTTAGAATAATCCCGAATTTTATGGCAAGACAGGAGGCTTCATATTTGCTATTTTAACGCGTAGATAGCATGGACAAAGAAACGTGTGGAGAATGTCTAAAATAAAAGGTACGGAAAGTGGATTCTCTTGACCAATCGGCGGAGGAAAAAATCTCCGCCAGGGAACCTCCAGCCATGAACACAGAGGAGGCGGCCGCGCCTCTAACCGAGTGAGCCCCGAAAAACGCATTAATGCCAGCCAGAGCTAGTAGCCATTTAATCCACCGAGCAATAGTAGGGCTCGAGACTGGTTTGTGTGGTCGCACATAAGACACAAGGAGGGGCCCAGTAGGTGGTCTAATTGGTCTTGGTGCGTCTAGTGATGTGAAAGTGCACCCCTTCCGGTGTCAAATCAAGGGCATGAAAGTAGAAAGCCCTGATGTTGGAGACTCTTCGGAAGGAGACCAAGCAAAGGAGGAGAGCTAATTTGGCTGATATTTATTGGTACATCCAAAAAATGCAATACATTCATACAATACAAACACACGGACTGCTGAATACAGTCACAGACTGCTGAATACCTCGTTGTCTGGCCAAGCTTCTAAGAACGTGAGCATGAGAGCCACGTCCCAGAATTGATTATATTTGGGAGACGGAGGTCTAGCGATGCGGATGTCCCGCAAGAATCTACACACAGAAGGGTGTTTGCCTACTGAAGAACTTTCAATAGGAATGTGCGCTGCAGAAATCGAAACACGATAATAGTCCGGTAGAATTTACCCTGATCGAACATAGACGACAGGAAATTGATAATATTAATTATAGATGTTGAAAAGGGATCAAAGTTCCTTTCCAAACACCAGCAAACTCCAATGACGCCATGCGGAGATGTAAGAGCGTTTGGTTCCTGGGGCCCATGAATCCCAAAGGAGTCCCTGAGCAGGAGCCGAAAGGCCTGAGACATTCCAAGATCCCCTGAAATGGTCCAAGCCACTAGTCGGAGATGATCCTGGATTGCCAACAGGTGAAAGTTGCCTGCCGGGTCCCTGAGGAGGTCGCAGGAGGTGGGTAGAAGCAGGGGAAAATCCACTGACATTTCCAGGAGGTAAGGGTACCATGGTTGGGCGCACCATAGTGGGGTTACCAGAGTTATCTTGACACCTTGAGTTTTGAGGTACTGTAGTGTGCGTGGGATCATGGAGAATGGAGGGAACACATATCCTCTGGACATCAGCCATGTCTGTAAGAAGGCATTGACTGCAAGGCACGCTGGGTCTGGCAACCAGCTGAAAAAAGCGTCCGTCTGACAGTTGAGGCGAGACGCAAATGGGTCCAGGTTGAATGGTCCCCGCCAGACCTGGAGACGGTGAAATATTTGTGGATCCAGTTGCCAATCGCTGGAATCTCTCCAATGTCGGGAGAACCAGTCTGCGATAAGGTTGTCTGATTTGGAACCTCCTAGATGATTCACGTAGCGAACCGCTGAGACATTGTCCATCTTCAGCAACATGGAACAATTGTAAACATCCTTGGCAAAACTTTGGATTGCAAAGGAGCCCGCAATTAGTTCGAGGCAATTGATATGAAGTGCTCGTTCCGAAGGCTCTCCTGTAGAGCTTTCCGAGCAAGTTGCGCCCCATCCGAGCAGGCTTGCATCCGATTCCAGGATGAAATCTGGTTGAGATCTGAAGATGGCTCTCCCATTCCAAGCGTCCATGTGGTGTAGCCACCAATGGAGTTCTAGCTGGACTTCGTCTGTGAGTGTGATCTGCTGATCGTAGGATGTCGACTGATGTAAATATTGCATCTTCAGGTGTTTCAATGCTCGGTAGTGCAATGGGGCAGGGGATATTGCCTGTATTGAAGCGGAGAGCAAGCCGATGATGCGAGTTTGATCTCGCAGGCAGAGGTATGGTGATATCAGCAACCTCCGAATGTCCTTTTTTATGGATTTAAGTTTGGTTGCCGGAAGTTGACTGCCTGAACAGAATCTATCTGGAATCCCAGGAATTGTACCGTCTGAGACGGAGTGAGAGATGACTTCTGGCGATTGATCGCAGAGGTCATGACTGTCTGAAGGTGAAGAGTCTCTTGGTCCTGCGCCATGAGGAGAATATCGTCCAGATAAATGATGGACTGGATTCCATGGGAACGCAGTAATGCCATTACTGGTTTCATGAGTTTGGTAAAGCACCAGGGTGCAGAAGATAGGCCGAAGGGGAGGCAGGTGAATTGCCATAGTTCCTGTTCACAGCGAAACTGAAGGAGGCAGCGGTGGGCTGGTGTTACCGGCACCGTGAGGTATGCATCCTTTAGATCGAAGTGGGAGAACTAATCTCCCTCCCAGAGTAGGTCTCTCAATAAATGGATTCCCTCCATTTTGAAGTGACGGTATGTGATGAACCTGTTCAGATCTCTCAGATTGATAACAGGTCGTAGGTCTCCTGTTTTGGTTTTTTTTTGTTTTTTTACTAGAAACATGTTGCTTATAAAGACTTGTGGGCCAACAACTCTTTTGATCGCACCTTTGGCAAATAGATTGTTGAGCTCGCTCCGTAGAGTCGACTCGTCTAACAATGACATCTTGATCGGGATAGGAGGAGATTTTTGAATCGGTTCGTCTGAAAAGTCCATGTGGAACCCGGACACAGTCTGAAGGATCCAAGGATCCCGAGTGAGTTGAGACCACTATTAGGAAAAAGGGGTTAACCGGCCTGCAATAGGAATATGAGAATAAGTAAGGTCCATTACCTGTAGCAGTGCGACCGCGGAGGGAAGCAGATCCACGTCCTCGAATAGCTCCGCGAGAGGTGAAAAACTGCCTGTGGTGGAATCGGGTATTGCCCGAGTTCCAAGGGTCTGTGGGTCAAGGCCTGTAGCCTGTCAAGGCGGCTCTGCCAGTCGCTCGGCCTCTATAGCAACCACCTTGCGGATGGAGGTTTGCGCTTTAGTTAGCGTAGTAAATACAGAGATGTGTTTACTTAGTTCTTTTATGAACTTGTCTCCAAATAACATGCCTTGAGCCTCTGGACCAAGCTCTTTAATGCCCAATTCGGCAAGCTTGGCATCGATTTTATAAAGGATGGCCTTTCGCCATTCTGTCGAGATCGCCACGTTGGCATTGCCTAAAAGGCATAAAGCCCTTTGTGCCCACTCTCGCACCATATGTGCGTCAAAAGTGCCACCTGATAGAGCCTCATCTGCTATAATGAAAATTTGTATAAGCGGGCCCGCTACATCCATCAGTTTATCTTGAGTGGCTTTCAGACCCTGTTCTAGACCCTTACGGGGGTCTTTGTCAGAAAGGTAACAAGGAAGGGGTCGAATTCAGGTGTAATGGCCATCTTGTCAGGGATGATGGGACGTGGGCATTCTGCCCTCAATTTGGCTCTCACCTCTTTTTCTAAAGGCCGACGAAGCCACATTCTACAGTATTTGGCAGATCTAGGGTGCCTGATGCATCTAGGGTCAAATAAAGGGCGGTCAGAGGTGTCAAAAAAGGTGTCAGTTTTTTAAATTAGGGTTGGATGTTAGGTCAGATACCAAATGGAATTCCTCTTGATTTGGTATGAGGGAGGACTCATTAGGGAATCAGAAGGGTAAAGGTCTCGGGATGTCTTATGAGGTGGAGCATCATTATCCGAATGTTCTGCATAGTATTCATCTACCACCTGAAGATTATAATTAGAAGTTGAACCCTCAAGTGGGTCAAAATCATGTTGGGAGACAACTGCCCTGGGTTTAGAAAGGGAAACTATCGGGTGTTTGGCAGGCGGCTTGCCTTTACCAGTGGTAGCGTTATCGCCCTTCCAAGGGCGCTTGCGAGGAACTTCGTCCTGGTCTAAACCATGAGACTCCTCAGAGTCTGACAGCTGGGTAATAGTCGCTGTAGGGGCTAGAACTGTCTGCTCGCGGAAAGCCGCTAAAGCTTTGGGTATAGAGTCGGCAATTGCATTGTATAGCCATGCTTTAAGTTTGGCAGAGACTGCTGAATTTGGTAAATCCGACATAATGTCAAAAACAGTGGGGTCACCACTAAAATGTATATTTATTTATTTATTTTTTATTATTTTTGTTTGTTTGTTTGTTTTTAGTTTTTTAAATATGCAGACAACTATTTACAAAGAGGCGGTGGACTTTAAACAGGATTTGTACAATACATAAAGAATTAACCTGTTAGACAAGTGGGGTTCATCCACAGTATATCAGTGGGGTTCACGCAGAGAAAAAAAGGACAATATAACGTCCAACATTAATAACAGGTATGTACCTGTGTAATCATATAGGGGGTTACCCTGTATAGAGGCAAAAGGCGGTCACCCTTAAATAGAGGCTAGAGGGGGTTACCCTCAGAATATAGGCTAGAGGGGGTCACCCTCAAAGTAATGCAAGGGTTTAAGGCACTTAGTTTTTGTGTTTTGGGAATCTGTAACAGAAAAATTGATATTTTGAGTTGTGGGTTTGTATACCTTTAAATAAATAAATAACGGTCTGGATCGCAGCCACAGATCAGGAGCTGAAGGCAAACGAAACTGCCGCACAGAGACCGTCCACAAGATGGCACCCGGGCAAAAAGCCCGGGAAAAAGCAAGAGAGATGGCTGCGGCACAGAGGAAAGGGCGGGACGCGTCACCATGGAGACGCTGAGGGGAAGGCAGGCGAGCACAGCAAACTGAGTGGCTGAACTGACCGGCAAAATGCCGGGAGCTGCGGCGAAACTGTCAGTGATCTGATTCAACTGACAGAGCACAATCTAAGAAGGCTGTTATATTTAGGAAGTAATATAAAACTGTGGGCTGACTGGAATGTCAGCCCACTAAGTGTACTAAAACGGTAAAACACTTCACATTTTTAGTAAATATCAAATAAATAATAATACATTAAATGATTATTGACAGCTAAAAGAGCAAGATAATTAAAAAGATAATAGTCAGTTTAAAAGAGCTATTTATAGGGATATAAATAGACTCACCTGGGAGGCTAAGCAGCAAAGAAAGAGGAGGTGGGAGGAGCCTGATGTCAGTTTATATTACTGTGATGCATGCTGATTGGTTAAACTTTTTTACACTGATTGTTAACTGTTTCTTTGCTGGGAGTTACAGTAAAGAAAGATAAGCAAATATGAAGCCTCCTGTCTTGCCATAAAATTACTTGGCCACACCTACTCTAATGCTAATATTCTATACTATGTTATGCTATGTTTATGAGTGGTTTGAGTTTTAAATAAATACTATGCTTGTTTTTTTTGGTTTTTTTTTAAAAACAAGCAAAGCATTGTATTTAACAAGTTGACACACATAGTGCTTTAGTTTACTCCCGTCAATTTAATCAAGACTTGTTTAATCAGTTATTTCTGATGATACCACAAGTACAATCGCCTTCTACAAATTAAATTTAAGCAGTCCTAATTTTAGTGATAGCTTTACAGACTTCGTACCATCTATATTTGTATATCAAGGTTCTCTATTAGCACAATTTGCAAAACCAGTCAGGAGACACTGTACTGTCTGATGTACTAGTAAACTCCAAGCATAAACATTGACAAACCCTGAGTAACAAGTGATGTTTGCTATTATGTTGTTACCAGAATAATTCTACTAAACAAGAAATTAATATTTCTGGAATCATAATTAAAATGAATTGTAAATATTTATTTATTAGAGCAGAGAGTTTTTCCATTTACCGGCATGACAGACATCACTTGTTTTAACAATGTCGATGGATGTCATCCATTTTAAAGATGTTGCACTTAAAGGGGAACTTTCATATCCAGGGATTTGTAATACAATGTTTACTTATCCCTATATTAGCAAATATGTACTTGTGACGAGTGAAAAATAAAATGAAATGTAGAAATATATATATCTTAATTTTGTAACTGGGTGCCTTCATCTTAGCTATCTGTCAGTCATTGTTATGAGTTATGTCCTTTGTCCCTGGCATTCAGCATAGAAAAAGCATACAGAGACACAACAAGAAACAATGTTCCTATTCCTTTTCCACATTTGCAATCTTGGTGCTGGCCTTGTCTTTTCTTAACTGGATTATAATGTACTCTGCTAAATCGTTCATATAAATTTAAAATAAAACAGAGATTCTGATGAAAAACAAATTAACACAAATGATATGTGATTTTCAATGTTTTATTTAATGGGGTAAGTTTCAAAGACGTGATACTTCACCTTTAAAACTTTCAGTTAAATTTATTGACCATCCTTAAAGGACAACTATCACCTCAACACTAAGTATATGTAAAATAAAATGAGAAAAACTCATCCCTGCCTCTATTTTATGAAAGGATCATGTAGCCATATACATACACCTTGGGTCAGACAGTGTTTGAACATGACAATTAGTTGGTGTGATGGTGTGACTGCACTGTGAAGGGTGTGAAGCTCGGAAGACCATAGAGCATTGGGGACTGATGCACAAGGTCGTCGAGTGCCGCACGCGTCCAATGAAATGCTTTACATAGGAAAGCATTGAATCAAAAGTATTCCAATGAGTTGCATTTGGTCACATGACTGAGTGAAAGCCAGTCGTTGCTACAGAAGCACCTCTGATGGCTGTCTAGAAGAAAACTAAACCTAAACTAAAGTGGACAGCCCCTTACCCCAACATTTACCATAAATGAAAATAAATATAGCTATATTCTGCCTATATGTTAAAGGGACATACTAGATACCTAAAACACTTTAGCTTGCTGAAAAGCTTTGTGTGTGAAAAATATTTCCTATTTGTTTCATTTTGCAAAAAAGTGCAGATATCAATTGAAATTAACATTTCTATAAATTAACCTGGTTACACCTCCCTGTCTTTCAAGTAGACAACAGATCATGTTACTTCCTGGTTTGGTGTGTCAGTGGAGCTAAACTCAAGAGGCAGCAGCTACCTAGAGCACACTGGCACACATATAGCGGTTGCAGGGGTTGCAGCTGCGACCAGGCCCGCCACTCCAGGGGGCCCGGCCGCCCTGCAGACCCCTGCGACCGGGTGCCCGCCATCTTCATTTGCAGCCCCAGCCTGCACGGCAAACCGCCGGGGCCGCATGTTAAGGTGCCCATCGGGTGGCCCATGCTGTCAGGGCCACCCGATGGGTATGGATTTTTAGGGGGCCCAGGCAACGTTGCGGTGCTTTAACAGCGCGACCGGGCTCCCTGTGATGAAATCATCACACGCTGGGAGGAAGTGACTGCCCATCACTCCTCCCAGCTATCACTGAGAGCCTGCGTGGGAGGAAGCAGAACCAGTCGGGAACTCTGACTCCCATCAACCTGAGCCACCACTGGACCCCAGGGAAAGTCACCCTCCTGCACTTAAAAGGTAGGAAACAGGAGGGTAACTTTTTTATGTGTGTGTGTTTGTTTGTTTGTATGTATGTATGTGTCTGTGTATGTATGTCTTGTGTGTGTGTTTCTGTCTGTCTGTATGTGTCTATCTGTCTGTATGTATGTGTGCCTGTCTGTTTGTATGTATGTATGTGTCATGTGTGTGTGTGTGTGTTTGTGTTTCTATGTGTGTGTGTGTGTGTGTGTGTCTGTATGTGTGTATGTCTGTGTGTGTGTGTGTGTGTGTCTGTGTCTATCTGTTTGTATGTATGTGTGCCGGTTTGTTTTTATGTATGTGTCTTGTGTGTGTCTGTCTGTCTGTATGTGTCTGTGTGTATGTGTTTGTCTGTCTGTCTGTGTGTCTGTTTGTAGGTATGTATGTGTCTTGTCTGCATGTATGTGTCTTGTCTGTATGTATGTGTGTATGTTTGTCATGTGTGTGTGTCTGTCTGAATGTGTGTGTGTCTGTATGTATGTGTGCCTGTCTGTTTGTATGCATGTGTCGTGTGTGTATGTATGTGTCTGTATGTATCTGTCTGTCTGTGTGTGTCTCTGTATGTATGTGTGTGTGTGTGTGTGTGTGTTTGTCGGGAGGGGGAGCTAGAGGGAGGGGCCCCATGGATCAGTTTCACACCAGGGCCTTGCAAACATTTCTCATTGAGCTGCACTGGGAAGTCTGTGATTGGACAGCAACAGAAAGACTCGGCGGGGTTAGAAGGGATTGCAAATGCAGCAGGCAAGAGAACTGCAGGTTTTGCTAAATGTTTTTAGATATAGCTCCAATGAAACAAAATGCATAATTAAATGCATGCAAGTTTTCATTTGAGGTATGATTAATAAACAGTGACTTTTATATATTTTGTATTTGGGCAGTGGAGTGTCCCTTTAAATCATATAAAAGTTTTACTTTATATGCCACAGTAAGTGTGAGGCTTGTGCTGTTATTAAAATAAAAAAACACATATACATGCAATAGCCTGGGTAGCTCTTTAAAAAGGTTTTCAAAGAGTTCCCAACATTTTACGATATACTACTTGCATAAAATATTATTTTTATTTGTACAGCTGAATTATGTATAATTCACAAAGTAACATGTTTCCCCTGAAATAAAAAATTGCATTTTGAGCTATTTCCCTTGACTGCTGTTTACTGTCGCTTCCACACTCATTCCACACTGGATATCTACTGTTGCCACAGGTGCCTGGAATGTGGTCACACAGAACTTGGGACAAGTCTTACCCTGTGCCTGGCCCTGTATAACCATTTCTGCATTCTGGACTCCCATAAACCAACACTGGCCCCTTGAAGTACTGACACAAACCAGATTATCAAGTTATTTTAGAGAACATGTACGCTGTGTGGTCTTGCCCTTTAAAGACAAACAAATAATTGTTTAATTGATCCCATTACAGCCATAGAGCAATTTGCAGACTTTGCAACATTTGCCTTTCTGCTCCATTCAGAGTGTTATTGAGATCAAATCTCTGAACTCATGTCCTCTCTGTCTTCTGTAATTATAATACGGATAAATATCAATCTTGATCTTTGCTTGTCTGGTTTACTGAGAGCTGTCAATTAGGGCAACTCTTAAGTTAGAAGAATAATGGCAGTCCTGCAAATTTTGCCTTAAAGAACACGCAATCTAATTTATTGTACCTCCATAACAGCTCTTTAGTCAAATAAATAAATAAAAAATATTTGCAAGGCAAAAATGGGAATCTATCAAGAAAAAGAAACACAACACAATACTTTTGTATTATTTATTATTATTATTTTATTATTTATATAGTGCCATATGATTCCGTAGCGCTGTACAATGGGTGGACTGACATGTAATTGTAACCGGACAACTGGATGTACAGGAACAGAGGGGGTGGAGGGCCCTGCTCAATGAGCTTACATTCTACAGACGTATAATAGGCTAAATAACTAAACTGTTATTACTATGTCTTCATATAGACTTTAAAAAAATATTTAACTAAAATTCATTCGTGTATGTATCCATTTTTGCTCCATTTTGATTTCTTTAAAAATAATTGGACACAGCAAGTAAATCACCCCCCTTCCATGTTTTGTGAGTCACTTAGTTTTATAATATAAGGTGTCACCAGGGCTGCCATCAGAAATTTTGGGGCCCCTGACAAAGCACAAGGTCTGCCCCCCCCCCCCCCCCTCCCGGGCCCGCCCACGCCCTACCTAGTCCGCTGACAATGATGCGGGACTGAATGTGGTGTGTATAGTGGAAGTGAATTAGAATGTGTGTAATAGATGTAGTGTTTGTGTGTATTAGATACTGTTTGTGCAGTGAATGCAGAGTGTGTGTTTGTGTAGCGGATGCAGTGTGTATAGTGAACGCAGAGTGTGTTTGAGTAGTGGATGTAGTGTGTGTACAGTGACAGGCCCGGACTGGCCATCGGGCAAACCGGGCAAATGCCCGGTGGGCCGCGATGGCCACGGGCCGGGGAGATCCAGCCGGTCTATGCAGGGCCGGCGCTATCCGAGCGCCGGCCCCGCTGTGTTGCATTAAGGGCCGGTGGGGAGATCAAATATCTCCCTCACCGGCCCACATGCAATCAAACGCGGCCGCCGGCGGGGGAGAGAGGGAGGGAGCCAGCCTGCCTGGAGGAGGACCCGGCGGAGCTCTAACTTGCAGCTCCGCCGGGTTTCTCTCGCGAGATCCGGTCCGTTGCCATGGCAACCGGCCCGGTCTCGCTAGAGTTCACTTACCACGAGGACCACCAGGGATGGATGTCAGCAGCCCCCTCCCCTCCAGGCTATAGGTAAGAAATTAAGAGGGGGGGGGGTATAATGTCCATTTAAAAAAAAAATGTATTATTAAAAAAAAAACCATTAATATTGGCATTTACCTGCCTCCCCTTACTACTGGAGGGGTTAAAATATATGTTTATTATTATCATTGTATGAGGGTGATGTGTGTTAGGGTATTATTTAGGGTACACCACCCTCATACAGCATCCTAACACACATCACCCTCATACATCACCCTAACACACATCACCATCATACATCACCCTAACACACACCACCCTCATACAGCATCCTAACACACACCACCCTCATACAGCATCCTAACACACACCACCCTCATACATCACCCTAACACACATCACCCTCATACATCACCCTAACACACATCACCATCATACATCACCCTAACACACACCACCCTCATACAGCATCCTAACACACACCACCCTCATACAGCATCCTAACACACACCACCCTCATACAGCATCCTAACACACATCACCCTCATACATCACCCTAACACACATCACCCTCATACATCACCCTAACACACACCACCCTCATACAGCATCCTAGCACACATCACCCTCATACATCACCCTCATACATCACCCTAACACACATCACGCTCATACAGCATCCTAACACACATCACCCTCATACATCACCCTAACACACATCACGCTCATACAGCATCCTAACACACATCACCCTCATACATCACCCTAACACACTTCACCCTCATACAGCACCCTAACACACATCACCCTCATACAGCACCCTAACACACATCACCCTCATACAGCACCCTAACACACACACAGCGCCCTCACAAATCACGCTAACACACACAGCACGCTAACACACACAGCGCCCTAACACACTCAGCGCCCTAACACACTCAGCGCCCTAACACACTCAGCGCCCTAACACACATCACCCTCATACATCACCCTAACACACATCACCATCATACAGCATCCTAACACACATCACCCTAACACACATCACCATCATACATCACCCTAACACACACCACCCTCATACAGCATCCTAACACACACCACCCTCATACAGCATCCTAACACACATCACCCTCATGCATCACCCTAACACACACCACCCTCATACAGCATCCTAACACACACCACCCTCATACAGCATCCTAACACACATCACCCTCATACAGCATCCTAACACACATCACCCTAACACACATCACCCTCATACAGCATCCTAACACACATCACATCACCCTAACACACTTCACCCTCATACAGCACCCTAACACACATCACCCTCATACAGCACCCTAACACACATCACCCTCATACAGCACCCTAACACACACACAGCGCCCTCACAAATCACGCTAACACACACACAGCGCCCTAACACACTCAGCGCCCTAACACACTCAGCGCCCTAACACACTCAGCGCCCTAACACACTCAGCACCCTAACACACACACACCACCCTAACACAGCGCTCCAACACACAGCACCCTCACTCACACACACAGAACCTTCACACAGCACCCTAAAACAGACACACACACATCACCCTCGCACAGCACCCTAACACACACACACATCACCCTCACACAGCATCCTAGCACACACACACACACTGCACACCTCACACACACAGCAGCCCCCAAACACGCTGCACCACTCACACACACACACAATACTACACACCAAACATATATGTATATATACTACAGAACCCCTCACACACATACTGCACCCCTAAACACATTAAATTCCAGCCAAACAATAGATTCCTATCCAACTCTGGATATCTACAGATATACACACACTAAATCTCTATATACACTCTGAATCCTCTATACACGCACACACACACTCACTAGATCTCCTATACACACTCCTGAGTCCTTCAAACACACACTAGATCCCCTACACACAGACGCTGCACCACCTACACACACACTCTGGATCCCCTATGCACACACTAGATTCCATGTAAGCAAACACATAGCGTCTCCATAAATGGGATACAGTGAGTATCCCAATTATGGAAACCCCTGAGACAAGTTTCAAGCAAACAATGCAAGCATGTTATTAAATTTGCTTGCACTGTGCAGAACAAATACAGGGCCTTTTTCTCATGCCCTGGAAGAGCATTGAACCAACATGCTCACTTTGAGATGGGGCGTGCTTGTCATTGGGGATGACAAAACACACCCTATCTGGCCCCGCCCCCTTTTCAGTGGGCCGCTGTGAACAAAAAATGCCCGGGCTGAATTTTTTTCCCAGTCCGGCCCTGTACAGTGATGTAGTGTGTGTTGGTGTAGTGGATGTAGTGTTTGTATGTACTAGATGAAATGTGTTTAGTGGATGCAGTGTCTGTAGTGGATGTAGTGTGTGTATTAGACGCAGTGTCTGTGTATAGTGAATGCAGAGTGTTTCAATTTGTGGTGGATGTAGTGTGTGTACTGTGAATACAGGATGTTTGTGTAGTGGATGCTGTGTGTACAGTTAATGCAGAGTGTGTGTCAGTATAGTGAATCCAGAGTGTGTGCATAGTTTAGTGAATACAGAGTGTGTGTTAGTGTGTAATGAATGCAGAGTGTGTGTTAGTGTGTAGTGAATGCAGAGTGTGTCAGTGTAATGAATGTAGTGTGTGTGTGTGTGTGTGTGTTAGTGCAGTTAATGCAGAGTGTGTGTAAATGTGTAGTGAATGCAGAGTGTGTGTAAATGTGTAGTGAATGCAGAGAGTGTGTTAATGTGTAGTGAATGCAGAGAGTGTGTTAATGTGTAGTGAATGCAGAGAGTGTGTTGTGTTAGTGTATGCAGTGTGTGTTGTGTTAGTGTATGCAGTGTGTGTTGTGTTAGTGTATGCAGTGTGTGTTGTGTCAGTGTATGCAGTGTGTGTGTTGTGTCAGTGTATGTAGTGTGTGTGTGTGTTGTGTCAGTGTATGCAGTGTGTTTGTTGTGTTAGTGTGTGTGTGTTATGTCAGTGTATGTTGTGTCAGTGTATGCAGTGTGTGTGTTGTGTTAGTGTGTGTGTTGTGTCAGTGTGTATGTAGTGTGTGTGTGTTGTGTCAGTGTATGTTGTGTCAGTGTATGTAGTGTGTGTGTTGTGTCAGTGTGTGTTGTGTCAGTGTGTGTTGTGTCAGTGTGTGTGTTGTGTCAGTGTATGTTGTGTCAGTGTGTGTTGTGTCAGTGTATGTAGTGTGTGTGTGTTGTGTCAGTGTGTGTTGTGTCAGTGTGTGTTGTGTCAGTGTATGTAGTGTGTGTGTGTTGTGTCAGTGTATGTTGTGTCAGTGTGTGTTGTGTCAGTGTATGTAGTGTGTGTGTGTTGTGTCAGTGTATGTTGTGTCAGTGTATGTTGTGTCAGTGTGTGTTGTGTCAGTGTGTGTTGTGTCAGTGTGTGTAGTGTGTGTGTGTAGTGTCAGTGTATGTTGTGTCAGTGTGTGTTGTGTCAGTGTATGTAGTGTGTGTGTGTTGTGTCAGTGTGTGTTGTGTCAGTGTGTGTTGTGTCAGTGTATGTAGTGTGTGTGTTGTGTCAGTGTATGTTGTCAGTGTGTGTTGTGTCAGTGTGTGTTGTGTCAGTGTGTGTTGTGTCAGTGTGTGTTGTGTCAGTGTATGTAGTGTGTGTGTTGTGTCAGTGTGTGTTGTGTCAGTGTATGTAGTGTGTGTGTGTAAATGTGCAATCTGGGGGAGGGGGAGGGGGAGGAAGGGGCATTTTAACATAATAAAAAAAAAGAAAAAAAAATTAATTAAAATTGTTTCTCCCCCCTCCCTGCTTACCTGTGTCTAGGGAGGGGGGAGATTCCATCCCTGGTGGTCCGGTGGGGGGCCCCCTGGCTTCCCTGTTACCGCAGAGGGGGCCCAGGCAGCACACAGCCTCTTCTCTCCTCTGTTCCAATAACTCTCGCGAGACCCGCGCAGCGTTGCCATGGCAACCGGGTCTCGCGAGAGTTATTAGCAGAGAGGAGAAGAAGAGAACAGGAAGTGTGCTGCCTGGGCCCCCTCTGCGGTAACAGGGAGCCGGGGGCCCGGGGCTGCACACATAGATAGCGATATTCGCTATCTATGTGTGCAGAGAGGGAAAGTGGGGCCCAGGACTGCCAGAGCAGTCCGGGCCCCCCAGGGCCGCCGGGCCCGTGACAACCGTCATGGTTGTCACCCCCTGATGGCGGCCCTGGGTGTCACAGGAGAGCTAGACCAATATACTGAACAAAATATAGAGAATAAATCACAAAATGAGAGGACGTCGAGAAACAGGACAGTGAATGGCTGAGGTATTTAGCTTGATAGAGACATTGAGGATCTTTCTGGAATTGTGGCATAGAATCTCATGAAGACACATAATAAAGATTGAAGATTTCCTCCCCTTTCAAGGATTTTGTCCCAAGCATTGTATAGGGAACCATTGACATTATCAGGGTTATTCAATAAAGTGAGACTTGTCAGGAATTAAAAGTACATTTAAAATGTAAAGCCAAAGTATTCGTACTGTAAGAAAAGCTGGCTTGGAGAATTTGTTTTGTCCTTAAATATAAAATTCTCTTTAAATTCCCAACTATTGTCACTTGGGTAAATAACCTTGTGAGACTTGAATTTTCTGAACTCATTAAATTATCATCCAATTCCTCCTCATCCCAGCAGTGGGCCAAAAAGGTGTGAAGAAAAAGAACTGCAGCTATGAGTTCATACATTTTACATTAGAAACATAACTATATTTCTTTACTTTGACAAAAGGATTTAGTCCAGATTGATGATAATCTAGGTCAGGGATAGTCAACCCTTTAATACCTACTGCCCACTTTTGTATCTTTGTTGATGGTAAAATTTCATTACCGCCCACCAGTGCCGCAGTAACAAATGTTATTGCGCAAGTGGTTTTTTTTTGTTTTGTTTTTTAAAGCGTGGCTTTGTTTTTTTTTAAATACGTACTTAAGTTTATCGATTTTTTTCTATTTTCTAGTCTACTTTCTGTCTGTGAGGTACTGTGTGTGGGTTTGTGTGTGAAGGGTGTAGTGTGTGTGTGAGGGGTGCAGTGTGTGTGTGTGTGAGGGTTGCTGTGCATGTGTAAGGGGTGCTGTGGGTGTGTGAGGAGGCAGTGCATGTGTGAGGGGGCAGTGTGTGTGTGAGGGGGCAATGTGTGAGGAGTGGAGTCTGTGAGGGGTGCAGTGTGTGAGGGGTGGAGTGTGTGAGTGGTGGAGTGTGTGTGAGGGGTTGAGTGTGTGTGAGGGTTCAGTCTGTGTGTAAGGGGGCAGTCTGTGTGAGGAGGTAGTGTGTGTGAGGGGGCAGTCTGTGTGTGTGTGTGTGAGAGAGAGAGAGAGAGAGGGGCAGTGTGTGTGTGTGAGGGGGATAGTGTATGTGAGGGGTGTAGTGTGTGTGAGGAGTGTAGTGTGTGTGAAGGGTGTGAAGGGTGCATAGGGTCTATACTGTGTGTAGGTGGGTGAGATGTGAAAATCTATCTTAATGTCTCCCTCCCTTCTTCTTACCTTTTACCAGGGAGGAGGGCAAAATGCTGTAAGCCCTGGTGGTCCAGTGGTCCAGTGGTGGCATGTTCACTTTAGCCTGCAGCTCCTCCGGCTGCAGGCTGACTCTCTCCTGTCCTACTGTGAGCACAGCATTGTATAGGAGCGTTGCCACGGTAACGCGCAGCAACGCTCCAACCGGCCTGCTCGCGGGAGGAACACAGAGCCACCCAGGCCCTTCCCTCCCTCTACTGGAACTAAGTGCCACCGGACCGCTGGGGGAAGTCTTTGATCTCCTCACCAGCCTGAAAGCACTTACAGCAAGGCCGGCTCTGCATGGGCCGGCATGGGAGAAGAAAAGCCGGCCTTGCCAGCATTGGTCCAGGGCCATCGAGGCCCACTGGGTATTTTCCGAAGAACCCACCACCACCCACATGAAATTCCAAACCACCCACTAGTGAGCGGTAGGGACCAGGTTGGCTGCCCCTGGTCTAGGTAGTAGTTACCACGTAAAGGAGTCTTGCAGATTTTACCGCCATCTATTTTTATGTGTGGTATGGACAATATACTCATCAATATTGATGGAATGGATCACAAGAAATTCGTTAGAAAAACTTTGTGATATTCCTCAGAATAGATCACAGGCTGACTTTGTGGGGATTAACCAGAAGGCTTGAAAATTGGTCCATGTGCATCATGGACGGAGACGGAGTGAAGGAAAATTCATTGTAAGGTCCAGAGCAAAGACCACTACCACTTTCTCCACCCTATGGCCTGAGCGCTGCATGCTTAGGGGCCTACCACCCCACCGTTATTATTATAATGTTGGGCTGTGGAGGACCTAGATCCCGTAGATCAGTGGAACAGTGCTGTGCTTCAAGGCAGCTATAAGTGTGCCATGAACACATGGATTTTATAGCTTTAATATATTGAATGCAGGCTTTCAGATGTGTATTTCTTTAAATAAATGTCAACATGAAAACTTGGTATTCCTAACTCGTAATTGATTAAAACTTATAGGTCAATTTTTCCAGAGGAATTGTTACATCTTTATTAAGGCTTTCAGTAAATGTAACATTCTTAAGTTGGTGATTGAGAATTAAAAAAAAAGTGTACCTCGGAAAATTGTTATTTTGTTGAAGTGTGACTGGGTCCTAAAATGGCTAGGATTACCATTCCTAGGCCTACCATTCTTCATAACCCAAAACTATTTCCATCCCTCCACTGCCTGAATATAAGGTTGCAGAATAGTGGACTAATCATTGAGCTAAACAGACCTCCATCTTAGGGCAAGGGAAACTCACTCCATTTTGTTTCATCAACCATCAGCTGTGCATCTGAAATACAATTACAGGTACAGTTAAAATGCTGAACAGCGCTACAGACAGAATCAATTGAAATAACACCATTGCAAGCACTCAGAGTCCAAAGGAGCTTAAATTGGCACAAAACAAAAAGTAACAAACAATTAAGACTGTAATGTCAGAAAAATCTTTATTTTGTATCCATAAAAAAACCAAGAATAATTTAAACAAACAAACAAACAATAAAAATCTTTTGGGACCATTTCCAATTTGTATTCACCCTCCCCCACAAAATCTCTCTTCTGATGTTACATAAATAAAATATAATTTTTTTTTAATTATATTTCTTATATTTGCTATTTAGAGGTAAAATATGACATCTTAATAATACTATTTACATCAAATTATATTATCTGTATATTTATACAGGCAAAGTATAACTATTAATATAAGATGTTGTGTTTACTTCTAAATGACAAATGTATATTTCACTTTATTTAATGTGGAGCACGTTCACAGAAAATATTTCAACATAGCTTCTAAATATATGTATTTAAGTATTTGCAAGTGCCTCACGGATGACTTAGACGTTTGAAAGCAATTTAACAATGAAACTGGAAAAGTCAAAGGGAAACTTACTTGCATAGAAACATATATATTAGCAGCAAGAAGGGGAAGGAAATAATTGACAATTGGTAAAATTTTATAATTGGAAAAATGGTAATTTGCCCCTGGACCACTTCCAGGTAAATGGGGTAAAATAGAATGGTAGATGAGGAGATAAAAAGGAGGCTCTTCAAAGAAACTGGCTGATGCTCAGTTGGTTAAAGGGAAACTCCAGTGCCAGGAAAACAATCTGTTTTCCTGGCACTGCAGGTTCCCTCTCCCTCCCACCCCCCAATCCCCGGTTGCTGAAGGGGTGAAAACCCCTTCAGTGACTTACCTGAATCAGCGACATGTCCCTCGTCGCTGCTTCCTCCTCCGCGCCGCTCCTCCCTCTGACTCCGTCGGCCGGTGGGTGAGACTTATCCCGCCCACTGGCCGGGGAGACCTTATGCGCATGCGCGGCAATGCCACGCATGCGCATTAGCGCTTCCCATAGGAAAGCATTGAAAATGCATTTCAATGCTTTCCTGTGGGGAAATGAGCGATGCTGGAGGTCCTCACACAGCGTGAGGACGTCCAGCGACGCTCTAGCACAGGTTTCCTGTGCCAGGAACCAGGAAGTGCCCTCTAGTGGCTGTCTAGTAGACCGCCACTAGAGGTGGAGTTAACCCTGCAAGGTAATTATTGCAGTTGATAAAAAAAACTGCAATAATTACACTTGCAGGGTTAAGAGTAGTGGGAGGTGGCACGCAGACCACTCCAATGGGCAGAAGTGGTCTGGGTGCATGGAGTGTCCCTTTAATACACCAATTGCTCAAGTCCCAAGTTGACAGGGTCAAATAAAAATGTCATACTTTTATAGAATTAGAATTAGTTAAATGAGTCTCTTCAATATTGTCACTGATTGCTGTAAATTATTCTATGATAAAGTATAAAGTATAAAGGGAAATAAATGCTATGCAAATAAGTTGTCAGCAATGTTAATCACTGGATACAAGTCTGACAATCTAAGTGAACCTGCTTTCAGTTATTTAGCATTTAAGGATTCCTCAGCAGCACAGCCCAAATCATGTTTGCAGAATGAGCCTATAGTCTAACGGAGTCTCTTGCTGCTAAACCACAAGTGATCAGGACACGTTAACACACAGAGGACTTATAGTAAATAATATAATATGTGTATTTTTAAAATTCCTTTATACTTTTTGATAGTAAGTAGAAGTAAAGCCCTTTTACCAACATTTGCAGGGGAACCCAGCAGTGTATGTTTCACAAACGTATTACACTTCACAGTTATTATAGACTTTCTTTTCTTGAAGGGTAACAATGATTTCATATTTTAACACATTCTATACAATAAAATAATATAAATTACCTTCCACAATCTAAAATCACATGAGTTGACTTGACTGCAGAATCAGGCAGTTCCTTCTTTCACCAGGAAGGGGTTCCACCAATCAGAAGCCTCTGATTCAGGTGTGTAGAGTCACCCAATCATATCCCATAAAACCTTGTCCAGCAGAGGTTTATCTGACAAGTGGGTTATGCCCAATAGGCATGTGATTGAGATATTGACTGTGCATGCACACAAACACAGCTCAGCCTTCTCTCTCTCTTTCATTGTAGTTCTAAGCCACTCTCAGAGCTGAGAGTGAGTGCAACTAACTATCCTTAATATTAACTATGCAATAATACAAATACGTTTTGGTGCTTTGAGTCTCCCTGTAATTGTACTAGTGCTGAACAACTCTCACAAATGGAGATTATACTAACTCTTGTTCTTCTGGTCTTTACATGTGTGGTTGTGGAGGGTCCAGGAAAGAGATAACTGCTACTACATTGTTTGCTTCCAAAACAACTCCACCATTTTTGGTACAGTCAGCAAGGCAGTAAGAGTAACTTGCAACATACTGCGTGGAGGAGTTTAGCTGTAGATGGATATAGTATTACAGTTACAGTTACAAAAAACAGAAGCCAAAAACAATAGCAACATGATAGATCACCTTTTTTAGAATGTGTCTACAGACAATCTAATCAGAGATATTGTGTATTCCCACACACATAATTCTTTGCACATCCTTGTCTCCATCCCATAGTGATACAAGTTGTGCACACGTATAGGAGCCTGCCACAAAATCAAATTATGAGATCAATGGCAGCAACTAAAACATTGTGTGCTTTCTGTACAGTTGCAAAGGAGACATCATTGTTGAAATATTACGGTGTTGAATAAAAAATCAGAAAACAAACTGAGATCTAACATTTCCACATCTTTCCGTCTAACCTCTTTCACTTATTCTATATCAGTATTTATAATCAACCAATAGTTCTTCTGTTCTTTCCAAAAAATGTGTATATATTTTCCTTCAAATTGTAAAAGAAATTACAAAAATAAGATATTTTGTATATAGTTGACATACGCAAACATTCTCCATACTACAGGATGTCACAAACTGATAGTTAAATTATTCTCAGTTAATAAAAAGAAAACATGAAACAATACAAAAACTGGTATAACCGGTGTCAATTGTTTTAGGGTCTAGCATAAAAAAAATATATATTTTTGAAATTCATAGCAAACAGGGACATGCAAATTCTCTATTATATCTTTTAAACTGAAAGTGATGTGTTGATTACAAGGTCCCCTTTAGCTGACTAATATAATGTCTATAATTAAATTAGCAAATTATACGTAACAAGCAGTCAGGGAGCAGTTGCAATATTGTGAGTATTTTTGTTTCAATGGGAAATTCTAGAGTTTTAAAACTTTGCCACAAATGAGGCATTAAAGGGACTTTTAATATTATGTTTACGTGGGCCCTAGATTTACCCTGTATTTTGATTCTCTGTCATTTATCAGAATAAATTCCCAGATTTTACTAGTAACATGACGTAAAGTCATGATTTTATTAAAGACACGGAGGCGAGTATTATGCATAACTCTTTCTTTATTTCCTCAGCAGCAAAGATAGAGGAATATAAATATTGTCAAAAATGAAAGAAAAACTGTATAGGCATAACGGGTAGCCAATCACATGGTAGAGGAAGTGGCTATATAAGTCCTGTGTCTCCCACAATCCCCCTCTTTCTTGCGAAAACCGAAGACCAGGTAAGAAGAAACGATGTCCTACTTGATCAGCACAGGAAACAGGAACAATGCGACAACATCAAGCTAAAAAAGACAGAGAAATATGGTAATTTCCAGACTCAAAACTGTAGACTTACCAAACAGCATCATAAGGAGTCCCAAACAAGAAAACCGGATTCTGAAATACAAAGGATAAATAATTAGTGAACATAAAAGACGTATCAAACCATCCAATCATATAAATAAACATACACAATCAATATCTAATCAATACATAATCAATACATAATTAATACATACCTATTGAACAGGAAAAAATCCGTAGAGTCTCAAGCATCTCGTATCCCCATTCCACACCGGGAGGGCGGGAGGGAATAATACTCGCCTCCGTGTCTTTAATAAAATCATGACTTTACGTCATGTTACTAGTAAAATCTGGGAATTTTATTAAAGACACGGAGGCTCATATTATGCAAGTTCAAAGCTGTGCAACTATTCGAGATGCGATGTGTTCAATAGGTCTGAAATAGAAATCTCTAAAAGTCGATTCTCTGGACCAATCCGCCGCCCGCATGATATCCTCCAGACGACATCCGACCGAGGAGGCTTTAGAAGCCATCGCTCCCCGTACAGAATGGGGCGTAAACACAGAGGTGTCTATACCCGCAGAGGATAATAGTTCCCGTATCCAACGTGCCAGGGTATGTGTAGAAACCGGTCGATAAGGCGACTTGAAAGATATGAACAAATCGCGTAGATCAGCAGAGCGAAGGGAACTCGTGACATCCAGATAAACTCTGAGGCAATCCACCGGGCAGAGCGCCGGACAGCCAGGAAACCTGGGATACGAAAAGGACTTGGATGCAGATTTAGTCCTCCTGGATATATCAAAAGTAACACCTTCTGGGGTGAATGCAATGGCGTCCCAATCCATGGCCCTGACGTCAGAGACCCTCTTGCAAGAGATCAAACAGAGTAACATCACCAACTTGGATGACAGGCGTTTCAAAGACAGCTCCTGATTAGGGTACCATGAGGAGAGGAACTGCAACATCATGTTAACGTCCCAAAAGGCAGAGAAGCGAGGCCGAGGAGGACGAGCAAGGCGGATACCCTTGAGAAGACGACATACAAAAGGATGCCTGCCGACAGGGGAACCATCCAAACCCCTGTGTCCGGCCGAGATAGCCGAGCGGGAGAGGTTAATCGTGCGGTACGCCTTGCCTGAGTCAAACAGGGACGTGAGGAACTCTAGGATCAGAGGCAAAGGGGCAGATACGGGATCCACTGCCCGTTCCAAGCACCAACCAGACCACGATCTCCATGAAGCCCGATAGGCAGTTCGAGTGCCTGGGGCCCAGGCGTTATCGAGGAGTAGGAGAGTTGTCTGCGGAACGCCTGGGACAATCCAAGGTCCCCTGAAAGGAACCATGCTATCAGTGGTAGCTGGCGTTGTAATACTAGTTCGTGTGGGTTCCCATCCGGGTCCAGAAGGAGGTCCTGGAAGATTGGAACCAACCGAGGATAATCGATCGACAACTCCATCAAGCGGGGAAACCATGGTCGAGATCTCCAAAGCGGGGTGATTAGCGCTACACAACAGTCGTGGCGAACCAGCTTCGAGATCGTGCGCGCTATCATGTTGAATGGAGGGAATGCGTATAGCAGGCCCCGTGGCCAGTCTTGAAGGAAGGCATCGGTCGCCACCGCTGCCGGATCCGGCCTCCAGCTGAAGAACTTCGGTAGCTGAGTGTTCAGACGAGATGCGAACAGATCCATCTGGAACTTTCCCCACAACATGTCCAGGCTTCGGAACACCGAAGTGTGTAGACGCCAATCTCCAGAGTCTCTTAAGTGTCTGGAATTCCAATCCGCTCCCGAATTGTCTAGTCCCGGGATGTGTTCCGCCGTCACCGAGACGTTGTGGAAGAGGCAGTATTGCCAGAAGTCTTTCGCCAGAATTGCCAACATCTTGGACTTCGTACCCCCCAGGTGGTTTATGTAGCGGACCGCTGATACGTTGTCCATCTTGAGGAGAACGCAGCAATTCGCCCGTCCTGGGGTAAGGCTGCGGATCGCGAAAGCTCCAGCCAGGAGCTCCAGGCAGTTGATGTGCAACGATTTCTCCACGTCGGACCATCTGCCTCCTGTGGAAACGTCGCCACAACGAGCACCCCAGCCGTGTAAGCTGGCATCTGATTCGATCACCACGTCCGGGATGGAGCCGAAGATGGCTCTCCCATTCCACGCCTCCATGTGTGCTAACCACCACACCAACTCGTCTCTGGACTCTGCGTCCAAGCGTATCCGAGACTCGTAGGAGTGACCTGACCGAAGGTGTGACCCTTTGAGTCGCTGGAGGGCCCGGTAGTGTAGCGGGCCCGGGAAGATCGCCTGAATAGAGGCCGCGAGAAGGCCAATCACTCTCGCCAGCTGTCTGATGGACAAATCTGCGACGCGCAGAGCTCTTCGAATCTCCTTCTGAATGGCTTTCACTTTGGAACCTGGTAGGAACAGGAACTGTTGGACGGAGTCCACTCTGAACCCCAGGAACTCTATGGACTGGGCGGGATCTAGGACCGATTTGTCCCAGTTGATCAGGAAACCCAATTTCTGTAGCAGGGTGGTAGTCCATTCCAGGTGTAGAAGGAGATCCTCCTTCGATTGGGACAAAATCAGAATGTCGTCCAGGTAAACAATGAGGCGAACCCCTCGGGTACGGAGGAACGCCACCACAGGCTTCAGAAGCTTGGTGAAGCACCAGGGGGCCGAAGAGAGACCGAAAGGCAGGCAGGTGAAACGCCAGCGCCGCCCGTGCCATGTGAAATGGAGATAATCTCTGAATTCTAGAGCAATGGGGACCGTGAAGTAAGCGTCCTTCAGGTCTAGTTTGGCAAGCCAGTCCGACTGGCGCAGAAGGTCCCTGAGGCAGTGTATACCTTCCATCTGGAAGTGTTGGTAACGCAGGAAGGCGTTGAGAGGACGAAGATTTATTACAGGGCGAACACCGCCTCCTTTCTTGGGCACTAGGAACAGATTGCTCGTAAAGCCCTTGGCGGCGAACGGCAGTTCCTCTATAGCGCCCTTGGAGAGCATCTCTCCGACCTCCGCGGAGATCATCTCGTCTTGTTCCCGTGGAAGGGACAGTTCTCTGGGGGAATAAAACTGGACAGGCACTGAAACAAAATCTAGGCGATACCCCTTTACACACTGCAGAACCCAAGCATCCGAGGTGAGCTCCGCCCATTCTCGGTAAAATAAGGCCAGTCTCCCTGCTACCTGAACGGGAGGGAAAGAAAGGGTACTCACCGTAAGGACGTCTGCTGGTGGCACCGCTGCGGGGGTATCTGGAGCCCCAAGCCCGACCTCTGGCTGGGAAGAAAGGAGGGGTTCTTTGGTCCTGAAATCCCCGGGAGGGAAAGAAGGAACCTCTGGTAGCGCGAAATGCGCCTCGGAAACCCCGGCCGGGTGGACGGTTCCTGCTACGCCCGGCCCCTCCAAAAACCTTAGGCGCGAACACACGTTTCATGCTCGCCTGCGCCTTGTCAATCGCCGTGAAGGTCTTGACATACGACCCCATGTCTTTAACGAAGGAGGTACCAAACAGCAAACCCTCTTCAGTCGGGTCAGGCTCCGCCACAGTCATAGTGGCCAGTTTAGGGTCGATTTTTAATAATATCGCCTTACGTCTCTCCGCAGATATCGCCGTATTGGCGTTTCCTAGCAAGCATATGGCCCGTTGGACCCAACCAATGGCCACGTCCACGTCCAAAACTGAATCCCCAGTTTTAGCAGTATCTAGAAGCTCATAGAGCTTCGAGAGGGGCCCCAGTGTGTCCAGGATCCTGTCCTGGCATCCCTTCAGGGAATTGTCAAGGCCCTTTTTGGGCTTCCAGCCCGACTTACCCAGGAACTGGGCAATCTGTGGGTCAATATCTGGTGTTTTACCCGCAGCGCCCGGGAGAGAAGGGCGAGGGCATTCGGCCCGCAGCTTATTGCGGCCTTCTTTGGAAAGGGGTGTGCGGATACGTTTGGCCACATACTGGGCAATATGATCCGGGGGAACCCATTCAGCGGACCGGGGGTGACGTAGGTCGTCTGGGTCGAACAGGGGGTTACCCTGAGGATCAAGAATAGTGTTGTCAACCCCGGAGGGGCCTAAGACTGGACCCCGGGTCTTGGCGGAGGACTCTGATGGGTTAACGCCCGTAAGGGGCAAATCCTCGCCAGACACATCATCATCACCAAAGGAGTCATACTCCATATAGTCGGATTCCTCCTCCACACTCCGGTCGGTATCCGACCCATCATCAAGGGCTCTAGCCCGTTTCCATAATCTAGCCTTTTTAGCCCGGCCAGGGGCTCTTTTGCGCGTGGGGTGCGCGCCATCTGTGACCGCCTCAAGCGTGTCAGTCATGGCAGGTAGAACCTGCATCGAGGAGTGGGAGCCGACGTGTTTGGACTTGGCCTTCGCCTTACGGGCTCCAGGCACAGTCTGAGCAGGGGAGGGGGACCCCACACCCGTAGGGGCGGGGGAGGCCAGATTAGGCAAAACCAGGGAGTGCATTGATTGTGAAAAGGAAGTAGTAACAGCTCCCATGGCCGAGGCAATAGCCTTCTGAATGGAGGAGGCCATAGTGGCTTCCAGCATGGCCTGAAATTCTTGGGAGGCCATAGCGCCCTCAGCGCTGTCTGAGCGGAAGTCCCCAGGGGGACCCGCAGGCCCATCCTCCCTATCCTGCATGCTGCAAAGTTGCAGTGGGCAATTAAGGACTGCTAAATGACACTAAGGTGGGTGAGAAGAGCAAAGGGTTGAGTAACCCACAGAAAACGAAACACACAGACCGTCTAGCGTTCCCAGGGGACCCGGCAAAGGTGACCGCACGGCAGCACAGGGGAAGGATCGAGGTCCGCCCAAGATGGCCGCCGCACGTGAGGGAAGGCGCACGCGACTGGGCACCCGGCGGGGGAAGGGGCTCGTGCACCCGATCCGCCGAGCCCGCCCGCGAGCGGGGAGGGATGCGTGCGCAGCCGCGGCCGACAACAGAGCGGTTGCGGCAAAAGCACAGAGCCGGGAGTCGTGCGGGAGCACGAGGGGGATAGAAAAGGCAGGTTACAGAAATCCCCGGGTAGGGGGGGAAAAGCACCAAGGGGGTCCCAGGGGGAACGCTAGTGGTAACAGGTAACTAAACAACCATAAATAGTATACAATGAAATATCATACAAATAAACGATCATCAAATTTGAGTCAGAGAGAAACAAAAAGTACTTATCTGTCTGAGGAAGCAGCAAAGAAAGAGGGGGATTGTGGGAGACACAGGACTTATATAGCCACTTCCTCTACCATGTGATTGGCTACCCGTTATGCCTATACAGTTTTTCTTTCATTTTTGACAATATTTATATTCCTCTATCTTTGCTGCTGAGGAAATAAAGAAAGAGTTATGCATAATATGAGCCTCCGTGTCTTTAATAAAATCTTGCCTTTTTCTGCAACTTGCCATTCTTAGTGCAACAAGAGAAACAACAGCAATGGTTCTGTTTTCTTCTTCATTTGCATTACATGCCTTGGCCTCGGCCTTGGCATTGACTGATCAGGACTGTAACTGATGCGTAACTGGACTTAAAGAAGTTTGAATATCTTTTACATACATTTAAAAGAAAACACAATTAAAAAAGTTTAATTCAAGTTATTTTTTTATATTTTTTCAATGGTGTAATTGCCAGATAAATGACAGTTCCCCTTTAAAGCAAAACCAGATATAATAGAAGCATTGTTTAATTTCTTCTATTGTCTGTATGGTTTCTATATGCTGATTACCAGGTGCAAAGAGGAGAACGTATAACATTGAATCACAGGTCAGCTAAGATGGAGGCACCCAGTTGCAGGAAGAGGTGTGGATTCCTACATTGAATTTTATGTTTTACATCTCACAAAACACATTTAATTTTGATAATAATAGTAACATCTATAAATCATCCGCGGATCTGAGTAAAATCTGAAAGTGTGCGTTGACAGATTTAATAATATTACTCTCTATGTAAAAATGGTTATTTTTATGATTAATATTTTTTACCAATTAGGCGTAACTCTGACTGTGCAAGAAAAATCATTAAAAAAATATATGAATTTAATTTAGGTACTTGTCTGAAGCTTTATTCCTGGTTGATTCAGTTGTGTACATTTCTGTGTACTCCCAAAATGTTTATTGTGCAAACCCTCTGTAGCTTACACTATGTAACTGCAGGCATCACTTGCTGAAATTTGTGTTTGGTGTAGTGCAAGCATGTCGAACTCAAAGTCTAGCATGGGCCACATAAACAAGGTTTAAGTTTATGTGGGCCGCAAATTTTTTATTTTTTTTTTAAAGTACAGTATAAAAAAAAACAGCATCCCCCTCTACTAAATCCCAGCTCCACCCCCCCGCCAATATACTAAATCCCAGCACCCCCTTCTAGCCAACAAGCCAACTCTAGTCACATTGCCGCTGCCAGTATGCGACTCCAAAGTCCGGACTCTGGCACCGTCCGCACCCTGTGCCAAATCTGTTCCTCGCCACCCTGTGAAGGTGGAGAACGTCGATATCATGTCGGAATGTGACATGAATTTGCATGCCTCCATGCACCTCCAGGTACTCTACTGTCCCGTTGCAGCTAATGCAACACTGACCAACACACACTCACTGACACACAAACACACACACTGACAGACAGACTAACTGACAGACACACAGAAAGACTCACTGACAGATACACACACACACACACAGACACTGACAGGCACACACAGACACTGACAGGCACACACACTCACAGACACTCACAGACAGACAGACACAAACACACACACTCACTGACAGACACAGACACACTCACTCACTGACAGACACACAAATAGACACACTCACTGACAGACAAACAGACACTCACTGAGAGACACACACACAGACACACACATACTCACTGCCAGACACACACTCACTGACAGACACAAACTCAGACACAAACACACAGACACAGACAGACAGACACACACACATAGACACACACACACACACACACACACATACGCACTTACACATTCTTGCACACACATCATTTTCTTTATTGCTCACTACCTTTGGAAGCTCATGTGGGGCCTCTCCCTAGGGTCCAGTGGGAATCTTCTATCTGCTCCTCACTGCTCCCTCGCGCGCAGTTTATTAATGCCGGGTGCCGAAATATGACATCATATTCCCGCGCCCGCGAGGGAGCAGTGAGGAGTAGGAACACTGAGCTCCCTTGCTGACCCTCCTCCACGGCCGGGTAAGTTTTAGCAATGTGGGGAAAGCAGGTGCCTACTCTGCTATAACACTAAGCATGCACTCGCGGCTCACCGGGCCACAAAGATGTCCACAAGTTTAACATGCTTGGTGTAGTGAGACGGCAATGCATTGGCACCCCACTGGATAAAACATGCATACATTGTACTTCTGTGTTAGTTCCATAGAAATTAAAAATTTGAGGCTAACATAGTAATATTGGAAACATTTCTCCAATATAGCAATATTTCCAAGGTTATTTTGCCCTCAAATTTAAAATTCACATGTAAATTACTGCCAAATTTACATTTAGTGAATAAGTAATCCATCAATTTGAATAACACATTTATTAAATATGCAGTTCCCTGTATGGTCACCAGGTGATTAAAATGTAGTCAGGTCTTTAAAGGGACATGCATCACTTGACAATTGCTTTTTTAAACCAGAAAGCAAACACTTTTAACTAAATATACAAACCAAAATAATGCAAGAAAAACTTTCAAAAGTATGTAATAAATATTCTATTAACTTGGTCAGATTGCATTGATGGTCATGCTTTTCAATTAGGGGAGTTTCTTCAGCCCCCACCCTTTTACCCACTTATCTCAGTTTCAGACCAATCCACTAATGAAAGAAGCAGGGAATGTTGTGCACAAGTAGGAGAGAGAAACCCAACATAAAAGTCTGCTCTGCATAATCAGACTCCCCCCTTTCTCCCTCTGTCAGGATGTTGCAAAGTGATAAGATCTTTCAACTATGCATGTTTTCCAGCATTCCTAAGGATAGGACACTGATTGGTTAGATCACTGTCCACCCTGTAGTGGGCGTGGTAGCATAAAAAAAGGAGCAGGTAAATATGAAAGAGAAAAAAAATATTTGCCTGTTTTATTCAGCCTGCAGAGTGAGTTAAAGCCTTTGACTTGGACATTCGTCTCAAATGAATGCATATCCCTTGAAGAAGAATTTCCACCATGTTCTGGCCTCCACCAATTCGTTTTTGACATATAATATTTGGCCAATAGTGTTTTTTTGTTCAGAGTTAGCCAATGTGCTTTGTAGCCTGTTGCTTTCCCCTGATCACACACATCTATAAAGTTTCTTAACCCATGGAGGCTTTGCTCTTATATGTTGCAATTGTTACAATTTTTAGCTGAAAATATTTTCCTTTATTTTCATCCGCACTATGTTTTTGTTCAGGAACAAGAACACACACTGAAAGTCGAATACATAGCATAGAAACATCATTATCCTTGACTTGTACTTCTAATTGCAGTAATGAGACGAGTTTACGGGTAGTGTTTTCATCAATTCTAGGAAATGTAATGGTGATTAGAACAATGATGAATTTAAATTTGATATGCACTGCATAAGGTCAATCATCTGAATGTCCCTCCTTCACAGATATACGTGGTCAGTGAACTGCATTAAAGCATCATTTTAATACTTGGAGATACAATGTTTTCATTTGGTGACACTACCGGGATCATCTTCCATTTCATACCTTACTGCAAGTGAGAGTTTAAGGTTTCACCAAATGTTACCTATTCTGTGTTAGTACCAGCAGTCAGTTTTAATGACAGTCTTATTAAACCGAGCTTATATTCATTTTTATTGAGATGATTTGCATGTGTCACCCGTGGAAATTTTAGTTTTTTGGGGTTTTTTTGAGGTTGTGGAGTTACTGGGCCCCTAACCTTCTGGGGAAAGGTAATTATTTTTTACTATGGAACTCTGCAAAGTGTAACTTATTATACAAAAGATTTAAACATAACAACATGGAGAAAGAAAGGATTAACAAAAACCCGACATCTAATAGCAGGCTCAGCTATACATCAATTCCCAGATATGCAAATGAAATACGATCTTCATAACAGGGAACTTTATACATATCTCAGAGTGAAACATATTTTAATGAAACTTCAAGTGAAGGAGGTGGAAAATTCTAGGTTGAATGATTTTGGGAGGCTATGTTTGGGGAGACGACCCCACGATAAACCTCTATCAATAAGCTACAGAGGAATATTAAATCTAGCAAAACCAGATAAACTGCCCTTTATGTTAAATTGGGAGAAGGAGCTAAACAACGAGTGGGAGCCCTTTCAATGGTATAGGGCTATGAGATCAACTAAGGCTGCCACACATAATATACAACACATAGAAGCAACATACAAAATGTGGCTACGGTGGTACATGACACCACAAAAATTGGCGCAAATATATCCAGAGAACGTGGGGACAGGTTGGAGATGTGGGGAAATGGAAGGATCTATGACCCATATATTTTGGCAGTGTAAAAAAATTATTGATGTATGGAAACACATTCAACAATTCATTTTTAAAGTTACAAACACATTGATACCCCTGCAACCAGAAATATTCCTACTACACATTATGCCAGAGAGAATATTGCCACAAGATAAAGTGCTCATTATACATATTTTGATGGCTACAAAAAATGCTATAGCCAATTTATGGAAAACAAAACAGGTGCCATCATTAAGTATAATAAGGAAAAAGATCTCTACTACCAAAATCTATGAGGAGATGGCATATAGGCTAAAAGGCAAACAAGATATTTATGATAAAATTTGGGTGAGGTGGAAATGAAATGAGAGGAAATCAAAAGAAAATAAGGGGAAAGAAATAACCAAAATAGCTTCATTAATACAGATGGCTAATAAAATGTAGGTGGTACAAAACAAACGAAGGAAGAGGGAAGGGAAGGGAGACAAGGGAGAGAACGAGAACAGAAAAAAAAACCGTTTGAGATTCAAGCAGCAGGAACAGATTGATATAGACGTTTGATATGAAATTCTATAAATTAAATTGGAAATGCAGACTCATAAAAGAAAGAATTACTATAATTAAATGTACTTTTTTATTTTTATTTTATCTATATTTTTTATTTTTATCTTTCTTCTTTATAGAGAAGGAGGGATAAAAACTTAATTTAACACAAGAATCAGGATATGTATAAAGTATCTCAGAAGGAAAAAAAAAAAAGAAAAGAAATGCCTAATGTAAAAAAGAATTCAGTGATGTAAAGATATAAAAAAGTGTTACTGAAGCCGAAAATAAGTCAGAAGAGATTGGTAATATGGTAATAGAATATCTTGTATTGTGAATGGTATCTTTCTCTTTCCGTATATTATTTATTTATTTATTTTATCTATTTACTTCTTTTTCTCATATTTTTTTTGTCTGTTGTGTTTTTTGTTTTTTTTCCTGTAATTTGAAAGAGTGGAATAAAGATTTAAACATAAAAAAAAAAAAAAAAAGAAATTGTAGTTTTTCATTGGCCGCTTATACATCGGTTGCCTGGCGACATTTCCTGCTGGTTTGTGATTGCCTGATGTTAGTTACTTAAACTGAGCAGCCAATGAAAGCACATAGTTCAATGAGTGACAGCAACTTTCACCAATGATGAATGACAGAAAGACAGTTAATTAAAGGCTGTATCATGCAGGTAGCTAAGGGTTCTAGGTAAGAACCATGTAGCTCTCCATAAAGTTTCTTCTTAAACACTGAAAAGTTTAGTGGCCACACATTTCCTTTAACTTGCCCAAAGAAAATTCAGTTTACTGTTAAATTGCTAAATAATCAATATGTCAAAGTAAATTCCAACTCCCATCTGCCAACATGGTGCTGTAAGTCTAACTCTCAACCAAGCAATGTGGCATTTTGAAGCAGAATCTTCTTAAATTATATAGCATATACTCTACATATACAAAACCCAGGTTTCAGTGTATATATTAATATGTACTCAGAATGCCCAAATATGCATCTTTCACTGACTCTGAGATTGTAAAATGAATTGCCCTCTAGCCTAGATAAATGACGTGCACAAAGAGGACTTTAGGTGTGTATACTCAGGGTCAATGGAGTTTAGCAGGAAGATACATGTTTGGAAATGATTATACCAATTATAAAACAACATAGAACCACAACCCTGAAGCCAGTAGGTATCAGTATTTTGAAAAGAACTGGTACAGGTGTTGATTATTAATGGTGTTTCTGAAACCATTCCACAAAAAAACCCACAAAAATATGGAATTTAAGGATTAATAGAATTTTGTACGAATACAGATATCTATAATTTAGCCTTGGAGAGCTTGTTTCACAAAAAAAACCATTGCCAATGTACTTTTTCATAGTCCACGCCAATCAAACTACACTTTAATCTGATATTTCATGTATTTTTTTTAAAAAATTCAGAATCTTTCCAGAATAAAAAAATAAATATATAAATTTATTGTTGTTGGAAACAAAATTACACTATTATTAGTCAAATTATGGTACAATAACATTCCTGTTCAAAGTATGCACCAAGCAAGGGCAATATGTCATACTGGCTTGCCGAATTGTCAGGCATCTCTGGATAGATGATGGACAGTGTCAGAGTTTTGTAATAGTGCCAGTAGGGTTTCAGTAGCTGTGGTGATGGCAAGGCTCCAATACTTTTCCCCTTACCCCCCACCTTATCCCTCTTACTACTCCTTCTCCTAAAATATGTCATGTTCCCCTTTTCCCCCCAAACACTCTCTGCTTGGCTTTGTTGTGAAGCCTCACCTAGGGACCATTGTAACTGAAAGGGTCTTTGGTCATTATGTGTCTATACGGGGAGACTTTCCTCTCACAAATTCTATTATTCCTCTAAATGTGAATTACGACTTCTTGTTTACTATTTCTGCCATGTTTCGAATAGTACTGATATTTTTAGTACTGATATTTTGTTTTAGTGTCAATTTTTCAATAAACGTTTAAAGATTTAAAAAAAAAAAAAAACAATTCATGTGATTTGACTGTTGGCGCCACACGTGGGTTTAAGTATCTCAGCAGTAGAACTGCATTCACAGCATGAGTGCTCTACTGCAAATCTGGCTCCAATGTCAACATGGACCAGACTCTCCACAGAAAGTTTCCAGTACCTTGTCTAGTTCATGCCACAAAGAGTTCAGGCTGTAATGGTGGTAAATGTAGTTTGATCCAGTGTATACACTTGGTGTATATATCACGGCCTTGCTATTAGTATAGATATATCTATGTTTGCATTAAATAACTAGCTAAAATATGCCCATGAGTGAGCCACCTGTCTAAAAAAAGACAGCTAATGGTTAAACCACAATAGGTAAAGTACTAAACAGAATTAGCTGTATGCTTTGAAGACTCGCAGTGAAGACAAGCAAACTATATAATACATTACAAAAAACATGAATAGAATTTCAATGCGGTCAATGATTCAACCGTCCTGTCCAATACACTAAAAGGGAATCGGTGCCCATCGAGAATGGTGAATACATTTTTATCATACCCACTTTGACCTGTAGTGGAACTGAGAGTAAGGTAAATTAGAAAGGTCCTGTTGGCATTTGCACAAGTTATCCATTCTAAAGGTGAGTTGAACTTCACAGAAGCGAGCCTTTTACAGAACATTCTGATACGTTTTGTGCGAGTATAATAATGCAGTCTGAATAAATGGCTTAAATTGAACAAATTCAGCTATTTATTCACTTCTATTACTGCTGTAGACTCAAAAGATGGTTGTAAGGAAACCAAGTTTAGACAAACCGCGTTCGGTAGTTTCCTCCCGAAAGGTCAGAGTCTAAGGTAGTGCGAGCTTGCTTCGATAGTTACAGGAACCGAAATCCATACGGAATAAAACAGCTGCATAAGATAATTCCCTTGTTACAGCATACGAATTCCAAATAACAGTCAGAGTCCAGGTTCAGGATACAAGTAGAACTAACGTTTATTCACACACATGGCTTTTTATGCAGGTCCCCATGCAAGGGGACATCCCACAGGGAGGAGTAATATTTATCCAATCCCGAACAGTAAAAATATAAAACACACCCAATACAAACAGGCAGTTCCCTCCCCTAGTCCTGGAGATAATCAGGTCTGATATAGTAACAACCTAATTATCTCCAGGCTGAAAATTCACTATTTTCCCCAATTTCTGGAACACCCCTTTATACCTGGGGTATCCCCACAAATACTATATCCCCTGATAGCCCCGATCCGGGTGACCAACATATCCAAATTTCACCCGGATCGGTTCAGGGGTTCGCAAAAAGTATGGAAGTCCTGTGTGACCGGTTCACTGTGGGCGGACTGCCCAAAATAGTTCCAGAGGTTCGTGTGGTTTTGCCGGTCACTTCAGAAAAAGGGAAAAAATGCATAAAAGTACCGAATGAATTCCCCTGGCTCCTAGCAGCGATTGTTCCCCTCATTCGTGTGCATATTTGTACCGAATAGCGCTCTCCTAGCTAATCGGTATCACTAGTTCCAGCGTTCGTATGATTGAGACCGGTGTTTGGGAAGTCGAGTGTCCGATTTTAGTTCCAGACACTCGACGACCAAGTCCCGCTGCCTTTGTTTGGCGAAAAAAAAGATGGCCGCGGTTTTCTCTGCCACGTGGCGTTCGGCAGTACGAACGCTGACCGCACACATAGAGGGTGAAAGTGATGCCGGCTTTGAAGTTAAGTGAGCCAGGGGTGGTCTCTGTTCGGCAGTCCCATCTGCCGAATGAAAAATACATAAAAAACAAGAACTTATGCAACAAAAGACCGAATAATATAGTCATTTCTTCACACTGCTCCCCTATAAGTCCATAGGTCGGCATACCCGCCTAGACCCTGTCGGGTTGGCTTGGGGATGTCCGAGAAAAGTAGCGGTTTAGGAGTCCAGTTCGGTCTGGCGTGACAGGCCATCCGCATTACCATTTTGTTTTCCGGGCCGGTACTGCATAGTGAAATTATAAGGTTGAAGGGCTAGGCTCCACCGTAATAGCCTGGGATTGTCTCCAGCTACCCGGTTAAGCCATACCAGGGGGTTGTGGTCCGTCATAAGGGTAAATGCCCGCCCATACAAATAGGGCTGTAGCTTCTTGAGTGCCCACACGAGGGCCAAGCATTCTTTTTCTACGGTGGCATAGCTGACTTCTCGGGGTAACAGTTTACGGCTGAGGTATGCCACCGGGTGTTCCATGCCGTCTGTGCCCACTTGGCTTAGCACGGCTCCCAGTCCGAACATGGAGGCATCTGTGTGTACAAGAAATTGTTTAGTGTAGTCGGGTGCTGCCAACACAGGAGCCTCACTCAATGCCGCTTTAAGCTTCTGGAAAGCGTCCGTGCACTCTGGGGTCCAGGAAACCTGTTTGGGGAGGGCCTTTTTGGTAAGGTCGGTGAGGGGTTTGGCCAGGGCGCTGTACTCTGGGACAAACTTTCTATAATAACCGGCCGTCCCTAAGAAAGCTAGTACCTGGGTTTTGGTCCGAGGTTGGGGCCAGTTCGCTATGGCCTCTACCTTAGCTGGCTCTGGACGCTGTCTACCGGAGCCCACCCTGTGGCCGAGATACTGTACCTCGGCCAGACCTACGTGACATTTGTCGGGTTTTAACGTGAGCCCTGCGAGGTGGATTCGTTGGAGTACCCTGGACACATGGCCCAGGTGGTCTCCCCATGTGCGGCTGTAGACGGCAATATCGTCTAGATACGCGCATGCGAAGTCCTGAAACCCCTCCAGGAGCCTATCGGCCATCCTCTGAAAGGTAGCCGGGGCATTCTTCATCCCAAAGGGCATAACCTTGAATTGGTATAGCCCGAAAGGGGTGACGAATGCCGACTTGGGGATGGCCGCAGGCTCCAAGGGGATCTGCCAATAACCTTTGCACAGGTCCAGGGTAGTCAAGTAGTTCCCCCCCGCCATACGGTCTAAGAGCTCATCTATTCTGGGCATGGGGTAGGCGTCTGTTATGGTACGATCGTTAAGCCTCCGATAGTCTACACAGAAGCGCGTGGTGCCGTCGCGCTTCGGTACTAGTACTACCGGGGAGGCCCAAGGACTTTGCGAGGGTTCTATTACCCCTAACTGTAACATATCCCTTAACTCGGTGAGCATACTCTCACGCACTGCTTCCGGGATCCGATATGGTTGTTGCCGCAGTGGCGTCTCTCCCTGGGTTTCCACGCGGTGTACCGCAGCGGAGGTATAGCCTGGGGTGGCTGAAAACATCTCTTGGTATCTCTGCAGCAGTTGCGTGGCCTCACCTTTCTCTAGGGGGTTTAAATTTTGACCCAAGCTTACTTGGTCAATAGTACAGGGAGCGGTGTCTAGTAAATCGGGGAGGGGTAGTCCCTCACTATCTTCTGTGGCGGGCGCACACACGGCGCCCACATCCTCTGTTCTCTCAAAGTATGGTTTGAGCATATTCACATGGAAGGCTTTGGTCAGCCTTTCATCTGAGCATTTGCTCACGATGTAGGTGGTCTCGCTAACCCGTTCGACTACCTTAAATGGTCCCTGCCATGCGGCTTGGAGCTTATCCTTTTTAACTGGCCTCAAAGCTAACACCTTCTGCCCTAAGTCTAGTACTCTATCTTGGGCTCCCCTATCGTACCATTTCCTCTGGTCCTCCTGGGCCGTCTGCAGGTTCTCCCGAACCGATGCGGTGAGCGCCCGCAGACGGTCCCGGAACTCCAGGACATACTGGACGATAGGGACTCCCCCCTCGTCTGTATTGCCCTCCCAGTGCTCCCGTACGAGTTCCAGTGGGCCCCGAACTTTTCTCCCGTACAGGAGTTCGAAGGGGGAAAACCCAGTGGAGGCCTGGGGCACCTCACGGTAGGCAAACAGAAGGTGGGGGAGGAATTTTTCCCAGTTCTTGTGGGACTCCGTAAAGGTTTTTAGCATCTGTTTTAGAGTGCCATTGAAACGTTCACAGAGCCCGTTAGTCTGGGGATGGTACGGGGCGCTGAACAGGGGTTTCACTCCACAGCTCTGCCACAATTGTTGTGTCAGGGTAGCCGTGAACTGAGTTCCCCGATCGGATAGGATCTCTTGTGGGAAACCTACTCGGGTGAATATCTGAATAAGGGCTTCGGCCACGGTCTCTGCCTCTATATTGGTGAGGGCGACTGCCTCCGGGTATCTAGTGGCGTAGTCGACCACGGTTAATATGAACTTTTTGCCCGACTGGCTGGGTCGGCTGAGGGGTCCTATTAAATCTACCGCTACTCGGTGAAAGGGCTGTTCTATAATGGGCAATGGGTGAAGTTTGGCCTTCCGAAGGTCTCCCCTTTTTCCTACCCTTTGGCAGACGTCGCACGTCCTGCAGTAATACTTGAGGTCCTGGGTGACCCTGGGCCAGAAGAAGGTTTGGGTTAACCTGTCTCTTGTCTTTTTGACCCCTAAATGTCCTGCTAGGGGAATGTCATGACTGAGTTTTAACAACTCAGCCCGGAATTTACGGGGTACAATTAACTGTCTTTTGATGACCTGGGTGGCCCCCTGTCCCACCCCCTCGGTCACTCTATACAGCAATCCCTTATACCACTCAAACTTTTCGTGCGGGTTGTTCCCTGGGGTAACGGCCGCGGCCTTCCTATAACCCTCTAATGTGGGGTCGGTACGCTGCTCTTGTTCAAACCCCTGGGGGGTATCCCAGAAAGGAAAGGGAGGATCGGGTAAGGGGGGTATTTCGACTCTTACCTGGTTTTCCTCAGAGTGCAGCGGAGCTTCCAGTCTGGCTTGAGCTCGGGTGGTAACTGGGTATGCCTCGGCAGGTGGGTCTCGGGCCAGTTGGGAGGTCAAGCACCCTACATCATTTCCCAATAAAACTTCGGCGGGTAGTTCTTGCATAATCCCCACCTCCAGCTGTTTGGACCCGGAACCCCAATCAACAAGGATATTAGCGGTGGGCAGTTTGTGGATAGCGCCCCCAGCCACCCTCACAGCGACTGTGCGTCCGGTGCGAGCTTGCGCTCTGATCGTGTGAGGTTGCACTACAGTCAAAGTAGCCCCAGAGTCTCTCAGAGCCCGGGCCCCCACGCCATCTACGGTAATCCATTGGCGGTGGTGGTCCCGGTTGTCACCCCCAGCTTGAACTGGGTTGACCTCGTGTAACACACTCCACTGTTCTTCTTGGTTAGGAACACCGGTTGTGCCTTCCTGTTGCACACAATGAGCAGCTGCCCTGGGTTGTTGTGGGGGTTGCCTTTCCCAGCTTCCCCGGTTTAAGCGAGGGCACTGATTCTTATAATGCCCTGGTTGCTTGCAATAATGGCACACTGCAGGGGGACGTGGTGTGTTTGCTGGGTTCGGTGAAGGGTTACTCATGGAGGGTCTAGGAGGGGTAGGGGTTGTTGGAGCCTGGTAGTTAGGCTTAAAAGGTGGTCTGCTCACCCCTTGCTCCTTCCTCCTATTATCCTGATACTCATCCGCTAGCCTAGCGGCTTCCTCCACAGTTTTTGGTTTTCTATCTTTAACCCAGTCTTTTATGTCCTCTGCAGAGTGATTAAAAAATTGCTCCAGTAACATTAGTTGCAAAGCATCCTCCAGAGTGGTTGCTTGGCAGCCCTTCATCCAATTGCGGGCCGCCCGTTGTAGCCGAAACGCCCATTCCGTATGGGAATCTCTCCCAGTCTTCCTCAGCTCTCTAAATTTTTTTCGGTATGCCTCCGGAGTTACAGCATATCTGGCCAACAAAATGTCTTTTACTTTTTCATAATTATGTATGTCCCCCTCAGGTACTGCTCGCAGCGCCTCGGCTGCTCTACCTGACAATTTACTGCTAATGACTGCAGCCCATTTCGTGGAGTCTAATCCCTCCAGTGCACATTGACGTTCAAAGTCTTGCAAGTAACTGTCAATTTCCATCTCATTGTCATTAAACGATTTAAAGGCTGCATAATTTACCTTCTTTGGTATCTCCCCAGTACTTCCCGGGGACTGCAGTAAATCTCCTTGTGCCGGCCTGTCCCGGTCCTCTCGCTCTTTTTGCGCTTGTCTGGCTTGTGCCATGACCTGCAAAAGCGCCTCTGTAGTTGGGTTGGGTCCCAATAGACTGACCATCCATCGGATGTCCTTTTGCATCACGGTTTCTTCCTCTTGATCCATCTCTGTATTACTGGTATTATCGCTCTGTATTAATTCCGCAATTAACGTGGCTTTTGTCTTGTTACTTGCCACTCTGCCTCGAGCTTCCAGTAAATCCTTTAGTGTGGTTCTTTTAAGTAGCTGGTACTGCTGAGCCATTCATTCCCTTGCTTGGTTTGTAACGTCCATTCGGGATTCGAATCCCTCCGCTTGCCACCAGTTGTAAGGAAACCAAGTTTAGACAAACCGCGTTCGGTAGTTTCCTCCCGAAAGGTCAGAGTCTAAGGTAGTGCGAGCTTGCTTCGATAGTTACAGGAACCGAAATCCATACGGAATAAAACAGCTGCATAAGATAATTCCCTTGTTACAGCATACGAATTCCAAATAACAGTCAGAGTCCAGGTTCAGGATACAAGTAGAACTAACGTTTATTCACACACATGGCTTTTTATGCAGGTCCCCATGCAAGGGGACATCCCACAGGGAGGAGTAATATTTATCCAATCCCGAACAGTAAAAATATAAAACACACCCAATACAAACAGGCAGTTCCCTCCCCTAGTCCTGGAGATAATCAGGTCTGATATAGTAACAACCTAATTATCTCCAGGCTGAAAATTCACTATTTTCCCCAATTTCTGGAACACCCCTTTATACCTGGGGTATCCCCACAAATACTATATCCCCTGATAGCCCCGATCCGGGTGACCAACATATCCAAATTTCACCCGGATCGGTTCAGGGGTTCGCAAAAAGTATGGAAGTCCTGTGTGACCGGTTCACTGTGGGCGGACTGCCCAAAATAGTTCCAGAGGTTCGTGTGGTTTTGCCGGTCACTTCAGAAAAAGGGAAAAAATGCATAAAAGTACCGAATGAATTCCCCTGGCTCCTAGCAGCGATTGTTCCCCTCATTCGTGTGCATATTTGTACCGAATAGCGCTCTCCTAGCTAATCGGTATCACTAGTTCCAGCGTTCGTATGACTGAGACCGGTGTTTGGGAAGTCGAGTGTCCGATTTTAGTTCCAGACACTCGACGACCAAGTCCCGCTGCCTTTGTTTGGCGAAAAAAAAGATGGCCGCGGTTTTCTCTGCCACGTGGCGTTCGGCAGTACGAACGCTGACCGCACACATAGAGGGTGAAAGTGATGCCGGCTTTGAAGTTAAGTGAGCCAGGGGTGGTCTCTGTTCGGCAGTCCCATCTGCCGAATGAAAAATACATAAAAAACAAGAACTTATGCAACAAAAGACCGAATAATATAGTCATTTCTTCACAATGGTTAAACATATCTTTAGATGAATTTTCAATTTCCATTAAAAAAAATAAGATATACCTATAAATGACCTCAAATTGGCAATCTGATTTCTTTTTGGATTATTGCATTAGTACATTTGAGGACTACCCATTAGCCCACTCTGCATTTAGCCATTCCCTCCAATATTACATTTACAGTAATAAACATACCACATGCAGATACATTTCCATACCTCATGCAGACGCATTTTCTCATGTATCATCAAGCACCCGTTAGTAAGATACATCCTCCCTAGAGTCCCATTAAGGAAGCAGGATACAGAGATCTGTGCCTCTGGTGTAACATATCTCATGCATTATTTCCACATGACCACAAGGAGTCCGTATGCAGGGGAGTCCGATATTCTAGGAACCAAGCCCCATCCTGCATATGGCCGCTCCTGTTAGGCCATAGTAGCCATGCATCCAAATTTTCTAATTTAATTTCAGATTCAATAAAACAATATAGTGCACCATGCATCAATTTATTTATTAATGTTCTTCCAAGTATCTAGCTATGACAGGGGTAGGAAATACTTTACCAAAACAAGGTCTTGAAGTCCCTTGGCATGCCAGTCTTATTTTGTTTAAATTGAGGTGTGTATAAGGTATTTGACAGGGTGGGGTGGTGATTCCTAAGAGAGGTCCTTAGCACATTCGGTTTTCAAGACTGGATATTAGAGGCCATTATGGCCCTGTATACGGGCCCAACGGCCAGGGTACTTGGGGTACCTTCAGCTCTGACTGGTTCGATATGACTAAACTAACCAGGCAGGGCTGTCCGCTCTCCCTGATTTCATTCCATCTTATCAATGGAACCAGTGGCTTCTCAGATTAGAGAGAAAAACAAGATAAAAGGATTTAGCACAACATCTGTGAATTTAAAATTGAATCTTTATTCCGACGATATGATAGTGACCCTAGAAGATCCCAAAACTCCCTAGAAGAATTAGTTAGGTCTTTGAACCAATTTTCAGAGATATCTGGTTATAAACTTAATTTTGATAAAACTACAGCTATAATAAGTAACGTTTCATTAGAAACTAGAAGATCTCTGACCTGAGCACCAGCAGCATAGCAGTATCCGCAAGCGACACCCCCTGCGCTGATGCACTGACCCAGATGTCGATCGACCTGGCAACTATATCTGCCAATATGCTCACGCGAGGGGACAAAACTGCCCTGGTCTCAGAACTGCGCTCCGTCATCAGGGAAGAAATAGCCACAGTGCGCAGAGATCTAACAGTACTGGAACAGAGGGTGGATGACTTGGAGGAACACCGCCTCCATACCACGCACCACCAACAAGCTGCAGACTTAGCTACCGCACGACAGGGAAACATACTCCTCGAGATGCGCAGGCAGGTCGAAGACCTAGACAACAGAGGCCGCCGCAACAACATACGAGTGTGGGGCCTCCCCGAGGCCGACAACGAGTCCCCACGGGAACTGCTGATGGGCCTCTTTACGTAACTTCTTGGGGAATATGTCCCCCATGAAATACCCATGGAACGAGCACACAGAGCACTACGGGGCCCCAGAAGAGATGGCCAACCCATGATTTGCTGCCTCACATCGTTCCAACAGAAAGACGCCATTATGAGAGCGGCCAGGACCCAACGCACAATTACTTATATGGACTCCCAGGTTACGCTGTTTCAGGACCTGTCGTCCCTCACGCTTGATGCCCGACGGGCGCTGAAGCCCCTAACAAGCATGCTATTAGAAAGACGGATTCCCTATAAGTGGGGTTTCCCGTTCAGCCTGCAAGCCAAGATTGAAAATCGCTGGCACACACTACGCTGGCCCAATGATGTCTCCCGATTCCTCCAGTTCGCTGGACTGCCACATGTCCACGTACCGAACATGTTCACGCTGCACCACCACCACAGCGCCGCGGCGGCCCCGACGGCCCAGAGGAGTAGCGACCTGAGACACTGAAGCTGGCCTCCCATACCAGGAACCTAGGGCCACCCTCTAGGCTGCCCCGTCCCCATAGGGGGACACTAAGTAACTGCTCGCCTCTGGCACCTAACGACCATGGTACTGGGCGGGGTGAGAACTGTGGAGTTAGGCCGCTGGTTAGCGGGACAAGGACATGGGTCCATAACAGTAACCCGGGACTTGGGGTGGCACCGTGGGTGGGATGTTTGGGGGCAGCCGACCAAGCGGGGTGGGTCAAGAAGAGACGAACTGTTTGTGAAGGGGGACTGGGCCGCAAAACCTAGAAAAGCGAAGGCACATAGCCATGTCACCGTCTAGTAAGATAGCTTACGCACAGGTCAGGGTAGCAGAGGCCAACTCCACATACAATGTGCTCATTATTTTTGTTTTTATAAATGTTCAGGACGCCCAAACTATGCCACTGTTTTGCCCCCGGCGTAGGTTGCAATGTTAATATATGTTGTATAACTCTTTACTTAAAATATGCTGTATTAATCTTTACTTAAAATGCCGACATATCTCACTGCCACATACCGAATGCTTTTCCTGAGGGCCCACACCTCCACCCCCTCCACCCCCACCGACAGACCCACCCCCAACACGCAAATGGGCATCTCTGCGTGTCCGACTACCTCTGGCCCACTTCCCCTCCCCCCCCCCAGACTTGCGGAGATCGCGACAGCCACCCCACAAGGCGGGTTGGGTGCCGCGGGACACAGGTGCTGACAACACACTTATTTGTGGAACAGACTCCGTAGGTGGCCCTCCTTGCACCTCACGCAACTGACCTCCCCTGTACATAGGACCGGGGTTCGACAAGACTCTCCTGTTTAACAGTCTCCTGAACGTTACCAACCAGTTTAGGTTCAAACGTTGCACTGACCCCCTCCCCCCCCACTGACGCTCTCCCCTCCCCAATGGACCCCCCCCCCCCCTTTGAGCGACCGCCCCGCGGAGGCCAAGACGGGGTTTAGCCCGGCCTTACTCACATACTGGTCCAACAACACTGGGGGCCTTAACCAGCCGGAGAAGCGCTCCCACCTGCTCCGCCGTCTCTGGGCGGAGAGGGTGTCCGTAGCGTTCCTGCAGGAGACGCACTTTCGGGGCCCGGACGCACCTAAACTAGAAAATAAATGCTTCAATTTGGCTTACTACGCCAATCACCCAGACTCCAAGAGAGCAGGTGTAGAGATACTCTTCGCGCACACCGTACCCTTCAACCATACTGCGACCCACACAGACCCTGGAGGGAGATACCTTTTTGTCAAGGGTACGATAGCCGATCACACATACACATTTGCCTGCATATACTGCCCCAACCGTGGTCAACACACCTTTCTCTCTCGTACCTTAACCAAGCTTAACAAATTTAGAGAGGGCCTCCTGATGGTAGCAGGGGACTTGAATATGCCACTAGACCCACTCCTGGACACGTCTCGCTGAACTAGCACACTACCGCCACACTGCTTACGGACCGCCACCAGGGCACTGAACGGACTGGGTCTTGTAGACTGTTGGAGAACCACACACCCAGACGACAGGGACTATACACACTTCTCCCATGTCCACCCCCACTATAGCCGCATTGATTACATATTTATGCCCAAGGAATACCTCTCCCTACTACATGACGCACACATTGGACTCATGACCCACTCCGACCACGCTCCGGCTAAAGTACGCACAAGCTCGCCCCTCTCTAAACCCAGAGACAGACAGTGAAAGCTCAACGTAACCCTGCTGAACGACCCGGTCTCTCGCGCATCCGCGCTTCAAACGCTCACGCAATATTTCGACACTAATGACAATCCAGACACCCCCCCCCCCCCCCCGGACGATCTGGGAAGCACATAAATGTGTCATGAGAGGCCACTACATCGCCATCTGCACACAGCGCAAAAAAGACAGACACAGGCACATCACCAACCTCACATCCAAGGTATCCGCCTTGGAAACCACACATAAACAAACACTAGACGATAACACCTACCTGCAACTGACCAAAGCCCGGATAGAACTTAGAGACCATCTCTCTCAGGGGCTGTTGCATACCCTGGTAAAATCGGCCAGGTACTTCTATGAACACTCTAACAAAAGCGGTCGACTCCTAGCAAAGATGCTCCAGGCAAAGAGGAGAGCACAACATATCCATAAAATAAACACACGGGACCACCGTAGCACTAGACACCCGGAAGGGATACTTGAAGCTTTTAAGGCTTATTACAAAGACCTATACAATCAAACACAGGCCACTCACGGGACAGCCCTTCAGACACATCAACGGAAGATCACTGACTACCTATCCCAACACATAACCAAAACACTCTCCCAGGAACAATCGGAGGACCTGGAGCAACCCCTAACCCTCGAAGAACTCAAGGGAGCCCTGAAAAGCATGAAACCACACAGGGCACCCGGCCCTGACGGGCTGCCGCTCTCATACCTTCGCGCTTTCAGCGACACTCTACTGCCCAAACTCCTGACAAGACTGAACTCGATTTGCGAGGGCGGACGGTTCCCAACGGACACCTTGGCCGCTACAATCACAATAATTCCCAAAGATGGTAAAGACCCGACTAATTGCTCGAGCTACCGCCTGATTTTGCTCTTAAATTCGGACCTCAAGCTCTTTGCCAAGGCCCTGGCCCATAGGATCTCTCCGATCCTCCCGGACATTATCCACCCTGACCAAGTCGGGTTCATCCCGGGTAGGGAAGCTAGAGACGACACGATATGGACTCTCAACATCATTCATACGGCGAAAACCAAGAAACGCGAGGCCGTACTGCTATCGACGGACGCCGAAAAGGCGTTCGATCGGTTAGATTGGACGTATCTCACGTCTACTCTCCGCCACTTCAGATTCGGCCCTCAGTTATGCACCTGGGTGTCGGCATTGTACACGACGCTGACAGCACGGATCCACGTCAACGGAACTCTTACACAACCTTTTCCCATCAGCAACGGTACGCGCCAAGGCTGTCCCCTGTCCCCCCTCCTGTTTGCCCTCTCCCTGGAACCTTTTCTAGGGGCGGTCAGATGGGACAGGGGCATTACGGGGGTAACGCTGGACGCGGAGGTGCACAAACTTGCAGCTTATGCAGACGATATGCTGTTCTTCCTGGAACAACCCCTAATCTCAATCCATAACCTCCTCAAGGCATTTCACGACTACCACCAAGTTTCCAATCTGAAACTGAATCTGGACAAATCAGAAGCCATGCCTCTACTAGAAAACGCTGAGCTGGCCGACCGCCTGAGCACTATGTTTGCCTTCTCTTGGCGACCGGTCAAGTTGAGGTACCTGGGCATGTGGTTGCCACGTGATCTCACACAACTCTATCAAACGAATTCCCCCCACTCCTCGCGAGCATCCAAAAAGATCTCCTCCGGCTGGTCGCCGCAATACCTCACCTGGTTCGGCCGCATACAAGCGCTAAAGATGAACGTCCTCCCCAGATTATTGTACCTATTCGCGATGCTACCCGTCGCGATCCCTCAATCATTTTTCCGCACCCTGACACGAGACATCCGCAGCTTTATATGGAACCGCTCCGCATCCCGCATATGCAGGACCACACTGGAGCGACCAAAGGCTGCGGGGGGAGCCGGGCTGCCCTCCGTGCAGTAATACTACCAGGCCACACACCTGCAGAGGGAAGTGGACTGGCACGCGCGCCCAAGTACCAAACGATGGGTGTCCATGGAGGTCCAGCAGACACTTGTGGCAGTCCCAGCCAGACTTTGGCTTGGCTCGCTCACCTACTCGGAGCTCCGAACCCACTCATCGACGCCACCCTTGAGGTCTGGTGCAAACTGCGCTTTGCACACTGACTCACCACATCACCTAACCCGCTCACCCCGATCACATATAACCCAAACCTAGCGGGGGGCCTTTCAGAACTTCCACCAGACGGACTGGATCTACCTACACCAATGGACTGCTGACAGGGCCCTCAAACCACTACCCGACGTCGTGACGACTCAGCGACCGACCCCACTCGACATGTTCCACTACCACCAGGTGAAAACTTACTACACGAACCTCCAAGGTAAAGATCACATTCACAGACAATTGACTGACTTCAAACAACTATGCACAGACAGAAAACACTTAGAACACGCGATATCCTACCTCTACCTCTACACAAGCCTACAGTCACTGGGCAACGAAAGCCCACTAGGGTGCACGGAAAAATGGGAACGAGAGACGGGTACGCACTTGACTACCCAAGAGTGGGACACTATCTTTCTTTTTTTTTTTTTTTATAAATTCTTTATTTGTGCATTTTCGGTTTGCATTTTACGGTATGCAATTTTGGGGTACAGAAATTGAAAAAGAAAATAAAAAAGAAAGGGGGGTAACAGGTACATTAACGTTTGCATAACAATTCATTTCGGTTCTTAGTCAGCATTTCTATACCCTTTTATGAGTGTATTTGTGATTTGTGTTTTGTGTTCCAGTACTCGGGGCTCTCGGTTGTGCCTCAAGTTGTGGGTTCAATTTGGGTTATTGGTGTTTGCCAAGTGGAGGCTCTGTAGGTCTATGGCTGCCCGAGAGGTCCATATGTTGTGGAAGTGCTTAGCCGTGTAGTGTGGCACGTTGTGTGTGTGTGTGTTGAGGGGGGGTATCCTTGTGCCTGTAGGACGTGGGAGGACTATTGTTGATCCCTGAGTGGGTTCAGAGCCTGTCATGGCTTAAATTTTATGATCCCACGACGGGGGTTCAACAAAATCTTTATTTTAACTCACAAATGCTCCATTAGCTCCAAATAGAGATGAGCTATAAACTACTCACACAATGGTATAGGACCCCAGACATACTTAGACACATGCACGGCCCAGCCTCGGGAGAATGCTGGAGATGTAACTCTGCCCTGGGCACCAACCTCCACATCTGGTGGTCATTCCCCCGCATAGTTCCATACTGGCGCCTGATACACACTAAGATCAAGGAAATCACGGACTCAGACCTCCCACTGCAACCATTGCCAATGCTCCTTCACCACACATCCACACCTACACAACAATACAAAAAATCCCTCACGATACACCTGCTCTCCACCGCAAAAAGCCTCATCCCACTGAACTGGAAAAGCAGGACAGTACCCACCTACAAACATTGGGTGGACAAGGTAGAGGAAATCCATAAAATGGAAATGTTGACTGCGTCCCTGCAGGAGCACTCGGACAAATGTGCCCTCCTATGGTACCCCTGGACGACTTACACCGCACGGGGACAGGCTTGATCCCACATACCTAACCTTCCAAGAGACACTTGGTAAACATACCAGCTACTCCTACCCCTACACCACCGTGAAAACCCCCGACACAGACACTCCCCTCCCTTCCCTCTTGTCCGTGACATATCATGACTGAACATCGCCAGAGCTCTGACAACCAGCCAGGTCGAGAATCCGAAAGCCTACCACCCATGGGGCTCTCACCCCCTCCCTATATGCAAGGTGACAACTCCCAACAAGCACTAACGTACGACCACATCCCCCTGAACACAACAGACTCAACTATACTGCATATTGCACACATAAGCCATACCCCAAGCCTCCGAATGAGACCCGCCCAGGCGGACATACGGCGAGTTGATGACGCATAATTTACGATAAAACACCGATCTTAACTCCGACCTACTACCGGGTCCGACGCTCTGTTATTGCATATGTCATACAATGTAACTTAGTACTTGATACCCCCGCCCCCCACCCCTTTCTTTTTTCTGTTTCCCACCCTGACTTGAAAAACTTAATAAATAAAGAATGTCAAAATAAAGAAAAATCAACTAAAAAGATTTAATAGGAGCCTTCCAAAAATTATGTAAATCGGTAAGATGCTTGAATTTAACAGAGATGCAATTTAAGCTTAACAATCGTATTTACTTTGTACCCAGTCGTCTTAATAGGATGTGCTCTGATCATACTGATGGGTGTTGGAGATGTAAATTACATAAAGGGGATCAAATGAACATCTGGTGGAAGTGTGAACCGATTTGGAAGTTTTGGGAACAGATAGCAAAATAAAATGTATAATATCAGTAAGATTAGACTACCACTGAAACCTGAAATTAATTTACTACATTTACTGTAATCCATATTTGCTGGCAGTAAAGATCATAATAGCCAGAAAATGGAAATCTTCAACACTTCCAACCTGGAATGAGGTCAAAAACCAACTCCTTTTCAAGCTTAAAATGGAAAAAGGAAAAGCCGTGTACCAAAATGTTACTCTGAAAAAAAATCATAACTGGGATACATGGAATAACCTAATCCCTGAATGAGCAAAATAAATTAATAATCTGATGATTGAGTTTAGTGTCAGTATGAATTCTCCTGTGGAGTTGCCTCGCCGGACTGTTTTTGTATTCGATGTTTAGGAGAGCCTCTTTCCAACGATATGCGATATTGTAATGCTACGATGTGTGGGATTTATTTAAAAGGTAGAGGCCGCTAGATGTCTATAATGTGTTTTTGTTTGTTTTACTTTTGTTTTGTAATGTTGGAGAGATTGCCAAAGAACAAAACAAAATGGAGAAGGGGAGAGGGGAAGAGAAAGAAGGGGGAGGAATGGAGGAAAAGGAGAGAAGGGAAAAGATAATTAGTGATAATTTGCTGTTTTTCAGAATTGAGATCTGTCTCTCTCTTTCTCTCTCTCTTGTATTTGGCTTGTTCCCCCAAGCCTCTCACTCCTCCCCTCCCCCTCCTTTTCTTTCCAATACACTCCTTGGCAAACTGTTTTTGCTAAATGTCTTTATTTAAGTGAAGTAAGTTCAAAGAATGTAATGATAACAGATGGACTAATTTTAGAGTTCTTTTTCCTTTTTCTTTCCTGTTCTTTTTTTTTTTTTTGGGTGCTGCAGTTGCTTTTTAACATTGTATGTGTGTGTATGTGGCTGTTATATTGTATATGTTCATGATTAGTTTGAGGTATTGTGTATTATAGCTACAAATGTGAGCTGTGTGTGGGGGCTGCTTGTGAAATTGTGTGTCTGGATGACAATATTCTAAAGCGCTACAGAATCTGTTGGCGCTATATAAATGTAAATAATAATATGTCACACTGTGTGTTTGATGGTATTGCATGTGAGAGGCTGCTTGTGGATTTGTGAGTGTGTATGTAGATTTTCACTGGTGTTGTGTTTGTGGGGACTGTGTGTGTGTTTGTGTGTTGGCTGTTTGTATTTATATATGAGGAGGAAACTTCTTCAGCAGCTCTGTGTATATCTAGCAGTGTGGGTGACTTCCCTGTGGTCCAGTGGGGACCAGGCTGGCCAGGTACATGTCAAGGGCAGGAACTGTGATAGCTTCTGTGGGCTGTACTATGCCAGTGAGGATTCCCATTCACAAGTGCTGATAGTGCTGCTATGTGTAAATTGAGGATTGTCCCTTATCACCTGCAGTCATGGCTTAGTTTCCACTAGCAGATACTTGAAGTCCCACTGGGACTCCTGACAGGCCAGAGTGTCGTGCAAAGGCACCTCAAAGTGCCATGCATGGCGTGCCACAGATTGCTGACCCCTGGATTATGATATTCCAAGCATTGACTATTTTATATAAAAAAAGATATGTAGCTTATTTCAGAGAAACATTTTACTACATGTTCTGATATATTTACAAAATTTTCATTTTATTTTGTATTCAAATAACTTGCTAATCCCTTTTCCCCCAATGTGTACACGCAGACTTACTTTAATCTTGCATGGCTACATTTTCACAAACCAATGGCTAGTGGGTGAGTGGATATGATAGCATATTTTTGCAAAACCACTTTTGTAGTAAATATATAGGCATGCATATCTACATAGACATAGACACATATTGCAGCGTAGGAGGGCAGAGTGTCTCTACCCAATACAAACATGCCAAGTAATACCATCAGTCATTGAACGTTTAACATCAACAAAACTGTGAGACTGACTTGCATTTTGCAGCAAAAAATATAAAAAATAAAATAAAATCTGGTGTTATTAGCATATAATTATATATATAAAATTATCTGTATACGTTTTTTCCTATGGTTAGCATGCACATCACAGGTTTACAATAAATATAATAGTATTTTAGATTTGCATGTAAGTAACTTGGTGATCAAAATGCTTGATAAATATGATTGCATTCCAATTACAAGTGATGAGAGATGATCCATTACTACTAGATAAGAATACTTTGTACAGGGCTACACTTGCACTTGTGAGCTGAATGAAGGAGCCTAGCCACTAAGTTACAAATTGCTTATACTCTATCTTCATGCTGTTCTTCTATTCACTTGCCCATTGGCCAGCACAGACACACGTGACCCATTGCCAGGAGCTCGCATTTCAGCTGAGCTCTGCTCTGTCTCTGTGCCCAGTCACTGGTCACAAATGTCCCAGTTTGACTGCTAGGGATGGACAGCGTTAGCAGGGACAGACACAATGTAACATGATGAGGTCTCCTCAGCCTCTCCTCTGTGCTGGGGATAATCAACGGTAGCAGCAGCACAGTGTGGGAGTTATTAGCTGGGCAAGGGACACACATTTTGGGGTGGGGAGACGCCTGGAACTTGCAGAGCATCCCTCTCTTTCATTTTACACTCATCCTGACCACTACCCAGCTCTAGACAGCCCTCAGTCTAGGGGGCACAGCTCTGCACCCCACCACAGCCAAACTTCCAGACTTTCCCCAGGACCCTCAGCCTTGGCAAATTCAATCTGTGCCCCCAGTCCAGCTAGCCCCTGTCTGCCTCCCTCTGTGGGTACAGTCACACCAGCCAAGGACACACAATGCTCTGTACAGCACTCACTGGGGACAGCTCTGCAGGTAAACCACTTAACTGGATAAAAGTTACCATTCCTCCAGAAACAAGTAAGTTGGATCTCTCTGTGTGTGTACCTCTCTATTGTCTTTCTAACTCACTATTTACCATTCATTTACACAGTTCTATAGCTCTCATTATCTGATCGTCTCATATTCTCCATTCTCTCTATAATGCTTTCATTCAATCTCACTCTCTCACTCTCATGTCTCTTATTTCCCTAGTTTGCTCTCTCTCTCTCTCTCTCTCTCTCTCTCATTCCCATCCATTGACTGGCTAAGTAACTTTAAGTGCTAATGTTTAAAATACAAATTAGTCTAATTATCCAGGAGGCATCATTTAATATGAACGTGTTACTTGACGATTGTAAGCGTTGCTTACAGCTAAATCCTGGCTATGTGTGTACACTTATCATCTAAACTGGTATACAGTGTAACATACTTCATTCTTCCACTTGGTACAGCTCTGTGTGACGCCTTGTTTCAACTGCAATAATATGTGTTTAAATTAAAAGGGCGATCATTTCAATGCAAAGATGGCATACCTCCTTGAAATAGCACAACCCCCTTAGGAATATAATTACACTGGGAATGGGAAAATTACATTAAAATCAAAGTGCCATTTCTGGTCCCTTTATGGCAGTAGTAATTTCAGGATCATGTATTATCTTAACATTAAAATTGAATATAAAAAGTGTATTAAATGTTATCAGTGCCATAACTCCTCTATTCTCATTGCCCACTTAATCCCTTACATTGTGGATCAGTGATCTGTTGGTTAATTTAGCAGTGAAAGGGTTAATGATAGTATCATTATGACTACAACATATCGATGTCAAAAAGCTGAAAGTAAAAACTCGGATCCAGTGCTGCTCCTCGCTGGATTGCTGTAATATTGTGTTTAGGCTTATAGCACTTGGAAAAAGTTTGTGAAGTGAACTCCCCAGGCGTCTGTCTAATAGTTTGTAAAGAGACATCCTTAATCTCTTTGTAATCGCAGAGGATTAAAAGGGCACAATTAGTCCTTTCTCGTGTTGATTTACCTGTAGACACAATTGGCCGAGGACACATGAGGGTTAAGACAGTCTGCATGACATTATCTTACAGGAATGTTTATTATAGCTTTAAATATCCCATGCATGAAGTTAATTCGTTTATGTTTCAGTCTTTTTTCGAATGAAATAAAAAACATTAAATATATCTAATATTCCAATGTACGTATATGTATATAAAGTAAATATATATATATATATATATATATTTGTTTAGAACTTTGTGTTTATTTTATTTTTGCTTGGTTTTTTTTTTATTACATTTCTTAAAGAAAGTAATTTTGTTTAATATATACAGTACTAGTTTAAGGCTTATGATAACTTAATTGGTTAAATGACACAAACTAACACTGAAAGTTTAAGAATGGAACATTTTCAGAGAGTGCTGGGAGTTTGCTGCAATATTGTATCCCATTGAGTTCTACATCCAGACTAGAGCCAGTTTAACACATATTATACAGTGTGCACTGCCCCTAACTTCTTAAAAAGGCCACCCCTCCTCCCTCCCCCATCGCCCTCTACCCATCATCCCATCTCCCTCTGCCCCCCCTTATATTTCCATTTTATTTCTACTCTCTCATACTTTATTTCCTCTCTCTCTCTCTCTCTCTCTCTCTCTCTCTCTCTCTCTCTCTCTCTCCCTCTCTCTCCATAGTTCTCTCGTTGCCAATGTAATTTTGCAAAGTATTTATTCAGTTTCTGTAACGATCTGTTAGGTAACTGTGCCAAAGAATAGACTGTCTTAACCTTTCTTTTAAATTGCTGCCAGGCATTAAGTGGTGTGAGTGTTTGGAATTAAAGGACTTTCACTAATTGCTCCTCAGGATTAGAAAGTGAAAGTAGGAGGAGATAAGAGAGATTTATAGTGGCCTTCATGCTGTCTGTGCAATCAGTAATACATACACATTATATTATCTTTCATCCCTTCCCAGCAGTAAATGAATATCCCAATGGGATCCAGTATATATTTGTGGTCCAGATAAACTCTTAAAGGGGAATTACAACCTGAGTTGTACTGTAGGTAATTTTTTCTAAGCCAATTGGTTTATTTTAGTCTTGCTGGAAAGCATTTTTTTATTTTCACCTATGTGGTTATTTAGTTTATTGTGATTAGTGTTGTTTACAGGGTTATTCACTAAAATCAGCATTGCAGTGAAATAAAAATTAAATTGCAAAATTAAAAATAGCCAATCTGTCTCTAAAACTAAGCTGGGATCTTTTTCCAGATTAGTTGTTTCTAACCCAATTTTTGCTTTTTAGATTTTAGTTTGCTACAATTTAGTAAATCGACCCCTTAATGTCAATGCTGATCCAGTATTGCACTTAACTGCTTTCCTTAGGATGTATATTATTTAGTATTTACCAACATTTATTCATTGAGTCACTGGTTAAATCGTGTTTCAGAGTACCTGTCCTTAGCAAAGTACAGTAAGGTAAAATCTTGGAAAGGTTTTGTAATACACTGAGATACACAAAATAATGTAAATCGGGTATCAAAGTACAAAGAATATAATGATATGAATACATCACTAAAACAAAATATTTTATTGCTATATGTTATTAATGATACATATTCCTGTTTGGCCAGATCCACTGTGCTTTCCTGGGCATATATAATGTTAGCATATTGCAGGGGATAAGTGTGGAATCCATATTATTATTATTATTGTTATTATTATTTTATTATAATTGGCATTTATATAGCGAAAGAGCTTACAATCGTATAAGCAGGGTCCTCATCAACCTATTGTTCCTGTAGCAATGTATTTCATTTATTGTTAAATGTCCCCCTTTATACTATTGTAATGAAATGCAAATAATAATAATGTGAATTAAAAACATTTTATGAGCTCCTCTGGAACATGCGGACATTATATATGACCAGGAAAGCACAGTGGATCTGGCCAAACAGAAATCGGTATCATTAGTTGAATTAGTCTAAGGGCAATTCAGCAGCATGTTAATTCTACATACTCAAGACATGCTTTTTCATGTACCCTCTTAAAGCATGGTTAACTAAAATATGTCCAGGAAAAAATGGTGAGTCTGCAAACTCTAACCCCTCAAATAGTTTGAAAGCAATACTATTGGGTATTATTAATTAAACTAATTTAAGATGTAAATTGCAACATTAAGGCTAATTTAGCCAAACAGTGACTATAGCTAACTATGTAATAGCTAGGCTGGGTAATTTTTCCAGATCAATTAAATTAGTCTATTTTGCAATTTAAGTTTTAACTGATAATAAATCAGAGCTTGTGAATAGTTTTAAATGTGTGAAATTTGATTTCCAGGATCCAAGAAAAATCCAAATCAAATACTGGTACTTTGTGCATATATAAATAAATTCAACTGTGGTCACTCCAGTGACTGATATGTGCATGTGGTAAAATGGGTAAAACTATACCTCTATGACACCTTGATGTATTCCCAACTCCCTCCCCTTTTCCCTACAGCACCCTAAATTAGCTTTGGCAGATTAGTAACTCTCTTGATGCCGGGCAATGCAAGATATTTTAGCTAATGGATCCCAAGACCCAATGGAGTATTTAACACCCCCTTTGTAGAGAGAATGCAATTTGAATGTTACAAAGTAAAATTCTAAATCTAGCGTATTAACACGTCAAAGTAAGACTCAAAGCCTACTAAATCAGCCTAAGCAAGAAGTTACTTTCCTTTCCCAAAACTAATGCTATTAGAAATTATTGCACAGTTTATAAATCTCAGTAGAGTAGTTTGGAAAAGGAAATTAAGCTAACAATTATATTCCTCTTTATGATACTTGAGTATCAGTTTGAGCAACACATTCAAGGTCTCTTTTGAGGATGATAACACATAACAATTAACACGTTCCAAAATTATATTTATTACCTCCATCCTCCTGTCTCCAGTGGAACCCCAATAAATAAAGTGCTCAACATAATTTCTTCCCTGTTTTCTCTAATATTTTGTTTTGAGCTGACTTACTAATTTTAAATACAAAGGGAATCAACACAGTAAAGGAAGAGACTATATTTAAAATAAGAAAAACTACCACAACAAGAGGACAAATGTATTCCTGACCCTATAGTGTTAAAACCACCATCTAGCCCCCCTGGGCCCCTCATACCTCTTACAGTATTCAAGCCAGAAGCTGTAACTCTGCATGCTGTTTGCCTAAATAAAAACAAGCAGTCTGCTGACATCATCAGAAGTGGTAGCCTGATCCAATCACAATGCTTCCCCATAGGATTGTCTGAGACTGACAAAGAGGCAGATCATGGGCAAAGCCAGCATGATTCAAACACAGCCCTGGCCAATCAGCATCTCCTCATAGAGATGAATTGAATCAATGAATCTCTATGAGGAAAGTTCAGTGTCTGCAGAGGGAGGAGACACTGAATGTTTGGATGCATTTTAGGCAGCCATGACCCAGGAAGGATCTCTAACAGCTATCTGAGCAGTGGCCAGTGAAGTTATCACTAGGCTGTAATGCACTGCATTTTCTCTGAAAAGACAGTGTTTACAGCAAAAAGCCTGAAGGTAATGATTCTACTCACCAGAACAAATTCAATAAGCTCTAGTTGTTCTGGTGACTATAGTGTCCCTTTAAATTAGAGGGACAAAGGTTTAAAAATAATATCAGGAAGTATTACTTTACTGAGAGGGTAGTGGATGCATGGAATAGCCTTCCAGTTGAAGTGGTAGAGGTTAACACAGTAAAGGAGTTTAAGCATGCGTGGGATAGGCATAAGGCTATAAGATAAGGCCAGGGACTAATGAAAGTATTTAGAAATTGGGCAGACTAGATGGGCTGAATGGTTCTTATCTGCCATCACATTCTATGTTTCTATGTTACTTGGATTTTTATATAAAATGTGCAAGATTAACATGTAAAAAGTCAGATATGTTTTAACCGCTTTACTACCAAGTGATTTGCAAAAAAAAAAACCCAAGAATTTGAGTATGTTGGGTGTCCTGGAAAGTAGTGTTAAAATGTATCTTTGTTTCAGTATGCACAGATAGCCCTTTATTTAATATGAACAAAAACAAACATTTTGGTTAGATAGAAAAACTTTAACCCCTTAAGGACGGAGGCAATTGTGCAAGTTCTGAACACAAAAACAAAACCTAGAATTTAAAACTATATGTCTGCTCAATCATAATTTACCAATTTTATATTAAGTGTACCCATGTAAAATGAAAACTTATATATAATTTTGTTCAGGAGAAAATGGCTTTCATTTCACATCAAATACTTATATATGGAACACAATTTAATATGAATAAGTACTTAAGAATAAGGAAAATTGTTTCATACTTACCATAATTTTCTTTTCCTGATCATTATTCATGGCAGCATTTACTCACGGGTTAGCTCCTCCCCTCACAGCAGAAAGGACAGGAAATAGAACTCTGAAACTGGTATAAATAGATCCTCCCCCTTCCCATCAGGCAGTCTTTGTAACAAGCTTCACAACTCCTATAGTATATGGGTGGGAACGTAATACTGCCATGAATAATTATCAGGAAAAGAAAATTACGGTAAGTATGAAACAATTTGCCTTATTCCTGATCAATCATGGCAGCATTTATTCATGGGGAATACCCAAGCAGTATATATAGAGGGAGGGACAGAGTTGAAATACAGCTAATAGCTATAAAAAAACATTATTGAGCTGTATAAATCTTAGAAGGCTTTACAAAGCCAAACAAGCAATAATAGGATATTGTTATAATATTTGTTCAGACAAGTTATTTTGGTCAGCAACCCCCTGACATTCAAATACCAGGAATATCCTGGAGAATTACCGTGTCAGGTAGGAATTAAGGTCATGATAACCAAACCTATAAAAATGAGCAACGCTAGACTAATACGAGACAAACTCTTGCAAGAAATAAGGCACAAGACGACTGCCTGATGGGAAGCGGGAGGATCTAATTATACCAGTTTCAGATTTCTATTTCATGTCCTCTCTGCTGTCATGGTAGGAGCTAACCCATGAGTAAATGTTGCCATGAATAATGCTCAGGAAATGCTGTTATTTCCCAACTTCTGCATGGCGTTGTGACGGACCACCTGGCACCCCGACTGGGTGCGTCTGTCAGTCGATGCTCCTAGTGCTCACCGAGGGCTCCAAGCACTCCACCCAACACCATCAGCACTGTAGTCCCCACATCCAGCGTTACAGCTTGGCTGGGAACTCGCCATCCTCCACCCACCCTGGACCCAAGACCAGGATCCAGCTTCCAGAGAGCGTAGCAGGAACAGCTCTTAAAAGAGCTAGTGATTATAATCCCAGGGGAGTATAGTGATATAGCAATCCCCAGGGTAGATACAGCCATTTTCCCCACACATGAGATGAGACTCTATGTTGAGGGCAAGCAGGAACTCAATTTTAATGGAGGCACACTGGCCTTTTATGCAAGTTTCCCAACAAAGGTGACACCCACGTGGACCTTGTTGGGCACAGGGGCACAACGTTAACAAACCAATAAAAACAGAGTTACACAGTAAGACACTCCCATACAATATACACAATCTCTCCCCTATGCCTGGGAGATAATTAACGCAGATAATGCAGTAACTTAATTATCTCTAGGCAGAATTTTATTTTATAAAGTCCCATAAGTACCCCAAAACACAACATATCCTCATAAATGTTACATCCCCTGATAGCCCTGATCTGGGTGATCAACATATCCAACAATCACCCAGATCAGATCAGGGGTTCAGAAATATTATGGAACTCATAGTTTTGCCCAGGCGCAGGCATGGTCCCATGCCCAAAACAGTTCAATAGAATCGTGGCTAAGTAGTGCCGCTGGAGGACCGAACGGGATCCACAAGGTTTTCAGGATGAAAATAATTCCAGGGCATTCGTGGCTAAGCCCCCCTGAAGTCTATTCGCGGTTTTGGTCCATGCAGACAAGATGGGCGCCACCACAAGTTCGAATGTCGAATGGTGGCAACTTCGACTGTTCGGGAGTTTGAAGTGCCACTTCGAAAGTTCGAACTGTGGCCATAAAAATCCAAAAAAGCACGAACAGTGATTTAAACCAAGTTTTATCACAGGGGCCATTTCACAGGGTAGGAGGCTGGCAAACAGGCCCCTGCAAAAACCAGTGGCAAGGTCACTTTCGCCACAGGCATTTTAACTGTGAATGTCATAAAACTATTAGATTTTTTTTTTTTTTTTTAGTTCTTTATTTTTGCAGTGCATAGTTTACAGGCAAATATGTAGAAACATTTCACAGGATGACTTAGAACAATACATGAATGCTGCAGCAGTATGAGATATCAGGAGTGAACTGCACTGATGATTTTTGTTTTTTTGAAGAGACAAGATGAGTATTATAGCAAATGACAGTAACACAGGTCTAACATTATAAACAAGAAGGCAAAGTTAATTTCCCGAAAAGATCGTGGCAAGAAGTAAGGACTACTGGGTACATTAGCTAGAGCATTGCAGGTAGGATAGGAGAGTTCAAGGTTAGGAGAGAACAGTATCCATAGGAAACCATAGGTACAATATCAGCAGTGAGACTGGTAATCTGCAGGTTAAGCTGAAGTGTCATCTAACTGATGCCCAAGGGTGGGACATTCCAGCATTTCCCACTGACAGTATTCCCTCTGAGGCCTCCACTCAGACAAGCTCCCAGACAGTCCAGAGAAATCCAGTCTATGGAAGCAGCATGTTCACCCACCGGAACTCACAGCTACAGTCTCTCGCACACCAGTTAAGTCGGTTAGGGAGTACCAGGGACAGGTGGATCACGTCGCCGCCGTCGGGTCATGTGGTACTGAGTATGCGGCTTGGAGCATTGGCGGGCAGTCGTTTGTCACCGCGGCTTTCTGCACCCACGCCTCCAGGGCACCTCTTTGGATACCCGCGGGGGAAGCCGAAGTCTGTGATGATTCCACAGAATGACTCGAAGGGGGGCCTCGACCATGGATTTCAAGTGCAGGGGTAAGTCCTCTGCATGCGAGCTTCGCCCAGAAGGCTTCACAGACTCGATCAAAGGACGCAAGTAGTGGATCCTCGTGTGGTGTTGACTCTGGGAAGGTCACACCTCAGCAGGCTCAGGCAGGGAGGCCATTTTAATTCCTAGGCCCGAACTCCCCAGTCTGTCAGGTAACTGGGGATCTTGGCAATATAATCACCGCGAGACACCAGTAGGACCGGGATAATCCCACTGGTCCAAAGGGGGGACAGGGCACCAGGCCAATAGGCTCCAGTTCAGGGCTGGGGATCGGCCGCCTCCCCTGCCTCGAGTGCAGCTGTAGGCCACAGGAAACTTCTGACCGAGCTCTATTTGCCAGTTGCAGGCAGTGGCAATTCAGATCATCAGCAGGGTGCTCCACAAGGTTAGGGACAAGCTTTTTAGCCAATATAAGAGCAATTAAGGCCAGTAACAGGCTTAATAAGTGGGTTTCCCTGAGGAGCTCCAGCACCTTGCGTCTGTCTTGGTTAGCAGTCAGGCCCCGCCCCCAAAACTATTAGCTTTTACTGCAATAAAACACACATATTTGTATGCTATGATGTCCCACGAGTACAATGATGCCCCCATGCAAAGGTTTCATGGTGTTTTGGAACGTTACAGGGTCAAACAAAGAGCTTGCCCATTGCAGTTAATACACATTGAAATTTGCCTATATTGTCTTTGAGACCGTATGGCTGCTTCGGAATAAAAATTGACCCCACCATGGAATGCTATTGCAAAAATAGATAAACCAAAGTATTCAAAATGACGTATGTCCAGATTTTTTAGTAGCCACTTAGACACAACACCTTACCAAAGTTATCAATCATATTTGTTTTTTAAATTTTTTTAAATGCCCTTTCACAGATGATATCATTGTTATCACAATTTTACTGTTTTAAAACACTCATATTTGTGTTCAACAATGGTACCCCTCGTGTATAGGTTGTATGGTGTTATGGAAGTTACAGGGTCAAGTATAGGGCTTGCAATTTAAATTCTCTGGACTTTCTGCCTGGGTTGTCAGTCAGGTCCCTCAATATATAATTAATAAAATCACATAACGATGGAATAAAAATAAAAGAAAGAAATTTACATGTAGATTTAAATTATATATATATATATATATATATATATATATATATATACACACACACACACAGTATCTCACAAAAGTGAGTACACCCCTCACATTTTTGTAAATATTTTATTATATCTCTTCATGTGACAACACTGAAGAAATTACACCTGTATAACAGTGTAAATTTGCTGCCCCCTCAAAATAACTCAACACACAGCCATTGTCTAAACCATTGGCAACAAAAGTGAGTACACCCCTAAGTGGAAATGTCCAAATTGGGCCCAAAGTGTCAATATTTTGTGTGGCCACCAATATTTTCCAGCACTGCCTTAACCCTCATGGGCATGGAGTTCACCAGAGCTTCACAGGTTGCCACTAGAGTCCTTTTGCACTCCTTCATGACGACATCACGGAGCTGGTGAATGTTAGAGACCTTGCGCTTCCCCACCTTCCATTTGAGGATGTCCCACAGATGCCCAATATGGTTTAGGTCTGGAGACATGCCTGGCCAGTCTATCACCTTTACCTTCAGCTTTTTTAACAAGGCAGTGGTCATATTGGAGGCGTTTTTGGGGTTATCATGTTGGAATACTGCCCTGCAGCACAGTCTCCGAAGGGAGGGGATCATGCTCTGCTTCAGTATGTCACAGTACATTGTGGCTTTCGTGGTTCCCTCAATGAACTGTAGCACCCCAGTGCAGGCAGCACTCATGCAGGCTGAGACCATGACACTCCCACCACACACTTGTCTTTGTACTCCTCACCTGGTTGCCGCCACACACGCTTGACACCATCTGAACTAAATAAGTTTATCTTGGTCTCATCGGACCACAGGACATGGTTCCAGTAATCCATGTCCTTAGTCTACTTGTCTTCCGCAAACGGTTTGCGGGATTTCTTGTGAATCATCTTTAGAAGTCTTCCTTCTGGCTTGACAGCCATGCAGACCAATTTGATGCAGTATGCGGCGAATGGTCTGAGCACTGACAGGCTGACGCCCCACCCCTTGAACCTCTGTAGCAATTCCCACTTCAATGAAGAACACTGGCAGCAATGTTCTACTTTACATGTTTCTTATCAATAGCCTGCTGTGTTAAACAAAGCTTTTGGGCCAAAACATGAAACCTAATCAAGTAAGGTGTCTATCTCGTAGTATGTATGTATAAATTAGTCTCTGTTTAAAGGAACACTATAGGGTCAGGAACACACACATGTATTTATGACCCTATAGTGTTAAATCCCCCTTGCCCTCCTTAATATAGTAAAATATTAACATTATTCTAGTCTGCTGGTGCTGGCTCTGGCCCAGATCTGCCTGCTTGGCTGACATCATAAAAAGTCATATCCTGAGTCATTCACAATGCTTTCCCATAGGAAAGCATTGGATTGGTTGAGCTTGTTAAGGAGGCAGATGAGGGGCAGAGCCCGCAAAAGTCAAACACAGTTCTGGCCAATCAGCATCTCCTCGTAGAGATACATTGAATCAATGCATCTCTTTGAGGAAAGTTCTGTGTCTGGATGCAGAGGGTGGAGACACTGAATGGCAGTGCTGCTCACTGTGCAGCACTGCCCCAGGAAGCACCTCTAGTACCCATCTGAGGAGTGGCCAGGGGAGTTATCACTAGGCTGTAATCTAAACACTGCATTTTTTCTAAAAAAAACAAAAACAGTTTTTACAACAAAAAGCCTGAAGGAAATGATTATACTCACCAAAACAAATACAATGAGCTGTATCTGTTTGGGTGTCTGTAGTGTCCCTTTATGTTTAGTTTGTAATAACCCCAGAAGTTTTAGATCAAGCTCTATGTAGGTTCTGTACAGAAAATTGTTAACCTAGACAGCAAACACATTACAATCCCGTATGTGTTCCTGATCTGTTATCAATATTTTATTAAAACTCTAAAGAAGATTTAACTGAGAAGTAAAACGTTGTAGAGAATTTACTTGTTTTTCCCAAAAAAATTAATTCTCGATCTTTATAATAATTATTAAGATTTGCCCACACATTAATAGTGAAATAAAATGAATAATTAACTAATTCCGCTTATTTGCAGTATTTCATATACACAATATGTATATTCTAAGTAGGATTAAATAATTAATTCCATAATTTCAGTAATTGCAGTATTTCCTTCACGATATAATGCCAGTGAGATAGCTCAGTAGATAGAGAGAGATTTGATTCAATATTTCACTACCAAGTATTTAAAAAAATATATACTGGGGCATCTTGAAAAAATTAAATATATATATATATATATATATATATATAACAGTAGCATAACACAGGGCAACAGGGCAAAAAACAAAAAAACTAAAATATAAAGCACGCATGTGTGGTTACTTATGGCAGGCATATGTATTATACAAAGAATTGTTGTTGCTCAACCAAGTTATGGTTAGAAGAGTCCAGTCTGATGCATTTTTTTTCTATATACTTTTGGATGGGGCTGCCTCATAAGTTACGCAGCAGACCTGACATGACATATATTTGCCAATGTGGTAGTGTGGAATCACACTCAGAGTTGTGCGTGTCTGCCCGCCAGCCCCCCTTCTCACTTACAGTGCTTATGAGTGAAAGAAAGGTTTGGAGCTTAGGTCATTTCCTTCCCCTTTCCCCAAGTGACCATAGTGCCTCCTTAATCTAAAAAAAACTATTAACCCATTGTTCACTGAGTTATTATACATTGAACAACTAGGCTACAAGTTTCCACTTCTTTCTTTGAATAAAAGCGGTATTTGGAATAGAAGAAAATAATAATAATTTTAAAAAGAAAACATTGTCACTGAATGATAGAGCAAATCAGGAGTTGCAAAGGGTTGCCGTGATCATAAGTGACAAAGAGGCTTCAAGTAAGTGCAGACACTGCCTCCCTAGTGTCCCAGTGCCCATTTATATTCAGCGTTTTGATATTGAGCTATTCAGTGGCTATGTGGGACCCCACTGCAAGCGTAAATGAGAAAGAGATTTAGAGGTGAAGCTAGTCCTTGTCTCAGTTAATGATGGAGCCCCAGGTTTGTCAACCATGAGTGACATAGAGGTTTTTGGGAAAAGTATAGTCCCTTTCCTCATCGTTCAGGAGAAAAATGAACTCCTTAATCTAAATATATAATCATTAAGGGTATGTTGGGAAAAATTTATTATAACAATTAAAGTGGTGGACTGCTCAAATGTCCTAAAATTAGATATAGGTCCAGTGTCCAAATTCTAAATTTTAAACCTATGGGGTTCATCTACTTGTTGTACTTGCTAAGTTATGTTAATGGTGTTTATATATAGTTTAATTTCTCTAACTGTACAACAAGGAATCATTTTTAGAACTTTGGTGACTTTATTTGCAAACATCAACTCAGGGGAGGTGTATCATGTTCTGTTCATACGCAAAACTGAATATGACGTTTACAAGGTATTAGTTGAAAAATGTGTTTTCTGTAATTTTTTGTATTTTTTTTTGCTGTTTTTTTTGCTTTTATATGATAGATTGTTATTGAGCCCAATTACTGTCAAAACTGTGAAAAAAAGAATGGGCTTTGAAAAAAATAAAAACATAAAAAATCCCTATGTAAAATGTTTGCCTGCTAAATGAGGAATTACATTTTTATATAGGGTAAAAAAAAAGTTTTATGTGTCTTTGGAACACGAAATGATCAATATGGAAATTAATACTGAACAAAACTGCGCAAATGTACAAAATGTTCAATTGCTTAATGTACAAAATAGCTGTTTGGCAAAGGGGGTTAATAATAGTTTTACTATGTTGTAAAATATAGATTTACTTCAAATGCCCTAAAAGCAATGCGGTAACTTGAATGACCTCACTCTGCAAAAGCAACATGGTTGAGCGTGCCAGTCCTCATTTGGTGCCTTTGATAATTAATATTAAAAAGTTGTAATTATGCAGAGTGCCAAGAATGGCTGGAATAAGCATTGCAACATTGTTTCAATCCAATTAAAAATGTATTTTTTTGGTTTAAGATTATTTTGGCGTTAACAAGTTACTCTAGTCACATGTGCCCACTTTCTATATTCTTTCACAAGACAGACCGGTTTTTCCAGTTAAATGAGCAGCTAGCAATCAAAAAACACCTGCAGGTTTATTTACAAAGCAGTAAATCGTTGCAACTTGAAAAATGAATAGCAAGTTTCAGGCTAAAATTGTTGTGGCTATATTTGAATTGTATTTTTTTTCCAAAAAAATCATCTGTTTCGGCCTAAATTATGCAATTCCATTTCAATTTAATACAACCCACTGTTAACGAATGAATGCCTTTGGATTATTCACTTAACGGAAATTTGTGGAAAAAATAAATATTCACGAATCTGTGGATTGTCGAGAATTCATTTAAGGCCAAAGTAGCTGAATAGGAGAAATTATCCAAGCCAGCTATGCCTCAATTCTCCTGTTTTGGTCTTACCTTGCAATTCCTGACAGTTCATAGTTTAGTGAATTACCTCGGAGGATAATTAACTTCTGGCAACCACCAGTTTCCATTTGCCTCATGATGTCAGAGCAGAGCATACTGAAGGCCAGCATGATACATTTCAGTCAGGTTTATAAACTACTTAACATATCTGCAGCTTATTTATTATTACAAATATATCCGGGGCCAACACAAACCATTGTCTGGAAATCTATTCACAAACAGGACTATACATAGGACACAAGGTCATGCGTTTAGACTGGAAGAAAGGAGATTTAGTCTAAGACAAAGGAAAGTTGTTTTTTTTACTGTAAGAACAATAAGGATATGGAATTCTCTGCCTGAAGAAGTGGTTTTATCAGAGTTTGTACAGATGCTTAAACAGTAACTAAATGCATACTTACAATAACAGAATATTCAAGGTTATAATTTTTCATTTGTAGGGTAATAGCTTTATTTCAAGGATAAATCTGACTGCCATTCTGGGGTCAAGAAGGAACTTTTTCCTAGATTGTTGCAAAATTGTAAGTGCTTCAAACTGTTTTTTTTTTTTTTTTTTGCCTTCTTTTGGATCAACAGCATAAACAACACGTGAGAAAGGCTGAACTTTTTATTCAGTGACTTGGATACTGGTGAGGTTTTTCTCAGACATGGATGTAATTTTTTTTACTGGCATATTTGCTGTTCCATAATCACGTTTTATGTGATACAATTCCACATCTAACCTTCACATTGTCTGTATATCTGTCTAAACAACAACCAAGATTATTACAAATTTCCTCTAGACAAACTAGTTAGCACAGATGTAATAACCGTTGTACGTGGCCATTTTTGACATTGCTGTTCTGTTCAAAGCATGTTAAACAGGCAGCTGCGTGTTAATTGTGCTATTCATTGGTGTATAGACCAGAGATATGCAACCTCCCTAAATGCTCTAACGGCCATTATGCTGCAAAGCATCATCTGGAGTGCGGAAGGTTGCATATCTTTTGTACTATAGACAATTTCTGACGACAATGTTACTTTCATAATCCTTGATTTTTAAAGATATATTCAAGCCTCTTCATTAAAGTGAATGGCAAAATAAAAAAAAAATAATCTTAGTCAGCTGTGTTTCACTTTGGCTATTTTAGCTTACAATATGTGGGACATATAAATATGTCTGTTTTAATGCTGTGCTCTATGTTACTTCTGCTTTGTCATGTGCAGCCCAACCAATAGGATATGAATTTGCTTTACAAACAGGCAGTTAACAGAACTGGAAGAAAAAAAAAAAAAAGAGTTCAATTTTGTTTCTCATTATTTAAGCCGAGCCAAGACATGTTGAGATTACTTTGGTGCTGCAGTTGAGTGAGATCCAGGTAAGATATGGTTCTAGAACCGCAGAATGAAGCAAAAAAAGAAGGTTTAGGGGAGAGATAGTTATGCAACTGACTCCCCCCAAACCAGAAAAATCATTTGTGTCACCAGCGTCCTATTCTGTAAGAATTAAATATAACATCAGTTCAAATCTCTTGGACACATAATGTCATTGGCTAAATTCATATTTTTCACAACCAATGGACACTGTCCTCAGAATTTAATATGGTCAATGTCACTGTGAAAGAATGTTGTTTCCTTTTAAATTATGCAATATTAATGTTCTCGTATTTATTTGTACAGTGCAAGATACCTCCCTTTACCAGTTGTATGGCTGCCAGATGACTGATGAGATGATAAAGCAAAGTTTTCTGGGAATGTCCTAAGGCAAGTTCGTGAATGAAAGAAAAATTCCATGGAGCAGAAGGTTAATTCTTCTTGCATACAAATTTTTCTGTTTACACAAACACACTATGTGCGCGCACGCATGCGCACACACACAAAAAATACAATAAGGTGTGCATCTGAAATAAAGTATAAAATAAACTCTACTCATAAAAAAATAACACATATACAGATATAACCAGAAGTTTTTTTAAAAATTTTATTAAAACCATAGCAAGCTAACACAAACTCACACTAAAATGCCCGTAGTCTAAGGGACTATCCACTGCCAAAATAAATATAAATAAATAATTGTTTAGTAGATATTCCCTCATTGAAAACACATATGCATTTAATTAGGCATTTGTCATTAGGAGTATATCTAAAACAGCTTGCAAAAGCTTCAGCCATTTTCTGTAGTCTTTAAATGCCCTCCCCTTCTAACCCAGCCAGATTTTCTGTGTCTGTCCAATCACAGACTTCCCAGCGCAGTTTAATGAGAAGTCTTTAAAAGACAGGTGTGCTGAGCAATTCCTTGCCTCTTGAGTTTAGCTCCACCAGCTAATCAAACCAGGAAGTAACAGGACCAGTTGTCTGATTGACAGCCAGGGGGGTTGTAACAAGGTCAATTTATAAAAGTGCCAGTTTCCATTAAAATCTGCACATTTCCTAAAAAAAAATAAAATAAAAAAAGAAGTCACTCTCTTCACACAAAAAGCACACCGACAAGCTAAACTGCTTTAGGTGTGTGGCGTGTACCTTTAATTATTACCTTTAAAATTCAAGCCACATTATGTTTTGGGATATTCCACTGAAGTATATCTCATATCAGTCTACAATGTGTGCACGAAATGACCCCACCCCTTCTCCTGAATGAACAGTCATACGAAAGTAACTTCTGAGTGACTACGTGTTACTGTATCTTAACTGGTTTCACAGTATTCTGCTGGTTTAACTAGCAATAATGTACATTATTTCAGAATCAAACATTAGTTAATACATACTGTAAAATGTCAAGTGGCAATTACTCCCTTCCTGACAGCATTGAATTGGCTCGTTTTACAGCTACCTGCTTTGGTCCATGGTTTTAGGAATTCAAACAGCTGGTGCAGTGATGTAATGTGACCATCTGTACTGTAAACTGCATGTGAACAAAACATCATTATTTTTTTTTTCTTGCTGAATAAAACAAAGCTGCTCTAGCCTCAGGGTGGCTGTATTTTGTAGATCTTACTTATAAGATTTTTGCACCCATCACCCCTCCATTCCCCTCCCCCCTTCCCCCAACAAAAATCGGAAGTAGATAAATAGATAGATAGCTACCATACAGCAGTAATTGCCTCAACCTACGTCCTGTATAAAATGGATTATTATTGTTTAATATAAAAATATATTAGGGTAGGAAAATAAAAACGTATTATTCCCTTTTACTGATTCTCCACTTCCTAACAAAGCTGTCCTACTCAGAAACAACAAGATAAACTAGATAAGCTACAATTTCTGGGGAAATTGTGTGAAGTGTTCTTGCCTCCACCAGTAGTCTACAACTGGAGTGGGCGGAGTAACTGTTATTATTTATTTATATAGCATATTTAATTGCAACGTTGTTGCCCAAAGTGCTTCACAGTTACATTAAAACATACATTTATAAAAACATTAGCAGGTGTACAAATGGCCCTGTCTATGACATCACTTGCTGCTCCAGCCTGGCACAGGTCAGAGTATTTTGGCGGTTGCCATCTTTAAACTATGGCTTAGCCGTGGACATTTTTAGTGACAGCAGGGATAGCTGAACGTTTTGATATAAGATTTGTGTAGGTGGGCTTGAAAATGAAGGAGTGGTGGCAGTTTAGAAATCATGTCCTGATTTTTCAGCTTTTGCCAGATCCCACTCTAGTTTTGAACATTTTGCCCTTCATTCCTATGGGACCAATTTCGCCACAACGGCGAAAAGTTCCACAAAGTAATAGCAATCCGATCGGGAACAATCCGCACGTTTTGGTATATTACTGTCTATGTAGTGTAAAAACTGTGGGAGGAGTTAGGGTGGTAAATTTGGCTATAATAAGAATAATATATATGTGAGATAACATTAAGTGTTCTTGCTATGCAAGAACACTTAATAAGAGATACTTTATGTGACATCATCCTATCTCTTGCATCTGCACTGTAAAAGATCCAGGTAGGCTCACTGTGCAGTGCTTGCACACATGGTACAGGCATCTGTATTTCTGTATATATGTACTATAGCCACCTACATCCCCAGTTTGTGAGAGATTGTGAGACCTGGGTTGCCATATAATTACTAATAAATTACATCTTCACAATATTTTTGCAAGGGATTAACAAACAGAAAAAATATTGAATGTTCTGTATTTTTTTTTTAATTGCAAAAAACATAAAATAATTTTAAAAGAAAATAATTGTGTGTGTGTGTGTGTTTGTTTTGTTTAGATAATCAGCCCCTCTCTTTCTTTGGAATTCCACGGAATTTCCAAGTAAACTCCAATTGGAATCAACTTGTATATGCAGCTTATGTGTAGTTTCGTTCTCTGAGTAATTTTCGTTTATGTTTACCATTATTTTAGATTTTTAAATAAAAGTCCATGTATTTTGGATTTTCTTTTTCTTAACATGATTTTTAAGTGCAAATGCACCGTACAACCTTTCTTCATCCCGTTAAACCCATATTCCTATTGAGAAGTTCCAAAATTGTCATAAGAGTGTCAAATTATGTCAGAATCCAAAATGAAAGAAAAATGCATTCGCTGGACTTACCGGCAAATGGCACACATTCTATGTACTATCTATAATCGGTGGAACCAATAATCGTTCTATTCCTAATTTACATCACCTTTACCTATATTGCTAAAATACTTACATAGTCATGCATTTATACACACAGTCACATACATATGTAGACACACAATTACCCAGTCACATACACAAATATTTGCAGTCACATACAGTCACAAATGTACAAAGATACAGTCTGTCACACACAAACATCAGTCACATATATAGCCATACACAGTCAGAAACATACACACGCAGTCACATATATATATATATACATATATATATATATATACAGTCACACACATACACCTGTTTTTTTTTTTTTTTTATTAAAACGTATTCTCTTGCCCTTGCAGCTTACCTTGGGGGTGTAGAGGAGGACATTTTAGGGTAGACCATACACCTGCTGTATCAGCCTTCCTCCAAGTCTAATTTAGCAGGTGGTCCTCTGCCACACAAGGCCTAGTCATTATTGTCCTCGGCCAACTCTGACAATCTGGGCTTTACTCAACGTTTGGTTTCTTTTTACGTAGGATAAAATTCAGTTGATATGATCCTTTTTTTTCTTCTGGGAAATCTGTGTCATTCTTGTGACACACCCATGACAAATTCACGGAAGAATTCACAGTCACCGCTTTAATGCAGATTCTATGACAAAATAGACTGTTGCCAAATATAGTGGGAAAAGTGCAGTCAACATGACACACTTTTTACACAATCCATACCTTTTTGTGATGACTCTAAACTAGGCTGTTAAGGTGTAAGCCATGCATCCTATCTTTTAAATAATGGTTTAAATGACAAAATTATTGCTTCGTTGACTTTAAATTGATAAAAACATCCCGTCTAAGTGAATAGAAGCTCCCGTTTACTTAAACCTCTTTGTTCATTTGTTTTTCAAACCAAGAGTAGACGTGAGCAGAGCCTGCGCAAATATTTTACCCCCTTAGGAAAAAATCCACTTTTCTGTCCTCTTATCTCCCTTTAGATTCTGTTTTTTTTTTTCTCCTGGTGTCTTTTGTCTTTCCAGTTTCTCCTGACAGTCTTTCTTGTCTTTCTATCTTCCAATCTTTTTCTGTGGATCTAAATCCTTGTGTTGTAGTTGTCTCTTTTTGTTAGCATCCACCCGCATTCCCCCCTTGATTTCTGCCTCCCTTACACTACAGTAGGTTTTTACTATTCTCTCTCCACCAGCTTCCTTTACCTACCTCTACTATCTGATAGTATACTATACTATATAGTAGTTGCATGTTAGAGGCTGCATGTATATGGGGGCTGGATGTGTGTGATGGCATGGCATGGTGTGGCTGACTGCTTGTGTAATGGGAATTGTGCATGTTCTGTGAACACATGCTCCCTTGCAAAAGCTATCTTCCCACCATTCCATGGCGCTTTAGATTGCCACCCATTTAAGGTGGTTCACAAATTCCTAAATGGGACAACATTAGTACTCACCCTGCCTATGCGTGACTGTATTGCAGATGCAATTCCTATGTCTTCACAAACTTATGATGTACCTAGAAAATATCCAACTCTTTAATAGGAATACGAGAATTGGAATGTTCAGGCTATATTCTGTTTAAAAATCATGTCATTAGCTTAAAGGGACACTATAGTCACCAAAACAACTTTATCTTATTGAAGCAGTTTTGGTGTATAGCTCATTTCCCTGCAGTGTCACTGCTCAATTCTCTGCCATTTAGGAGTTAAATCACTTTATTTATGCACTCTAGTCATACCTCCCTGCATGTGACTTGCACAGCCTTCATAAACACTTCCTGTAAAGAGTCAGCTAATGTTTATACTTCCTTCATTGCAAATTCTATTTAATTTAAAATGTATTATCCCCTGCACTGTTAAATAGCTTGCTAGACCCCACAGAAACATTCAGTGTATGATAAAAGTTCACTTTGGAGATAAGGAAATAAGAACTTTTAAAGTAAGTTACATCTAATTGAAAGTGAAACCATTTTTCTTTCCATGCATGGTGTGTGAGTCACAGCCAGGGGAGATTTGAGCAGTGAGACTGCAGGGGCATGATATATACACTAAAACTGCTTCCTTAAGTTTAAGTTGTTTTGGCGACTATAGTGTCCCTTTAAGATCCGAAACTTAAGGTTTTGCTACCAATTTTTTTTTTTAAGCACTATTTCTAAAATGCATAAAAATTGGGCATTATTCCACAGTGGAGTGTCATGCACATCCATAGCTCTGTGACCTAAACATCTGTCTACACGGGTAATTTGGCAATGAGTCTTAAACTCTTGTGGGAAAACAGATTACAATATGTATAATATATTAACATGTTTGTTTTTTTTCTTGCAGTTACTGTAGAACATAATTCCAAAAACAGACAAAAAGAAATATAAAATACAAATTATTTGTTGGAAGGAATTCTTCACTCATCTATTTATATAGCAGAAACAAATAAGCAAAGCTGCAAAGTCATATATTCCCAATTTTACCAATTTATAATTTTTTTAAGTTGAGATGATAAACAAGCATACTTTTTTTTTTTTAATTTCCAAGGAAATAAATGGTCAAATGTGTAGAAAAAAAAAAGAATGCATCTATTCTCGTAGGCATTCACAAACTGCAAATTTTAATATTTTATAAAATCTGTGGGATACAAAATATTGTTGCAATACGATGACATATCTGGGCAGAGCCAATAGCTGGTTGTCTTTCACAGACCTTGGTTTGCATGCAGAAGTGGCAGTGCACTGTACGTAGTCTCACTGGCGTGTTTGATAATACCATCATTCAGAAAGAGCAATGACAGGGCTGTTTGCAATCAATGCAAGAGCAGTTCACGATCAATGAGATTATCAAACGAGAAACATTTCTCTCATGTTTTGCAGAAGGGAGCACCTTGTTATTCTGATGTATCCATACACTCCAAAAAACATTGTCACGCATTTTTGTTTTATTTATTTATTTATTTTTAACAAACAAAAAAAAAACAGCATTTACATCTTTATCATTGAGATAAACAACGGATATCCTTACCCTTAAAAACAAAGATTGGGGGAACATTTGAGAAGCAAAATAGACTTTGTTGATCAAGCAAGCACGTCCAAAAGATTTGCGGCTTGCACTGCCCTATTTCCAATCAATTTGGATTTGTTTTGTTTATAACAAGTATAATGATTGAAAGTAGTTTTGTTATTTAAAGGGTAATGCATATCAAATATTATACATATATAATATAGAATTAATTACCATATGTATAGTGTTTTGCCATTTTTCCCCCATTTGTGACATTATTACTTTTGGAAGCATGTTAACAAATAAGCCGAAAATAAATCTGCAGGTGGCAGCCATTTTGAGTTCCATCTGTTTTCAAGTGGATTATATTAATTGCAATTACTTTTCTTAAAGGAGAAATATAGAATTTAATGTTTCTTTTGTTATACCTTTGCTAGTAAACTGCTCTGTAAACATCATGATCGTTTATGTCTGTTCTATCCCTGTTTATACAACAATTTGCAAGCATTGTTATCACAAAAGAGATTTAAGGATTTGCTGCTCACTTGAGAAAATATCAATCAAGCCATTTCAGTAAACATCTGTTTGGCTTTCAAAATGGAAACTGCTAAACAGTAACCAAATATCTGGAAGGAGATGCTGCACAGTTAGTATATTCATAAGGACTAATTCAGGTTCTGACAATGAGAATTAGTTGTTCTTTAGGAGTTTGTTCACTTTAGTGGGAACGTAGTTAATTCTAAACAGATCTGACAAATTTACACTAATATAATAATAGATCAGCTGCAAAAAATAATGGATTTAGAGAGAATATATCCAATTCAGCTATTTTGGCCTACAATCTGGTCACAGTTGGGTTTTCAAATTGTGGAAATTCACTGCTTACTAAATATAACGTGGGGGTTATTCCCTAAACAGTGATTTCTAGTGAATTGACAATGGAATGGCAAGTTTAACCCCAAAATAGCCAAGACGTAAAATTAGCTGAATTGAAGTATGTATCCCAACATTTTCAATTCGCTGCCATTTACTCTTAGACCCTGTTTAGACCCTAAAATATTTGCTTAAATACTACATGAGATGTGAAATAAAATGCATACTTAGTCTTTTGCCATCATTTTAATGCCATTTTTTTTGGGGAGGGGGGGAGGCGAGGGCACTTTTTTTTGGTCCCAATTTTAGGTTAAGTCTTCAGGAAAATTATCAATAAGTGTTACTGAAATTTGATATAAATAGAAGCTCTCTACTTAAACCTCTTTGTTTATTTCTTTTTCAAACAAAGAGTAGACATGAGCAGAGCCTGCGCAAATATTTTACCACTTTAGGAAAAAATCCACTTTTCTGTCCTCTTATCTCTATTAAGATTCTATCTTTGCTATTTTGGGAAACATGTTAGAATATAACCCATATATACACACCAAAAGTTTCCCATGACGGTGAGCAAGCCTTAAAGGGATACTGTAGGCACCCAGGCAACTTCATCTCAAAGAAGTGGTCTGGATGCACTGTCCTTGTCCCCTTAACCCTGAAATGTAAAACAGTGCCATTTATGAGAAACTGCAATGTTTATTTTGCAATGTTAAGACTGCCTATGGTGACTGTCTAACAGACAGCCACTAGAGGCGCTTCCTCCAGCTCCACGGAGTTTAACTCCATGAAACGACATTGGACGTCCTCACGCTTTGCAGGAGGATGTCCAGCGTGTTCAAATCCCCCATAGGAAAGTATTGAATACGTGCTTTAATATGGGGAAGGACAAAAATGCGGGCGCAGAGGTAAGTGTAAAAAAGGGGTTTATTAGCTAGGGGGGGGGAGAGGGAGGCAGAGGCAGAGGAACACTTTAATGTTAGTTATACAGTTTTCTATTCTTAACACCTAAGTGTTCCTTTAAGACTTACGCATTAATAAGGATTTGATACTCACTGCAATATTATATAATTATTTGTGTATTTATTTATTGTCTTCCAGCAACCAAGAGACTCGTCCAAAGTCTGAATGAATAATATCTGTTGTACTGTACTGAATACTGTTCTAATGTAGTTTGTTATGATGTAATAATGTGAGACACTACCTCTGTTTGTAACAAACGTTATGTACGGGTTTGAATAACAAAATAAATTCTGAGATTGAGAGTTATATTATTGTCTTATCTATATGTGTTTATTACAGACATATTTTAAAATGTTGACTGGTGAAAATTTTTATAAAAAAGAGCATATGTGCAGTAATGTGAGATTTGCAAATTCAGAAATTCACTTAAAAAAACACTTATTAAAAAAATATTTTGTATATCTCATTTTAACAGGGAACTGTCATTACAGGATTTTTAATATTATGTTTACATATTCCCAATATTTAACAAACATGTATTGGTTAGGTGTGAAAAATTAAAATGTAGAAAGCCACACCTCCTCATTTCACATGTGTGCCCTGGCTGTACCTAAGCTGAAACGGATTGTCATTTGCTAAAGCTTTAAAGAGACATTCCACTGCCCAAATACAAAATAAATAAAAATCACTGTTTAGTAAATATACCACCAATGAAAACATGCATGTACTTAATTATGCATGTTTTCATTGGGGTATATCTAAAAACAAGTTGCAAAACCTACAGATCTCTTGTCTGCTGCCTTTGCAAACCCTCCCCTTCGAACCCCGCCCAGATTTTCTTTGGCTGTCCAATCACAGACTTCCCAATACAGCTCAATGAGAAGTCCTTGCAAGGCAGCCAGGTGCTCTGGGCAATTGCCACCTCTTGAGTTTAACCTGAGCTAACCAAACCAGGAAGTAACAGGACCTGCTGTCTGCTTAAAGGCCAGGGAGGTGTTACCAGGTTAATTTATAAAAGTGTTAATTTCTGCTATATTTTGCTGTGTATATTGGTAAGTATTAAGCGGACTGTTCGGCTGGTTTTAATGTATATTGGCATACTGGGAGTAGATGGAAACGACAGCACTGTAACATGGCTGTGTAATACAAAAGCAATTACAAACATACAAAATTAAGCCCTGCGCTCAAACTCCCACTACTCCAGGGCAGCTGGTATGAGTATAGTTCACATCAGCCCCAATACATACAATAAAATCCAAGGAGAAAAATAGTTACTTGCACACTATCCCAAATCACTATGCACAGTTAAATAAATGGCTGGGTGAATTGTTAGCGTAGGACACTCCTAAGAGGTTTTGCCTTGACTTGGCAGGTGAACTTACACTTAAATGGCCATTGGAGTGATACTGAAAAAAAAATGTAAATGTGCAGAGGGATTTGGAATAGTGCATAAGTAACTTTTTTTTATTACGTGAACCAATATTTATAAACTCCACATCTGCTATATGAACTCTATGCTTTATTAACCCCTCACCCCTCTGAATTAAACCCTGTCCAAAAAGAAATACCCCCACATTGTTCTGTATAATTGTCTCCAAATATGGCGCATTAAAGCACAGCCATCACAAATTATATACTTGTAAGTGTTATCTGTCTCTCAGCATTACATGGCTAACAATATGGTTTCAGAATTAGACCTGGCGATTTTCAGGGCCCAATTTGAGACTCCAGCTACCCTAAGAATGCCCCCTGCTTCAGCTAATGGATATTGGCACATCTGCATATACACGGTATAGGAGGAACGAGGCATGCGTGTTAGTGTATGTGATGGGGGTCTTGCTCAAACAATCTAGGAGGGAGTGGATTATAAGAACACATCGAGAAGAGCAATCAGGGCCGGCCTTAGGCCTTTAGGCGCCCTGTGCGAAAAATCTTCACAGCGCCCCCCCTTCCCGTCCGCCCCTCTCCCACTCCTTCCCCCCCTCCTTCCTCCTTCCCACACACCCTGACACACGCGCATACACAAACACATGCAGGCAGTCACACACAGACAGCCACACACAAACACACAGACATAGAATGTGACGGCAGATAAGAACCATTCGGCCCATCTAGTCTTCCCAGTCAGTCACATACACAGGCAGACAGCCACACACACACAAACACACACAGGTAGGCAGCCACACACACAGGCAGGCAGTCACACACAGACAGCCACACACAAACACACACACAGACAGTGACACACACAGTGGCAGACAGCCACGCACAAACACACACACAGGCAGACAGCCACACACACACAGTCACACACACACACCGTCACACACAAAGACAGGCAGACAGTCACACACACACACAGACAGTCACACACACAGGCAGACAGTCACACACACAGACAGGCAGACAGGCATACAGTCACACACACACACAGACACACACACAGGCAGACAGTCACACACACACACAGGCAGTCACACACAGGCAGTCACACACACACACAGTCACACACACACAGGCAGTCACACACACACACACACACAGACAGTCACACACACACAGTCACACACAGTCAGACAGTAACACAGACAGTCACACACACACACACAGTCACACACAGGCAGACAGTAACACAGACAGTCACACACAGGCAGACAGTAACACAGACAGTCACACACACACACACACAGTCACACACACACAGACAGTCACACACACACAGACAGTCACACACACACAGTCACACACAGGCAGACAGTCACACACACACACACAGTCACACACAGGCAGACAGTCACACACACAGTCACAAACACAGGCAGACAGTCACACAAGCAGGCAGACAGTCAAACACACAGACACACACAAGCAGACAATCACATAGTTACCTCTGTTCCTTGTGGAGGCAGACAGGCAGTGCAGCTCCTGGATTCTGGTCGTGGGGGGAAGCAGGGACTCCTTCCTGCTTCCCCTGCAGCAATAAGACGGCATTTCAGCTCCGCCCCCACCGCACGCTAAGCCCCGCCCTGCCCCACGCTAAGCTCCGCCCCCGCCACAAATAATTAATTTTTTTATTTTTTCTGCCATGTGTGAGCTGTGCGGCCGCAGGGCGCCCCCTGCTCCATGGCGCCCTGTGTGGCCGCACAGCTCGCACACCCCTAAGGCCAGCCCTGAGAGCAATATATGTAAAATAATGAGGAAAATAAAAGAGGAACAATTAATCCCCTATTATCCACCAAATAGTAATTGTGGTGAAAACAAAAATACATTATTAGTATTATTATTTATATAGCACCAACATATTCCGCAGCACTGTTCAATGGGTAATAAATGGCTTCATTTAGGCACAGATTGGTGAATTGGAAAATATTTAAAGTTTACGTTTTTCAAACATCTCTATTTTAGTGTAACGTTTGCAGTTTAGTACATTCCTTATACCTGAGTAAACAGTTTGAAGTTTTGGCACTGTCTGTATTTATTCTCTCCTATTGTACCTGATCTCTTTCATGTTTCAGCCTCTCCCCTCCCCCACAATCCCTAACACTCTGAATGCATTTCTCCTTTACTCGAAGTCTTTCCTTCCTCTGTCTGTGCTTCTGTCCTTTAACATTCCTTTTAAACTCATTACTAATTACAGGTGCTTCTTAGCTCTTAGCTCTTTCACACGTACGGTAAGTGTTCTTTCTCTTTCAGTCACCAAATAGTTAACAGTTAATTTGCAACAAAAGCCTAGAATGATCTACTGACACCTAGTGGATCAGAAAATAAATGCGATGCACTCTAGCTTGCTGACTAGTGGGAAACCAGGAAGGAAAAGTCTGCCTAAATCAGCCCTGTGTAAGAATATCTCAGGCCTATTCTTTAAACTAGCATCAATGCTTACAACTTAAAGTAATTATTAATAAAATATATTACAACTAAATATTAAATGCACCCCAAAACACACACTAAGTGTGCACTATATCATTATATACCCATCTGTTTGTCAAAGGAACACTCCAGGCACCATAACAACTACATGTAAATTAAGTTGTTATGGTGCCAGGAGGCCTCCAGTGCACTCTTATCTCAAGGGGTTAAATTGTTCTCAAACAGTTTAACCCGAAAGTTGCCTCCAGCTCTGATCTCCGCTCAGGCGGCATCCGGGTCCTGAAATGTCACTTTTAGGAAGTGCGGAGTGCCGACGGGCAGGGACGCCATTGATTGGTTGAGAGCCGTCAGCTGGTGGGTTAACCTGTTGAGGGAAGAGTGCGCCGAGGGCCTCCTGGCACAATAACAACTTCATTAGTTGTCATGGTGCCTTAAGGTGACTAAACTGTCCCTTTAACACAGATAGCAAAACTGCTGTTGACACAATTAGCCAAAGTGTGAATCAAGTGGCTGCAATTCAATTTAGTAAACATAAATACAATGTCAGAACATTAAGATCAGGGGTTCCCAAAAGGTAGATCCCCAGATGTTGTTGAACTACAACTCCCATGATGCTTTGCATTTTTTTAGAATGCCTTTTGAATAACAAAGCATCATGGAAGCTGTAGTTTCAAATCTAATCTGGGGATCTACCTTTTGGGTTCCATTGATTTAGATGTTAAAATGATCATTAGAATTAGCATTTTGGACCCAAATTCCTTTCAGAATTAATTTTATGCTAAATACTAGGGTCACTTAAGAAACAAAAGTGGTCTAAATGGCTATAATTATTTATCAATATACATCTGACTGTAGCTATATCATATTTCCCAACATTGAGAGGTGTGTAATTGGGACGAGGTCAGGAGGCCTTTACAGGTGTAGCTAGCCTTGCGTCAGTTGCTGACTGGAGTCAAGGTGGGGACCAGTAGACAAGGGTCGTGCATTCACTGCAGGCAGCCTCCCTGACCAACCCTACTCAGGGCAAACAATGCACTGCTGAAGTGGTCTCTGCAAGGTCCTAGTGCCTTGATTCAGCACAGTGGGAATGCATTTAAGGATGCATTTATGGCGTGCTTGCTGAGGACAGTTTCGGGGTGTCCCGAGATGCTTAACACCAGCAAACTAGCCTAATACTGGAGAGCAAAATGTGCAACTGGGCTGTTGGGGGTTATGCTATGTCTACAGCTATGGCGTTGAAAACCAATAAGGTGTGTAGACATTTATTCCTGAGTTAGTGAAGCATGTATGAAAGGGTAACTCCAAGCACCATAACCAATTCAGTTATTTGAAGTGGGCTTGCAGTCTGTACACAGAGATTTAGCCCTTTGTTGCTTGAGACCTTTAGCTTGTCATTATTCAGTCCAGAACAATATTTCTAGGCTGGCTAAGGTCAATTCTGTGCATATAGGATGTTTATAGTCATCACGCACAGGATGCTGGAAACAGGCAAATAATGGCTCGACTCCCCCTTGCCGTGCCCAAATCTTCCCCTCAACTCTTTGTTGCTGGCATCACTGTCAGCAAAATCACTGAAGGAAGATCAGGCTGCCGGTGGAACTTTTTTTGAGGGGTGAGGACAGGATAATAAGGGTTACAATGAGTAGCCCTTTAAATCAAGGGGGGACCAGATGACCTTAAAGCACTATGTATAGAAGCCTACACTGTGTTTCTGGAGCATTATGCCATGGCCCTTATCATAACCCTTTCCTTTTCAGACAAAGCACTGTTACGATACGCTAGGACTCTACTAATGGCACAAACCTAGGGTCACTGCATGTATTATATTAAAGCGTGTGAAAAGAGGGTAGTAAGTACCTGGCACGATATAGGGTTACCAGATTCTGGACCATGTGAATGCATCTTACTGTACGGCTGTGTATGGAAAATGTAGCATTTATACGTTGCAAAAGCGGAAATAATTATTAGAAGTTCTTGCTTTGGTATTAGAACCACAATTATAAATTGTTTTCACTCCTGCTGAGTATTAATGTTGCACTGGGCACCATATTCTTTGCCAAATTATTTTATTTCCATGTTGATGGGCAGCACATGTAACACATAGAAGTCATATGCTGCAATAGGGAACTCAAGTAATTAGTTATTGAAGAATCCTGTAATATATGAACTCTACGTACCTATCTTGCCTGCCAAGAACAAGAGATATGTATTCAGGAAAAAGGTGGATCTGGAAAACCTACACCTTTTCCTGCATCAATCCTCGGTAACCACCTGCGTTTATTCTGAATTCTGTACAGGGTGTGCGCATGCATACAAGGAGATGTGTGTATGAACAGGCACGTGCACATTCAAAGGACATAACTACAGAGGCATGAGAAGCCTCTAATAAGTTATTTCCCCACAAACAGACTATTAGTCTCCCATGGTGGAAAAAGGGAGGACATGCAAAGCCTGCACTTCATAAGAAATGGATCTTTTGCAAGCTCCTTGAAGATATACCCCCAAATAATACATATATGTACGCATTAGGGGTATATCTGTCTACTTATTCTAATATTAGTGTGATGCAATCCTTTAACGTCAAACTAGCTGAATTGGAAGCACAGCTGACTTAGAGAATATGTCCAGTTTTTTTGGCCTTAAATTAGGAATACATTTGAAATTCACTGTGAATTTCTGACCATTCTCACTTTTACTGAATAACCCTGCTTTTATATGTCCATGTTGATGAGAAATAGGCCAATGTGAAATAAACCAATTAAGTGATCACAGCAGCTTGTTTGCAGCCCTTCCTGATAACTACAATGATTCCCCTCTGCATCACACTGATAACAGTTATTGATCCTCCTGTGTGAACATGGCCTGCGCAAAAAACTACTAAGAGTCTGACAAACCCATATGTTGGGCTGCTGCAACAAATTAACACACTCTAATAAACTTGGTGTATGTGCAAGGAGTAAGTAATAACTTATCTAATAAATTATTCCTACAGAGTAACCTTGCTGCTCATAAACTACCCTTATAGACAAGCAGGCCTGCAGTGTCTTCTATACAGCAGGAAGGGCTGGTGCACGCTCGGAATAATCCCACTGCATTGATTCATTCAGAAACACAGCCAGTTGCATAGGAGGCACTCCGTCTCTTTATTTGCTTTTCTTATTTCTTATTCTTCCGGGGATGCCAGACCGGCCTGTTGAACCTGAGATTATAAAGTAAGCCTGACTGATCGCCAGCAACCAGAAAAAGACTTCCAAGGCTGCTCACTAAAGCATGAAATGCCGGGAACTAAAGTGAATTTCAAATTTAAGGCCAAAATAGCTGAACTTGAAATCTTCTCCAATTCAGAAAAGCTTTGAGTTCCGCTACTTTAGACTTAGACTTGATATCTGCTTTAAATTCCTTACAGTTTTTACTTAGCAAATAAACCTGTCAATTTAAATGCCAGTTGGGTTAATCACCAAAGTGAGAATTGTTGGAAATTTTAAGGCCAAAGTAGCAGAACTGAGAGCATATCTGATATTTTGGCCTTAAATTTGATATTTGTTTTGCATTCCCGATTGATTGATTTTTTAGTGAATAACCCTGCTATTTAAAGCGGCACTGTCATGCCGAACTTACCTTTCCTCAATCTCTTCCTCTTCTCCCCCTCTCTCAGGATCTGTTCTTTTCTTCCTGTCTTCTTTAGTTTTCTTTAAAATCATAAGACAAAGTAGGGACTCTTTGCCTTATGGAGGATTCCTCCGCTTGACCAGCTCTGACCAGCGGCGGAGCAAAGTGTGCTTCATTTCCGCTGGTCAGAGCAATTTTCCCATAATTCTTACATTTCCTCTGTGTTCCTACGATGCTTGCTGTCATTTTGGACTAAACTGCCGAATTGCGTTCTAACTGAATGAGAACAATATGTTCGTTTGTTTTAGAATGCAATTCGGCACTTTGTTTGTGTCGGAATTTCATTCGAATGAATGAAACTCCGATCCTATTCGTGCTGTGGCTGCATCTTGCAGCCGCTTAGTAGATAACTCCCTAATTCCCATGGTATTAGGGAGCTATCTACTAGAAGGCTGAAAGACCTAAATTGGTCTTTCAGCCAAATTTACTAATACTAAGTAAAGATTACTTAGTATTAGTAAAAAAATATGCCCCTATTCGCTATACCGAGAGTAGGGGCATGTCTAGTAAGCCTGTGGCTGATCACTGTAAAAAAAACAAAAACCTATTGGCCCCCACCCCTAAACGACGTGTGGGGACCCTAAAGTAAAATAAGGGGGGGAGACCTATTGTCCCCCCCGGCCCCCACCCCTGAGCGGTGGGTGGGGTCCATAAAGATAATAAGGGGGGGCTATAAATTACAATGGGGGGGACCTACTGTCCTCCCCCACCTGGCCCCCACCCCTGGGCGGCGGGTGGGGGCCATAATAATAATGAGGGGGGACCTACTGTCCTCCCGCTCTCCGGCCCCCACCCCTGGGCGGCGGGTGGGGGCCATAATGATAATGGGGGGGACCTACTGTCCTCCCCCCCCACCCCCACCCCTGGGCGGCAGGTGGGGGCACTAAGTCAAATCCCCCCCCCATCAAGGTGACTAGGGGTCCCCAAGCACCTAGTCACCCACCCCCCACCCAAATAAAGAGGCCCTTACCTTCCCCCCTCACCCTAAAAAATAGTGAGGGGGGAATAAAATTACTAACCTGTAAAGTAAAATTAAACTTACCATTCGACGTCTTCTTTTTTCTAAAATCTTTATTTTTCAGCCCCAAAAAAGGGCAAATAAAAAACCATCATACCCGTCGAACTTGAAAAAAACCCGACAAAAAAGAAAACCCGAGCGCAAAAAAAATACTCCATCTTCACCCATGCAGGGCTCCGCACAGACTGACCTCCGAAGGGCGGGGGGAGGCTTATAAAGCCTTGCCCCGCCCTGCAATTAGGCTAAGAACACTCTGATTGGTGGGTTTAAGCCAATCAGAGTGCTCTTTGTCATTTTACACAGCGTGGGAAAATTCCAAAGAACTTTCCCACGCTTGAAATCCATCCAATCACAGTGCTCTGTGTCATTTTACACAGCGTGGGAAAGTTCTTTGGAATTTTCCCACGCTGTGTAAAATTACACAGAGCACTGTGATTGGATGGCTTAAAATCCATCCAATCACAGTGCTCTGTGTCATTTTACACAGCGTGGGAAAGTTCTTTGGAATATTCCCACGCTGTGTAAAATGACAAAGAGCACTCTGGTTGGTTTAAACCCACCAGTCATATTGACCCCCATAGAGTGAGGGGGGTTATGGGGGGGCTTATGAAGTGGTGGGGAGCACTGCTCCCTGCCGCTTCTATTGTTACATATTACAAGGAGGGAGCTGCATGCCGGTAGCTCCCTCCTTGTAATAAACTGATCGAACAGACTAACACTGATACACAGTGTTAGTTTGTTCGTCTGATTTTTTTATTCATTCATTCGTCTGTCTGATGAATGAATGAATAGATGAAATTCCCGTTCGCATGTCCAGGTGTTTCACTGGGCATGTGCGGGAATCTCACAGTCTGTGTAGTGTGGGCAGATGACGTGTCCCAGAGGGACTTCACCTACCCACACAAAGATGGCGGCGCCCTGAATAAAGATCGGGGCAGAAAATAAAGATTAATAAATAGGTAATCTGGGGGGCTTAGGGTAATTTGGGGGTGACTAAGGGGTCAATTGGATGTAGTGGAGGCGTGAGGGGGGTTAAAAAAAAAATGGGATTCGGCATGACAGCGCCGCTTTAAGAGGTTACAGAGAAGTGAAGTAATAGGTTTCTTGAAATCAGGGAGTATAAATAGTGATGCCAGGATCACATCTGTTGGAATGCTCTGCTTTTGTAGGATTTGACCTACGACAATGTCAACGTGTTGGCTGAAATAGCTAGACTGGAAAAATGTTCTAAGTTAGTTATGTCTTGATGCTTGACTACTTGGGTCTAAAACATGCCATTCTTTTTTTTAGGATTAATTCATTTTAGGCTTATATTCAAATATCCCCAGACTTTCACACATAGACATTGGCTGTGGTCTCACATGGTCTGCCACTGATTGCTGTATGAGCTCACTGTATGACATCATTATAGTCTGACTGCACTCACAAACAGATTAGCCACAACAGACTATTGTAGCATGCTTGTATGCCCGAACTCACAGACCATGCAATTCCCCTGCTGCACATGGCAACCAGAAATGAATGATTCCTACTTGCCTCATGAATTTGCAAGCATCTTCTCATTAATTTTGTTCCTTACTCTAGCATTCCTTTATTTGGCTGTTTTTGTCTCCTGTTTTTCCCCATGTGTCTCCCCAAACTGTGAGTTGGCACCTGCTTACAAGCTCCTGACCACTAGGGGTGCATGTTTTTAGCACTTATAATGTGCTTTTTTTTAACCTCAAATAGGCTGTTGGGGAGAGATAATTCCCAAGCGCCTTGGCCAGTGTCTTCTGTGTCCAGTTAACCTTAAAGGAATTCTATAGTGCCAGGAAAACATAGTTGTTTTCCTGGCAATATAGGCTCATATAGTGCCCCCCCTCCCTCACGCCCCCCCCCCCCCCCTCGGTTAAAAACCCTTCAGTCACCTAACTGAATCCAGTGCCGATGTCCTTCAGCAAATTGTTAGTTTTGGTTGTAATCTGTCAATTTTTCACAATTCTCACAGTGAATTAACTGTTATCTTTGACTCCGACCTCTCCTTCACCACTCATGCCCAATCAATTACCAAATCCTGCCACTTCCAACTCAAAAATCTAGCGTACATTGCCCCTATTTAACGCCTGATACAGCTAAGGTGCTTGTCAATGCCACTGTTCTCTCTTGCCTTGACCACTGTAATCCGCTTTTCAGTTCTCTTACGTGTTTCCAACTTACCCCTATAATGAATACTGCGGCGAGGCTCATTTTCCTGTCCACCTGCACCTTCCACACCTTCCTGTCAGTCTCTAAATTAGCTTCCAGTAAGATCAGCGCTGTATCTAGCATGAGGCTGACAAGGCATTTGCCTTAGGCGGCACTTTCAGGGGGCGTCAAGAAAAGCCACCCCAATCGCCCTGGCAGATGCCTTGCCAGCCCTTTTGTCTTGGGGGGGGCTCAAGAGCAGGCCGGCTGGCCGTCCTGGGCCCCCTGGAGGCTGGCATCTGTTGATGCTGTAGGCAGGCAGCGATGGAGCACTCTCCTCTGAGCTCTTCCCGCTCAGCTCCATCGTGCGCCCTGCAGTGATGCTAGAGTTGGAATATGCCATCACCCCGGCTCCAGGATCACCAAGGGAGCTGAGCAGCTCCCTCGCTGCTTTCAATATGCCCTCTTGCACCCATGCCTGCCAACAGCAGCCCCACTGGACCCCCAAAGGAAGGGAGGCTGGGTGGATTGAACTTGAAAAAAATGTGTTAATGTGTGTGCCTGTTAGTGAGTGTCTGTTAGTGAGTGTGTCTCTATTAGTGTTAGTGTGTGTCTGTTAGTGAGTGTTAATGTGTGTGTGTTAGTGAGTGTTAGTGTGTGTGTTAGTGTGTGTGTTAGTGAGAGTTAGTGTGTGTTACTGAGAGTGTGTGTCTGTCAGTGTATGTATGCGTGTCTGTCAGTGAATTTATGCGTATTTTAGCATGTGTCTGTGAGTGTGTGTATGCATGTCTGTCACTAAGAGTGTGTGTCTCAGTGAATGTGTATGTCTGTCAGTAAGTCTTGTATATGTGTGTTTGTCCGTGTGTATCTGTCAATTAGTATATGTGTGTCCCAGTTTGTGTGTGTCTGACACTGAGTGTGTCAATTAGTGTGTATGCATTTCTGTCAGTGAGTGTGCATGTGTGTCTTGTCAGTAAGTGTGTGTCTGTCGGTGAATGCGTGTCTGTCAGTTAGTGTATATGTGTGTCTGTGGGTGAATGTCAGTGTGTGTGTAACTGTGGGTAAGTGTAACTGTGAGTGTGTGTATGTCTGTGAATGTGTATGTTTCAATGAAAGTGTGTATTGGTTAAACAGTGTGTGTGTATCTGTAAGTTAGTGTATGTCAGTGCATGCATCAGTGAGGGCGTGTGTCTGTTAGGAAGATACATTTTGAAGGTGGAGGCGGGGGGAGAGGGGGGAGGGAAGGTGCCTGAGTTTTGTCATGCCTAGGGCAGCACAAAGCCAGAATATACCACTGAGTAAGATATAGGGCTCAATGAAGATCCTGGTATTTTCTTACAAATCTCTACACAATGCTGCTCCGACCTACCTATCTTCACTAATACACAAATATGTCTTGTCTAGGTCCCTAGGCTTGCCTTAAAGACTTCTCTAGGGCTGCACCATATACATGGAACACCCTTCCCCTCTCTGTTAGACTTTCAGTTAGTCTCCACTCCTTCAAAAAATCTTTGAAAACTTACTTCGTCAGGAAAGCATATCAGTTAAACTGTCAGCAACTTTCCCTCCCTGCACACTGATTCCTCTTCTGCAACTGTCATCAAAACAAAACATAAAGCCCTACCTTCTACCCTATCCTTACCTTCTGTGTTACTATACCCCACTCCCTCTAGCATGTAAGCTCATTGAGCAGGGTCCTATGTTCCTGTACGTTCACCTCATCTGGTGTCTGTTAGTCTACTCATTGTACAGCACGATTTTGTAGCGCTTTATAAATAATAAGAACTGTCAATATAAATGCAAATTTAAGAGAATAACTGTAGGAGCTTTATTTAGGAGTACATTCACTAAGCAATGGATTGTCAGCTTTTATCTTTAATTTGTTTTATTTGTACAAATTGCATAGTTTACAAACCATGGATAGTACATTCACATGTACAATACCATATTATGATTTATTAATTATGAGTACACAGTATAACCTCTGAGAGAATAGAGAAATAATACGTTGGGGAGAACATGCCACAAAGACAACAATATTTTCTAAATAGTGTGTCTGAGATGGAGAAGACATTACATGGCCAAGGACCAAGGGTATTAGGAAACGGTCAGTCTCAATCAGTCTATCCAGGGAAGGAGGCTGGTGAGTATTGGGTAGGAATTTATATTCTAAGTACATGCCCCACTAAAATTAGGAGAGGTAATATGGAGGAGACCTACCTTGGAAAGTATGTCTTAAGTCTTCCATTGCTATCTCATTTTGATCTTTGAAGACCCACCTTGTAAATGTAGAGGGGTTGGAGTTTCCCCAGAGCAATTTAATGATTACTATTGCCATGCTGGGTAAATGTTTGATTATAATTTAAAAAAATATATATATTTTTAGGGAGACAGTCATTAGGATTTGTGGTGTAGAAGAACCTGTGCAGGGTACAAGAGAAATGTTCTGAAATCTAGTCAAAGGCTACATAGACATCTCACACCTTGACCTACTGGGCAGTCCTACCACATTTGTAGAAGTGAAATGAAGTAGGGAGGGGGTGCATTACCAACAGCCATTTGGAACATTGGGAAAATCATGCCCCTGCAGTTGCATTGCTCAATTCTCTGCTGTTTAGGAAATAAATCATCTTTTTATGTAGCCATGCCCACATCATCTCTGTCTTTGACACATAGCCTTCAAGAAAAAACGGGTTTAATTTGTACAGCATTGAGCTTAAGTTGATTTGGTGCTTAAGTTTGGTTGATTTGGTGTCCCTCTAAATTAGCCAACGTTGGAAGAAAATAGGTTTGCGTTTGTTTTGGATTTTTTTTATTTTTTTTTATTTTGTATATTTTAAAGACTATTTTGTTTATAGAGGGTTATTAAAATTATTGGGAATTCAAAGAATTCAAATGTAATTACAAAATAGCTGAAATGGAAACAAATCTCCAAGTCATTTATGCTTTCAGTTTAACTACTTTGGCTTTAATTTGGAAAGTCAATTTAAATTCAGAGTGAATTCCGACAGTTCTCCCTTTAGTAAATAACCCTATAAATGTTGTAAATTGGTTGTCATCTCACCGTCTAGTGAATAGAACACTATGCTTTTATGTGATTAAGTAAATAAAGTAAAGATTGCTTGTTTTCTTCCATTAGACTGCTGTGTTATTTTTTACAGCCTTCACGTTATGAGTGACAGCACCTATGAGAATAGCTGGTTGGATTGCTATATTATTTGCATCACTGAGCAGCTGTCATAGGCAAAGCATTTACTAACCAGAAGTGCTAAACAGAAACTGATCTCTACATTTAAATGCAAAAAATCCTTACTGTGTAGTCAGCAGAAAAACTATGGCAAATCAGCAGGATCTAAAAAAATAAATCTTAACCCCTTTATTAGGATCAATACTAAGGTCCAATGTTTAAAAAAATACTAATAAAAAACGTTATCATCACTGGTCCTTAATGAGTTTAGATTATTTCTTCAGTGAATCATCACTATAAATTGGAAGCATAATAATCCGTTCTTGGGTTTATTTATTAAACAAAAAGTTATGATTTTTTTTGCCTGAATTCTTATTAATTAGTTATTTGCCTAACGTTTCATTATTTTGTGAATTAACTCCTATTATAAGGTAAGGTTTTTGGAAAAATGCTTACTGAGTTGTTCAGTTATACGGACACTATAGGCACCAAGACCACTTCATCTTATTGAAGTGGTCTGGGTGCACTTTCCATATCCCCTTAAAGGGACACTATAGTCACCTGAACAACTTTAGCTTAATGAAGCAGTTTTGGTGTATAGAATATGTCCCTGCAGCCTCACTGCTCAATCCTCTGCCATTTAGGAGTTAAGTCCATTTGTTTATGAACCTAGTCACACCTCCCTGCATGTGACTTGCACAGCCTTCCATAAACACTTCCTGTAAAGAGAGCCCTATTTAGGCTTTCTTTATTGCAAGTTCTGTTTAATTAAGCTTGCTAGACCCCTGCTATGTTAATAGCTTGCTAGACCCTGCAAGAGCCTCCTGTATGTGATTAAAGTTCAATTTAGAGATTGAGATACAATTATGTAAGGTAAATTACATCTGTTTGAAAGTGAAACCATTTTTTTTTTTCATGCAGGCTCTGTCAATCATAGCCAGGGGAGGTGTGGCTAGGGCTGCATAAACAGAAACAAAGTGATTTAACTCCTAAATGACAGTGAATTGAGCAGTGAAATTGCAGGGGAATGATCTATACACTAAAACTGCTTTATTTAGCTAAAGTAATTTAGGTGACTATAGTGTTCCTTTAACCCTGCAATGAAAAACATTAAAGAAACTGCAATGTTTACTTTAAAGGGTTAAGACTGCCTCTTGCAGCTGTCGGACAGAGAGCCAATAGAGCCACTTCCTGGAGTTTCACAGAGTTTAACTCCGTGAAACGAAGCTGGACGTTCTCACGCTTTGCATGAGGACATCCAGCGTCTTCAAAGTACCCAAAGGAAAGTATTGCACATTAGGATTCCGTAAAATGGAAACCCTTTGCTGAGGGACATCCGCACTAGAATCAGGTAAGTGTTTAAAGGTTTTTTTGTTTTTTTTAAGCTTTTTACTTGGCAGGGTGCAGACAATCATTTTATTGCATAGGGACACTATAGCTTGCGGAATACACTTTTGTATTCCTAACGTTATAGAGTTAATTTAACAAAAGTTTCATTAACCCCTTAAGGACACATGGCATGTGTGACATGTCATGATTCCATTTTATTCCAGAAGTTTGGTCCTTAAGGGGTTAAGGGGTTAAAATAATTTTTTGCAGTTTTGCAAAAGAACTGCATAATATATTTTAAACATATTTTCTTTTTGTTTTTTTATTATTCTTTTTAATTCTTTATCTTGCATGCTGATATTCTTAACAAATGTAATAATTTATTTTGCATGCTCAAAAATCAATCACTGTGATGCACTTATTGTTCAAATAATATAATATATAAATAATAACAAAAATAATGATACATTAGGGATGAAACACTCAGATGGAGAGACAAAGAAATGACGATACAGGTGAGTGGAATGTTACTTACTCAAGGAACAGGAGGCATTCAACACCAGAAGTTCAAGGCTGCCAGTAAGAGGCAATAAGACAAGCAAGAGCAAACTGGCTAGTCATAAACTCAGTAAAAAGGACATATGGGGAAGACATTGCAGATTAATGGCTGTCTGGGCTTTGGTATAGTCGGGTGATGGGTGGAATGTTACAAAAAATTGGCAAAGACGTTTAGAAGATGCATTTTTTAAAAAAAATAATAAGCAGAATTATCTTTGTAAAAAGAAAATTGGAGAATTATGAAAGAATTGCAGAATTGAAGATATAATATAAAAAAAAAAAAAATTAAATATTCTGTTGACCTATTCTTCTAGTTCAACTATTTTGGCCTACAGTTTGCAATTACCTTCTCAATTCTCCACAATTTAGAGTGTGTCATGTTCCATTGTAAATGGGAAAAACAAAGCCTATTTTCTTTGTTGAATAATGTTTAGTAATGTTTTGAAAAAGTACACAATTCTTTTTTAATTATTATTTTTTATTTTTTTGCTAAGTACCACATAATTCCACGCTAGTGGGTAAGGAATGTGGCTGGATTCTCTGAAAACTCTCGGCTACGGGTGATAGCAGGGAATAATACGAACCATAATTTCGCAATGCAAGAAGACTGCAAGGCCGTTTTAGTGCATCTGCTGGCTGCACACACAGTGTTGGTACAGCTTGTGGCTACAAAGATACAGGAAAGTCTTCCAAAAAGTAGCTATTGCTACAGGCAGTAATATTTGAACTCCTACACCATCATAGCCTTTCTGAAAAATCTATACAGAGAAACTACTCTTTCCCTGACCTCTGATCTTATGACCCCAGGCTGGCCTCGGGACAGGACTGACCTGGTCACAGGCTGACCCTGAGCCAATAAGACAGCCCTTATTACCATAAAACACGGGTTGGGTGGCAGGTTGACAGATTATAAATTGGGTATTATTATAAGGACTGTAGAGAACATGGGATAAATGGTGAGTCCTTGGATTTTAATATCCCTTGGGTCTTACGCTTTAGCTGACTACTGAACCTAACAGTGACCCATAATGCAATAAGATGTATAGATGATGGGATATGATCAAGTATCAAACACAGGCAACAAAGGCATAGACAAAAGAAGAGGATATCTAGAACAAATACACTTAGCATATTTTAATCCGTTTAGTTTTTTTAACAGTAGATTTTGTCCAAATGGATTTTAGATATCACATTACAGATTTTATTTCAAGATGGCAAAAACATAGAATGGTCAAGCGAATTAAGAGATTAAATTGAAACAATTTTTATCTGATATAAAACTAAATTTCTAATTTGGCTGCAAACCGTTGTTTAAAATGGAATTGCAACATTCAGATTCCAAATCAGCTATTGATGTCTACATTTTGTAATGTGATTTTTTTTCACTACACATCGCAGTTTAGTAGATAAATCCCAACTTCAGACTGCACTGCAGTACACACCAAATAAACTGCTCTGCAGCAGATTGAAGAGAGAACAAATATGAATGCAAACTGATAATTTCATCTTTAACATTTCTTAGATGATACTCATATTTAGGAAGCTTTATATATATATATATTAGTAACAGCAGCATTATTAGTGAGTACATTGATAATATAATCACAGAGTACATAAGATATTTTAACATTATACAAAATATTAAAGCGCACTAGACGTTAAAATGAGGTGGAGTCAAACTACGTTGATATAATATTACAGTTATTAGTCGTTACAGTCCTTACAGCAGTATGTTGGTTAGAGATGGCAGTAGAGGAAATTAAAGACCAGTGATCATTTAAAAAATATATATATATTTTAAAGAGAGAAATATATCATTTGTTTGGTAAGTATTATCACACTTTTCATTTGGGATGGATGAATGTAGATTAAGACATTGGGTGGGTTAAGACAGGGTGTTATCTTAATGTGATGGTGGCAAGACTTTTTAGAAAAGGTGTGGTCCAGCCCAAAAAAGGGGTGTGTCAGCCTGGTGTGCTGTCCAATGATATGTTCATGATACCAGAGAATAAAAGTAGGTGACAAGAGTCTAAATTCGGGACTCTTACATTTTATAGCTTGCTACTGTATAACAAAATGAAGCTACATTTTCCCAAACACAAAAACAGCCAGGTCAATCATAGTTTCTGCGATTCATGAAACCAATAAAAATATCTTCTCTCCAACTACTACGTGTCTTCTCTATAGTCAAAAAAGTTTTTAAGACCGCTTTAGGGGAAAAAATTATCCCATGCCTTAAAAGGATGTGTTACAAGCTCTATCAGAATCCAAAGTACTATTTAAATAAAATGTATCCAAACACACAACTCGGTTACACACTAGAAAGGGAATTGCACAGGTTAAAATTCACTTGTAGTTCCAGGTTGGCTATTTTGGCCTAAAAATGTGTTCTTGCAATCCCCGTAACATTAACATTTTATTTTCAGTTTTGTGAATAGCCAGGCCAGTGGTAATCCATGCAAGACTTATACTGGGGCTTCCCACTCCCTGAAACTTCCTTATGCAAATGATGTGATATCACACTGTCCGGTGATGAGTCCTGAGCCACCCATCCAGTCTTGCATAATTTTAAACTGACTACCGATCACGTCTAAGGGAGCGTGATGGCCTTCTGGACACAGAGAAATCCATAAATTAATAGCGTTACTCATTAAATTATAATAACACAGTAAGGTGTCCTGTGCTATATTAAGTATGCAACCCCAGGCAGCGGCCCACATCCACAAACATCTAAGAGTGGGCTAGGTCTGTCATATGGTGATTTATCAGTCCCACCTTGTACATTGCTGCTACAAAGGTTGGAATATGATAAACACATGATAAGAACAAGAACTGGCTGTTATATTAATCCTTACATTCCATTACCTAGAGCTTCATAAAGAGTGCTGGGTGCATGGCTTTTAAATCTCTTGCCTCCTCTGATGATTCTAGCTTGAGGCATATCAGGATATAATGTGGTCTGATGTTGCCATGCGTGGAATATGCATATTACATGGAGTTCAAGTGGAAGGTTGTTGCACACAGCAGCAAGCCACCCTCCTTCTATGTATTCCAGGCCCTAATTTACCACCGATATGCTCCCATGCACATGATGTTAAATGCCCCCTCGACTTGTTATCTGAATGAATAAATAAGCAAAAAGCCATGAAAGGAGGAAGAAAACATCACTTTCTAAAGCCGTCTCATTCTGTAACAGCAAAACAGCTGATTTTAATGGCATGCTTGTGATCGTACAGCCATGGAGTCATATATATATATTTATATAAAGTGAAAAATGGCTCTAATGTTGACTTTTAAAGGACAGCTGATTGTCCAGGACCTCTAGGCATGGGCTTCTAGCAGCCATTGCCTGACATAGGCACTGCGTGCTGGTTAATGTTAACACTAGGACAGTCATTCCAAAGGCACTGTGTACTTACCAGATGTAGGAGTACTAAGGTTACCCAGACAGCCATTTATCTGTCTAGGTGAGGCACAAGGAAAGTCATTATATGCAGTCTTGGATCCAGATGGAGAAGAGAACGTCCAATGATTTGCGAGATCCACCCAAACAGCAGACGACCTCCAAAGCACACATTTTAAGGGAAATACTCAGACAGTCCTATTTTTAAAATATGACCTCAGAGGTCGCCCTACACAAATCTGCCATGGCTATGTCTAGCCTTATCACTTAAGCTGCTGATTCAGGGAGACACGGCATCATTGTACAAAATCAATACTGTTACAGCCATAAACAAGGTCAACACAAGTTTTCATGGTGACCTAGAACTGCGGTTCCATGGATGGGCAAGGTTTGAATATAATCGTATACATATTAGGATGATTAATCCGAAAAACCAGGAGAAATGGATTAATCATCCTAATATGTATACGTTCATTTTTTTAAGCTATTAATGGGGGCTTATCTAACCAGTTGAGATTATTGAGAGTTGTGATTCCAGTATATACCCAGTTCAACCCTTGTTTTTCCACTCTATTTTGGAGAGATTATTTTGTCCTTTTTACTATTAAGGTTTGAATATTATTATTAATTATTAATATTATTGCCATTTATATAGCATCAACTTATGTTTTACAGATTTCTAAATGGGGAAATTTAACAATACATGAGACAACTACAAAATGTTACAGGAAAAATAGGTTCATGAGGACACTGTCAAAAGATGCATACATGCACAATAAGAAAAGGAATCTTAGTATACTGTTGCAAGGGATTGTTTTTGTTTTATAATGCCTATATATTGTGCAGTGCTGTGCATTTGGTGGAATATAGGAAAGATCATAGAAAATGTGCTTGATTTATTTTATTTGTAAATCTGACTGTCCCAGACTATTTTCCATTCTAATCCAATGCAGCTCTTAATGAAACCGTGAAATCATCAAAACCCGACATTGGTACCGTCACATCTATTGAAAAAACCTGCAAGAATTGTGAATACTGAGATCCCTGAACTCACAAAAACATAGAGTGGGACTCCTGAATGATTAGTACCAGCAGAGAAGGCTGATTATATTTTATTTAATATAAAATATCTCTTAAACTTTGCATCTTAGGGTCTCCTTAAAGCGGATCTGTCACTTTCAGGTGTTTTTGCATCATTTTATGTATCTCAAGCTGTCCCTGATGGCCACCACCATCTTTGTCTTGCAGGTTCTTTTCAGTTCCTGGTGCTTCAATTGCCAGGAAGAGCCGCAACATTGCTGTTCACTCGCGCGTGCACAAGATCACAGCACTGAAGTCTACAGATGGCAGGATCCTCCATAGAACAATGCTTGAATCCCACAGTCCTCACATGTGACAGCTGGAATTGGATAAAAGTTGATGGCGGAACTCCTATATTTCACACTCAATCTGAATATTTTATAAAATACTAATTTTTGATGTAGGATGACAGAACCGCTTTATGTCTAATGAGTTCATATGACATGGACCCTTACTCACTGTGCCTAGAGCGTTTATGACCCAAATCTCTCTAACAAGTACTTTGAGAAGCTGACACAATTTTATTATGTGCTATGTTTTATGCACTAATGTGTAGAGATTATAATTATTTTAATAAGAATAATAAATTAGGTATTAGAGTAACATTCGTAAAACATGTATGTCTTGTGTAAAAATTTTGTAAATGCATTTCTGGCATTGTTTATTGGTGATGCTAAATTATCAATCTAGGAAATTGAAATTCTACCAATGTCAATGAACTCAAAGGTATAATAATAGTTCATGAATGTGAGACTGAGGCGGAACCAAGCTAAATAACATATGATTCCTTTAGGTGGCCCTCAGTATAACAGTATAGCTGTGTCAATTTGATTTTTAAGTGTTTGATGAACCCAGCTCAAAGCAGCTTGTTGATTGTGTGTCTAAAACAATTTATCCCGGTTTGTAGATTATCTTCACAGTTTGATCCTCTCACACCTTTACTCCCACAACTCTGCAAATGTACCAATCGCTCCTCACTCACCGACAACGTCCCCTTTGTTGATGGAAAGAGATAAAATGGTTAATTCCTTAAATAAATTTTCTATATAAAAACAGCAATTCAATCTATTTACCAGAGGGAGATTTGTAATTTCAGACTATACTGTCCATCATTTCAGGTTGTTGTTTTTTTAACAATTTAAAAAGGTTTTTCATTATTTTGTTAACACAAACAAACAAGTAAGTAAATAAATGAATGCCAATGATCTGTGAAATAGCAAAATTTAGCATAAATATTACTTAAATGGTTACTCCATAAAACAATGATTTGGTTAGAGTAACCCTTATGAGGTCGTCCGTCACCCCCAAAGGTTTAAAAAACAATAAAAAATAAACAATAAAATGAATCTCCATTCCATCCCGGGGCCCCAGCCTGATCTTCCTTGGTTGTCACTCCCCCTCACCGGAGGAGTAGGGAGGTCAGAGAGGACACAATGGGTGAGGACAGGGGTTGCATGGAGGAGGGGGTGTGCTGTCATTGGCTGTCTGGTGCATGCATGCTGTGTGTAGAAGCCAGTGGTATTGGTGTACACCTGGAAGTGTTGCATAGGTATGTATAGTTCACAATTACCTCCAATGCACAACACTACCCAGTAAATGTTTTAATACTGTTTACTAGATTTAGGCACTGAGAAACTCAGTTAGACATTTGTCTCATTCGATTCTGTTCAATGAAAGCCTAAACACGTTAACAACTCTCTGCCATCATACTTGTCAAGTTTGGACAGGGAGGGTAGTATGGGTTTGTAATGCAGAGGTGGTGTGTTAGTGATGGTAGTGATGCACTCTTGTAGATTGGCTTTTCACCATCTGTCCTAGCTGCAGCCTGCAAAGTTAAAGGAACACTCCAAGCGCCATAACCACTATACCACGCTGTACCACGCTGTAGTGGGCACAATTCCAAAGTTCCACATTGTACGGCCTCAAACCATTTTTAGAACTTTTTAAATTCTTAACAGGGGTCTGCTCCCCACTCCACTACCTGAACCAGAGAGCCACACGCTCCTACTTAGGAGCTTCTGTTCACACTCCTGAGCTAACCAATGCAGTGCAGGGCTAGCTCATTGGCTGAGAAAATCAGCCGATTAGTCTCAGCCAATGAGCTAAACCTTGCACTGCCGGTCTTAGCTCAGACATTGAGCTTCCTCTTCTAGCTGATAAGAAAGGCACATGTGGGACCATAATCACTACATCATGCTATAGTGGTTATGGTGCTTTGAATGTCTTTTAAAAAGTATTCTAGCCTGAAACATCCCATGACAGGAGTTCAGAACTCAAGAATTCCGAAGCAAAACAAAGTCAAAAGACAAATAGGTTTTTTGTCCTGCAATTTAGTGAACCTGTTATTTCTATAGGTTTCTGTTAGCCTACTCCCACCGACCTCTCCCACAACTCCCCCCCCCCCCAAACACACACCTCCTCCCCTCCCACCCCCAGCCCACACTCTGTCTTATGTCCAGCTTTTCTTCTTGTATTTTAAATGAATCTTGTAACCTGTAATTCTTTTAGATTAATAGGCACCCTTTTTTTTTTTTTTTTTAAATAAAGTTTAAATCACCTTTAAACCTACCTGAAATGCAGACTGTCTCCCTATTGCAGCCTGATTGGGCCTTGCTGAAGTCACCAAACATGATGACTATTGCATCCTCATAGAGAAGCATTGCACACACACCCGGCGTCAGCATACTTTGCATGCTGACTCCAGAGGTAAAATAAATTCAATTATCCTGGTCAGTCTGCTCAACCCCCTCCATCCACTCTATATCTCATTCTCAGCCTTTTCTGCTGTATTTTAAATTAATCTCTTTTATTATTAATCTCCCCCAGAACAGATCTTCCGTTTAATCTGATTCTGGAAACCCTGCTCTCTTAATCCCGCGATTCACCTCTACTGTACACCTACTACTTAGCAATTAAGACTTGATTATAAGATCAAAGAATTCCTGCCTCAATTCTATTTGCATCTAATTACATATTGCTCTTTCTCTAACCCAAACCAATTCGTTCAACACTAATGGTTGCAAGGCACTATGGGTAAAGGCATAACAAAAGGTACGTACAATTAAATACAATCATTGAAAATTTTTTCCCCTTCAACATTTCTGCATTCACTCCAAACGAATCCTGCTGGGACGCAAAATATGTTGCAGGCTTCCTTTGTGTCAAAAGAGTTAATCTGAGCCTGACTGTTACTCATCTCCCACAATCCTCTCTGGCTGATGTGTTTTGACATCTTTGTCGTGGTATTACAAACAGTGGAGAAAAATATTTGTGCACGGGCACATTCCTCCGTATGAACCCAAATAAACGAATTTGAACTGTAGACACTCACAGATTAAACCTTGCTGAGAAAGGCATGGCCATGTTCCAAAGAGTTTGTAAAAATAGTTAAAATGGCCTACCACTGTCCGTTTCTCCAATGCCCTTCAGGGATATCCAGCGCGGGGGTGACTGGCAGAGAAGTTGTTCTACACAACAGTGAATATGACAAATTGAGCTAAGAAACGGCAGTGTGTGTTCCTCTGTATTGAAGGAAGGAAATTGCCCAGCAGCGGCCCAAACTATCCATTTATATACACAACAGGAGCAGTATTGAGAAGCAGGCATCCACGGCATACCCCCACTTAAACTACCCATGCTTAGCTATTATACATGCTTACTATCAGAAGCCTTTCTGTCTACAGATACACTGCACTCCTTTAAAGGGAATCACTAGTTGATGTAGTAACACTGTTTACATTTAAACATAGTTTTGTCCTGTAGATTTCTGTTTCATCGCCTGCATAAGATGTTATGCTTTTGACTGCTGTATACATAGTTTACTGTTTTTGATAAAGTTACTACGGTAGACTCGAGCAGCGTCTTCATCACCTTTTTTTTGTACAAAAGCCTTGTTTTCTTACTTGTTACATGTATGTCGTATTTACTTTTTTGTACTGTGCTGTAGAACATGTTGGTGCTTTATAAATACAAATACAAAAGATTAAAACTCTTATCTCCTCTAAACACTAATCTTACCCTAATCTCCCGTCTGACTATACCTTATCCCAGTGACAACAGTATAAACAGTTCCAATCTTAATGACACTGTAACTCTGCTTTGTTTTTATGAGTATAGTGACACTCTGTTATTGCTCAGGCCATGGTCAGTATTTAAAATTCACTATTTTGCTGCCAAGCTTTTAAATGCATGCCCTTCAAAAGCTCTAACTTATTTGTTCTAGAACATTCATGCCAACTACATTTCCTATTACTGGTGCTAAACCTCTACTATATCAGGGTTATTCACAAAACATTCAATACTGTCCAAATGGACAAAATCCAGTAAAAAATTAGCGAATTCCAACAACATTGGCAATCCACAGATTTACAAAAGCCAAATGTGGTCAGGACTTAGTCGGTCAAATTTGTTTGGTAGTGTTCGGAAAATCAGTAATAGCCGCATCCGAACCAATTTACAACACAGGCAACAGAGATTTCTCCATAACCGCAGGACAGCCGAAGATAAATAAAATGCATCCATTAGGATGCACGTTCGCAAATTATCATTCACTTGCGTCTTGCAAGTGAATTAATCATTTTAAGAACTATTTGGCCACTGGCAATGGGAGCCAGACAGCTACTAGATGTGCTTCCTCTAAAACAACCTCACGTGAGGTTGCACCCCATAGGAAAGCACTGAATTCAACGCTTACCTATCAGAAGCATTTGGATGTGCGCACTGTGCCCACTGCGCATGTTCATCCATTTCCAATGGATTCGCCATCAGCTCGAGAGTCAGATGACAGTTGCAGGATAAGGAGCGCCCAGCAGTGCTGAAGGAGTCTCTGTGCTGGAGAAAATATAAGTAAAAACCTTTTTTCAGGTTTTTACTAAAAAAAAAGAGGAGGAGAGACAGGATAAAACTAATTTGCAAGTAGGGCACCGTAGTTTTAAGAATACACATTTGTATTCCTAATGATATAGTGTTCTTTAAGATCAAATGAAATATGGCTTTGTTAAACCAAAATTATTCTCCTAACTAAACAATATATAATAATTATTCCCTTCAACATCTATTTTTGTGATTAATGTAGCTGTGGTTTTCTAACATTAGAAATATTATCTAAATAAGGCTGGTGGGTCAGCAACATCATTTTTCCAGAAGACCTTGTGTGCAGAAGCCTTTCTGATAAAATAGCTTCTAAGTAGTCTAAAAGTGAGAAAAGCTAATATCACTTAAATCTGTTTAAACAACACTTCACAAGCAATGTTTTCATACAAGAGATTAAAGGCTGACTTCTCCTACCTGAGTTGCTTTTTTTTTCCACTGGTTTTATACCCAAACTCCCCCATAGCCTATAAAAGAATATTTGAAGATAAAAAAAAAACAGTTATAAATTTATCACAAGCAATAAAATTCAGCTCCGAAAATTATTTATTTCTCACTTGAGATAATAGTATGATTGCTGCTCCTATAACCATATTTTGCTTATTTTAAATAATATTTATAATGTAATAGCAAAAAAAAGCATAGTAGCAGGAAAAATAACAAACTACGCATATTTTAAAGACAATTTAACTACATTTATTTTCGAATGGCATACATATAATTTAAACACAAAATATTTTTATAGGAACATATTTCAGATCAGAAAAGATTAGAGGAAATCATAACACCGGCACTAATATTTCCTTTCCAAAACATCTAATATTTAACCCTTTAAGTTCCAGAAGAGTTTACAGTTTAAAGAATATACCAGATAACTAAGTGAGTTTAAAAGAGGGATGGCAAACTATTTTAAATGGCAAGAGCTACTACACATAATTATAGCAAGATTAGCAATAAATATCAATATAGGAGTTCCATAGACTTCAGTAAATAAGAATACTATACATTTGTAAATCCCAGATGGATTGATATGTTCGGGCATGGATTGAAAGGAATTTGTTATTAAGCCTTTAATTACCAGATTACTTTTAGCAGTCTTTGGGACTCCTTGACATTTGGCTATCAGATCAATGGATCATGGGGCATATGGCAAAAATATAAGAGAGACAAACTGATTTATCTAAAAAAAGGAAAGTTGACATCTTGTTCCAGGGTTCCAAACTGGATTTGCAAAGGGCTGGACAGAGAACCAATCTGCAGGAATTCTAAAATCACCTAGGGGGTCACTCCTTAGCTAGTGTCCAGGTGGCTAGTAACCTTTCCATACACATATATTGCCTGGTCCTGACTTCTAGATCAGAGCTGATCTTTGACCTCATCTGGCAGGTCTTGTAAAGTGCTGTCATACACCATAAATAGTGTCTGTGATCTTTCACAGTACCATACCTTTTATTAATGTGAAACAAAAAATATTCATAAATATCATCAGTGATCCTGAACAAAAAAAAACTTACTACAAATTTACGCAGAGACTGGAAGTTTTTAGGTTTTAGTCAATAATAAGTGGCTCAAATGAAATTCAAATAGTCTGCCTTTGGTTTCTCTGTAGATCCTATTACACGTGTTCCTTGTTTTGCAACCTACCTGTTTTACGACGGCTCGCACTTACGACCTGCTCTCTCGCGAGGTGGTAAGTGCGAGCCATCGTGTGAATTAGAGGGATTCCCTGATCTGCTGCGTCCGTCTATGTTCAGGGACATTATCCGAACATAGACGAACGCAACAGAGAAATTTTCCCAAACATAGATTAGAGGGATTCCCTGCTCTGGTGTGTACGTCTATGTTCGGGGAAGTGCATAGACTCCTCACTTACCGACCAATTCGTTCTACGACCGGGTAGTAGGAACAGAACCCGGTCGGTAAGTGAGGAGTACCTGTATATCTTTTTATTGTTTAAAGCAACCCCCCTCCCACCATGAAAAATTAGTATTTTAAAGATGAAATCTTTATAAAATACTTATTGATTGTGAGGAATCTCACTGAAATCAAACTCTGTCGAGAGATATACTGAGACACTTGTAGACATTGGGTGGAAGTGGAACTACAACGTCTAGAAGTGTCAATCTCCCCCAGCTGTCACCAGTAATGGCTGCAGGGAATTGCCTTTATCTCTGGAGGATCCTGAGGTCATAAACCCCAATGCTGTACCCTCACAAATGCACAAGAGTTCAGCATTGACTTCTGCTGTGCCAGGAAGTGAAGAAGACCTGCCGGGAGAAGATGGCAGCGCCTGCGAGTTACAGGTTCAGGTAAGTAAATCTTACCTTACCTTCCCTCTAGGCCACCAGACTAACGTCGAAGTCACAGTTGGTGGTCTTTGCAATTTCCACCAGACAATTTGACATTGTAAAACCTAGTAGGTTGGGCACTTGGGGATACAGGATATATAACCTTTCCTTACACATTTTAAGCTTGTTTCAGCAGGGCTTTCTTCACCTCTATGTTGATATTTTATATCACCATTGTATAATTGTGAAGTGCTTCAGAATATGGTGGCACTATATATAGAATAATAACAATGTGCTACTTTGCTGGTTGGTGCACTGCCATTGTCTGTATGAATTGAGAAAATGGACAGCACTAGGTGAAGCAAAACAGTTTAGGGCAAATGTCATATTTTCTATTTACCAGTTTACCATTTTTAGTACCTCTATCTCTTGGAAAACTGTGATCATATTTTTTTTTCTAAATAACAGTCTATATGTATTACAGCCCCTGTGTGTATCATGATATTATGCACACACACAGCATACATAACACCTATTTCCATTGCCTTTGTTTGCTAACTCTTGCTTGCTTGATGGGGGCAATGATCTCTTTGGTCAAAAATACAGGTTATGCAACCACACAGCATGTGGGTAGGTAACCAGGCATCCCCAAAAATACACCCTGAGCTGGCTTTAGTTATAAAATGGTCTTTGGATGGTTTGACCGAGAAGGATGATATACGATCACCCCAGTGGATCATGGGTAGGCCAGAAATGCTCCAAAATAGGTATATAATGATATATATGCTTAACTATAAAATACACAGAGGCTGTAATACATATAATGTATTATTCAATTAATAATAATAAACAATCATACCAGTTCCCCTTTAAGAACTATCTTTTCATATTTTTATGAAAAAAGAAGAAAAACTACCACAACAAGAGGACATAGTCTTAAATTAGAGGGACAAAGGTTTAAAAATAATATCAGGAAGTATTACTTTATTAAGAGGGTAGTGGATGCATGGAATAGCCTTCCAGATGAAGTGGCAGAGGTTAACACAGTAAAGGAGTTTAAGCATGCCTGGGATAGGCATGCGGCTATCCTAACTATAAGTTAAGGCCAGAGACTAATAAAAGTATTTAGAAAATTGGGCAGTCTAGATGGGCCGAATGGTTCTTATCTGCCGTCACATTCTATGTTTCTATGTTTCTATTGTCATATATTATCAAGATACAAAATGCTTATCTTTGTACCCTTTTAAAAACATACATGTTATGCCATTATGGTGTTAATGTCATTTATTTCAGTCGGTGATTGATTTACATCTGACATACCCACAACAACAAAATATTTAGCACCATATATTTTTTGTAAAACCGCCCTTTAATTACAGTTTTGCTATTTTTATGAAGGCAGACCAAGAACATATATACCAAACAAAGATACGATAAAAATACAGAAACTATTTTTTTTTTTTTTTTATTCTTTATTTTTGTAGTGCTAGGTGGGTACAAGATCAGTTAGTTCACAGTAACAGGAGAATGTGTTTACAATATAATAGTCTGTTCATTACAGATCGGTTCCACATGTCATTTTAATAGCACTGTATTTTTTTATATTAAAACAAGTTAACTTACATGTAACAAAAACCTGGGGCTTAGAATGAGACTTGTATTACTGATAATCTAGATCAGGTTTGGGCTGTATGTTTTGCATGTTTAGAGTGTATGCATGATTGTTCCGTGTGGAACGTTAGTTATTCAGGTGGGAGAGTGTTAGACAAGCGGTGTGTGGTGTCAGGTGGTTTGGCAAGGCTTGTGCCGTGAGGTAGCTCAGGAGTGCTGTTCCTGACATTAGTGCCTGGCGTTACCTCTCTGAATAATATGAGATGAGATGTGCCCCTAACCGAGGGGGCCACGGGGGGGGGAGGGGGGGGGGAGGAGGGGAGGGAGGGATGGTAGGTAAGTAAAGTGGCTTGCCAGCGTTTAAGTAGGATGTGGTCTTTGGGCCCTTATGGTCCTGTGTGTGTTAGTAGGGTCTCTTCCGCTCCACTTCCCTTATGTGTTGGGTTGCATAGGGCGATTTTCCAGAGGTGTGTGGGAGGTGTGTAACAGGACAGGACTGCTAGAGCAGAACACAAACAGTAACTATGCACAACTACACATATTAATATGAGCAGTCTTAGTCAGGTGTTGAGGGAGTCCATGCCTCCTGCTGCCGGCACAAAGGGCGCTATGTTTGCTGGATCCCAGTTGTGTTGTGACGCCTGGGGAGTTTCGCTGGGGCGCGGTGCCAAAAGTCCCAGTGTGGTGAGGAGTCTTGATGCTTCCGATGCAGAGATGATTTTGTGCTCAGTTCCATCATGGGTCACTAGAAGGGATCGAGGCGCTCTCCACTTTTACTTCACTCCTGCTGTGCGCAGCTGAAGTGTGACGTTCTGAAGGGATCTGCGCCATTGCAGAGTAGCTCTCGTTAGGTCTTGATATACTGATAACTGTGCGCCCTCAAAGATGAGTGACGTCTTGCCCAGCATTGCAGCCATGAGGAGCCCCTTGTCTTGGGAGGATTTGCAACGAATGATGACGTTCCGCGGGGTAGCCGTGGCCGGCGCTGCTGTATCAGTGAGTCTGTATAGTCCATCCATAGTGAACCTTTTAGCTGCCTGTGGGGGTAGCACTGTTGCCACCAGCCGCCGTAGAAAGTGGGGCAATTCGTCCGCCGTGATCACTGCTGGGATGCCGCGGATTTTTATATTTTTGCGTCTCTGACGATCTTCAACAGCAGACAGCTGTGAGGTAAATATAAGCTGGGTATATTGTACCTTGAGGAGTGTTTCCTTCATGACAGTAACCTCTGCTCTAATATCTGACACTTCGTCCTCCGCGGCCCTCAAGCGGACTGTCACCTGCTGTACATCCGTCTTGATGACTGCTATGTCCGCAGCCCACCGTTTTTGTATGTCCAGGAGCAATGTTTGGAGGTCTTGCTTGGTGGCAAGTGTTCCCACCAAGGAGTCAAGGTTGGTGGTTGCTACAGAGCCTTGGGGTTGTTGAGGTGGCTCTGGAGGGGCCAGCATGACGACACCGTCCTCGGCCGCCATCTTTGGCTGCGGTTGCTTTTGTAGCATGGTGCTGATGTCTCTGGAGTCGGACCCTGTACCGAGTGAGGCTTTTTGGTTTCTGCGCATCATAGTGGGTGTACCGTTTGTGGTTTCAGGTAGGTACTGGGTTGGGGCAGTTGTCGCACTATCAAGCGGTGCTCCGCCGAGTAGTGAGTCCCAGCCGGAGAAGGCCTTTGCTTTGTAGGCCCCAGACCTGCATTTCTGTTTTGCCGGCTTCTGGGCTTGAAAGAAAGGCATGTATGCACTCCACTGCTTGTGTTATATCGCTTGCGGGGTGTGTTGCCCTCGAATGATGCCGGTATCTATCAGGATTGATTAGATTAGCTTTGGGCTATCGGGAGCTGATAGAGATGGCGTCCGATCAGGCTCGCTGGCAAGCTCCGCCCCCCCAGAAACTTTTTTTTAATCACAAATATGCAGATCTGCTTGACTGGATATCAAAACATGCAGCCAGTTAGTGAGTTTTTAGAATGTATATATGAAATCAGATTATTCTGACAAATTCAGCTCAGTATGGTAATGGTTCAAAATTGTGAAAAATATCAGGTTCACTTGCTTAGAGTCAGGAACCAACTGTTTGAAGCTAATTAATAACTGAGTATTAATTAAGTCTGCTCAAGGGAGGCATATTCCTGTTCTCCTAGAATACTAAGTATAATATGTTCTATGTCTTTAGTATTAGTCCAAAGACAAATACAGAAAATGCAAATGATGCTTTATACAGTACAGTATAACATCTCAGGAGACACAAACTGCTTCTGTTTCGGAGATTTTTTAAAATTTATGTCTTTGCTTAAAGCGGAGTTTTAAAAAATGCATTGTGTTAATATTAGTAACACTTCTCAGAGGTTTCTATGTTATTTTTAATAGTAAATTAAGATATGGACAATTTGGAAACAAGTTTAACCTATGAAAGACCAATAATGGCCTCGCCAATGCCAACATTCTGTTCTTTAAAAGGTTACGCCAGCCTCCGTAAATACATCTGAACATGGAAGTGGTCACGGAGTAAGCAATCTGTATGTGCAGGGTGACTACCTTCACGCAGAACTTCTGCTTGAAACACTGCACATACAGAGATATCTGCACTTTTGTGCCCCAGGCTTGTTGCACCCCTGGCACACATGACTAACGTTAATACTGAACAAAAATCATGTCTGATGTCAGCAAGCATTGAGTGCTGGTAAAAGACATAATCCGCGTCTACCCAGCATACCTGCAAGAGGACGTTATATGTTTCCGCTCTCCCTCCTATGTTCCCTCTCAACTCTTCACAGCTCCCTACATTCATTTGTATTTGTAAATCCCACTCCTTTCCAACCACACACTCCCCCCCCCCCCCCCCCCCACCCCTCAGCTCAGAGCATGAGGATAGGCTCTGAGCCTGGAGATTGGTCCTCTGAGAGGGATGCTGTGATGCAGTGTGACAACAGATTGGGCATGGAAAGAATCGAGGAGAAGTTCCCCTGGTGTTGGGTTCCCGGTAAGTTTATTCCTATTGTTCAGGTTTTTTAACTAAAAAAGAAGCGTGGACAAAGTTAACAGTGTCCAGAATAGCATTGTAAAGTAAATGAAATGATATAATATAATTAATATATACTTAATAGCAGTGAGGCTGGGTGGAACTACCAAATGTTATGTCATTAGGCCATAGACCAGATTTGGACTATAGCAAAGAGTTACATTATGTCCATAAAGGGATGAGACATCTCGCATTCACTTTTTTTACTCAGTTCCAAAAACGTTGAGAACACCGTTGAGCTATTTGATGCACAGGCGGGCTAGATGGTGTGTTTAGCGCTATAGGGTCAGGAATACATGTTTGTGTTCCTGACCCTATAGTGTTCCTTTAAACACACCAGTGGCTGCCTGTTACAGTAACTGAAACAACCAAGTATAACCCTGTCACGTGTATGAGTTTGTGGGGTATGAAAACTAAAATGAATCTATTCACCTCTACCATGGAACTGGGCTCCCCCATCTTCTGTGTGTTTAGGGAATGATGTCTAAAACCCTTGATGTGGTTAAATTCACCTTTCTAATCTCCTACTGTTATGTAAATTGAATGTTGATGTGTTATTTCAACAAGTATTATTTTTTCTAGTTTTCTTTATGTATGCAATATAAATAACACCAGTGCCATAGTAAAAACAGTATAGTTCAGCAAAAAGTATTATTTTTATGATACAAGCATAACTTCAAACGGCAGCTTATTTGCTTCAGGGTCTGAGGATGAATGGACCGATTCTCAAGGTCACACAATAAGTAGCTGACATCATTAGACATTACAATAATTTAAAGATGCCTTAGCTTTCCATTATCGACTTCCTTAACATTATGTTATAGCAGAAAATCACAGTTTTAATGGGAATGCCTATGAACCCAGTGCTGTATTTAGCCCAAGGCAAACAAGGCAGTTGCCTTGTGCGGTACTAACCAGTGGGTGGCAAAAAAGGCCGCCCCCTTTTGTCCACTTAGATGCCTCCGGTGTTCCCCTTGACATGGGGCACCCAAGTGCTGGTCACCTTATGGACCCTCTGGCAAGTGGCTGTATTAGCATCAGAGGCGGCGAGGGAGCTGTGATCTTCCTGCTCTGCTCCCTCACATGCCGTTTGCTGAATATGACGTCGTTCCCGGTTCCCGGCATCAGTAGACGGCCCACGAGGCGCGAGGGAACAGAGCAGAAAGATCACAGCTCCCTCACTGCCTCTGATGCTAAAACAGCTGCTCGCCTCACAGCAGCCCCACTGGACCTCAACAACAGACCAATGCCAGCTCTTCAGGTAGGAAGGCTGGAGGAAAAATGTTAAATTGTAATAATAATAATTTGTGAGTGTGTGTGTCTGTGAGTGTGTATGTCTATGAGTGTGTGTATGTGTGTGTGTCTGTGAGTGAGTGAGTGTGTGTATGAGTGCATGTGTGTGTCTGTGAGTGAGTGTGTGTCTTTGAGTGTGTGTGTGTGTGTGTGTGTGTGTATGTGTTTGTCTGTGAGTGTATGTATGTGTGTATGTGTGCATGAGTGTATGTGTGTCTGTGAGTGTATGAATGTATGTGTGTATGAGTGTATGTGTGGGTCTGTGAGTGTATCTGTGAGTCTGTGAGTGTATGTGTGTATGTGTGTGTGTCTGCGAGAGTCTGTTTGTTATTAAGTGTGTGTGACTATCAGTGTGTGTCTGTCATTGAGTGTCTGTCAGTGTTTGTGTGTCACTGTGTGTGTCTGTCATTGTGCGTGTCTGTCAATGAATGAGTGTGTGTCAAATCAGTGAGTATGTGTCTGTCAGTGACGTCTGTGTGTTTGTCATTGAGTGTGTGTGTGACTGTCAGTGTGTATCTTACAGTCAATGTGTGTGTGTCTGTCAGAGTGTGTGCTTAAATGGACACTATAGGCACCCAGACCACTTCAGCTTTTTGGAACACAAAAAGCGTAAGCTCTATTTAATATGTCCCAGACCAATGTTTAAGTGTAATAAAATAAAAAAAATATTAAAAACTTTGTCCAATAGTTCTGGTGTTAGGTATCAGGGGGAATAGTATTAACTGTGATGCTCGGTTTGCATCAGTATCCAGCTCCTTATTGGTGTTTTCATTTCTGTATCCAATATGTAATATTGTATTCACCTTAAAAATAATAGAGAGATGGAAACATAGCGTGATACAGTTTATTTGTTAAAAATTCCCTTATGATTCCCCATATGAAAACTCTTACAAGAGAATATGGTGGTGCTCGTCTCCAAGTACAGCACAATATGCAGGTTACCACTTGGTGAATTCACCGGTCCGATCCGCTCAGTGCACTTGAGCCAGGTGAGATGGCTTATCCCTCTGAAGAACGCCAAAGGCTGCTCCCGCTGGAATAAAGTTTATACTCCTCGAGATAGCAAGCTAAAATACCACGAGAACCATCAATGCGTTTTCGCCCCAATGAATGAGGCTCTCAAGATAGGTGCCGTGGCCGATCTTTGGTCTTTTTATATCCCATGCCCTGTTTGGGATAGCCGTGATCCTTATTTATGCTTAGACAGGTAGAAATTCTAAACGATTAGACTTTTCAAAGTGTGGTCAGATTCCCCATGTATCTTTGTAATTTTTTGCATAGCTGATAAGCATGTTTAAAAGGAGGAATATACACAGTGTCTGACATCAGAATAACTAACATTTTATACAGTTTAACATACTAATATATAAAAATACATTTTTAAAAAGGGCTAATGTTTAACATATATAACAGGATAGATTCAGTTATAATCTCATAGACATATTGGTCTTACCTATTGTGTCTGAGATACCCAAGTGCCATACTTCATGCAAAACCACCTTATTGGTCCTTCACAAATCTCATATAGTTTAGCATCAAAAAGAATGGCATCTAAGAGGTTTAGTTAAATGTGTGGGTATCTATAGGGAATGTGTATATCTATAAAAATATACGTTTAACTTTTTGAGCTAACACTGATATCTTTCTGAGTGTTCCATTCCATTGAACCAATTATACATCGCCTCCTTAGAAAATAAAAATATATATATATATATACCGGTATGTGTATTCATAGTTTTTAGTAGTACTTGGAGACGACCACCATATTCTCTTGTAAGATTTTTCATGTAGGGGATTTTAAGGGCGTTCTTAAAAAAAATAAACTGTATCACGCTATGTTTCCATTTCTCTATTATTTTTAAGGTGGATACAATATTACATACTGGATACAGACGTTATAACAAAAATTAGGAGCTGGATACTGATGCAAACCGAGCATTACAGTTAATACCATTCCCCCCTGATACCTAACACCAGAACTCTTGAACAAAGTTTTTATATATTTTTATATTTTATTACACTTTTTGTGTTCCATTTTATCTTTTATTCAGAATCTGGGAGATTATGTTGGTGTTTAAGCAGCTTTTATCAGATTTTATCTCATTGTGATTTTATATTTGTATTATTAGACTGTACTTATACTATCTTTATTGCACTCTCTTGTTTAGATACTTTACTCACTTCAGCTTATTGAAGTGGTCTGGGTGCAGTGTCCCAGTCCGCTTAACTCTGCAAGTGTAATTATTGCAGTTTCTTAGAAACTGCAATAATTACCTTGAGTGGTTATCTCCATATCTAGTGGCAGCCATTAGAGGGACTTCCAGTGGCTGTCTGGTAGACACCTTACTGATGCTGGACATGCGTGTGCATGAGGACATCCAGCTTCTGCTTAATCCCCTATGGGAAGCCTAATGCAAGCACAGAGGAGGAGCCTGATCCAGCGGCGAAGGACAGATTTGTTTTCCTGGCACTATAGTATCCCTTTAAAAGGAGAAGGAAAAGATGGAGTCTAAAGAGGAAGGGGTGGGTTCTTAATCAGGAAGAGGTGCGGCCTTGAAAAAAGTTTCAACATCAATTAATTAAGCATTGCAGAAGTGGCTCACTGCTAAGTTTCCAGTCATAAGATGTTATGTCAATGTGCCTCTTCTCTCCTATTAGCCCAGTGGTCCTTGATTGCATCACAGAGGGACATGCAGCAATAAAGATAAGTAAGAGAAATATGCACTTAATCTTACAGGTTAACATCCCAAGGGCAGATGTAGAATTGTTGATTTAGTTGTGTAAAGGTATACACTGAAGCACTCGACATTTGATACATAGCTACATTACTAGGTACATAAATAAATGAGTATCACTCAAACCTACCTGTGCTTAGAGTAAGGCTTTTACTGGTAATTTCTGTTAAATCTATAATTACTCTAGGTTTGCGAAAAGAGAGGCAATGTCTCACACGCAGGAAGAAAATAATCATTTGTCCACTTCCTCTGTTGTAAATCTTGTGTCCTGTTTGTATATACGGACTGATCAAGCTGTATGGTTTTCTACACCCATAATGAATGACCTTCATCACACATGACCTGCTCGCTGTTCCAAGCAGAATTTAAACAGTTCATGCAACAACAATAAGTACTCTACCAAATATTCTAGTTCCCCCAAATGGCTAGAAATAAAATATAGTGATCATAGGAATTTTTAGGATTTCTTTAATTTGATGTGAATAATAAATAAATATCAACGCATATTTAAAGTAACACTCCAAATACCTGAAGCACTTTAGCTTGTCCTCTTTTTTTCATGTATTCCTGACACTATAAACCGGATGTGGCCGTGGCTGGCCCTGCCTGGCTCCACCTCCATGGTTGAGATCATCAATCTTGATAATTTCAGCCAATCACATTTTTTGCCATAAGAAAGCATTACAAGGCTTTTGAGCATTTGCTGCAAAAAGCCACATGGCGCCATTCAGCATCTCTTCATAGAGATGCTTTGAATCAAAGCATTTCTATGGGGAACATATAAAGCCTCCATGCACAGCGTGCCACCGTAAAGCACTTGGCTAGGAAGCAGCTATGGTGGCCGTGTGAGTGACTGCAACTAGGGGTGTAACTAGCCAGCAATGTTAACACTGCCATTTCTTTGAAAAGGCAGCATATTTACATTAAAAGACTGCAGGGTCAGGCTATAGACACCAGAACCACTACATTAAGCTGGAGTGGTTCTGGTGATTGCAGTGTCCCTTTAAATTTAATAAAGAATTGCCACCAACATGTTCTAAGTCAATAAGTCAGTCTAAGTCAGGATGGATTTATGCAACTCTGCCACTTTTAAATTTTTTTTAATTAATTTGGATATTTTCAGAGAGGTTTCACTTTGGATTATTTCAAACCATTAAGATCGGGTTTGATTCTACAAAAGGTCTGTCACATTTAATGTAATGACAAAAGAAGAAAGTGACCTGACCATATTATATATATTTATATATATATATATATATATATATATATTTTTTTTTTTTTTTATATATATATATATATTGTAGATTGGATTAGCCGTATTAGTCCAATAGACAAGATGCTAAAATACCAGAGTATTGCAGTTTGCAATGATACCTTTTTTATTGGACTAACATAATATTTCAAAGACAAGCTTGTGAGAGTTTTCCTCTCTTGCTCAGGTCTGAAGCAATACTGATCAATCTGATAGAGTTTAACACTTAAAGCAATGGGTGTTAGAGAAGGGGAAGGAGGGGGGGGGGGGGGTGAGTGGGGTGTCATAAATAGCAGATTATGTGCCTGAAAGTGAAAGGTTCAGGCTGGCTGAGAATAGCCATAAAAAGTAAATAAACTGGAGACAATAAGCTATTTTTTTTTTAATAAATAAATATATATATTTATTTACAAATTATCTTAAAGTTAGGCAAAGTATCAAACTGGAGTCTTTAGAAGTACAGAACTATAATGATATCTGCTCTGCTAGATAAAGTGTGGAGATAAACTTAATATACTTATTCTTCATAAACAATAATAGCATATATGTGCCAATAGTCATGCACACTATTTGGCATTTTCATATCTATGGTTTTATCACCAGTTCAGTAGAATATCCTGCCCTGCAATATTTGCACTTACATTATTTTTAAGGTGTTCAAGCTTCTCTTTCTTGTTGAATCAGCAATTCAAGCTTGCCTTGACTTGCAGACTATTCTCTGTTGCATTGGTCTGATCTCTGGACCTTGTCAAGCTTATTTCTGATTTATCGCCTGTGTTGACCTTCGTGGTCCTGTTTGATGATTCTCTCTTGGTTTTTGACCTTTGGATTGTTATTGGACCTTTTCTGAACAGACTGCCTCATTTTGCCTCTGGTCCTTCTCCAACTCACATGGACCTGCGACAGGTGTTCTGACCAGAGGCAACATCCCAGTGCAAAGGAAGGTCAGCATTTAATCGGTCTCTTTGTGGTCTTTGTGTCACTAGTCTACAGCATGTAAAACCTTCTTACAGTAATGCATAGATAAATTACATCATAGAAATGTTCAAACACAGCTAGTAAGGTAAATAATAGTTTTTTTCACTAAACCAAAATACACTCTTTACAGTATCCTTCATCCTGCAGGCCTAATAGGGGTTATGAACTTGCTGAATAGGAGATTAAACTGTAGTTTTCAATTGTAACTAAACAAAATGTTGTTTTTTTTCCCAGTATACTGAAAATAAAATTCTATATTCATGGATGGATACATTTTTACTTGACAATGGCTAGTGGCTCAATTTTTCCATTTGCCAATAGCAATGGCATCCTTACTAGGTCTGGTAAGTATAAATTAACCCCTAGTAATGGTGCCATGAACCCTCCAGGATTGCAGTGGTGAGTAACTTTTAAGGCCTGACATGTTAGACTTGAGATTTTAAATATATAGATCATCAAGAAGATTGACTCACTGATCCACCTAACTAGGATATACAGCAAGGACATCGGAATGTTGTTCGGACTAAAGAAGTGCAGGTGGATGAGAGCAAAAAGAGGGAAGATGATCAGGACAGAAGGAGTTTAAGTTCCAGAAGGCCAAATAGAAGATGTAGAGAACAGCTACAAGTACCTGGGGGTATCAAAAACGCATGGCAACCATGAGGTAGAGGCAAGGAGGATAGCAACATCCAAGTACCTCCAAAGAATCAGACAGGTCCTGAAGTCCCAGCTCAATGGCAAGAACAAGATCTAAGCCATCAACACATATGCACTACCGGTCATCAGGTACCCAGCTGGAATAATAACCTGGCCAAGAAAAGAACTGGTCACCATGGATGTCAATACCAGGAAACTACTCACTATGAATGGAGGATTCCACCAAAATTCAGCACCCAGAGACTGTACACCTGCCGGAAGGAAGGAAGTTGGGGCCTGATGAGTGTCAAGGCCACAGTCCTGGATGAAACACAGAGCATCCACAAGTACATCACGAAGATGGCTTACCAAAGATGAACTGCTAAGGGAATGCCTGCGACAGATCGAGGATGCAGAATAAGAGGAGGTTCCTTGGCAAGACAAACCTCTCTATGGGGTGTACCACCGGCAGATAGTGGATGTGGCTCACATGACAAAATCCTACCAGTGATTGGAAAAGGCAGGACTGAAAGACAGCACTGAGGCACTAATCCTAGCAGCATCACTCAGCACCAGATCAATAGAAGCTGGAGTCTATCACACCAGGCCAGACCGAAGGTGCAGACTGTGCAAAGAGGCCTCTGAGACAGTCCAGCACCTAGCAGTTGGATGCAAGATGTTAGCAGGAACAGCATACACGGAGAGACACAACCAAGTTGCTGGGATTGTGTAGTGAAACATCTGCACAGAATATGGATTGGACCTGCCTAAGTCCAGATGGGAGATACCACAAAGGGTAGTTGATAATGACAGGGGTAAGATCCTGTGGGACATTAAGATCCAAACAGACAAGCAAGTGCTGGTCAACCAACCGACATCGTGGTGGTAGACAAGGAACGAAAGACTGCAGTCGTGGTGGATGTGGCAATACCCAGTGGCTATAACATCAGGAAGAAGAAACATGAGAAGGTGGACAAATACCAAGGACTGAAAGAAGAACTAGAAAGGAAAGTGAAGGCAGTAGTAGTCCCAGTTGTGATAGGAGCACTCAGGGCTGTGACTCCCAAGTTGGGGGAGTGGCTTCAACAGACTCCAGGTGGGACATCTGAGATCGCTGTCCAGAAGAGTGCAGTTCTAGGAACAGCTAAGATACTGCGAGAACACTCAAACTCCCAGGTCTTTGGTAGAGGAACCTAGAATGAGGAATAAACATACCACCCAGGAGAGGTGAGAAAATATTTTTTTTTTATATACAGTTAATACATTGCTAAACACAAATACACACACCAGTCAAGCCATAAGACTTATTTTTCCCACAGAAAGATCACTTTAACAGTGCTCTCACTACTGCAAAGGATTCTGGGGAGGCGTATGCAAATGAGCTAATTTTTGCCTCATAATTCCACATATATATATATATATATATATATATATATATAAATGTACAATACCTTGCACTCAGGCTGCTGTAATGTCCAAAAACCGGGTGCAATACCTGGGCTGTAATCCATACATACAAAAAGAGATGGCTGCACTCACGGATATTCCTTAAAACTTAGCTTTTATTCGGTTCCATAAAATAGATCAACGTTTCAGTCCAACATGTGGACTTTCATCAGGATCCTGATGAAAGTCCACATGTTGGACTGAAACGTTGATCTATTTTATGGAACCAAATAAAAGCTAAGTTTTAAGGAATATCCGTGAGTGCAGCCATCTCTTTTTGTATATATATATATATATATATATATATATATATATATATTCAGTTGTGCTCAAAAGTTTGCATACCCTGGAAGAAATTGTAAAAATGTTGGCATTGATTTAAAAAATATGAATGATCATGCAAAAAAAAATATTTTATTGAAGAATAGTGATCATATGAAGCCATTTATTATCACATAGTTGTTTGACTCTTTTTTAAATCATAATGATAACAGATTTCATCCAAATGGTCCTGATCAAAAGTTTACATACCCTTGAATGTTTGGCCTTGTTACAGACACATAAAGAGATACACAGGTTAAAATGGCAATTAAAGGTTAATTTCACACACTTGTGGCTTTTTAAATTGCAATTAGTATCTGTGTATAATCAATTAGTTTGTAAGCTCTCACATGGATGCACTGAGGAGGCTAGATACTGAGCAATGGGGAGCAGAAAATAACTTTTAAAAGACCCGCGTTGAAAGGTAAAGAACCTTTGAAAAGATGGAAAAAGATATAAAAAGGTATCCAAAGCCTTGAAATGCCAGTCAGTACTGTTCAATCACTTATTAAGAAGTGGAAATTTCAAGGATCTCTTGATACCAAGCCAAGGCCAGGTAGACCAAGAAAGATTTCAGCCACAACTGCCAGAAGAATTGTTCGGAATACAAAGAAAAACCCACAGGTAACCTCAGGAGAAATACAGGCTGCTCTGGTCGACTTGCCAGAAAGAAGCCTTTACTGCACCAATGCCACAAAAAAGTCTGGTTACAATATGCCTGACAACACCTTGACATACCTCACCACCTCTGGCACACTGTAATTGTCATGGGTTTGGTCGGGAAGGGGTGCTGACCAGTGCAGCAATCTCTATAAGGTGGAACCCAGAATGCAAAGAAACTAATATACACACAAATAAAGGCAAACAAATAAGTGTATTGATATTTGAGGAAGGCAGTTAAATAAAATAAAAACACATAACTGAATGTAGCAGAAGGGCATCTAGATATAGGAAAGGTAGGACAGGTCTCTAGATACATGAAAGGCAGGAGAGGCCTCTGGATACAGGGAACTCAGGATAAGAGGACCAGACCAACAACATAACATTAATGAGCTGGCAAACATGAAAGGGTGAGGCTCCCTTTCCACCTCTGGGACTTTCTTCAGGATCAAAGAACAACATATAACATAAACATACATGCATTCAATATATATGTGTAAGTAAATGACAAGAGAATTTACCCCAGCTGTGGCTTGTAACCGTCGGCGTCCTGCCCAGTGTACCGCGCATGCATGAACGTGCTGACGGGTTGCCATAGTATATATACTTTAGTAGCTTCCATATTTGCACCGATCACTTTTTCTGCCATATATCGGCACATTACAGTAGCACTTTTGTTTACATAGGGATGTTGTGGCTTCCCACGTCACTATGGCAACCCGTCAGACGTGTTAATGTCATCATGGCACGTTTTGGGGGTGGAGCACGTTCACTGGATCTTGTATGTAGTATTAATTGGTCCCAGCAACATCCATATAATGTATGCATGTTCAGGTTAGGGCAGCCATCTTTGTTTCATATGCAAATATATTTAGGAGTAGGCCAACTCCTGTGGCTTTAAACCCCTCCTTGTCATCAGTGCCTCATTTCAGGGCCCTATTTACACTTGAACTGCAGAAAATCCCAGGAGGAAGGCTTTCTTAAGTAAGTGGGATAATCTCATAAGAGCAGGCATTAGGCTGTTAGAGAAGGACCTTCCAAGAATAGGGATCGTTGACGTTGCGGCATGCTTATGCAATGTATGATCATGTACTGTAACTAAAACCCCATTATTTTTGCTTAAGTCAGGTGTTTAAAAGAAAGAGACAAAAAAATAACCTATTACAGTTTGTGAGCTTTGAAGTTGGTGTTTAATGAGTGAGTGTGCTGAACTTGTGAATATATATAAGACTCAATTTTAAGAAAGATCCGTTTTGGTGGAAACCTGTTCTATCATCCATTGTTTGTGTTCTTTATCCCCCTCAATAAAAAAAAAAAACGTTTTCCCCTTGTGCAAGTCTACTGACCACCCAACAGCATAGCTGAATGTTGTAATGCAGCCTGTTTATATATTATTACATACACAAACTATATCATGTTAGTTTTGCTGCCTTTACTTAATGGTGGATGAGAGAGGCTAGTAGATTTATTTTGTATTATGCCTTAGGGCAGTTTTCTTCCTACAGGGAAGTTCTAAGAAAGTTAATTGAACATCCACTCTATGGACAGCAGGGGAAAGCACGATATGATGGGAGTCATGCCGTGGAGCTGTCTTTTTCATGAGGATAGACCTCCAGGCAGATATTTCCAGTCTTCTCCAGATGATGACTGCCTGGGTGGAAAAAAGTGTGTGTCAATGGCTGGATATTTTTTTGATTCCATTTTTTAACATTTCTCTTAGTTGCCCACTTTTATTTATTCAGCTCTTCTTTCTATAGTATGCTGTTTTACACCCCCCGTCCTTTATCTTATTTTTCCCTAATTTTTTTTTTTTAGTCCATGCTCATATTGGTTCTTTATTACGGGATCCCTTTTCCATGTTTGTAGTCAACTCTAAAAAAATGATATCACCCTCTCCAGCTTTTCCATGCCTGTTGCTTACTTTCCAGACATGTGATCAACATCAGGATTTTGTAATAAAATTTGCTTTTTCATTAAAAATAATGCCGGCTGTAACAACAACAACAAAGACAACAACCCTTTGCATTGGAAGAAGATAAATACTGTAATTGTGTGACTATCAAGGAAAGACATAATCTTGCTTTATACAGAAAGAATATCCTTAGGTAGTAGTTCAGGCAACTGGAATGCTCAGGCCGCTCTTGGGTGCAATCTTAATAGTTGCGAGTTGTCATTGTTACCAGCTCCTATTATTTATAATCCCATTTTCTTTTGTTGGTACTGTAACACTTGTTTCAGGATTGGCCTACCTTTGTGTGTTCGCCAATCCTTAGTCTACATGTTTGCACTGTTAATATGCTGAGATGTTACTGACTAGATGTTCAATTAACACAATATTACCCACAGCCCCTCCATCTGTCCTATAGTCTCCTCCTCCAGCCCCTTCATGTGTCCCATTCCCTCTCCCCTTAGCCCTTCCATGTTTCTCATATCCTCCTCCCTCCCAGCCCCTCCATGTGTCCCATTTCTCCTTTTCCCCTCCCTGTGTCCCATACCCTCACTCTCTCCCCCCCTCCATGTGTCCCATTCTGCCCTCTCTTCCCCTTCTTTCGATGTGTCCCATACCCTCCCTCTCTCCCCTCCCCTCCATGTGTCCCATTATTCCCTCTCTTCCCCTCCCCTCCCAGTACCATTTCTCCCCCCTCCCTTCCAGGTGTTCCATACCCTCCATTTCTCCCCCCTCCCCATGTCCCATACCCTCTATTTCTCCCCCCTCACCATGTCCGTACCCTTAATTTCTCCCCCCTTCCCTCCCTGTATCTTATACCCTCTCTCTTTCCCCTCTCCCCTCCCTGTATCCCATACCCTCTCTCTCTACTCCCTCCCCTCCTGTACCTTACTGGCAGCGGTTCCCAGTCTTACAGGAAGTGCTCTAACACTGAGCATTTCCTGTCAGACCGCTTGGCCACGCTACGCACAGGCAGGAGGGGAGCAACACAGTGCAGCTCTCCCTTCCTGCCAGACCTCGGGGAACTGTGGACCCGGGCCAGTGCGGCTGTGCACCGGGCCATAAGGTATCCAGGCAGCCCACGGTCGCAGGGGTCGGGGCTGCAGGCAGGCCCCCTGGAGTGAGGGGCCCGGTCGCAGCTGCGACCCCTGCGACCATGGTAGGTATGCCAGTGGCTGTAACCCATACCAGGAATCCATAGAGGTGTATGATATTGCTAACAATGAAATGGCTATGTTCACTTACCAAGCTTCAAACTAAAAAAAATCATATACATTTCTATTCAACTCACCTGCTTAAAAATTGTGGCATCGTGTGGACAGAACGTAAACAGTAATTTACCTTTTGCAGACAAATAACAATATAAAAAAACAAAACACTTGTCAATAAGACACGCATAAAAATTAATAGTAAACTGATAGTAAATTACTAGGAAGTGATAAATGCATATTACCGTATTTAAAAGGGCAATTTATTATGAGTAGTATTAGAATTCGCCTCTTTGTTAGAAATAATGCAGGCTGTGCAGGTATCGTTGGAGAACAAGGTCTAGAATATGTTTGGAGAAGAGAAAATGCACGGACAGGTTAAATTACTTTCTTTGAAAAAACGAAGAATTGAAAAGAAGTGACTCATTTGATTAGTTTGCACAATCAATAAGACAGACAGCCCTGGGATGCTAGGAGCTGCAGTAATGTACGTGCTGGCTCAGCCCTCTATGTCTTGTCCCGCTCAGGCAGGTGTAGTCAAACAGGTCCTAATCCTCTCTCCCCCCTCCTTCATCCACTTTTCTGAGGGTAAATATCATCCCAGCACGTCTGGCATTAGCTACGCACATACCAGTAATGTATGCTGATGCACTCCCTCTATAACCACATTTGCTGATGGTAGGGAGTGGAATTAGCATTGACAGCAAGAGAAAAGTTCTGGAGACAGCGTTTTGTCTCCTGCTGACCTTTTCAAGCTAGCAGAAATACCAAGGCAGAACGTATTACTCACCTTTCTCTGACTCTATAGTCTCAGAAGGACCCCTAAGTTCTCCATACTGAACTTTGGTTTGCTTCCAAATGCCTATCTAGTTGATGTAATGATACAGAAGGATCTGTGGTGTTAACCTATGATGACCAACCATATGTGATTTCCTCCTTGGAACACATTAATTGTATTCATGTCTGTGTGTATTTTAACCCTTAACAATTTAAAGAAAAAACACACACACATACACATAATAATACAAAGCAGGGCTTCCATGTCTATTTATTCTAATATTTACATTATGTTATTTACATGTATGTAATATAATATACTGCATGTACATTATTATATGTACAGCCAAGAATCGTTGAAACAGAATCTTCTATTTTCTCAGCAGTGCAATTTTGAATAATGCATTGTCTCTGATTGTTTTAATTAATGAAAGGTTTGGCTGGTGAGGTAATACCTTCTAGTTATGCTTGCTGAAAGAATATTAGTACGAATTAAATCAACGCTTGGCATTATGGTAAATAGATATATAATTTAGCATAAAGTCATCATTTTATTAAAGTGGCAGTATAGTCATTAGAACAACTACAGCTTGATGTAGTTGTAATGGAGCCCATGCAGGTTTTTTAATGTAAACAATGACTTTTCAGAGAAAAGGCAGTGTTTACATTGGTGCCTAGTAACACCTCTAGTAGCAGTCACTCAGATGGCCATTAGAGGTGCTTTCTGTGTCAGTGCTGCACAGAATGCAGCACTGGCGTTCAGCATGTCCACCCTCTGCATGGAGGCACTGAACGTTGATTCATTGCATCTCTATGAGGAGATGATGATTGGCGCATCGTTTTTGCACAGCGTGTACAATAGCCTCACACTGCGTTCCTAAGTGCAGCGTGGGAGAAAAGATAGGTAAAATCACCTTTGCAAAGCGATGCATGAGGTTATGGACCTAAATAATTAGTTAAATACTATAGTGTCAGCAATACATGTTTGTATTCCTGGTACTACAGTGGTCCTTTAAAGACACAGAGGCTCATATTTGCTCATCTCTTTATTTACTTTCTCAGCAGCAAAGAAAGAAATGAATGAACAATTGTAGAAAAAATAAATAAAAAACCCAGTAAGAGTTAACAAAATAACTCAAATTAGTCAATAACAACATTACTTCTCTTTCCAGATGATCCTTCCATAAGCAAGAGTCAAAAAGAACAAAACCAATACAAAGCAGTTGATCTTCAACAAAACAACCAATTGTGATCAATGAGACAAAGTGCAAATCAAGGCAAAAAAAAGAAAATCTCCAGGCACTTAAGGTGTTCAAGCCGCTGGCAGTTTTAATAGAACAGAAAACAGCAGCAACGTTTCGAACTGCTAAGAGGTCATGGTCAAGATAGACAAAGACCTCTTACCAGGTCGAAACGTTGCTGCTGTTTTCTGTTCTATTAAAACTGCCAGCGGCGTGAACACCTTAAGTGCCTGGAGATTTTCTTTTTTGCCTTATCATTGTGGGATTGCTGGTCCTGCTCCGGAGCACTGGGTGCCTGCTGGGATTGAGTGTGGCTCCTATCTTCATTGTTGCAAAGTGTAAATCAAGATCCAACTGGAACAAGTCCTCAGAAACCAGAAGTGATACGCCAAACTTAAAATACAAGAGAATGTGAGAAATTGTTATGGCAAGACCATAAATCTGGAACTACAATCCATATAATGGAAATACTTCACTAAATAATCTATAAACAAAAATAATATAAAGAGTCTCTTAAGGTACAGTGAAGACCTGGAGTGTATATTCTTCAGTTCTTGCTTTGAATCCTCAGTGGTAAATATGAAATACAAAAGCAAAAATAGAGACCAATAGTGCAAAACCGTTTTAGGAAAGCTGGATCACAAACAACATAGAAGTAGAGAAGTGCCAACTCACAATTTAAAGAGCTATGCCCAGCTCTAGGTAAAACAGCATACAGTGGTATTTAATACTCTCCACATGTAGGATATAACTGGACACTTTGAGGTGTATCCTCAAGACTTCTTACAGCATTCCAGATAAGCGTCAGCATATAAAATACATAAAAGGGGGAAAAACCCAATGGTGCAATAACGTAGGTTAACTGCAACTACAGACAACACTGAGGTCCTAAGAGTGCCAACTTACAATTGGGAGAGCTATAACCAGCTCTGAGTAAAACAGCATACAGTGGTATTTAAACTCCCCACATGTAGGATATCCTTCTAGCGATGCTTGCAGTGCCGGTCTTATGAAAATAAAATCACAAGAGAGGGCCCATAGTGTTTACCGTAAAAAAAATAGCAGTAAAAGGTAAAATGAAACATACTTACAGTGTTCAGAGCAGCCACACTGCTCTATGAACCAGGCGTAGGTGGAATAATCCCCACCAGGGATTTCTTTTGTAGTACTGGATCTTTAAAATGATAAAAAATCAGCCAGGATAAAACAGCAACAAATAAAAGTAAGTGTGCAAAATACTTTTATTGGATTCTTATAAAAACACAACGTGTTTTCGCCAAAACAGGCTTTATCAAGTGTAAACAACTGATCCTGGCTATTCACCTTTTATAGGCAAGTAAAATGGCTTAAAATGTGAAGATTGGCGCCAAAATGACGTCATTTCCGCATGACTGTGGTCACATGATTAAAAATAAATATTTTTTTTTTCTTTATTTATACACATTAAAACAATAGAACAAGTAAAACAGTAGATAATGCTCGTTTTCCAATATATTATATATAGGGACATTTGAATCCCATGCAGAACCTTTATTCAACTGAGGAAAAGTGACATATGGTGAAAGTAAAAGTAAGCATTTAAGCTTTGAACTTGAGGGTGAAAGGTCGCAAGGTCGCGGCCATTTTTAACTGTGGGTGTTTTAAAGTGACAGGAGGTGGGCGGAGCCGGCAAATTGCAGAGCAGGGTGGGGAGTGTAGTTATGATCGCGTCCATTTGCAGGACCTGATCAGAGAGAAGAGGGGGCGGTCCTAAGCGGCCGAAAGTAGGAGGGAGTGATTGTAATCACTCTTCTCATAGTAACAGGAAGGGGGATAGAAAATAGATGCAGGGAAGTGGGATGAATACGTAAGTAGCCATATTATAGTTTAGTGAGGGGGAATAGGGGCAGGGTGAAATAGTGAAACATATATAAACATACAAACTTTATATGAAAATAAAAATAAATGGATTAAGCCATAGGAGCTAATAAATTAAAATGAAAATAGACCCTTGTTTATTATCTCTCATTGTCCTACTTAGCGCACCCTGTATTTGTTGTATCTTGTTCTCTCCATTCTTTGAAGGGGTTAAGGGTTACAGGTGTGCAGCTCTATTCTCCCCTGTGATCAGTACTGTAGCGCTGTTCCTCTCCTATTTTTTTTTTTACCAAATAATCTATAAATGATCAATTAATAATAAAATGTTACATCACATAATGATATTTAAGCAAACAATATGGAAATAAAGAAAACAACCAGATGATACCAGACAAATCCATTGGTATCTAAATGGGCAGAAATGGAGGAGGGGAATGAATGAAGAACATAATTCATGGAGGGCCAATATTTGCCTCCATGTCTAATAAAATCATGACTTTACATCATGTTAATAGTAAAATCTGGTAATTTTATTAAAAGACACAGATGCTCATATTTGCTAGTTCAAAGCTGTGAAATAACCGAAGATGTAAATTGTGAATTTGGTCTGAAGTAAAACTCCCTAATTGGGTATTCTCGAGAGAAATCCGCAGTCTTCAGGAGGTCTTCCAGTCAACAACCCAATGAAAGAGCTTTGGAAGCAATGGCATGTCTCATCAAATGCAGACTAAATAGAAATGTAGCAATCTCAGCAGATGTCATAATCCATTTCACCCATCGTGCATGAATGACAGTAGATACTGGATGATGAGGTTCAACAAAAGCTAAAAACAAACCTGTATGAGAAAAATCATGGAAGGTCGCTGTTTGAGCCTCAAGAGATTGGACATAATTGCAACTTGTGTGGGAAACTCAGTTTAAAAGCAGGTTTTAGGGACAATTTTGTTCATTGGGAAATAACGAAGTAAGCGTCATCCAGTATATACGAACACGTAGCGATGTCCAGTGCCCAAACATCAGAAACATATTTACAGGAGACTAAACATAAAAGCATAATTGCAGATAATTATTGTAGAGACAGCTCAGAGTTATGTGGTGATGATTCAAATAAACGAAGGGCAATATTGATGTCCAAAATAATGAATATCTAGGTTGTGGAGGATGTGAAAACCGAATAACACATAGTAGCTTTTTTTTTTTTTGTAAATTCTTTATTTTCAAAGTTTGTGCACATAGTAGTTTGCAAACAAAACATGCTTCACAGCTGGGAAACCATCAAAAATTCAATTTGATTTATATAACTTACTGCGGAAATGTTGTCCAGACTTAATAAAAAGGAACAAACTGGTAGATGACTCAAGTAGACTCAAAGGAGAAAGAACCGTGCAAGGAGTTTGAGGCAGTTGATGTAAAACTAATTCTTTTGAGGAGACCACTTCCCACTTGTGGATATAGTCCCACACTTGAAGTAAGTCCTGTAGGCAAACTATGTCCTGTGGTGGTAAGCTATGAAGAAGGTTAAAGATGGATCAGAAAAAATGTCAAAGAAGAAATTAAATATATAACAGATGTAATAATAGCAAATCCACAGTAATACATTGCCTAATGCAAAACAGAGATAACATTTTGTACTTAGCAGAGGGAGCAGCAGCAATGAAAGAGGAGCAGCTTAGGGTCACGTGATGGATATTATTATTGGCTAATGAGTTATATGGTCAATCCTTACTGAGTGTGTTCTTTTTATTTTTCTACAATTGTACATTCCTTTCTTTGCTGCTAAGGGATTGAAGAAAGGGATAAGCAAATATGAGCCTCAGTGTCTTTTAATAAAATCACACATAACTGGAACCATAGAGAGAGTCATAGAGAGAACAGGAACACAAAGACAAATACTAATTTTTCCAGCTCTACATACTTGATACTGCTCCACCTATTGTGCAGTCTGCAAAACACATCAATTTTACATAATAAATCTATCTACATATGACATGGAACACACAAAACCTACACTGAGACAGAGAGCCAAGTTTCACTTTAGTAGCTAATTACCATATTGTACTGTCAGCTGACTCTTTTCAGGCTATCACAGCGCCCACGGCTGGTATAAATGGGTATGGCTAGAAGGAAGTGTGTAATCTCTGCCTCAGTCATACTTCCAGTAGGGCCAGGGCTGTGGATGGCCAGGGACCTTTATTCAGTGTTAAACTAATTGAAATGGTATACCATTGAATAAACGGACTGTGCCAGAGGACTCCAAGCATTATAACCAATTCAATGAGATAAAATGCTTGTAGTACATGCAGTGTCCCATTTAACTTAAAATATATATTTCATCCTCTATATGTTCAATAAAGCTGATGTTTAGAAAGTCCAAATGATCGAAATTAGATAAGCCTAGTTCACCCCTTGACAGGTTGTTTCTGATGATTTTACCAAGTACAAAGGAAATCTAGATTTGTTATGGGGATGCTGCACGATGGAAGAGGCAATGAAGAAAACACTGCAAATGGTGTGATTTGCTAAATCAAAAAAACTGAACTAAAGCCATCTATTTTCACTGCCCAGGGATTTTTTTTTTTTTTAATTATGTTGACTTATTTCCTATATTTAACAAATATGTATTTGTGATGTGGGAAAACTAATGTCAATTATAGAAATCCACACGTCTTTACCCTGCAACTGGGCAACTCCATCTTTCTGGTTCTTACTTAGTTAGTTAAGTTAGTTACAATTAAGGTGGATTTGCACTCAGCCCAGCAAATAGGAAGCTCAATGCACATAACATTTCTATATTAAAATAGGCTGAGATAGTGCCACAATAAAAAAATAATAATAATGAAAAATATGTATTTTCATTGTTGTCTTTTCAGAGTTTTATACAATGGTGTCAGCATTATAAAGAGGTCAACAGATTGTTCACCTTTAGGTTTAAGCTGCAATGCATTTACTGTAAGTGTCTTGCAGACTGTCTGACTACAAAGTTAGTGCACAAGGCAACACATTTTCCTTTCTGATGAGATTGCACTTTATTTCTGGATAGTGTACAAAACAGGTAACAGAAAGTCAAGCTGCTAATCGCCACTGGTGAGTGTTTCAAGCTACAAGCTCCAGTGTGTACACTTAAGGAATTCAGCAACATAAATACATTGTGTGTATAATACATAAGCCATAAAGAAAGCATTTTCTAATTTAAAACTGAAATACAGAATTTAGGCTATAATAAGCAAAATAAAAATAAAAAGTCCTCAGCTGGGCAATCAGGCAATTGCCCAGTGGGCCACGATGGCCATGGGCAGAGGCCGTCAGGGGAGATAATTTTATTCATGGCTAATACTATCCCGCGAGCTGTCAGAGTGTTACCATGGCTTATCACAGCAATACTTTGATACTACACAGTGCTGGGGCACACATTAGTCATATACTAAGCCTGCTTCTGGAAGGGGTGCAGACGAGTACAGCACCACTGGACCACCAGGGTTTTAAATGTCCCCCATCCCTGACACAAGGTAAGAAGCAAAGAGTGGGGGAAAACATTTCTTTTTAAAGTAAGAATAATGAAAAAAAAATGGATTCACTCTAAACACCTAGTACATCCCATCCCACACCACACAATCACTCACATATAAGCTCACTATAGCCACTGTAAACACACACACTGGATCTCCAACACACACACACACTACATCCACTGTGCACACAGTGTATTCCCAATACACTTACACACACTCAGGATGCTATACACACACTCATTATGTCCCCTATACACACACACACACACAACAATCACTGTACACAAATGCTGGATCCCCTACACACACACACACACACACACACACATACATACATTTGATTCCCTACACACACTACAGTCATTGTACATACACCCAATGGATCCCCTACACACACTACAGCCACTATACACATGCACACTGGATCACCTACACGCACATACTGGATTCCCTATACACACATTACAGCCACTGTACACACAGACCATATGCACAAACTCACTTTATGCCCTATACTCAAATACTTTACATCCCCTATACACACATAAACTCACTACATGCCCTATACAGAAACGCAGACACTACATGCCCTATACACACAACACACAGTCACTATACACTCTCACACACAACATTCAATCCCCTCCACACACATACAACACTCAGTTGCCCAGTCTGGCATCCTGCCTAGGGCCCTTTGCAATCTTAATCTTGATCGTAATCTTAATCCTGCTGTGAACACTTGCTGTTTTCGATTACCTAGATTACCTGTTCATTCAGTAAACTATGGTCAGGATTATTCACTAAAGTGAATTACAAAGTTAAAGTCAATATAGCAGAACACTTCCAATACAGCTACTTTGGACTTGCATATGAAATTCAATTTGAATTCTCACTTTAATGAAAATAAGTGAATAAGTGAGAATTTAGTGACTAGCCCTGAGAACTTAGTGAGTAGCCCTGTGTGTCTTGAATGTTAAAGCAATGTAGTAAATGTAAAACATGAACAGAAATGCCCGTAACAACATGGAATGTTTCCTTCTGTTGCAGATCCTCGTGTCCAGAGAAATAGTAATATCAAGAATTTCCCGAGGCAGATGACCAGTTTGCCCCCCTTTAACTCTTAGTATAGGGATGTTGAATAGAGCCAGGTATTTTCAAGGTGTACGGGCCCCTGTCTAACATTAGGGCCCTAGCAGCCACCTTAGGTCACATATGGTAAATCTGGCTAGATCTGTCTCTCTTATTTTGGCCATGCATATGGAGCCCTGTGTATTTGTTAATAAGAGACTAGGGGAGAATGCAACATTTGATTGCAGTGACTCTACTTGTTTTTGTTCGTAATACTAAGGCATCAGGAAACCAACTCATTAAAATTGTGACATCAACTTTGTGTCATTGTAACCTCGTGATGTCATGGCTTCCTTGTGCACTTCTTCCATTGTGGGCTTATTAATGCATATTTATTCCATAATCACACTCTAACTGTAGTTCCAGGAGTCTCACATATATCTGATGCCATGATCTGCCCTCCCTCCCATGTGGATTTGGTGTTCCCACTAATTTAAGTCCAATGATAACACAAGTCCATTGGCTCAGCCTGCAGGACAAAATGCCGCTGTGCTAAATCAGTTGATTCCTTTTTCCCTCAGTGAGAGAGGTTAAACCTCCCAATGAGAAAACACACATATTTAGTGTAACTTCGAGGTTCTTTAATTATATAGAAATAAAAAGAAAGCAACAATAAAATAGACACACAGAGAGAGTTATAAGAGACAAAGTTGTATTTTATTATCTCTAAACTCTATTATTAGTATTGTTTATGTTATCCTGAAATTCCTGGAGTTTGTGAGTATAGAAGCCACATGAAGGACTGGTCAGCCCTCTACTGTAGTCATAAGACACATGGCTAATCAGGTTGTAGCTTGAGGTGAAGAACAAAAACAGAGAGTATGGCAAGAAACAGAAAGGACACCAAAGAAGGCAAAGAAAAGTGGGCCCCTCAACTCTGCAAGTAAGTTAACCAGGTTGACCTGTATATTAGGACTCTGTGTTTTAATTGACCTGTGTGCCCTGGAATATGTTTCTGCAGATACAGTTGATCACACAGAGATTGCAACATTTTAAGGAAGCGCATTGAGTACAATGCTTAATGCTCCATTAAGGCAATATGAACATTGTGACATAGGGCTATCAAAATAACCTCAAAATCACTACTTGTGTTATAAAAGGACCCCAACAAGTGCACTATAAAGTTCTATCTGAGACATACAGTGGTTACAGAGAGATTGTTATTAATTATAAAGTCAAGATTTGCAACGTTATTTCATGGTTTTGCCAAAAATAAATTCTAATTTTTAAAAGGGACTGGTTTAGCTGCTTTAGTTAAGTGTAAATATCGCACTAACCCAGAAACATAAGTAATATTGGCACCGTCTAGAAAACAACTTGACCTTTTTTTAAAACATGACTTCTGCATCTCACATTTCATTCCTGCTTTATATCTAAAATAACTGGGTTACATCTTACATTTATCTTGTGTTTTTTAAATAAAGGAGCTCATCACAACGCAGTGGGTTCCTCAAGAAAGGAGGACACTGAGTGAAAGCATCATATTTTGAAGAATTAAAATAAAAATGTCCCAATCTCACATGCTAAGCAGATGCTCCAACTCCTGTAGGGTGCAAAGAGTCTATGATGAAAAAAGGGTTATAACATTTTAATTGATTTTTTTATCCAGTCTCTGTGTCAAAAGAAAAGTAATACGGTTGGGTAACAAACACCAGACTACAGCTGGCATTGATGAAGAATTGGATAATGCTGGAGTGTGATTTGGACATTGCGATTTCAGAATCTGATTCACAAACATGTTTTGCAACCAATCCCAAACCACTTCTTTTTGGAACATGTAGAGTTTATACCAGACATTCCTGAACATGTGTCTAAACCCTCTTGATTCAATGTGTCAACACACATCTGGTTTACCTGCGCAGGCTGACGTCACGCTGAAACAACAACCTGAGGAATCTCCTCTAGACTGCTTCGGCAGCGAATAAGACTACGTCTTTTTTAATTTAAGCAATGAACGAGAGGTTTTCTAGTCTAATTCATTAAGAAAAGTGTTCTTACAGAGAAGAAAGATAAATTCCAAACAAGCATGTCAGGTAACAGTTACATGGGCTCAACGTATGGTGATTGCTAAGTGGTCCATTTAATCGTCTTGTTATATCTAGAAAATATTTAATGAGCTTTACTTCCATTAAGCTACCTTTCTAATGCTAGAGGGGCACTATTCCTGGTGATCATGGTGTAAGTGAGTGAGGTTTGTGCCTGTGCTGGCACAAACATTATTCGGGTTCTTCTGTCCCATTCCTGTTCTATGTTCTTGCCTTTTGTAATGCAGTGCATTCAGTATAAGACATCAAATCCTGGCACACACTTCAATCCAAAGACTCAGCTGAGATTGATGGAGCACTAAGGAGCCCTGTGTACACAGAATTCTGATCCCTTGTGGTTACAATATTGGATGAACAGACATATAATAGAATTATCCTGGTCCTTATTGGCCCCAGTCGTACTGGAGCTGTATAGTGCCACTCATGGTTTTTCCCTGAGACAGTCCCAGATACCTTACATTACAAAACTGGGGCCAAGGTATCCACTGACAGTACTGAAATTTAGTACTTTTATGTGTGAAATTCTTAAAGCCTTAGTCTCACCATATTTTCTCTTTTATTGGTGCTGCTTGATAAACTGCCTTTAGAGGTTACATAATTTTTCATTTAAAAATAACATTATGTTTCGTGAAAAAAATAGTTTTTTTTTACTACAGTGTATGTGTTTCTCCAATATCTATTTAAAACTTTTTTTTTCTATCAGTATTTTTTTTACCTGACAAAGTACTTAGAAATTCCCCTTGTTTTCAAGAATGTGCCAAGACTTTTGTAGAGCTGCTGCATACCTCATCATTCCAAAATCCTGTTCTGACCTATTACAACACTGCAGAGAATTATTATTATTATTTGGTATTGATATTCATATTTTGCAGCTCTGTATAATAGAGGGAATACAGACAAATAATGGACATGCACCGATACAAAAGGAAGAGAAGACCCTGCCAGTGAGCTTACAATCTAGCAAATTCAGTACTTTTCAACAAAGTACTTAGCAAGATAATTCATGAGCTTACAATCTAAAGGTAAAAACAAGGAGCTGAGACATGAGGTTGCAGGGAGTATTCGAAGTTGATGGCCAGAGATCTGGGGAGGTATGTAATTACTGAATAGCTTGTGACTGGATGACTTGACTAATGTAATTACTACTTTACGTATACAAAACATAACATACATTTGTATAGAGTCACAATTGTTGTACCATCTGAATTTGGGGGGATAAGAGCAAACTATTTCCAATATTTCTTTCTACAAATACAATATTTTAGCTAAAGACAGAAAAATAAAATCAAAGTCTGTATGTGTAAACCTCATTAAAGGAACACTGTAGACACCCAGACCACTTCAGTTCATTGGAATGGTCTGGGTGCAGTGTCCCTGTCAGGTTAACCCTGCAATTGTAATTATTGCAGTTATTGGTAAACTTCCAGGGTAATTCTAACAGACAGTCAATAGAGGCACTTCTTGGTCATTAGATTACTTTTGGTCCGCTAAATGACCATGCATGAGGACACCCAGCATCAGCTAAAACCCCACAGGAAAGCACTGGTGGGGTAGTCCTATTGGGTAGTCCTAAAGCGGTTGCAGCACTCCCTGCACATGCGCATTAGGCCCGGCTGACGTTGGTGGTGGAGGAGGAGCGGAGACGAATCCTGACCCTGCACCAAGGGACATCAGTGCTGGAATAAGGTAAGTGACAAAGGGTTTTTAACCCTTTCAGCGGTATAGGGGCCTGTGAGGGAGGGGGGCACAGCTTTGGATTGCAAGCACTATAGTCTCCCTGTAAATAATACACAACGCAGACTGAAAAATATTATTGAATCAATATTAAATATTATTGAAAATAATGGCATTGAAAATATAGATTTATTGCAGAATTTTCGCTTATCAGATGCAAAATAATTGTAGAAGCTACCTGGTCAATGTTCTATCAAAAATCATAAAGGCTAACACGTTAAAGTAATTCAGTAATGTTTGGAATGTGAGAAAGGCAATCCTGGAAAGCAAAACCATCTGAAATTTGATTACGAGTAAATTATTAGATGGACTAATTCACATCACAATCTCCATTATTTGCATTTTATTCTAGTACCTTATTCCATGACACAGTTACAGGTCATATTGCACTGGTTTTTACTCCCAGGGTGTGCAACAGCAAACCAAGTCTAAATCACACCATAAAGTACAGGGGTTAAGCCGCTCAAACTTTACACATTCCTCCATATGTCTCCTGCTGCTGCCAGCCCCCACCGCATTCTTGGCCAGGATCCGTCACAGCAAAACGGGCCTTCTCTTCCTTGATTTTCATCAGCTAAGTGGATTTTAAACCACTTTTGATATCGGTTTTCAGAGATGAAATTCCAGGCGTGTAGATTTCACTGAGCCAAGAGGTTTGGTGAGACTGTGGAAGGATTATAGAGACTGGCAGACCCCCTACACAGTCTGAACAGCTGCGTGCTGGACTGGAGAATAGATATGTGTAGCCTGGCATCGACTATTAACCCTATATCTGCTCAATATCGAACATATAAATAAAAAAACGAGTATGTGCTATTTTTACAGTGTTAGAATCTAGACATTTAACTTATTTCAGTGTGCCCATCAGTGAGCCTTAACTTGTTTGCCAATTTTTTTTCTTTGTAAAGTGCTACGTAGCATGTTGGCACTATATAAATAATAGTCATACAATAGTCATAGTGGTAATTTAACCTCTAGAATGTAAGCTCGTTTGAGCAGGGGCCTCAACACCCACTGTTCCTGTGCGTCCAGCTCGTCTTGTTGCAAATGTTTGTCTGTTAGTCCACCCATTGTACAACACTGCAGAATTTGTTGCCGCGTTATAAAGAATAATAATAATAATTACTAACATTATGAACATAGAAATATTGCAGATATTGCAGAACAGGAGGTACTTGACTGTGACCCTTATTCTAGCAAGATGGAGAACAATATATCAGTGCCACCATCACACCACGATACAGGTTCTTCTTTTATCTATGTCACTACAACACCTCATGCAAACAAGCACAGACTTCATGGGTAATAAGGCAACTCTATTGCCACCCCGCTGTGGAGGGAAATCCAATGAACCGTGATTCTTGTGTGCGCTCCGTAATATCCTGCTGTGGCAGAAAAGACCCAATGAACCATGGGTCCCTGTCTATACATGTCACACTGTCCTGCTGGGGGGAAAAAAAGACTTCAGCACGCACCTTAGCTCAAATGGTAATTGCGTTTTTTGTTTTTTTTCATTTTCAGGCTAAAAGGGACCTGGAAGAGATGCTACCCCTGCTGCACCTGGCCACACTGTTTGTTTTACGCAGAACTGTTGCTGGGCGATGCTCCGAAACATCTGGAAATGTGCAGATAAAAATAAGAATATACCACATGGTTTTTTGGGTTGACTGTGGAGAGGCTGCATTCAGTCTCAAATGGCACAAACAGAACACAATATGATACTATTTTAAATGTAAAATTCTAAACTACTAGCATTTTGCTCGAATGAATACATTGAGATTGCCTGTCATTTGCAAGCATGTCTTGGGGAGGATGTACGATATATTTATATACAGATACAAATTAACTGGGCTATACATGTCAGCCATATTCAGCTGTAGAGCTATGTATAGCAACACATCCATATTAACCTGCTGGCCGCTTCTCATTCATGAAAAAATATGAGCGAAATACTCCTGGGAGTAAATGAAAGGTCACAGGGTACTTCCACTCACTTGTACAAATGAATGACCGAGAAGACTACTTAAACCCACATTTATTTCCTAGCACATTCCTAATCTCTACTGTACATTAATTATTAGTATTCTTTTCTTTAATATAAAGTGCCAACAAATTCTGCAGTGCTGTCCCCCTAAATAACTCAGTGTCTTACCCTGATCATACTTCTGCCACTACTTTACTATACACCAATAAAAACATATTTTTGTCAATCTTTCTTTATTGCGTGCGTAAAGATAACACAATGCTCGGTAAGCCACAACAGCTTCCGCAAATACAGAAAAACATGTGATTCCTAACAGCATTATGACAATTGTTTATATCGAACTTTTTACATTTTTACTATGCTTCAAGATATGCGACTATTGGAAGAGTGTCAAATTATGCAAGCCAAGTATGCATCACTGATAGACATGTTACAAGATAAATCAAATAAATGTTATAGTTAGGCTCTTGGTGTCTGCCCAGTTGCTAAGCCGCCAAGCGCAGTTGGTAATATTGAATAGGTGTAGAAGGCAGACCCATGGGGGTTACATGCAAAAGAAAAACAAGACTTAAACCCAACTTATATACATGAAATGAAAATGAAATAAAGGAAGACGGTACATGAGGGAGTGTGGCCCTTAAGGTCGTGACTGTGGGCACCTGCAGCCTGTGGTGATTACCTTGAGACCCCAAAGTCAAACTTATATGCTGTACGTGTGGCACATCGATCAGCATGCTATATGTGGTGTGCGTGTGCAGGTATGCGAAGTACCCTAATGCTGCCCTGTTCAGCCTAAATAGGTGAACTTGTAAGTTAATATCAGGATTGTGGTGATAGCTTCCCGACAGCGCAGACTGTGGGCAGTGTGTGTCACAGAGGCTGAGAAATAAAGGGTCTAAATAAATGCAAATTGTGGAGTTCAAGTCAGCTTTACTGGGTCAGTCTGTATGCCATCCCTGCAAACCAAGTTTCTTGGGTCCCTGTGTCAGCTGATTCCTCTGCTGGGCATACTAGGAGCAAGCATCCGTGGGTTCTGGGGGGTGGAGAGGAGTTGTGGGTGGCAGGGGGCTTCTCACTAGCTCCAGGCCTTGTGTGAGGTCGACATCCTTAGGCCACAGACTAGGGTACTCAGCGAGGCCGTGTCTCTCCCGTTATGGGCCCTGTGGAAGGTTCTGTTGGTCGTCCGCCCTCAGCTGTGGGTGGCCTTTCTGCATTGTGGTCGATGTCCCTCCGGCGTAGATGGGCACTTAGCTCTGTGATGGAGGACTTGGGGTGCAGCTTTGCCTGGGATAAGCTGTTCTGCCTCACGACCTCTGCCGGCTCCACCACCCTGTCATGAGTAGAGGGTTGTAGGGCATTGGGCTGCTCCAACTTCTCCAAAAAGTGGCAGAGCAGGTCATCCAGTCGCTTGTGTAGGGGCTGAGAGGGTGCAGGTCCGGAATCGTGGTAGGTAGCTGCCATTTTGCTAGGCCCCACTAGGTCTGAGTGTGGGCTATAGCGGCCTCAGGTGCCGGTGGCAGCGTGTGAGCCAGATTTGTGGGGACCAGGATAACCCCCGCTGGTCCATGGGGGGGAGGCTTCGCACAGGTTCCGTCGAGAATCGTGGCTGCGGGAGAGCGTCTCCCCGTATCGCCCATGCTTTTGGCCTCGAGAGATTATCAAGCGGAGCAGGCTGGGACATCCACTTGCGTGGTATCTGCAGGAAGGTCGCAAGGTCCCCTGTCATATGGCAGCCTGCGTGGGCCCGGTACTAGCTCCGGTTCGGGTAGGTTCAGTAGAATTTGCAATAGCTCGCAAGAACAACTGCAACCTGCATCCGCCTTGTTCTGCGGTCAGGCCCCGCCCCCCTAAATCAATAAAGTAGTAAAGTGGCAAAATGCAAAAGTGATAATAATAATGAATGGGGGCACCATTATCTTCTTTAATTTAAAATAATACAATGTTAAAAAAAAACAACAACAACAAAAAACGAAAACAGGCTAACAGGTAAAAAGACATCTAGATTTTCTGATACAAAATCTTGGGAGTTTTCACAGATTTTGATAATAGTGCACACCAGCACCAATATATCTCAAATAACTTCAAGATCACTACTGGTTTTGGCATTCAAATAATAATATGAGGAGTAAGCTATGGTGTCAGTCTACTCTGTATCCAAACTGTTAGTTAACTGCACCTTCAATTATTTATTATCATTATTATTTTTTTGGATGGACCTTAACCAGTATAAATTTAATTACTTTATAAATGAATTCCCCTTGGAGCTGTTAGTAGCAGATTCTGCTATATTTCAGCCATAAATGTGTGCAGTATGTTCCATACAATGTAATTTTTTTCTTAATTATTCCTTTAATGCTGTTTTGAGACCTATTCTGACCTGTTTTCTGCTCTTTATTATATTCGAGCTATACGCCGAAAGACACGGTACGAAATAACTCCGTGCTTTATAGAAATGTCATTTCTAGTAAACATTTTGTACGAGCATATGAATGAGGTGCATATGTAAGAACTAAATGTCCAAATAATGCTTTTTGAAAAGAGATGTTCCCCATTCATTGCAGTAAAATAGGGAAAGAAGAACACAAATCACATTAATATAGTGTGGTGACTGGCAAAGCAGTGTTACTGCCTGGAGATGTATGAGTATTTTCATACTCGGCTATAAATCTACATTAAAAGTGTTTGGATGAATTTGCTTTTTGTGTGTTTCTCCTCTTTTTATCAATGTCCTATCAGCTGTACTGTACGCTGTGCTTTTACTTGACATTCCGTAAATTAACGGTGGAGATCGGCCGGTTGTAGACGCATCTATTTATCCATGAGGGTCATTTTGTATTTGTAACATCGAGAATTGGATAGTGATTACTGAATGTTACAAGCAATCTGGTGACATCTCAAATATTTCTTCATCTGCCATCCCAGTTTATTCCAAATTTAAAAATGGAATTATTAAAATAAATCTTTTTATTTTTTTCAATTTTCAGTATTTACATAGGGCAAATGAATGGCTAACCAAAACTCAGGGAGTTAGTCACATATGATTTATGAAGAAGTGACAAGAAAATTTAAAATTTTAGGTAAAATTTTCCAAAATGGAACACATTTCCAACAATAGTATTTTGATTTTCCAGCTCAGGTGTTCTGGGCTAAAATCTACATCGTCCTTGTTAGTTTTCTGCAGTTTCTGGTTTAGTGACTGAAGCCCTTCGAGATTATCAAGGTACGCGCTAGTAGGCAGAACAAACGTCTGTACCTTTTCCTCTGTGTGTTCGTGCCAGTATTCAAAGCAGTACAGTGAAAATAGATTCTATCATGTTGTACTGTAAACTGTTACCATAAACATGGAGCACAAATACATTAAAGATAAAACGATGACATTGCCTTGTAGAAGCATTGGACATTTCTTGAAAAGCCCAGTAAAATGATTCTTGGCCAGGACAGGAGTTCTGCAGGACTAAGATTTTCTAGCCTCCGATAACCACTCAGCTGAGGATATTGGATATAGTCGCCTGCTTAGCAGCCTTCATCAAACTATAAATAAGGATATGATATCATTCCCTTATTAAAACATGTCTTCATGATATATACAGTTCCTTAATATACTATGATTATGTGGCTGCTCTTGAGAAGAGCTGTATGGCAGGCACTTAAGGGATCCAGAAAATGCATCATGAACTGTTTATGATCAGTTTCAGAGAAATCAGGAGATCAGTGCTAACATGGCTGAACTGAATAATGGAATAGGCCAGGGCAGGGGTAAATTCAGAACCCAAACTCAGGCGGGGTACTGTGGGATTAGTGACAGATATTAAAAGGGGGACACATAGAGTAGCACAAATACCGATACACAAAACCCATGCAGTGACAAGTACTTACACACATTTAGGCTTGCTGTTTCTGCAATGACATTTATAATGACACTTGTCCTGCTTTCTGACTTACAAACCAATTAAATGGTCAATTTGGCCTGTATGTATAACAGGCTTACCGTGCCCTGGCATTATTTTTAATAACTTATATGCAGGAATTTGGGGACAGAGTGGGAGTGACACCTCAGTTAGCCTCTGTTGTCACTCAGACCCCAGACATAAATTCTCCTGGTTTCTCGAGGGGAGCATTCACCACAATGCCACCCACAACACTCTTATCAGTCTTTGATCTCCCTCAGGCCTATCTACCACAATATGAACCACATGCCTCAGCGCTAACTTCACGGAGATGGAACCCAGAGACAGTGACTCAGTTCGTCCCATAGCAACCTACCCAGGCCTTGTATGCAGCGATTACCAAGTGAACATTTGCATATATAATATACAGATGTAATGTTTAGTTCAGAAAGTTTATGTTTAATGTTTTATTTATCTTACCTTTGACTCACACAATGCTCAGTACATCTCACACCCCTTATCGGCTCGGTTAGCCTAGGTGCCAATTAACCCCCCTGCCTACTAGATGCCCCTAGGACAGGGATAGGCAACCTCCCCCCCTCCTCCCCCCCCCCCGATGTTGTGGACTACATTCCCTATAATGCTCTTACATCAATAATGCTGGCAAAGCATCATAGGAGGTGTAGTCCAAAACATCTGGAGTGCCGAAGGTTGCCTATGCCTGCCCTAGGAGCTACTACCTAAGACCAACGCTAACTAGGCATAAAACTCCTCAATGCCTGTAACACTACGTTGTAGGCGAAAGGGAAAAGCCCAACACATGTACCCCACATGCACACCGTCACTAGAAACCCAGATGGCACAAAACCTGCTGACAGTAGGAGACCTGTCTCTACACCTACGACATCTTTCACAAACTTTCCTCCCATATGGGGCTTGTTAGTCAACTTGTAGTTATGCCCACACCTGTACCCAATCCTACCCCTATTTAATACGTAACGGTCTACACTCCCACTGACCTTAATCCGTAATGGCTTATCTCAAAATGCTCACTCTGCACCCATATACTAGCCCACACAAGGAGACAATTGCTCTAACCGTCCTATGCTCCAGGCTAGCCACAAGACTGACCAACTAGTTGTACTACTACAACTAAAATCTCGACTCACAGGTTAATTTCTTCAGGACATTACGCTTAAATGTCTACGGCTAAATGTATGTCAAAATGTTGTACCCTGACCAGTGTTCGGAATTTGCTTTATCAATAAAGAATTATTAAAAAAATGAAATGAAAAACTGAGCTTCTTCACTAGAGGCAGGTAAGCCCAATGCTTTTAGCTAATCCAAGGACTCACATGAAACTTTTAAAAAAAGATTTTTACATTTTCCCTAGCCCAGTGTCTAGGTCATTGGAATGGAAGTGGAGAATGTCAATGGACTGCTGGTGTGACAACTCTATTAAAAACCATTGCTCTACCATAAATAAAAAAGAAATAAAGAATGCTGAGTGAAATATATTAAAATGGTAATTTTCATCGGTATCTTGGAAGAAGAGTAAAATAATTGGTTTTCAAATTAATCTTATATTTCACAAAGTCAGGTTACGTAATCTTTACAAATATTGGTGGTAGGATAGGTGATAGGAAATATGATATAGTTAATAAAATAGTTCAGGATATTTTACTTTTAAAAGCTATATGTAGACCAGGAAAAGACTAGTGTGTGTATGGTGTCTAAATTGTTATTGTTCTTTAACCCCTTAAGGACACATGACATGTGTGACATGTCATGATTCCCTTTTATTCCAGACGTTTGGTCCTTAAGGGGTTAATTAAGTGTGGGCTTTCCAATAAACATCTGCAAAAAAAAAAAAAAAGTACTATCTAGATTGATATTTCAAATAATTTAAGATAATATCAATATATATTTATCAATTTATTTAGCAGAGGGAGATATTCCACTTGTATCTGAATTATTTTGTTAAGGATGAAATGTAAGAAAGTAAAAGTGAAACAAATGTGACCTTTGACACTTGTTTGAATATCATATCAATAAGAAAAAAATTGGGAAATGATTTGGACATACAAAAAAAAGGTGGAAAAAATGGGTCAAGGTATTGCTAAGTAAATATGTAATATTTATAATATATTTAATAACGGGGGAAAAGGAGGAACATAAAAAAATATATATTTATTTATTAAATATACAATATATAAATATAAATATATTTTTTTATTGTTTTTCCCCCCCCTCTTTATTGGTTATCTCTCACTTGATCTTTACAAGAAAATCTAAATTTATTGGCTGTCTCTTAGCCATCAATCATCTCCTTTTTTGGCACCACGAGCAGAACTCCAAATCCCAAAGCAAACGACCATGCTCGTCCATTGTGCTAGTCGGTTGTACTGTTATAGGTCCATATGGTGTTGCTGAAATATCACTGTTTATAGAGATAGTGTATCATTGGGAGGAATAGGTTTGAGTAGATACGCTTTGCTACATGACATAAACAGGTACTAAGGACCTATCATTAATATTCAGTGAATGGTTAGTTGATCTACTTGAATGGACAAATGCCAGCTGGATGAAATTGAACCCTGATAAAATAGAGATAATTGAGGTGGGTGGAGGGGAGCTTAAAAAAAAAAAAAGGTCAGCCAACTGGCTCTTGAATCCCTAAAACATACCATGTGTGAACACTTGCCGTGGAGTGCGATAGTGGATTATCACTTAAGCAGTAGACACTGATTCTATCACCAAAGGAGAATGTCTAACATGACACAGTAGATTCCCCTCTAGAGATTACGGGTAAACAGAGAAAAACATAGATTCAACTTCATATTGTACATTATAGTCCTGCAATGTAAATACAAATACTCCTACAAAATGTTACCTATCTTCTTATCAAATAGCATAATTTAGCAATCCTACTGTAAATCAGATTAACCCCTTAACACCGCAGCCAAATGTACAAGTTGTGAACGAAACAAAACGTAAACAAAACCTGGCATTTGCGCTATATGTCTGTCCAACCGTAATTCACCTCTTTCATATTAAATGCACCCCCCCTTATTATATATCATTTTATTCAGGGGAAACAGGGCTTTCATTTAATATCAAATATTTAGCTATGAAACATAATTTAATATGAAAAAAATGGGAGAAAATAAGATTTTTTTTGATTTTTTTGTTCTTCATGACATTTTAACTGTCAATGTCATAATACTGTTTGCTTTTACTGCAATAAAATACACATATTTGTATTCAGCAAAGTCTCACGTGTAAAACAGTACCCCCTATGTACAGGTTTTATGGTGTTTTGGGAAGTTACAGGGTCAAATATAGCGTGTTACATTTGAAATTGAAATTCGCCAGATTGGTTACGTTGCCTTTGAGACTGTATAGTAGCCCAGGAAATAAATTTACACCCATAATGGCATACCATTTGCAATAGTAGACGACCCAAGGTATTGCAAATAAGCGATGTCCAGTCTTTTTTAGTAGCCATTTGGTCACAAACACTGGCCAAAGTTAGCGTTTGTATTTGTTTGTGTGTGAAAAATGCAAAAAACGCCAATTTTGGCCAGTGTTTGTGACTAAGTGGCTACTAAAAAAGACTGGACATACCCCATTTGCAATACCTTTGGTTGTCTACTATTGCAAATGGTATGCCATCATAGGGGTAATTTTCATTCTTGGGCTACCATAGGGTCATAAAGGCAACGTAAGCAATCTGGCGAATTTTAATGTGAAAAAAATTAAACACAAGCCTTATATTTGACGCTGTAATTTTTGAAAACACCATAAAACCTGTACATGAGGGGTACTGTTGTACTCAGGAGACTTCGCTGAACACAAATATTTGTGTTTCAAAACAGTAAAAAGTATTGCAGCAATAATATCGTCCCTGTAAGTGCTGTTTGTGCGTGAAAAATGCAAAAAACGTCACTTTTACTGGCGATATCATGGTTGTAATACATTTTACTGTTTTGAAACACTAATATTTGTGTTCAGCGAAGTCTCCCGAGTAAAACAGTACCCCCCATGTACAGGTTTTATGGTGTCTTGGAAAGTTATAGGGTTAAATATAGTGCTAGCAAATTAAATTCCCTATACTTTCGGCATGGGTGGTCAGGCAGGTCCCGCTAATTGTAATTAATTAGGATACCTAATTATGTAAAATTATTACATAAATATATGTGTAGAATTAATATATGTATATATATACATATGTGTATATATACGTATATATATATATTTTTTTTTTAATATTTTTATTTATATATAGGTATATATATAGTGATATATACGTATATATTTATGTATATAGATATATATATTATTTCGTTATAAGTGTATTTTGATATAAATATATATATATTAATATCAGAATACAGTTAGAACGAAATAAAACACATCTATATATTTTTTAATATTTTATTTTTAATTATTTTTTTATTTAATTTTTTTTACGTATTTACATATTAATTTTTTTTATATTATTTATAAATATATATATAACAATAATTATATATATATTTAATCAGTATCAGTCTACGTGTAATTTGATATAAATATATATATATAATTATATATATATTAATATTAAAATACACCTAGACGGTGTATGTGTATGTGTGTATATGTGTATATATATACTTAGATCATATATATATAATATATATATATGATCTAAGTATATAATTTTTTTTTTTTACACTGTTTTAACATTTTATTATTTGATTTTCAGCCAGCAGGGGGACCAACTGTCATTACAGTTGGTCCCCCTGCTGGCAATGCAGCAGGCAGCTATACCGGCCATGTGATTGTGAGGTCCTCGCAAGGACCTCACTCTCACATGGCCGGGAGGGCTCCTGGAGGGTGGACGTGCTGCGGGGGGCTCCCTGGGAGTCCCCCGAACCGCGATCGCCGGCGTGGGACCGCCAGCGACCGGGTAAGTTACTAAAAACCGGAGGGCGTACTATTACGTCCGGCGGCGTTTAGAGCCGCTTTTAAAAGGACGTAATAGTACGCCCTCCGGTCTTAAGGGGTTAATAGTTTTTCACACAAATAACTACAAAGCTTAATTACTAATACAAAATTTAACATGAGCTATAACATCAACAGGGGTTATAACCCCAAATTCACATTTGTGGCCAATAACCTATGGGGTCTATTTATCAAGAAATATTCTGGGAAAAAGTCCTAAAATTGGTGCAATACTTAAAACGTTAACATTTTTTTTTAACGGTGATTTCTCCAGTTTTCGACCTGCCTATGTTGGTAAGTGTAATTAAAATTAATGCATCCACCTCTGATGGTACATTGCTACAATTCCTAGAATTTCCTTTTGGTTTCCAAGGGAACATGTTGCCCTCATCTGATATTATTGGGATGCCAGTTACAGTGAAGGATATCTGTCTCTTGGCACTAGCGTTGTGATGTACACAGCAGTTGGACCTGGACTATATTTTATTAGCTACAAAGCTCCAACCTGGCTAAAGTTCAATATCTTCTAGATTTTATAGACGATAAGCTTGTCGTTATTCGTTTTGCAACCTCCCCCAAGTGAAAGGGAAAGATTTGCAGTGGGTTGTCACTAGATCAGAGCAGAAGACTCATGTCTATCAATGAGATATGAGAAGTTTGGGTAGATTAGATGGATGTGCTTGATTGGGTAAAACATGGAGGCTGAATGGGTCCTTTTATTACAGACCTTTAATAATTTCCAAATACTGCCTATTCCTTTCAAAACGATATTGTCTGTTGATATAAGCAAACATGTAGTAATACAAGAAACACCTTTTCCTTGCTATTGGTAGATAAATAAAATATTATTTTCCTACTCATTATTCCAAGTTGTTATTCATGTATAAAAGATAGCATCTAATCTATCTATCCTATTGTCACGGTTCCCACCGTAACTTCCGGAGTGCCAAACGAGGTTGCCCCAGGAGTGCCCAGTAGCGGATTTGAACCTGGGTACTTTGCAGTTCTGGGGCTACCTCTGAGCCACCATTCAGCTTTAGTACTGCCAGTATCCAGCTCGGTCTTGTATCCAGTACTGGGAGCTGGACATGCATTGAAGTTTCTCCTGTCTCTCATGGTACACCTGATGTTGATGGTCTCGTTAGCCAGGTATAAAACACTGCCTCTCCCAGAAGGCAGTGTCAGTTCCTTGACTCTGTTGATCATACTGCTGTTTCGTGTTCTCCAGTTTACTCTTGACCTTGGCTTGTTACTCCGAATATCCTGACTTCTGGCATCCTCTGACCTCGGCCTTCTTCTCGTTAATCCTGATTTCTGGCACCCTCTGACCTCTGGCTTACCCACGACGATTCTCCTGATTTATCCGTTCCTGTACTGAGACTTGGAGAATTATCCTGCACAGCCCCTGTGCACCGAATCACAGGCCAGGTGAATTCTTACCTGACCACCTTAGCCTGTGTTTACTTGCAAGGGTGAGCATATATCTCTGCCTGCCGGACTCCCAACTCAGGTAAGCCCTGACACCTATATAATCATCTGTTCTTGTACACATTAAATAAAACAAAGTGTGTGATCCTTGTCTATAATTTTAGATGCAGGCCAAAATCAAACCACCTTTATTCCCTATACTGTAGTTGTCAAATTGTGATGTTTGCCAATAAAGCGTCCTGATGACACATGGTTGGAGGGCACAAAGAATGCAAAAGTGGTGGTTAGATCCATCAGTGCTGAATTCGCAATCTAGGCTCCCCCCACCCCACATATTTTAGAAAAACTAAAGACCAACCCACATTTCAGATTAAATTGAGGACATGAATTTTTTGATGCACCATTCCCTAATCAATTACCTTTGTAGGAAGTAATGAGCTTTAATATATGATACAAGATAGAAAAGCGTATTTCTCCTAAAAGATTAGAAGTAAAATAATTTTGCTTTATTTTTGGAATTCCTTGCATTGTGGAACAATTCATTCCACTTCAAACTAAATCAGTCATCTATCTAATCGCTTGCAACTGTTAAGCACAGCTCATCAGGGGTATCCCATGAACAAAGTACACATATTATGAATATTGCAATGATCGTGTAACTTTACATTGAAATTCCTGATCCAAGTTCAATTTTGACACTCACAGGCTTATAGACATAAATTATTTTAAAGCCAAAGAGATTAGAGAAAGCAGGGCAGTGATTTTGTTGTAAAAAAGTAACTAAATGGATTTATGTATTTAGAACATTCCATCCCCCAGGGCTTATTGCAGATCTGGAAAATTAGTTGTTATTAATATTGTATAGCATTACAAGTGCAAATGTCTCAGAGATATTAAAAGTGGATAAAAGTCATAAAATAAAGCATATGGCCAGAAATGTATTCCTTACCAAGCTTATGATAGACTTTTTCACTAACCACAGTTCACAGTCAAATAAAAATATCCACAGAGGATGCAAGGAATTGGACTGGGAAGTTATCCAATTAAGATGGGGTACATTTCATTAAGAGACAGAAATAAAGTGTTACGTTTTTGACATGTGCTATTGGATATAGAAGTTGCATGATACTTGATGATACTTTTATTCAAGCCAAACATAACATACTGGCATACAAGAACTTATATGATTTTAAGCAGAGAGATGAAAAGGAGATGCAATAAATAAACAAATACCGTATTTATCGGCGTATAACACGCACAGGCGTATAACACGCACCTCATTTTTAGAAAGAAATTCCAGGAAATTTCCCCCCTCATGCCATAGTATTCCCCCCCCTCATGCCATAGTATTCCCCCCTCATCCCATAGTGTTCCCCCCTTTCCATAGTATTCCCCCCCTCCCCTCCCATAGTATTCTCCCCCCCTCCCCTCCCATAGTATTCTCCCCCCCCTCCCATAGTATTCCCCCCTCCTCCCATAGTATTCCCCCCCTCCTCCCATAGTATTCCCCCCCTCCTCCCATAGTATTCTCCCCCCTCCTCCCATAGTATTCTCCCCCCTCCTCCCATAGTATTCTCCCCCCTCCCATAGTATTCTCCCCCCCTCCCATAGTATTCTCCCCCCCTCCCATAGTATTCTCCCCCCTCCCCTCCCATAGTATTCTCCCCCCCTCCCCTCCCATAGTATTCTCCCCCCCTCCCCTCCCATAGTATTCTCCCCCCCTCCCCTCCCATAGTATTTCCCCCTCCTCCCCTCCCATAGTGTACTTCCCCCCCCTCCCCTCCCATAGTGTACTTTCCTCCCCCTCCCATAGTGTACTTCCCCCATTACCCTCCCATAGTGTACTTTCCTCCCCCTCCCCTCCCATAGTGTACTTTCCTCCCCCTCCCCTCCCATAGTGTACTTTCCTCCCCCTCCCCTCCCATAGTGTACTTTCCTCCCCCTCCCCTCCCCTCCCATAGTGTACTTTCCTCCCCTCCCATAATTACTTACCTGCCCTGAAGCGTGGGCCGGCTTCACAGCGCGCACCGCGGTACAGGAACTTTAATTTAAGGTTCCGGTTTCCGGCGGGACTGAAAGGAAGTGTGCACAATAGTGTGCACACTTCCTTTCAGTCCCGCCGGAAACCGGAACCTTAAATTAAAGTTCCTGTACCGCGGTGCGCGCTGTGAAGCCGGCCCACGCTTCAGGACAGGTAAGTAATTATGGGATATCGGCGTATAACACGCACCCACGATTTTCCCCCTATTTTCAGGGGAAAAAAGTGCGTGTTATACGCCGATAAATACGGTATATGAAGCAAAGTAATTTTTTATCTATCTATCTTTATTATTTGCCTCCAACAGAATAGATATTTCAAATGTTGAAATTGATATGCATTGTCTTTTGTAACCAAAAAATACTAGAACTATTAGAAAAAAAGTTAAGGTCATTAGATCTAAGAATAGCCCCCGAAGGATTCTTCCTGAGTATACAAATTGAAATCTGAATTTAAGATATTTTTTTATAAAGGCGTAGGAAAACGTTTCAGAGATAGAAATGCCAAGAACCTCTTTTTTTATGTAAAATAAATAGTTGGTTAAGTGCCCTTCCTTTTAGAATTACAATGTCAAACGCACTGTCATAACAAGTTGTGAACATTGTATAAACATCTTCTCTTTCTAAAAATGACGGAGAAAAAAAAAAAAGATGGTATAATGCAAAGGACCAAGCAGAAATTGCAAACCTTTTTACAATCAAAACAAGAAACAGGGGGGCTTTTCATCCTCTTCCAGATGAAATTCAGTTCTGGCCAAACCAAAGGCTTGTCTGACGACTCCGATCTCCTCATTCCTTGACCTGATTTGGCTTCTGGATACTATGTTTTCTAGAATTATTGACCTTAGCTTTTTTTATTTTACTTTAATCTGCTATTTTGCCTGCTAAAGGCATTGTGTTAAGCCTGGACAATCTAAGTGTCAGCCCTCTTACACTTATCTTGGCTGTCCAACGATATGCCGACGCTGTGATCCGGTAGAGCGCAACTCCCATTATCTGCTTTTCAGGACACTTTCATGAATATTTGTGTCATCCTATAGCCTTCAGATTTTATAGTTAATCCCATAGCATCCCTTTATTTCAAATATTTCAGAATGCAAGTGATTTTCATAGCTATGAAAACACTTCGAACACTTACAGGGTTAAAACACACATATTAGTTTTCCCTTAATATCCAAAAAATAAAAAAACATGAGTTCTGCAAAAGGTCTGGCAACAAATATACCTGGATTTCATGTGACTTGACTCAGAAAGAAATACATCAGGCATACACCTTGGTTGAAGGCCAAGTACTCACTGCAATTATTCAAGTGCTTCCCTTGTGTGAATGAAATGCTTGTGAATTGGTCACAGAGTCGGCTGACCATGTCTAGGTGGAAATGTCACCTAAAGTTCAGATTGACATGCATGGAAGGAGAAATTCCATCAATTCCAATATAAGAAACAAATGCTTAAATGTCTGCGTTTATAAACCACCATATTGCATTTTACGGGGTCCTTCTCAGTCACTTGATTTCTTTTGCTGGAGAATGTTTTATAAAACACTTATTATTTAGAGTCATATAAAAATAGAGAGATCTATATTTGTACAGAATTATATTTAGATTTGAGACTAAGCATTCAGCAGGATCATAAATGTTTCTTTGACAGAGATTCTAAAAAATACATTTTATTAATATTTTTCATCTAGCAGAAAAAATGGGCCACTTTGTGATTTGTGTTATGCATGGTCTTGGTTTTTATAAATGTTTTGATGGTTAAGAAAAACAAACATTCTGATGTTTCAAGTGTCTCACTTGACATACACAAAGAGGGCATTTTGCACAAATTAACTCATGTTTATGATCAACCTTTAGATTGTAAACTCACGGGCCATCTACCTAAGCACTTTGTATAAAAGAGCTTCAGTGGCTAGATCTTGACCCTCTTTACCTTTTGTATTATAGTGTATATTTTACTGTCTTTTCCCCCAATTGTACAGGGCTGTGGAATATGTTGGCCCTTTGTAAATGCCGATAATAATAATAATAATAGAATCATCTGAGAATGTTTGTTTTTTTCAGAAGAATTACAAAGTACCAATCCCCATGTTATATTTAACTTAGGCCAGTAGGTGTTCCTTCCTTTGATGGTAACATTGTTCAGAGGCTCACAACCCCTATCGCATCTACAGAAGACACGTTTTTAATATTTTGAAAAGCGCTCTTCCCCCGCTCAATGACAAGGTCTTAAGAATGGTAGAGATCAAGCATGCCAAGTATAGGCCAGAAAGGAGAGATGTGGACTACATCCCCCATAATGCTCTTACACCCATAATGCTGATAAAGCATCATGAGAGGTGTAGTCCAAAACATCTAAAGTGCCGAAGGTTGCCTATGCCTGTGCTAGACAGTCTATGTTTTGGCTCTAAGTTTATGCAACTCTGGATAAACCTCTATGTTCCTTGTGCATATTGATTGAATGAAAGCATCAGGACTCGGAGAGGACCACATAATGATAGTGATTAGTAATTACAATTGAATAATCCTCATAGGTCAAAGAAATTACAATTTGCAGCATATGTTGACTTCAGTTACATGTAAAATACTTAAATGGAATGTAAAATAAATGAAAAACAGCAATCTATATGGGATCTCTGTAAAAGCCGATATAAGCAGTGTGGTCCTATTGTCAAGCCCAATATGTGTAAGTCTGTAATAGGTTTCCTCATACATAGCTATGCCAACTCATTCCAGTTCTGCTGTCTGCAATGCTCCTTAGTGGATATTCTCATTGGGAGATGAATTATTATATAGAGGTGTTCCTGAGAGCAGTTTTCTTGCAGTTATCAGTTTTTCAAGTTAACTTGTTGCTTCCTATGATATCAGGCATGTGTACACAATGTATATATAATTCTAACTAGTTATAGCAAATCACAGATTGGATTTATCATTCACAAAACCATAAACATTACTTATAAAATCAATATAACATATTTAATTAACAATGCATAAAATGTAACCTTCTAAAGATGGGCAATGATTTAGCAACCTCTTCTATTGATTGCGAGAAGAAAACAAATGGCGTACTATAGGGACTTTTTTAATCCACTTCTATTTCAAAGTAAGTACCCATAATAGTAAATGGATATCATCACAGCATAAAACACACATGGACAGATAATGATGTGGGTTGGGAAGAGATATCCTTGATGTGAGAATAAATAATAGGGGAAAATAAATTAGGAGAGAGAAAGTTGAGGGTTGGGAGAGCAAGTTTTATGTTGGGGAAAGATAATAGTTGGGAGAAATAATTGGGGAGCTGTTGATAGATAATGTTGGTGGTTGGGGAGAAAAAAATGTTGGGGCAATGAAGAGATAATGTTGAGGTTGGCAAGAGGATATTATATGAGGTTTGAAGGAAATAACTGGAAAAGACAGATTATCAGGGGGCTATGAAAAGATAATTGCAAAGAGATAATGGGAATGACTGGGGAGAGATAAGTTACCTTGCTCACACAAGAACATTGATAGAACCACACACACTAACATTGCATGAACAGGAATACCAATATATCTACTTACTGACAGTGCATACAAACACACATAATGATATTGCAAGCACAAAAATACCAACCAGAAACTAACATTCCACACATATAACCAAAGGAACAACAACAGCAACAACCACACATTCTGATACTGTATCCACCAACACAAAATAACACAGGAACACCAACATACATAACTACTAGCTTTGTATCATACTGTTAGATCAGTGTGTCATGCTGACACGCATTCCAGTGTTCCATCATTTTATGACGCTCAAACTCTTCACGTCATTTCTGACACACGACTAGACACGTCATTTCTTCCTCATCACTTTTGGATCATTTGGCGTAGGAATGATACAGACCAATCACAGTTTTTAGACTATTTAAGCCCTCTCTGCATTTTCCATCTTGCCTTGTTATGGTTTCCCTTCTGCTGATCTAAGGTCAAGTAGTTATGTAGTTGTATTCCTGATATTCTGACTTGGGCTTGTTCTTGACCATTCTCCATTCCATAAACTGTGAACCTGTTTAACAGTTCCTGTTACCTTCTGTGATTCCAGAAATCGGCTAATCCTTGACTTTGCTTTGACCTGTTTATCAGGTTGCTCTTTTTCTATTACAGCCATTTCAAAAGACTGGTAATAAACCTCTGTCTATTTCTCTTCCTTGCATGTTGGGCCTAATGTTATCATGATATTTTTTTTTTTTTTTAATTCTTTATTTTGTAGTGCAAACGAAAGATACAAGCTGCTCAGGTATGCCACAAAAGCATAAACAGACAATATTTGGTACAGGATGATACAGTGAAGTAGCATTGTTAAATCTGCACAGTTTTTTGTTTTGTTAGTAGATGATTCGTCAACGCTTAAAGTTAGGTTTAGTAAGATTCACGTTATTTTAGGTACAACAGGTTAGGAACATTTTTGCATTTTACACGTATTGAGTACAAGCTATTGTTGTTGGTCTATTGTGTTCGGTCACAGTGGGGTCATCCAGCTTAAGACAATAAGCGTGCTATGATTCTAACATATATAGAAGTAATTAGAGTCGAGTAAACATTGCTATAGATCTCTGTCAGTGCCACGTCAGCTGGGATAAGCAGTTTCACGGTTAGACATAAGCATGGCGTTGGGATAGTGGCAGGATTTTGTGCGCTGAGTGGGCAGCGTAGATGCGTTAGAGTTTTAAACACGGCTGGCCACTTAAGCACAGGCAAAAAGGGGGTAACCACTGGTTGCAAGGTTTGATAAGTAAAAATTACCCTTAGCTAGGCTAAGTAAGTGTGAGAGAAATAATAAAAGTAGAATAGGCCTGTATTAGGTAGCATGTAGGTAGACAGTAATCTGCCTATAAGATTGACAGGACACTTAATTAGATGTGTATTAACACGGTTCTACCTTGCTTTACAGTAGATATTCATCACAAGCTAGATATATGTTACTTAAGCTTAATCCGGACCTACAATTCCGCTATGCAGGCACATTTCACAAGGGTTAAATTAGCATATATAGCATTAAATCAAAAATATAAAAGCGATTTTTGCAAGATGAGCTAGGATATCCGCTGGGTCATTCCTGTGGATAGGATCATATAAGGTCCTGAGAGTTCGAGATTATGAAATATATTCAAGTTGGATTGTGCATTAGGGGACCAGCGGTGGTTTGTGTGGCCCCTGCCCGATGTTGTCAGGCTGACTAAACAGCGGCTTGGTGGTGTGTGAGACTTGGCTGTCTGGTCATGAGCTGCCTAGCGTGTGCCTGGCGCCTGGCGAACGTTTCTTTTCCCCTGTGGGGTTGACTCACGATTTCCAGGCTGGGCGCCGCCAGGTGATGCAGCCAAGTCCATCAGTGCTCCAGCGGGATCGGATCATAGAGTCCCAGGACAATCCGAGCGTCTCCACAGTGTAGGTTGCCTCAGCAGGGGTTGCTGTCTGGCGAGATCTCCGCCATGCTGCCTGCCGCTTGAGGATTTGGCAAGCCGCCATCTTAGGTGGTTTCTGCGTACCCTGGGAGGTGTGTGTTGCGGGCAGAGTGTCCGACGGTCTCCTTTAGCATGTGGCAGTGTGGTGGGCAGGTAAGGCAGTTGCCAGTTGTGAGTATATACCGCTTAACGCCCTGTGCATCTGGGCTAGGTGGTAGCTGCAGTCCGACTCAGGTTTTGTATTGCAGGTCCTGTGCACGTGGCCACCGCCATCTTAATCTCGGTGTACTGGTCTGCTTGATGGTGTGACGGTGCCTCAGAGCGTGGCCCCATAGCTTGGACCGGGATCACCCCCCCGGTCCAGAGGGGGGGGGGAATCAGGACCGGGTCCGCCGATGGTGCTAGTGTGTCGGGCTCCGTCGGGCAGGATAGCGGTGCGGCGGCCGTCCGCACCACTCACCGCCAGGCGAGGTCCCATCTGTTGCCGCGGGCCCTCTCCTTTGAGGGACTGAAACTTCGGGAGCCAGCCTCTCCCCAGCTCGGGCAGCCCGGTTACTGCATGGGCTGTAGGTTTTAGGCGGTTCTTCCCGTCAAAATCACGATTTATGAACTTTATTTGCCTTTCTGTGCAGGAGCCGAGCCGTCCTGCGACCGCTCAGCTCGGCGGCCCGGCCCCGCCCCCCGTTATCATGATATTTTGCATGCACACACACATACATATAATACATGTACTGGCATTGCATACACATAGGAACATTAACATACATAGATACCGATATTGCACACATAATGTCCGATTTTCCCTTTTGTCATTGTAAGAAACTATAATAAACATCACCACTTTCTAAAAGGTATGGGACCTGTGAGAGCAATATGACTCATAGTACAGGGGTCAGACAGTCCTTGGGGACCTCAGACCCAGCGCAGGGGGTGAATTCTCCCTCACCGGTGTCGTAGGGAGTATCATAAACTCTATCTTATTTCTCATGTTTATATTGTTTTATATATATTATATTTTGCTAAAACATTGAGAGGGGCCTGCTGCTCCGCTACTTGGTTTCCCTTGGGAGGACTACGATTGGGGTCACGGCACATGGCCCACGAAGGAGTCCTGGCCGGTGGACTCTAGGGGTGCCCAGGGGTGGGGCGGAATCCCATGGACGGTGCATGGGTGGTGCAGCTCACTGCAAAGAAGGAATCATGTGAAGGTTTCCAACTCACACCACTCAACGACATAGTGGTGGCGAAGTGCTATTATGTTAGGTTACTCTAAACTTACCGCCGCCCCTCCCCCATTCCTGCTTCACTATACAATTGGGGGAGTCCTTTTTGTCTATGGATAATTTGGCACTGGGGAAGCTTTACTTAAATTTCTTGTGTGAGGTACAACATGAAACACAAATCTTCAGGGAATGGAATATTGACTGCCATGCTGATGGGCTATTTAGAATTCCACCTTCTATTCTGCCAACCTCAACTTTCTCCACGCTATCTAGGTATCTCACACCTTAAAGTCCAGTGACAGCAGATAGTGACTTTCTCAAACTCTTTTGTTAAAAAATATAAATAAATAAATAAATACAGTTTGATTTTAAAAATAAAATGCATAATTGAATCAGAACATATTTTAAGTGCAGCAATGAAATGCATATTTTAAAGTATTTACAGTTATCAATAATACCATAGCTATCAAGGCAGTCTTGTTATTTCTCAAACTAGAGTTTACTCCAACAAAATACTAGACACAAAAGAAATACTAGATAATTTTTTTATGAGGGTCATAAAAGTCTATAGCAGTTTAGGTTGATGGAGGATATTTGAATATCGAGTATCTAAAGTGTAGAAAGTATTTATTTCCTCCACAATACTATTTTATTGGGATTTGTTAGTTTGGATCACATACTGTGAATGTGATCTAGAAATATTAAGTATGATGGACCTCTTTCTATGTAACATGTATACCCTTCAACATCATCTTTAGAGCTTGGTTACTATCACTTTCTTGGCATTGGTTGAAGAAACACCTTGTGTAAGCACTTTCGCTCTAATTCCAGAGAGCTTACATTCTGGAAGAATGATTTATGTCGGAGTCCTGCCTGTAAGGGCAACCATCAATAATCCACACTGACAAGAACTACCTTATACCCTCACACTATGTTGAGAGGAAAGAGTAAGGGTGATAGATGTGACACTTAAATACCCATATGAAATCAGCCTCTGTTGCAAGGACTAGACTCATTAATTGTGACCTGTGTCATATGTGTGTTTATGTGTGGTGACACCATGCATGGGATCCTTCAAATGTGGGGTGTGACATTAGTTTGCAATTTCCAAAAGTGTACCATTTAGGACTGGTTGGCCTTCTCCTAAAGATCAAGCTTCAAGACAAATATTACATTTGTGATAAGGAAACTGCATATCTTATACCTTTATTTACAGTTATTGTACTTTAGCCATAGCTCATACCCGAGTAGGACATAGTTACAACTTCCTTCTTCTAACATGCTCATTTAGTAAATGATATTGTTGTGTTATGTACAATTCCACTGGGGAAAGGGCAGAGTGGAAGCAAAAGAAGCTTGTGTAGGATACAAAATACCAACCTCCAATGCAGACAAGGTATATTACATTATCTTGACAGGGAAATCAAAATATATAAGACATCAAATACTGTCCCCTTTTTAATCTTACAGATGTAATATATCGACCTACATTAATGCAAATCTTAGGTTCCCACTCTCTATTTTGTGTAAACACTAACTAATTTAGTAAAGCTACATTGCGTTCTACTCAGAACAAGTTTGACCCTCCTGTCTTTATACACATCTAGTGCATATACTAAAATATAACTGTTTTAGATGAATATAAAAATGAGAAAGTACTAGCGCTATTTGAGTGGTAGATATATTATAATCACTGTGTGCACCAAGTTAAAGCTGCTATATCACCGTGGTTATCTTTTAAACAAAAGTCTTAGGAAAGAAAGGGAATATTGGTGAAGCGCTTTCGTGAAACTGATAGATATAGAATAATTAAAAAATGGAAGGATATACCTTTAACAATAATGTTCACTTAATGAGATATCCGTATGTACCTATAAATACAGAGAATGTACACAACATAGTGCAAACTTTGTTCGCCGGAGCTTAAAAACAGTTTTATTTGCTCAGGCGTATGGGATGACATGAAACTTTTAACCTGGTTCAAATGCATGTGATTATAATGCTGTTGTTTGCTGGATATTGTTTTGTCTGTTTTATTGCTGGTATGCGCATCGAGACCCTATGGGTAATAAGACTGCGTTTCTTAAGAATTTTTAATAAATAAATAATAAATAAATAAACTGTATAGAAATAGGTAGTAAAGATTAAAATCAAATGCCAAATGTGAACTCACACTTTTATGAGCTAAAAAACTTAGCTCAAGTTCTTGCGCATTAGGGTCCGTTTAGGCGACCCTCTCCCTCCTTAGTATCCAAATTTTCACAAGGTAGTTTCCTAAAATAATAGATGTAGAGGGAAGGTATATGGTGTGATATCATTTATATAATAAATATAATATAAAAGAGTAAATGAGTACTCACAAACCCAGAGCCAATGAGGGCTCACTCCACTTCGCATATAAGGTTTAAGGACCACATTCCTTCTTTATATAAGCAGGAAAAAATTTATATAATGCCGTAAGTGTATGAAAGATATATTTTATTACTATATAAAAAACTTTTTAATAACAGTATAAAACTTTCAAAATAACTTTTAAAATAATCACTTATTCGGCATAAAGTCCACAAGTCTATTAGCTCACTGTTCCTCCAGGACGCGTTTCACCAAAAGGCTTCCTCAGTTGGAATAGTTCTGTGTGAGTTCTGTGGACTTTTTTTCCTGCTTTAAATACCTTAGTTGATTGAAGAATCAGGTGTTTTGGCTTCAATTTTTCGCGGGCAATCTCCATAGGAATGGAGATGCCCTGCGTTTCAAGCCTCCGGTTTGTATAATTACATCCGCGTTCTGTGCCGATACGTCAATTCCGTTTTCGGCTTAACCGGAACTATGCGTTCCACTGTGCATGTCATCATCAAATTAGTCCGTAATTTTATCCAGCGACATTTTTTCCATTGCACATAATTGAAAAAAAGTGTATAACAGTTACAAAATGTAGTTGCATGGGTTAGATGAATATAGTAGATACACTTACCTCCACAGCAAGTAAATTGTTATCATCACAGAAATGTCAGTGTCAGTAAATGTAAAGTTTGGTAAAAATCACAATAATTGTACCTTTCTGAGTAGCTACTGTAGTAATTACTGTGACTGTTGGCATACCATACAATTCTTTTGTCAGGCATACACAATACATCCAGCTGGGTGACTACAAGTTCCGAGTGACAAGCTTCCAGAGATTCTAAAGCAGGCTTCCCCAAACTCCGGCCCTCCAGATGTTGCGGAACTACAACGCCCATGATTCTATGAATGCTATAGATAGGCTGAGAATCATGGGAGTTGTAGTTCAGCAACATCTGGTGGGCCGGAGTTTGGGGAAGCCTGTTCTAAAGCATTCTAAGCAAGAACTTGTAATAACTTATGCAGGAAGCAGTTAATAAGCCCTTTTAACGGAATAAGACTTTACCTACAGACAAGAGGCTTTACGGCAACTTAATGCAAGACAGTAATACATTTGGCTCCGCTTTTCATATAATTCATTTCTTAATCCAGAGTGATATCCCACAAGTTGAACACGTGTTAGAGTTTCCTGTATCAGTGAGTTTGCTAGATACATACACCTTTGGTATTTATTTTATAAAGATGGAAAATATAAATTAAGACGCACTTGAAACAATGAAACTTTAACAGGAATTCTATGCAGTGAGGAAAATGTTTTCTGTGACCTTAAGCTTGTGTCAAATTTGATGTTTTATGGATGATTATAAATAAATGTTTTCAAATATACAGGTAAAGCCTGATAGACGCATGTGTTATTTCAAGCCCTCTATAGTAAGAGTGAATATGGGGTCGTAGGCTGGGATTCCAGGCCCAGTGGTAGTTTAACTTTGGGGATATTCCATCAACTTATTGTGTATATTTTTTTTAATTTTTTTTTATCAGGCACATTTTTATAGAAACTTGGTTGCACATGTATGCAATTGGTGAAAGTGGATACTGTCCCCATAGCTAGGGTAAGCAGTTTTGACATAGCTTGACAATAGTTTTACATATAGTACCATTGCATATCTAGGAATTGTCCTAAATTGTTGCATATAGAAGGTAGATTACAAGATTAAACGGTTAAAGGATAAACAGTTAAAGGATAAACATGGCAGAGTAATATAGGTCTATTGCTGTAGAGTAAGTTGTAAGAGTAAGAGTATAAAGCCACTGAGTGTTAAAGCATATAAACATAAAGCTCCGAGTAGCCTTGTAGAAAAATAATAACATGACTCAGGAGGAATGAGTGTTCTAAAAGTAGCAAGCACGTTTGCGTTTCTAGATAAGTGCACATTCATTACTGTAAGATGCCAACATGTTGTATAGTGGTGGTGATGGGAGCTGGTGTATGGTGTGGCAATACGTTACATAAAGTCCCAATAGGTAGAAGCAAGTTCATGCATCTATTTAGCATTTTAGTCCCACTGAGTGAAGCGCTATCACCAGACTGCAACTGCATCCCCATCCAGACTTGTCATCCGATTCCTGAGCGTCGCTGAGTGTCGGAGCGTTCAGAAGCATGTATTGCCCGAGTGTCTCCCCCTCGTAGGGGTGGCGGGAGGTCTGCCGGTTGGTTGCCGCTTGTGTTTCCGCCCATGTGGCCGACGCTTGCGGGTCGTAGCCCTCTTGGCCTTCCGCCCGGGTGGGCTGGGGTAGGTGAGTGTCAGCTTTCGGTCTGGTGCTGCGCCCGAGGGAGTCCCCCTCTCGCCCGGCTGCCTATAGTGCTCCTTTCGTTTTGCCTCGGCGCGCTGTGCGCGTTGCTGGAGCTTCTCCCAGAAGTTGTGGAATAGGGCATCCAGATGCTGCATAAGGTCTGTGCCGCAGTCGGAGCCCTGCTCAGGAGCTGCAGGCTGTGTTAGGAGTTGCCGCAAATTCTCCGCCGCCATGTTTGATGAGCCACGTGTCGCCGGACCCGATGCCCTCACGCTGTGCATAGGCTCGGTCTTGGTTCGCGGCGTGGACCGGGATATCCCCCACCGGTCCCGGGGGGGGGGTAGGATGATTGAGCGTCGAGGTGGTCGTGGAGCAGGTAGGAGGAAAGGAGAGCGGCCGTCTCCCCCTTGCCAGCCATTCTGTAGGCCTCGGTCACCGCAACTTGGGGTCTCGGGTGGGTAGGTCGTCGATTAGGGTGTCCAGAGGTGCACCCCGAGAATCCCCGTTCAAATATGCACCTTTAGAGTGGGTCTGTGTCAGGTTTACGGGGTATTTTCCCCAAAAACAGGCAGAAATTGCAGGAGCTGAGTTTTGGCACGTCCACTCTGCTTGCCAGCTAGGCTCCACCCCGTGTATATTTTTATTTGAAGAGAAACTATAAGCCATGCTCAATATTACATTGTTTAGAGGGTTGTTCCAATGAAAAGATTGTCATTTGGGAATAAAGAGACAATAATGTTGGAGATAGGAAAAGAAGGGTATGTTTGTGGATGGATCATGGAAGTATTGTATCACTGTATTGCATGCAAGTATAGGGCTGTATGTACGAATGTACGTAGTAACATCAGTTAGAGCCCATAAGTTTTAGAGATGGCTTGGCCAAGTTCAAACAGTGGGTTACCTAAAATGGGAATAAATAATGGATATATATACATTTTGAGACAATTATCAGTTCCAGATTAGCTGTATCTAACAGAGGATTTAATGATATCTATTCTGTTAGTTAAATTTGTGATGTTTGACATTTGGCTGCTAAGCTAGGAAGGCGTGTAAATTGGACGTTTTATGATCTCTTAGGAAGGTGTCTCCTTGTCATAGCAATGCTATGGCATGTTTTAAAAAATGACAAATTTGAGTAATGTAGATTGGGTAAATTTAGTCCATTTGATTGTTTAGGTTGTTGTAGATTATGAAGATTGTTACCATGGAGTGTTCTTGACCAGCTATACTGTCTAAGGGAAATGTTATGGTTTTAATCCTGATGAAGAGTGTGAATAGGACTTGAGTGAATGAGTAAAGAAGCCTGGAGGAAGTGATAGAGTTGGACTATTATTTCTGCTCAGATGGACAGTTTGGACTATTTTACCACAGTCTACTAAGGACATAAGCATTGCATAACATGTGAATGGTGTTTGGAGAGAAAAATGCCTAAATTAGAGTTTGTCAACATAGGGAGAAAAATGCCTAAATTAGAGTTTGTCAATAACTGGAATAAGAAATATGATAAATTAAGGGGCAAGTGAGAGAGATACAGATGAACTATAGACTTGTTAAGATTTATACTAAAGCCTAATGTGCCATGGAATTGTTCTATGAGGAGCATACACAATTTAAGCCCAATGATAATAGATTCGGAGCGTTTGATGAATGTTTATACCATAACAACTACAATGAGCTTAATTGTTATGGTGTTTCCCCCGTCCCTTTAAGACTTGCGCATCTTGTTTGTTTTATATCTGATACACTTGGTAAACTTTGCACAATGTTTGCAGAAAACGTGACACAGTTCCTTTGACGAAATGCTGCGCAAACAGGAGACCTAAAATATATTGCGTGCAGATGGGAGCATGTCAGGCAACTCTTTATGTTTATGTAAGTCGCAACATAGAACCGAGCAGATGAGTATCAGTGTCTTTCCAGTTTCTCAAACTTGCTCCTGCCTGGTGCTCAACAACTTCTCTTAGCATCACAGCCACAAAATTCATGAAACCAAATATGTGTGTGCAAGAGCTGCATATTCAAAATCACCGTATCCTCATCATGCTGAAACATAAGAATACCCCTTAATCCACAGCGTAATGTAACCCATTCTGTGCTAAAAGGATCTGAAAAGCACCATTGTGCTTATATATTGCATTGGAAATATTTTGGGAAAGAAGGCCTTAATTTTTCTTGAGGGTGAGAAATTGTGGAATTAACACCATTTAACAATTAACCACGTTCTGGTTTAGTAAGGGGTATGAAGAATAAATGTAATGTATTTCTCTTAAAACATGCAATGCTGTCTTAACCTCCAGACAGCACACACATTACATGGCATCGTGTATTCATATTTCATTCCCATGAATTAACTGCCTCTCCACACCAAAGGTCTCCTGCTCTCTCAAGGGCTCACTTGGGTTTCACAACAGGGGAGGGAATGGGGGGAACTCATGAGATGTGACGAAGAGCAGGAATATATACGGCCTCCGAGCCCTCCTGTAATAAATGCTTTGCATTTCCTTGCAGAAATTATTTATTAGAAACTACTCAATCTGCAGTGCAAGGATGATTTAAATGCTGCGAATCCCTTTGGCCTGTTGGACCAAGCGAAAGGGGCTTCTCAAAACGCGCAGGGCTTGACGCCACTCTGAAACTTACCATGACTGTCTTGGCTCGGTTGTGGACAGACCATAAAGCTGTCATAACGGCATTAAATCACAGCAAGCCTATCGTACCAGATATCAGTGGGACATCTTGTTTCCACGTTCTTTAAGAAACATTTACTCTATCAAAATCCCCCATCCCAAAATAAAATACACAGTTGGCTAAAGATTTATTTTATTCTGGATCCAGCACTTTGTGCTTCTTAACTGATGCAGTACTGAAGATGTCCACTATGATTCAATGTTAATTCAGCTTCAATAACTGCGCTGCAAAATTAAAGGTTATTGTTTGGCTCCCCTGGAGATTATACATACATTTACATACACGTAAGCCATAGAGTCTTTACTTAGTTTGATATAGTATTTAACCCATTCAATTGGTTTTTATCCCTGTATCTCAGTTTTGCATAACTACTCCTAGAAAGTAGTGGAACTGAATAAGGTTTGTTAGGTTTTATGGTTCACCAATCATCCGAGTGTATTAACTTCAGCTATAATTATAACTCCTGGTGACGGACGTCTTCAACAGCATAGCAGTTAGCACAAAGAAGTAACCTAAAAAATAAATCATTTTTACATCTTAACTGTATCCTGGAGGCTCCATGTCACTGTTGTATCCTCTAGCCGATGAATGCAGACTTCAAACACAAGTAATGCCCGAGGTGTAATGTATAGGAGAAAGGCCAATGGTAAGATCAGTGAAAACTGAGTGAACTAAGTACCTCTTATGATCAGAGTGAACATTGATCAGCTTCTTCTCACTGACTTAGTTTTTTTCCATTAGCTTACTGGATCTCTCTAAAAAAAAACACTTGGAGATGCCCAATGCTGGTACATTCTTGGGGCCATTACATAACTTGGAACAGGTCGGTACAGGAAGAGGGCAGGCCTAGACATGTCTTACTTTATTAAGCCACTGCCCCTGACCGGGGAAAAGGGCAAACCCAAAGATATTGGGTGAACCCCAACAGGTTCCTAGGTATGATTACAGCCAGGAAACCTGAATTATGCACCCATAAGGGAAATTTTAGTAGGCAAGACGGCTTTTAATGCATGGCAAAAATGGTAACAAACTAAGGCTTATACACATCACAGGGCCTTGTGGTGTGTGTGTTCCAGTATGCCTAAACAAAAATAATTAAAACAAAAAACAAAAAAACAACATTTATTTAAAAAATATTCTTTCTTGAAGTACCAGCGGCATTGCCTACAACTCTGTATTTGCAGTGTCCTGTCCTTTAATGTGCATTGCTTCTCCCCTCCCCATTATTCTGTGACATTACAGTCAACTCTTACAGAGGAAATGGATAAGACTTCAGTTTCAAAGCACCATTAGGTACCATGTGTGCAAATGAAAGAAGGAAGCGATAGCTTGCTGCACCCCATAGAAATGCCTTACCCTGTCTACACTCACCAATCTACATACCAAACCTACACACACAGGCCCCGATTTGCTAGAAGGCCATTGAGGCCATGGTATTTTTGGGTGGCAAGTGGGATAGGAGCGGCACTTGCCCCTATCAGCTGTCATTTCTTAATGCATATTATTTTTCCTTTCTTTTAGTCTAGTGCCAATCAATTTGACTGGCACCATGTCAATCAGCACAGCCCCAGTCTCCCAAGACAGTGAAGTTTCAGGGCTGAGACATAAATCGAGGGACATGCATTGACCTGCCATGATTCTGCTCAGTAGCAATCAATCCAGGTACAGGATGACTTAGGCATAAGGCCCTCGAGCCAGGGAGGCCGTATGACCCATGATCTGGTACACAGGGGCCACTGAGCTCATAAAACCCCCCACCCAAACAAGCGTGCCCTCCCGGCCATTCCATCACCTGTGTCTCTGCAGGTTTCCCAGCTGCCTGAGGATGATGGGAGTTGTCTGCTGAGCCTGTCGCAGCTCTGCTTCCTGTGAATCGCTGGGGTTATGGCTGGCCTCTGGGAAGGAGAGCCGGCTGTGCTCTCCCCCTGGATCTAACTCAGCTGCAGAGGGGCGAGACCCATTGTCTCTGTTCCCTGAACCTCACACTGCCGCTGGGGCCGAGACCGGTTGTGTCCGTTCCCAGGACCACACACTGCTGCTGGGTAGTGAGACCGACTGTCTCCACTCCTAGTGATGCTTGCCGCTGCTGGGGAGAGGGACCGAAAATATCCTCTCCCTGTAACTCTGTCTGCCGCCTCGGAGAGAGACCGGTTGTCTCCTCTCGATGCCTGGTACCCTGCCAATGGGGAGTGAGACTGACAGTCTCTACTCCCTGTACTGCTGCCTGGTGCTGGGTAGTGGGACTGACCATCTCCACTCCCAGTGATTCCACTTGCCGCTGGGGAGAGAGAGCGGTTGTCTCCTCTCCCTGCCTCCTTTGGAACTCTTCCTCATATGGGGACGCAGCCCGGAGGCCAGCTCGTTCCATTTCTCAAGTTCCTCTTCAGACATGGACACTGCTGGACTCTTCACTGTCTTTCCTGGCTTGAGATAACCATTTGGAAAAGAAATCCCGCCGCTGGCCACCAATGTAACCGATCCCCTATACTCCAACTGAATACATCTGTTGTAAGTCTCTCAAATCCCAAAGGAAACAGTGATCAGAGCCCTTGGTTACCCAAACATCAGCCAAGACTTGATGAAGGGTACAACAGGGACATGTGGGTATGGCACAAACAGCAATTCTCCCTCTCTCAACATCCTTTTCTATTTTACTGAAACCGAGTCTCTTTCCTGTCACCTGATCTTACTAAACAAACCCTCCATGTCTTGCCTTACTAACTTACCCAGGGCAGACTGGCCCACTGGGATACCATAACATTTCCCAGTGGGCTAAGGTACCTGTGGCTAGACAGGCAGCCATAATGCCATTTAAATTATTTTCCATAGACATCTCTAAGGAGGGAGATGTTGGGGGCTAGTCCGGCTGCATTAAGGCTGTCAGCGGCTGGAGTAAGCACTATTAGTCTCACTTCACATTTCCCAGCAGCCTTTCTGTGCTATTCTGTTCCACCCCAACTCTCAAGCTCCAACCCCAGCATCAAGCAGCTGATCTCATCGACAGGAAAAGGTTGGAAAATGACGACTTCATCTCCCAGTGCTTCTTCAATGCCAGGTAAGCCTCAAATACCCAGCAACCCTTGACTGAGAGTGATCTTGAGTGTATGTGAGCTTCTATGTGTGTGTCAGTGAGCTTGTCTGTAGTGAGCTTATATGTGTGTGTCACAGAGTTTGCCTGTACTAAGTTTGTGTGTGTACTAGAAAGCTTGTCTGTGTGTGTCAGTGAGTATATATACTCTTCAGTGATAATGTTAAATATTATTTTATAAAGTTAAAATATGGTTGAATAATTTATATAAAAAAAAAAATATTTATATTATATATATACACACACACACACACACACACACACACACACACACACACACACTATATGGCACGATGACTTATAGGGTTGCATACATTTTCTTCCAGTGTTGCTTTGTATTCCCAGTCCGCCCCTGCACTCACCCCACCCGTGTTAACCTCTTGCCAAATTGGCAATCGTTCTTTCACTTAAAGGTTAACATACAGCATAATATAAACGTGGTGCCAGAGATGTAGGCAGTGTTAAAATCCACAGACATTTCTCGAAAGACACAGCATTGTGTATTGTATAAGTAATTACATACCATATATTATCCCACAGAGTGTCAGGGGAACACTATTCTGCCCTCTCAGAAGGGTAATGTACAGTGTAATAATTGGTTAATAAATAGAGCCATACAGTATTGGTGATCAGTAAGGCTTTTATGAGATTCAATTCATTTCCTTTCTGGACACAAACAGTTTATATGTTGCACATTAAGCCCCTGAGAGGCAATGTGGCGACTGCATGGCATACAAAGGTTAACATATTGCTTTTATTCCGTGGCTGCAAGAGGAGTAATGTATTGTAATTCATATTTACACATTACATGGCGCAAACAGCATCATTATCAAACGATGCATAGGGTAGCACGTATAATGATGGGTAATTTTTGCAAAAATAAATTCTCACAGTAGTTTTTATAGTACAGTCTGCCCTCTAAGGTAGGGGACATAAAGTTGTAAAGAAATGACAAAAGAATTTGAGGTCAGAATAGCTGAACTTTAGGTCAGAACAGATAAACTGCTCCCAGAAATTTTTCCAGCTCCAATATTTTGCCATAGTACCTGGAATTCTTGTATCAATATTACACAGTTCCTGATTTACAATTATTTACACAGCACCAACATATTCCACAGCGCTGTACAAAACGTAAAAAAGACAAACATTTCATTCTAACAAAACATTACGACATATGGGAACAGTAGGTGAAGACGGTTCTGCGCAAACTAGCTTAAAATCTAAAGTTTAGTTAAAATAAAAAAGATGGTGAAGCAGAAAAAAAGTGCACAAAATAGGATATAAGTTTGTAACCCTGAATGTGTTTTACACCATTTTGTTCACAGTAAGGGCATCTGTTAGAGAGACAGAAACAAATTTAAGTGGCAGTGAGGTTTACAAGTGAAATCCTAGTAAAATTTTCTCTCTCATCTGCACCTTGTGAGTCCAAAACCCTTTTTATTTTTTTTTATAATTCTTTATTTTTGAAGTGCATAAGCAAAGTACAGTCACTTGTGAGGTACCCCAAAGGCACTCCTCCAGTGTATTATAAAACATTTTAACAGGAAGGGGTAAAGATGACTTTGCACATTTTTATATATTTAAGTTATACATTACACGGTTTCGGTTGTTCTGACTTAGGCATATTCATATCATAAAATAAGCTAAACTAAAATAACATTGCTTATCTTTCCGATCAGGAAATAAAAGAAAGTTAAGATGCTGTGTCATGGGGGTCGGAGCCGGGCCGCCGAGCTGACTGGACGCCATCCGCTTGGGCTCCAGCTCTGAGCTCGTGGAAAGGGCTCAAAATGAAGCCCGGCATCATGGCGGCGGCCCGCAGTGTGGCGGGAAATCCCGCGCTAGGCCCATGCCGCTCGCCTACACTAGCTGCAAGAAAAACAGCCTGCTAGCAGATATGGACAATATCAGGAATACACTCTAATGAGGACTACAAGGAGGCATGCAACCATCTGAGGTGGCACCACAGCCCACGTTGAGTCCCAACTATAGCAACTGCGGATGAGAATCCTACCCAATACACTACCCATTCCCTCCTGGAGCCCGGGTAAGAGACATATGCACCTACAACAGCACATACCAGGCCGGGATACCGCGGGCCCCCTGCGGTGGCGGACCCACGGATGCCCGCCCTTGGGTGACCGGTGTGTCGGCACGGAGCCGGCCAGGCCCTTTGGACTTGGTGGGGATCCAGAGGACTTTGCTCCTGATTCAGTGAGCCCTGTGGGACCGGAAGGCGCGCGACCCTCCGGCGGACCTGTGGCCGGGGGGCGCGCACTGGTACCAAGTATGTGACCGGAACCAGGCGAGGCATGGAATGGCTGGGGCCTAGGGGTGGATCTGGGAGAGCCGGGGAGGTGCAGGGGACGGGTGACCTGAGGATTCTACGTGGAGGGGGGGGATCAGCTGGACTGCCCAAGTAACCGAGTGCCCACGGCACCAAGGATCTACCCACCGACGGACTGGAGTCTGCCCAGGGTGGGGGCACAAGAGGGTGACCCGTTGCGGAGATGCCCACGGGTGTGAATGGCCCATCTTAACTCGACAACATAAAGGACTCATCCTGCTGAAAGCTCAGATGCTGAGGACAACGCTGCTCCAGTCTTGTTTAAAGTGTTATTATTAATTTTTCTTTCATAAGCATTCATTAATTGACATAACCAATTGTAGACGACTGTTATGGATCACTGAAATTACTATATGCGTTAGTCGTGTTTAACCTGTTTTTGATCATTTTAGGCTACTACTGTCTATCACAAGAATCTGAACCACACCTTAACTAGCTACTCCAGATTACATATATTTAGTCTACGCTCCATGATACTAGCTTACGTAACTTTGTGACATATCACTATGCTTCACCATGCAATTGTTCAGTCCTATGTTATTCTAGATGTATGTATTTGCCTATGCTGAAAAAAAATCAATAAAAACATAGAAGTAAAAAAAAAAAAAAAAAAAGATGCTGTGTCATGTGTAACGGTAGCTATACCAGTAGTATAGTGTAGTCGATGTAGTATTGTGAGTCGCTTAATAGAATTGCATTTTTTAATTAGCTGGGTCAGGATGCTACGGAGCGAGTGTTTCCTTTCTTGTGTAAATGGTCGTGCAGGAGTAGTATTACCTAGTGCTAGCTACGTAGTAAGGCAGAGCCGTGCCCTATTTTATGGTGTATCAAAAACAAGATGAATAGCAGGTCTTGCATACCTTAGTCTACTCTGGCCCAGTTACGTGAGGAGGACGCAGATTCAGATTGAAGCATGGTGCTTCATGTTATAGTGTATGCTAGACAAATTATGAGGTTAGCGTTCATATATATGAGCAGTTCAGTTAAGTCAACGTTGGTAGGGCATGCTAGGCAAGTTAACAGTGTATCATTTATATGTGTGTAGGTTGAGACAAATTGTGTTGCATGTGCGGTCATAATGAACTGTGGTACAATGCTAACAATCAAACATATTTACGAGTCTTTGCGTAAAAGTAAACAGCTTTAAACCAAGAAAGAAAAGAAAAAGTCCTGGGGCCTTCCAGATGCTCCGGTCGCCATTAGAGTGCCTAGTGGCAATTGCTTAACTCAGTCTATGTTATATTTACGTGGTGTAGGTAGTTCGTATGTCAACGGCTGTTGCCCGCTGTGAACGTGCCCTCCAGATGCAAGTGTGGCATGTTCACTTGAGAGATACCAAGGCAGGTCCCTCAGCCGATGCCCAGTGCATGGATGTGTCTCTTGTCCTCAAAGGCGTACCTGCGTTGGGGCTCCGCTCCATCAGTATTCAGCAGAGTGTTCAGATGTGTAGCTCCCCGGTTTGCAGCTCTGACTTGAAGGGACAGAGATGGGCTTTGCTGGGCGCCGGTTCTCGGAGCTGGTGAGTGGCTTGTGTGGGCGGCTGGTTTGGCAGTCTTGTTCTCTTGAATGCGGGGGCCTTTGCGTTCGCCCCTGCAATATGGCATCATTTCCCGCCCTTGGGCTCGGCAGTGTTTGCGGGGTCTGGTTGCCTTTCTAGGTGCTTGTGGTGGATGCCTGTAGTGACGTCGCCTGGTTGCTGGACGGATCCACATGGCCACTAGTTTCACTGCCCGACTGTAAGCCATTCCGCGTTCACTCAGCATAGTCCAGAGGCTCTCGCAGAGTTTGTCGAAGTCCCCCAGGGGATTCGTGGGTGGTTGAGCATGGGTGCTTCGTTTTTGGGGCCTTCGCTGGGCGGCCATCTTAGCTGCTTCCCAGTGACCCAATGATCGTTAGTGCTGTTCCAGCTGTGTAGGACAGTCACTTCTGTGTTTTAGTCGCTGTGTCTCATGCTTTAGTTGCCGGGATATCCCTCTCCGGCGGGGGGGGGGGGGGGGGGAGGGGTAGGAAGTATGCCGGGGAGACCTCCAGGCGGGTGGCTGCAGTCCCTTGCTTTGTCTGGTAGGCCTCAGGTCTATCCCCGGTTAGGAGCCTCTGATTTCGGTCGGGATACTTGGCTCTGTAATGTTAGGGCTCCCTCCTCCAGGTCGCATGGCCGGCGATTTGGTAAGTTTTTGCCCTGATTTCAGCTGTTTGATAGCGTTTTTGCCCAGAGCTCTTCTCCAGTGCGACCGCTCAGCATGGCAGCTTAGCTTCGCCCCCCCCAAAAACCTTTTACATACCTTTTCCCCCTTCTCCATCACACTGCAACCCCACTATTAATTAACCTAACACCTATCCATCCCTTTTCCCCTCTGATATATTCCTCTTGTGTGTCTTTACCCCTTTCTCATAGATTGTAAGCTCATTTGAGCAGGGCCTTTTTCACTTCCTATTGTATCCTGTAAGTCAATTACTTCTTCTTAAATATTCCTATTCTATATTTGTAAAGCGTTGTGGAATATGTTGGCGCTATACAAATGCTAATAATAATAATAAAAAGATGAGATGTTTCTGCCCCCGGGTTCCATGTCCGACAGCGAATTGTAGTGCCTTCAGTTTATTATTCTCCCAGGGAGTAATATTTATCTAAGGCAGGGCTGCCCAACAGGTAGATCCCCAGATGTTGTAGAACTACAACTCCCATGATGCTTTGTCATTCTAAAGGCATGCAAAGCATCATGGGGGTTGTAGTTCCACAACATCTAGGGATCTACCTGTTGGGCAGCCCTAATCTATGGCCAATCTCCATCTAAACTTGATCATATTAGGCCAAACCTTTCTTCTTTGGATAACGTCCAAAAAAAATGAATTGCTGCATAAGATTTACGATAACTTTGTTTTATTTCACAAAACAAATACAGCAAAAGTTCAGGATTGCATAGATGTGTTGTGCATCCTAATTGTTATCTCCCATTATGAAACAAAAACATCCCCTTATATTTAAAATATACATTCATCTGCCTTGATTTGGAAGTCGGTTATTGATGTGTACCTGGTTTATTTTGTCATTCTAAAATAAAGAAAAATAAAAAAATAAAATAAAAAAAAAAACATAGCAATCAGATGAGTCAATAAGCCAAAGCCACCATTATAAAGATACAATTTAAAAGCTTATCCAGAATTAGCACCTTGGGATTTCCTGGTGCTTTATCAATAACTATTAACAGTAATGGTAACAAGGAATGAAGAATACCAAGGCCCCGCATATGGTTGACCAAACTTGCTACTGTAAAGCGAGATTTATTCACATACCATGAAACTATGTTCCATTTATCTGTTAGACACCACTCTATCACTTTACAATGTGTCACGGGTGGCAGTAATACGGATTATAAAGGATGCTTCAGTCTATCTTTTGCGGCCAATGCAATGAAGTAAGAAAACGATTTTAGCAAATATTACTACTTATTAACTGACAGTGCAGGGTGCCTGACCTGTGGTTCATCTAGCATTCCCTGCATAGTTCCAGTAATACACCTAAATCCCTAAACTGTATAATATGCCTCTTGTGTTCCATGCAATTTATCCTGCATCGCACACTCACAGCTGTACGTAAATCCATCCTCGTAGCAGCTGGTCTTAAGACTCACTCTTAAACCTACTGTTATGTCGGCCAATCACAGGTCCAGCCTCAGCCAACATACTACATTTATATTAGACTCCTACGAACGGATAACACATGTGCTTTCTATCACCACAGAAATCAATATTGGAAAAATGTAATAAATCTGCTAGATTTGCATTTATTATTTTATTTAGAATGTGGTGGTTTTTTTTTGGTTTTTTTTTTACAAAGTGCAAATTTGTATCTGCATGTTACACTTTGAGATTGCACAAATTGAATTACAATTATTGGTCTGTTTTTCCTCTTGGATCCAGAGATGAATCTACATTCAGGTGCAGAAGCTTTTATTCTGTTAATTGGTAATGCACCTCCAAGCAAGAAATATGGTGAAATTGACTGCAGGCCCTGGCTTAATGTTACTTTGAACGCATCACTAGAAATGTCAGTGCAATAGGACATGCAAATCTACAGCAGTGGAGAAACTTATATTTAGGCCCATTACATAGCTTTGTGGTTAGTGATCTAACTATAGATTTAAATTCTCCTATGTTCAGGTAAATATAGTCATCCTGGTGAAATAATGTAATATTATGCTTTAAGATATAGTAGCTGGGGGGGCGGAGCCGAGCAAGCAAGCTGGCTGGTCGCACATCGCATGGGCTCCAGCTTTCTGGGCTCCATAACATTGCCAAATCGAGACACAGCGACAAGAGAGGCGAGCAACCAAGACAATTGGACTCACACTGAGCTTGTGCACACAACGATACCCATATCGAACCCCGGCATGCCCGGGAACCGCTACAGCTGGCTTGGGCCTACTGGAGGAGGTGAGGGGGAAGGACGGCCGCCTTCCCGCCCTACTCAAAGGCCCCCAAGCGTTCGAAAGTCGCTTTCCCCCCCCCCCTATGGACCGGTGGGGGTCATCCCGGTCCCTGCCTGAAGGGAGACCTCACACGCCGCACCGAACAACGGTTCCCGCCAGCCTTCTAAGCAACGCGGTAGTGAGGGCCCCCAAGATGGCGGCTCTGCTAGAACCAGATAAGCGAGGTCAGCGACGACCAGATCCAACCCCAGGCACCACTGCCACTGCAGATGACCCCATCGATGTGCTGTTTGACCACTTCTGGGCAAAGTGGCTGAAGCGTTTACAAGCAGGGACAGCCCAACCCACGCCGTCTTCACAGGCGAAAGTCTATGGCGGGGGGAAAATGGAGCCTCCACCTCAGGGCACAAAGAAAAGGCCGAAAGCGATCTCCCACAAAAGAGACCCTCCCGGGCTGGGAGCAACCAGGGGCATTCCCCGCAAGCGTCGACCACACCAGCGGAAAGATGCCACCCGAAGACACATGCAAAGATCTGCAACTCTCCGCCAGTTCCCGACAGGGACGACCATGGGCCATTACGGATCCCAGGTCAGTGGCAAGAAGGCGCTAGCTCCAACGCAGCCCCGGGGCAGAGGGGACTACCCACCACCACAACGCCATACGACCCCCACCAAGTATCGACACCCGTACAAGATAGGAGGTTCAGGGGTCCGCCACGAACACCGACTGCATGCAAGCACAACGCCAGGGCTACAACAGGAGGGGAGCGACACTGCTGCTTCACAGGGCCCCAAGGACCGAGCTCACCTACCAAGCCTGTACCCAAGCAGTGGAAAAGAGGCAGAAGCTCCTAACCGGGACTGCGAAACACCGCCAAGGGCTCTCCAGGGCAGCGTGCATCGCCCAGAAGGGATTGGATAAGCACTGGCAACGACTCTGGGTCTGTCGGGCACACCTTGTTAGAGCTGGACTTACCCACCTTCCCACTCGACACAAGCACTGCTCCCTGTAAACCGGCTAACCGTCATGTACCACCCTCTGGACTGCTATCATCTCACCCTTTTGATGAAGAGGCATAAATAACTGTTTTCTGACCGACCAGGCGAGGTTGCATGGCATTTAATTGTTGTTAATTGTTTTGTTTTTTTTTCTCATTTGACGTTTCCCTTATACTTTTATGTTATGCTCTACAACTGTTTAGTCCATCTCTCCATGCTAGCGAGGATGATACGATGACGACAGCATGACCCAGTGGAATATTAGCCGGCCACGGTTACTTAGTATATCAACCTACTGTGTTAATTACTCATACCTCCTTATCTAGCTAGATCTCTAAGTTACAAACTAGCTGCATGCAGTTTAGATATATTTCTCATACTAGCTACTGAATTTAGGCTTATCTATCGGTCTATAGCCAGAGGACCTCTCTGAAGGCCTTCCTAAAATGTTTTACCTGTTGGTTAACGAAACTGTTTACTCACTACTTTGTCACTCCTCTGAATAATCTTTCCTGACTTGCGCCCTCTACTAACCTACTTAACAAAACGAGTCACCAAATTGTTGTACAAACGATATTCATTTAAAAAAAAAATGTGCCTGACTAATCTGTGCCACAACCTGTATTGCAACTGTCTACCTTTTTGCCCTGATGCCGCTGTTGTGGCGCACTGAGGCTGCTTGTTATTTATGTGCACAACTAAAATAAAGAATTAAAAAAAAAAAAAAAAAGATATAGTAGCTGGAAGCCACGCATACGCATTCAGCCAAAGAGGAGGAGAGGAGGCGGAGAGGAGGAGGAGAGCTCCCCGCCCGGCGCTGGAGAAAGAGGTAAGTTTAACCCCTTCCTCTCCATCCAGCCCGGTGGGAGGAGGTCCCTGAGGGTGTTGGCACCCTCAGGGCACTATAGTGCCAGGAAAATGAATATGTTTTCCTGGCACTATAGTGGTCCTTTAAAAAGGTTGCGCGGTAAATAAGAGCATTAAGTGTATATTGGCTTTTTAGCCCTCTGTGGGTGTCTCTTGCCCCCCTATTTGTTGGCATGAGATAGAAGAATATTCCTGCCATGGTGTTTGCCAAAGTAGGAGAGTTCAATGCTGTAAGAGGTCCCCTTTCAAAGTGCCGAATGCGATTTGGATGTTTTTGTACAAAACTGCTCAGTGCTGACTGCTTTCGATTTCTTTAAGGCAATGTTAGAGATAGCGTCCCGCTCCTGTTTAAACATCTTATCCTTAGAGGTATAGAGGGAGCTATAGTGCCAGGAATACAGATTTGTATTCCTGGTACTTATAGTATCCCTTTAACATATACAAAGGGAATATATAGGGAAGCTGTAATGGAGAGCTGGATTGCTTAACTGTGAGCTAAAGAGCATTATTTCACACCAGAGACTCCAGCGCCTATGCAAGAGGTAAATAATGCCCTACAGTAACAATAAAGGCTATGCTAGAAAAAAACACAATAGCAGAAAAAAAAATTATTGAAAAATCATATGGAAAAGGAACATGGTCGAGGCATAAATAATAACAGCTGCAAGAGTCACAAGTCAGCCGACCACTTTAAGAGACACAGGACAGTCCTAGTTTGGTATGTCTGCTTGTATGCACCATGAGACCAGTGTCGACAGATTTGGTACCCAGGCATTGTGCCAATATAAGCCTTGTGAAGGCAGTGATATCTCCCACTGTGTGGCAGTCTTCTGGGCCACTGCTCAAGCAGTGCTGCGTGGGCCATGGCCCAACGTCTTGCAACTCACTGCAACCACCATTTCAGGCAGCTCCAGCTGCTGCCATCTGTCGCAGGCCCGTTCTTCAGGCAGAGCAGACACTTGTCTCTCAAACCTGGACAGTGATCTTTGGGGAGGGTTTTCACTCCTCTCCCATCTGACTGGCAGTCACAGACGTTGGTCCAGCCTGTCCCAAAAGCCAGAGAAGATCTGCTCTAGTTTGCAGGTAAGCTCAGCCCATTCTCTGCTGTGTTCAGCTTGACAGGAGGTGTCTGCCATTCTAGAGAAAGGATTCCTGTTCAACTCAGCAAAACAACAGTGACTCTTGAGTTGCAGGAAGGCCCACAATGTGAGGACCAGGATCACCCCCACCAGTCCAGTGGAGGGGGAATCAGGCCAGTATCATACAGCATCAGAGATTCAGCTTGATAGCGGGGCGGCGGCTGTCCACCCAACTCACCGCCTGAGTAGGCCTCAACTCTCACAATGTAGAAGTGCCCTCCAAGGGGCCAGAATCCGCAGGGAAAGCAGAGCTTCTGTGCCAAAACCACTGTGCACACAGAACCATTGCTTCTAAGCTTTAGATAAGCAAGTTCATTTTAAGTGTTATTGCTTTAAAACTGCTCTACCATTTTTTTGTGCTCAAGTTTTATTCCCCATTTTATTAATAGTTTTTATTTCTGCATTCCAGAACTAGTTTGTTATTTACTGTATATTTGATTTATTTACACACGCATAAAATGCTGCAGCATATGTTGGTATTTTATAACTAATATTAAAAATAATAAAAAATAATAAGTTTATACACAAAGACAGTTCTTGATTTACTTACCTTTTAATTACTATCTGCAGTAAATTTGAACATGAAACCATACAATGATATATTTCCCTACGTGAATGTTAAGTACGAAAAAATAATCAAAACGTTAGTAAGACTACTTAGTTTTCTAGAAAATACATTTGTGCATGACTTTGCATCGACACCTCAAATAATACACCAAAACAATACACAATATTTTTTTAAATAATGAAACAAAAATTTACAGCTTAGTTAATAGCATTGTGAAACAGAACTAAGATCTTCTAAAATATCATAAAGACACCTGAACTCCCAAAATCCCCAGTCATGCTTGTGTTTCTTTAAGTCTGTCATTGATGTATTGTGAACAGCTTGTTACAGTTGTAACACACAAACAACTCTAAGCACTGGCTTGTAACCCTTTAGGGTAATAGCAGTCTTCCGATATCATTTAAAGCACTATACCTATAGTGTACCGTGTACGGAAGGGGTGGGTAAGCAAGGCTGGCACTGCAGCTGCCTCCTCCAGCTTCCCACTCAGATCATGACAGAAAATGTCATGATTTGATGCTTACCATTTCTCATCGCCATAACATTTACATAGCAGGCCCCATACCACAGCCAAACACCAGTCAGGCGAGCGGGAGATCAAAGTAAACACTGTACAGGAGAAAAAGAAAGGGGGAGCAAAGCTGACCCTGCAGGTTCAGCTCTGTACTAATACAGAATGGGTTAACTCTTCCCATACTGAATGGGAGCTGAGAAAATATGGATATTTAAAATCCTTAAAAAAAATTAAAAAACTCAGATGGAGGTGTTTCAAAAAAAGGTTAAGCATCTTATGTCAAAATTAATGAGTACAAAAGTAGATGGTATATGTATAGTCAGTATTATTAAGGGAATACTCCAAACACCATAACTACTACAATCTAGTGTAGTGGTTATGGTGCACAAAGTTCCATAGTGCCATCCCAGTGTAAGCTATCAAACTGTTTTAGCACAGTTGGACACTTACCTGGGGCTCAGCAGACACCAGTGCTGACCAGTACCCTGTCCATGAATTTATAATGTAGAGGGGAATTTGTCAGGATTATTGTTGATCCAGCACGCAGAAATAGTATCACACCTAGGACTAAGGATAACGTATAACCGGACCTAAGAATTGCGGGACTTAACGTAGCCAAGAATAGTCAAAATACTTGCCAAGGTCAGGAATACAGAACAAGACACAACGATGAGGGAAAGCCAAAAGTCAAGGATACCAGAAATCAGGGAAGTCAAACGAAGCCAAAGTCAAATACCAGAAATACTACGATCAGCAACACTCTCTCAGATAACCAGCTAAGGGAAACCACGACAGGGCACTGATCAAAAGCACATTTGTGTTTAAATAACCCTCCTAAAGCTGTAATTGGCTGTATGTGGCCTCTGACCCCAAAACGTGCGTGCACGTCTATGACGTGACGTCGCATGCATGTAAGCGCCATCTTTGATATTGGCAAAGGCTATTTCCCTATTAAAATTGGAACCGCAGCGGTCGGCGTCTCTAGTAATGCCGCACACGCTGGGGACCGGGATGGAAGGAGGTCGGGCTTTGATCTGCAGAATTATACATTGAGACAATAGGTTGTGGGGTGAATTCACAGAAATGTAGCCAAACTACACTTAGCAACCATAGTTATACTAACAAAAGAATTTATGGGAAATTGACAAATCAACAAAATCATTATTTTCCAATGATTAACCATAAGCCATAATATTTTCTACTGGGTGGCTAATTTTATTTCTATGTCACAGCTGTTTAAAAAATAATCTGGATTACACCCTTGTGATGCTCTGTGAGCCACAGACACAGGAGATGTAGGCCACATCATCTAGAATGGCAGAGGTAACCCTTGACTTTAAGTTTAAAATGTCTTGTACTAGTGCTGATATCCATATGCAAAGTCCCAATGTATGCTGTTATTGCCGTGAAGGCCACTAGAGTACTATTAACCCGTGGAATTTATGTTCTCTCTGCTGTCTAAAGACACTGCTGGTGTACAATCAGAAAATTACTATATATATATATAAAAATTGTGTATTTTGTTAGGATCAGTCCAAACAGGCCATGATCATATAACTGAATGGTTCTATCATAAACATTAATATACTGGTGACAAGGATAAAAAGGAAAACCAAATTGTTCCATTGATTAAATTAAATATATATTCCAAATATTCTGAACTGCAATCATTGAAAACTGAGAATGATCTTCTTGTATGTAATACTAGGCATTCTAAATTATATTTAAATATATTTTCTTAAATCGGTGATCTATTTTGCCACATCTTTATTATTTAACCATCTTGATTTTATCGTCTCAACCAACTCAGAAACACTTTGATGAGCCCAAAGAGGGCAAAACAGATGTCTGCATCTTGGTAGTGGTTAATCTTTTAACCTATACTTCTGGCCTTAAAAGCAATACATAAAGTGGCCGGGTATTGCTACTGAATGTCATCAAAATTATTAACAGGAAATCTATGATGAGTGACACTTTTGAATAGCATACTGGATGGAGGTGTCACAACAGGCGGGCCTACAAGAGCAATGTGCCCCATACAAAACTTTAATTACATTTTTATTTAACATATTGCTGATTTAACAATATTCATACTACACACATAATATACAGCCACTCACTATATTCCACTCAGTTACCACATCACACTCGTTATACAAAGTCACCACACAAACATACGCCCTCCCCATCCCCCTCCCTCACACACACACAGAGGTATATAACTGTCTGGGTTTACCTCACAGCTCTAGTCCATAACAAAAAAAAATTAATAAAAAATCAATAAGCAGTATTTTTGAGAAGACCCCAGAGGTATATAGCAATAGAATTCACAGTACTGTGAGACATGTATGAGTTTCAGGAAACTCTAAAGCAATATGTGTTATGTTTGCATGTGTTTGTCTATGTAAATGTATTATGTGTGTCCACCATTATTTCAATAGGTATTTTGCATTTGCAATTATTACTACTCAACAAATTTACATTGACATTTTTATTTCCCTAATTTCAATTTGATCTTTTTAAAAAAATAAAACTTTCCACCTGTGTTTCATTAGAATTCAGCTATTTAGTGAATACATTCTTTAGCTAGGACTCATGTTTTTAACGTACACAATCTGAAAGAACCTCAATGCGCAAGCATTTCCTGTGCATATTATCGATATAGGTACATCATTCATGCATGTCTTTAAGATATTTACTCTATCCACATGGCGTCCACTTTGGTTTGCTCCTCACGGTAAATATTTCCTTCATTTCACAGCTTTCATAAACCAGGCACTAATATATATGTAAAATATTGATTGTGGGGGGAATGATAGGGGGAGAGTACCATATGCCACAAAGTGAGACTACAAGATAAAGACAGTAGGAGCTGCTGTTTCACCTTGACTAAATCACATAATTTATCAAAGCAGACAGGATCTTCTTAGCTAATACGTATTCTTAGAATCTTCTGATCAAGGCATTACAAATAGAGTGCGACCTTCTACAAGGTCCGTGAAATCTTAAAAAACGCTACATTTGAAACACTTAACATTCTTATACTGCCTAAAAACTCCATATGTCACCGAAGCACCTACGTCCTCAATTATGTCATATTCTTTCATTGCATTTAAAGGCTATCTACAATATAGATAGATTGATAATAGGACCTCCATCTTGCTACCGCACCGAAAGGTGTTGGATATTGCGCAATTCACGGGGTAACCATTGGCATGACCTTCAGTTTTCTTAGCAGTTCACTCACAAACAGCGTCTGCTCGCCCATTGTTTTGTCTCCTCTTTAAAATCTCAATGAGAGGATAAGAAATATAATAATAATGAGTCAAAAATTAATTTTGAATTTAACTGGAAGACCTTATAATTGTCAACTGCTTTAAGCTTTCCTCTTTATTTTCATTTATTTTTGAGACTCAAAAATTAAATATAAATTCAAAATTTCAGAAAAAAATACTTGATTATTTTAATATATATGATAACATTGTCCACATGCACACAGATAATATAGAGTGTGTGTCTGTGTAGTAGTGTGTAGGTGTGAGAATCAGTGTCTGTGTTCCTTCAAGATTTTATATGAGACGGCCACTCTGGACCCAGTCTTCTACCTCTCTGCTGGAGATCTCTGTGTTAAGCGCGGAAGGGTTTTGCTGAGATCAGGCTTACTCAAACCTACCACTGGAATCACAGAGTCCTGCAGCCTCCATTTGGGGGGTTGCTAATAACAGGCAAATTAGGCACCTGTGTGCCCCCTACCTAATGGGAAATCCGGCCTTGGCTATTGATTACTATAGCGAAATACTGTGAGGAATAAGTGAGGTGGAACCACAATGCTCTCTTTTTTTACTTAAACTCCAAAAGTTATGTGCATTTAGGGTTATTATTTCACACAGGCGCAGCAAGGGATGAGGCAAAGTCTAATGTAATATGAAACTTTATCTGTGTGCCCAAATCTGAAAACTGCTCTATATCTCACAGATCATCCAACATGTCTGATATACCCATTTACTTACCGCCACTAGCCATAACTCTATGTGACTGCCATAATGCGTAGTCTTGTATTTCTGGATTGTTAAAAAAATTAAAAAATCAAAAAGTGCAAGATCCCATCAAACAAAATAATACAAGATAACAGAGAGTTTTAAAGATACATTGATGTATTCTTAGAATCTTCTGACCAGTTATACATGATTAAGAGACCTCTGCAGTACTGGCGTGATATTGACCAGAACATCTTCTACAATTAAAGAGAGTTTATCATGAAATTTTTATTTTAGGTGCCCTTAAATGTACAGCATTATCAAGGTAACCTGCATTGTCATGAACGTGAGATGCAGGTATAGTGTTCTAGATGTGATTAATTAAATGTCTGTTAGTCCACCCTTTGTACAGCGCTAGGGAAAGGCACTATATAAATAATAAAAATAATAATAATAATAATAATAATTATAGCTGTGGAATTTTGCATGTAGGAAGATATTTGAACAATACAAAAGTCTAATTATGAGCTATCCAATTAGATTTGTGCTAATGATATCCTTTTCACTGGTAAATCTATTCTGACTTCATCTTTATCTTACTCAAGTAAACAGAATAGACTTCTACAGAGCTAATAACAGCAGTTCCAAAATGGAGTCTGGAAACACGTTACCACAGAGCTAGTGGGCAGGAAGCATGACACATAATATAATATAATATAACCACAATAGGGGAGCTAAACAAACTAAAGCAATTACTTGTATATATGCAGAAATTAATATTTATGAATGTGAACGTAATACAGTCTGTGATTTACTTAAAGATGCCTATTTGGCTATCGTAAAGGAACACTATAGCTTTAAGAACATAAATGTGTATTTCTAACTCTATAGTTCCCTGATAACCGTTTGGATTCCTGATCCCCACCTGTATGGAGTAAAAAAGGTGGTTTACTCACATTTTCCCCCTCGCAACACCGCTCTCCGCTCTGCTGTCCCAACTACCTGAGATCATTGAGATCGATGATCAAAACCAATCCACTGTTTATCCATAGGAAGGCTAGTGCAAATGCACAGCCAAATGCCACGTTGTGACAATCAGATAGTCTCTATGAAACCATCTGATTGAAATAGCAGGTGGCTCCCTTCCTATGGAATAGCCTGCCTACCACCATCAGACTCTCCCCTAGTCTTGCATCTTTTAAGAAGTGCCTTAAAACCCATCTCTTTAGGAAAGCTTATAGCCTCCAAGACTAACCTCTACCTCACATACTTGTCTCTTGCTCTCTCCTAAAGGGCAGCCCACCTTATTTGACTGCAAATTCCTGTCCTAATGTGTTTTATACACCACCTCCTATAGAATGTAAGCTCAATTCAACCTATTGTTCCGGTAAGTTTATTTGTAGTTGTCCTATTTATAGTTAAATCCCCTCTCATTATTGTAAAGCGCTACGGAATCTGTTGGCGCTATATAAATGGCAATAATAATAATAAATAGCAGAGTTTTACCCTTCTATTTCCTCAGAAGCGCCTCTAGTGGCTGACTGAGTGACAACCACTAGAGGCATTTAAACCCTGCAATGTAAACATTGACGCTCTGCAGGACAGCAATGTTTTCACTTGCAAGGTTAAAAGTGATGAAGTGATTTGGGTGCCTATAGTGTCCCTTTAAGCCCTTAAAGGACCACTCTAGTGCCAGGAAAACATACTCGTTTTCCTGGCACTAGAGTGCCCAGAGGGTGCCCCCACCCTCAGGGACCCCCTCCCGCCCGGCTCTGGAAAGGGGAAAAGGGGTAAAACTTACCTTTTTCCAGCGCTGGGCGGGGAGCTCTCCTCCTCCTCTCAGCCCCGTCGGCTGAATGCGCACGCGCGGCAAGAGCTGCACGCGCATTCAGCCGGTCGCATAGGAAAGCATTTACAATGCTTTCCTATGGACGCTTGCGTGCTCTCACTGTGATTTTCACAGTGAGAATCACGCAAGCGCCTCTAGCGGCTGTCAATGAGACAGCCACTAGAGGATTAGGGGGAAGACTTAACCAATTTATAAACATAGCAGTTTCTCTGGACCTGGCACCCAGACCACTTCATTAAGCTGAAGTGGTCTGGGTGCCTAGAGTGGTCCTTTAACCCCTTAAGGACCAAACTTCTGGAATAAAAGGGAATCATGACGTGTCACACATGTCGTGTGTCCTTAAGGGGTTAATATAATTTTCAACAACAGCTTAAATCAATGACAATTCAGAGGATTCAATTCAATGCATTTCATAAGAATTTAAATGAAGGTAAGAAAATAATGGAAAAGGCTCCCAGATAACCTCATATTTCTCCTTGAAGGGTAGTATATGCAGTTTGGTGTTGTGAGCGGTCAGATCTAGTATGGGATCCTTCTGGTGCATCCAGGACCCTTTCTGTGTAGGCTGTGCAAACTGACTCATTTCTGCATTTTCTTTCATTTAATAGATCCCAGCAATTTAAGCCAATTTAGCTCACCTCCATTTAGACTCAGAGGCCATTTTGTTTAGGGCAACTTAGTAGAACACTATTCCTCCTCTTCATCTCCAGAATAACATGAATGTTTCCTGATAATTTAACAAGTTCTGGAAACATTCTAAATACTTTTTGTGTATGCTGATAGCATAATGCAATCAGTGGCGTACATACCGGGGTCGCAGGGGTCGCGGCTGCGACCGGGCCCGGCCCACCAGGGGGCCCGGCCGCCCTGCGACCCGGTATGTATGTCACTGGGCCAGCCTCTTCTCCTGGGGGGCCCAGGAGCCGGCCACCTCCGGGCCCCCCGAGGCTGGCCCTGCTGTCATCCGGCTGGCCGGTACTGCGGGCGCGCGAGGGAGCACTGTCTCCTGGGTGCTTCCTCTTCAGCTCCCTCGCGCACCGCACTGATACCGGAGCCGGAAGATGACGTCATCTTCCGGCTCCGGCATCAGTACCGGCGCGCAAGGGAGCTGAAGAGGAAGCACCCAGGAGACAGTGCTCCCTCGCGCGCCCGCCAGCCTGCCTGCCCACCGGGTGACCGGCCCCCCAGGAGCCCAGCAGCACCACTGGACCCCAGGGAATCCCCTCAGCTCTCCCACAGGTAAGGAGGCTGGGGGTATTTAAAAAAAAAATGTGTTAGTGAGTGTGTGTTAGAGTGTGAGTGTATGTTAGTGTGTGTTTGTGAGTGTATGTTAGTGTTAGTGAGTGTGTGAGTGTGAGTGTGTGTTTGTGAGTGTGAGTGTATGTTAGTGTTAGTGAGTATGTGTTAGAGTGTGTGTTAGAGTGTGTTAGTGTTAGTGAGTGTGTGTTAGGGTGTGAGTGTGTGTTTGTGAGTGTGAGTGTATGTTAGTGTTAGTGAGTGTGTGTTAGAGTGTGAGTGTGTGAGTGTGAGTGTGAGTGTATGTTAGTGAGTGTGTGTTTGTGAGTGTATGTTAGTGTTAGTGAGTGTATGTTAGTGTTAGCGAGTGTGTGTTTGTGAGTGTGAGTTAGTGTGTGTGAGTGTATGTTAGTGTGTGTTTGTGAGTGTGAGTGTATGTTAGTGTGTGTGAGTGTATGTTAGTGTGTGTGAGTGTATGTTAGTGTGTGTTTGTGAGTGTTAGTGTGTGAGTGTATGTTAGTGTGTGAGTGTGTGTTAGAGTGTGAGTGTGTGTTAGTGAGTGTGTTAGTGTGTGTGAGTGTATGTTAGTGTGTGAGTGTATGTTAGTGTGTGTGAGTGTGTGTTAGCGTGTGTGTGTTAGTCTTAGAGTGTGTGTGTGAGTGTATGTTAGTGTGTGTTAATGTGTGTGTCTGTTACTGAGTATGTTTGTGTGCATCTGTTAGTGAGTGTGTATGTATGTCTGTCACTGAGTGTGTGTCTGTCAGTAAATGTGTGCGTCTGTTCATGAGAGTCTGTGTGTGTGTGTCTTAAGCACTTACCTTTCTCCAGCGCCGGACTCCCTTGGTGCTGGGAATCTCTCCGCCTCTCAGCTCCGAATACGCATGCGTGGCAAGAGCCACGCGCGCATTCAAACCGCCCATAGGAAAGCATTATTCAATGCTTTCCTATGGACGTTCAGCGTCTTCTCACTGTGATTTTCACAGTGAGAATCGCAGAAAATCCTCTAGCGGCTGTCAATGAGACAGCCACTAGAGGCTGGATTAACCCTCAGTGAAACATAGCCGTTTCTCTGAAACGGCTATGTTTTCAGCTGCAGGGTTAAAACTAGAGACCTGGCACCCAGACCACTTCATTGAGCTGATGTGATCTGGGTGTCTGTAGTGGTCCTTAAAGTGTATGTGTTTATGCATGCACTGGCGTACATACCGCGGTCACACAGGTCGCAGCCCTGCGACCCGGTGCCCGCCGCCATGTGTTGCGGCCCCTGCCCGCGCAGCGTAAGCGCGCGCGCGGGGGGGCCCACGGATCAGTTTTCGCACCGGGGCCCCATGGGTTGTGTGTACGCCACTGAATGCAATCCTACCTATTTTTCTTCCACACACTCATGCTACATCCCTCTCATTCCACCTCGTCCCTAAAGTACCGTATTGGAATGAGATCTGGAGACTATACAGCCATTGGAGTAAACTGAATTCACTGACATGTTCTTGGAAGCAGCTTAAGGCGAAGCATCCTTTGTATCTTGGCTCATGTTTAGGCTGCTGGCCTGGAAGTATGCTTTTGAAATGGGCAGACTGTTTCCATACACACAGTGAGAAAAAAATGGCTCGTTACATTGCTCAGTTCTAATGAGTGCCAAAAAACGAGTCCTCACACTGTTACTCAAAAAGTATCCAGTAACGCAAAGCAGGGTGGGTAAATATATAAATGTATGATGTTTACCCCAGCGTCTGACACTACTGTCTGCATGTCACACCTCCAAACACTGAGCGCCACGTGTGATAGACCAGATGGGTCAGATAGCGAAAATCTGCCACCGGTTACCAACATGTTCCAAGAATGGTTGTCCTGTCAGCCAGAGTCCCCCTGGGCTGCAGAAGCATCGCATGCTACAGATGCACTCTCACAGCAGAAATTGCAATAGCACAGCACAATCACAAATTCTGACCACTCCATTTCCTTATACTTCCATCAATGTAGACAACAAGAAGTGTATAAAAAGTAATTCTCATTAACGAGCACTAACATGTCTTTTGTAAATAAATAAATAAATAACTGAGTGTGCATACCAGCGAATTTCATAATGGATGAATAATTGCTCTGAAGCTGCAGCGCCCTCAATAACTACTTGCTACTAAAAGTTTACTTGCTGGGGCTCCTTTTGGCCTGATAAACTTGCTGTGGTCTTGCGGCACACAGATCATGATTAATTGCCGTCTACCCATACTGTAAGATCATCTCAGATTGCCTTTGCTTGGAAACAAATTACAAGGCTTGCATAGCTGTCACCGCTCAGAAAGAGTTAGATTGGAATGAAAAAGTCTTGACCTGAGCAGAGACCCTATTAAAGGCTATAAGACCATTATTACAAAAAAAAAAAAAGGTGTCTTCCTTAAAAACTGATAGACCAGCTTGGTCATTTCCACCAGTGTCAAAACATCTAATACCTAAGTGTGTTGTCTCATATGTTGGTTGCCAAGGCAATGAGGCCTAGACTGGGTCGCAGGACAAACAGTTAACATAAGCTTTCATTGTGTCTCTCGCCTACCACTGGTCTTGTATGTTCCAGTTCAAGGGGTAAAAGTTCATGAACCTGAGCAGTAGACAGAAGGTGCACTCCAGAAAATGACCTTTATCCTTTCCTTGCTCCCTGAATACCACCACTGTCTTCATTTCCATCTGTAGTTCATAAAACACATGGAGAACAAAACAATCACACAAGTCCCTCCCTGCAGAGCAAGCTAGCAAACCCTAAATGATCTCAGTTTCTAAGAACACAGCAAGTTACCAAATCTGTATGGACTTCAGAGGCCCCCAAACCTAAACCAAATTCACTCCTTCAAAATAGAGCGAATACACAAACCCTAGCTCTAGTTTATGAGTTTTTTTTGTGATTTTGTGTTACGTTTTCAAGCAAGAAGATGACATACAAAATCCCTGGAATAAGCACATGAATGTGGTTATAGGTCATCTATAGTAATAGTATATAGTATGCAAGTTTGTCATCAGAAATCTTTATAAATGAAAAACCACAGACCAGAGCCCACATAGCACCTCTCACTCCCCCTTGCAGCACCACACCGCACTCCCATGGAATTGCGTGGCGTGTTCCTTCCCCCACTTGTGCCCCTCTACCTATATGTAGGCCCCTTTTCACCCAATTGTTAATTTCTCTGCATATCCAGATCCTTTTGCCCCACTTGTAGCCTTATCCTCATATTCACCTTGCTGACTTAAAACTCATGTTCCTCCATCTCTAATACATACATCTCTACCCCCTTTCCCGCACTTGGCTACTTGTACTACTAAGAGGGTTTCGCTAGTAATGGCTAGGAAAGGGGCTCAGTCAGTGGCCAGGACACCTACCTTCCTTGATTATTTGGATATCAGTATGGCCTGTATGATAATACGAAAAAATAATCTAGGCTACAATGAGATGTGTTCAGCTATAGCAGCTGCAGGGAGTTTCTATAAGAGGTAGAGGGCACAGCTATTTATCTATTTAAGACATACATTTAAGAAAACACTTCAATAATATAATACTACAATAATATGAGCTAGCAAAGTATCAAAGACACCAGACCTGGTATGTCACAAGGTCCAACAAGAGTAATCCCTAGGAGCTTATGCACCTATGAACAAGTGAAAAATAAATCCCTGTGAATTATGATATTATCCCTAGCCAGGAACAGTCTGTCTCCTATGTCCTATATGCAATGTGGTTAGATGGATGGTACCTTGGACTCACTCATGTATAATATGGTTCTCTTAAAACAAGTTAAAGGCCTATCTAGCGAGTACATGGATTCTTCTGTGTAATTCAGTCATTTCTTCTATTCTGATTATGTCTTCTTATTGGCAGTGGCACCTCTGCAGAGATAACAGGAACCTCCAACTTGGCCTCTGAATGTCATCTATATAACGTAGATGTAAGAGAAATGTAGTCATTCGGGTTGCACAGGAGTACATTGTGTAACCGTTGCAAATGAAGATCCAGATCACATGCATCACTTGAAGAAAGCATGAGGGAAACGGCAGAGGATGAAATTTCTGTAAATAAAATGGTCAACTGCATCTATACACTACAATCAATACAGAAGTGTAAGTTCGACTGCAATATTCTTATCAGGCGCCCAAGGCAACCCTCATGTTGTGTCAAACTATAAGACAGCACCAGCTTGACACAGAACTGTAGGACGGCACCAGTGCGCTCTATTGGTTATGGTGTTTACAATGCTGCTTTAAATGTTTTCTTATTTTTCCTGCAGGTCAGAATCTGAGATTGCTGTTTGTAATGTAAATATAGTCCACATAGGAAACTAGAAGGTTGCAGAATACTATATTGTGATCTCACTTATCTTTAATGTGATATTATATATCGTACAATACTGGTATATTTACCATTAACCTCCTGAGGACGTATGACGGAAATATTTTGTCATTATTCCCAGAAGTTGTGTCCTTAAGTGGTTAATTGCTGAATATGAAACATAACCCAGATGTTTTGAAAACAAAATAATTTAAGTAAGCAAAACTGATGTGTAATAATAATACTGGCTTCTTCCCAAACGAGGTTGAACTGTCATCTCATACAGCCATGCCGAACTAAATTTGTCAGTATAAGCTCTGTGATAACTTGTAGCATCTACCTTGACCACATTGACTCTGGAAAAAAAAATTCAACAAAATCACAAGTTGATTTTGTTTATCCATCTAAGAATACTGCCAAGTCACTATATCCACAGCTTTGAAAATAACATATTCTGCCATAAATGTCCCCATTGATTACAAGGGTTGATAACATTCGCTCCATCAAGGAGAGATAATGTTTTAGATTAGTGATGTCTCACCCAGTACATGGCAACGTAGCTCCACTGCTGACATACATGACCAAGGACAGACACAGAATTCTCCCTCTTCTAATGATCACTCATTTAATCTCTTCTTTTATTTCCCCCCTTATCTGGGTCTATCTTGTGCAGTTAGATAATAGCAGACACACTATCTGTCTATATCTCTTCCCTGCCTCTTTTTTTATACACTCCCCAACCCATCCGCTTTGTTTATACTATAAAAAGTTCTAATACTCTTGTTATACTCAGTGGCGTACATACCGGGGTCGCAGGGGTCGCGGCTGCGACCGGGCCCGGCCCACCAGGGGGCCCGGCCGCCCTGCGACCCGGTATGTATGTCACTGGGCCAGCCTCTTCTCCTGGGGGGCCCAGGAGCCGGCCACCTCCGGGCCCCCCGAGGCTGGCCCTGCTGTCATCCGGCTGGCCGGTACTGCGGGCGCGCGAGGGAGCACTGTCTCCTGGGTGCTTCCTCTTCAGCTCCCTCGCGCACCGCACTGATACCGGAGCCGGAAGATGACGTCATCTTCCGGCTCCGGCATCAGTACCGGCGCGCAAGGGAGCTGAAGAGGAAGCACCCAGGAGACAGTGCTCCCTCGCGCGCCCGCCAGCCTGCCTGCCCACCGGGTGACCGGCCCCCCAGGAGCCCAGCAGCACCACTGGACCCCAGGGAATCCCCTCAGCTCTCCCACAGGTAAGGAGGCTGGGGGTATTTAAAAAAAAAATGTGTTAGTGAGTGTGTGTTAGAGTGTGAGTGTATGTTAGTGTGTGTTTGTGAGTGTATGTTAGTGTTAGTGAGTGTGTGAGTGTGAGTGTGTGTTTGTGAGTGTGAGTGTATGTTAGTGTTAGTGAGTATGTGTTAGAGTGTGTGTTAGAGTGTGTTAGTGTTAGTGAGTGTGTGTTAGGGTGTGAGTGTGTGTTTGTGAGTGTGAGTGTATGTTAGTGTTAGTGAGTGTGTGTTAGAGTGTGAGTGTGTGAGTGTGAGTGTGAGTGTATGTTAGTGAGTGTGTGTTTGTGAGTGTATGTTAGTGTTAGTGAGTGTATGTTAGTGTTAGCGAGTGTGTGTTTGTGAGTGTGAGTTAGTGTGTGTGAGTGTATGTTAGTGTGTGTTTGTGAGTGTGAGTGTATGTTAGTGTGTGTGAGTGTATGTTAGTGTGTGTTTGTGAGTGTTAGTGTGTGAGTGTATGTTAGTGTGTGAGTGTGTGTTAGAGTGTGAGTGTGTGTTAGTGAGTGTGTTAGTGTGTGTGAGTGTATGTTAGTGTGTGAGTGTATGTTAGTGTGTGTGAGTGTGTGTTAGCGTGTGTGTGTTAGTCTTAGAGTGTGTGTGTGAGTGTATGTTAGTGTGTGTTAATGTGTGTGTCTGTTACTGAGTATGTTTGTGTGCATCTGTTAGTGAGTGTGTATGTATGTCTGTCACTGAGTGTGTGTCTGTCAGTAAATGTGTGCGTCTGTTCATGAGAGTCTGTGTGTGTGTGTCTTAAGCACTTACCTTTCTCCAGCGCCGGACTCCCTTGGTGCTGGGAATCTCTCCGCCTCTCAGCTCCGAATACGCATGCGTGGCAAGAGCCACGCGCGCATTCAAACCGCCCATAGGAAAGCATTATTCAATGCTTTCCTATGGACGTTCAGCGTCTTCTCACTGTGATTTTCACAGTGAGAATCGCAGAAAATCCTCTAGCGGCTGTCAATGAGACAGCCACTAGAGGCTGGATTAACCCTCAGTGAAACATAGCCGTTTCTCTGAAACGGCTATGTTTTCAGCTGCAGGGTTAAAACTAGAGACCTGGCACCCAGACCACTTCATTGAGCTGATGTGATCTGGGTGTCTGTAGTGGTCCTTAAAGTGTATGTGTTTATGCATGCACTGGCGTACATACCGCGGTCACACAGGTCGCAGCCCTGCGACCCGGTGCCCGCCGCCATGTGTTGCGGCCCCTGCCCGCGCAGCGTAAGCGCGCGCGCGGGGGGGCCCACGGATCAGTTTTCGCACCGGGGCCCCATGGGTTGTGTGTACGCCACTGGTTATACTCATTGTTATATTGTGTAAATCATCGGTAGGAACCTTTCCAATCTATAGAATATTCCAAAAATAATTGTATAACAATACAAATTGTTAACATTTAACGAATTACAGATCACAGAATGATCTACATCATGTGCTTCCTCGCTTTCCTTCCTCTCTTAATTGTGCATATAGTCAGCTGACTGTTGTTGTGTGTTTAAATTCCGAGTTTATACTGCTTGTTCAGTCTTTCTCCCCGGGGACCTGCCGAATGATGGATGATACCCTGCTCATCCCATCTGTCTCTCTTCCTTGTACAGATGTGACCTGTGCACATTGCAATAGCAGGGCCCTCTCTGTGTTTGTGTGTGCACCCACACTTTTATACGTTAACAAATGGGTGCATGATAAGTCTGTTATGTTGTAACACTAAGATCTTTGTTTTGCATGAAGAAAGGGTAAGTGCAATTAAGTTAAATTCTACATTAAAATAAATATTAAATACACATTTGGTATTTAAATGGTTAAAGCATATAGCTATATATATTGTATTTCATGGAGCAGCCTGTGTTCTAAAAAGAATCCAAGTAAACAGTGTATTTTACATCATGTCATTTGAACTAAAAGATTTGCCCACAGTTCCTCCACACAGACTGCTCAGCATTTTTTGCTGGATCTTTAGTCTTGAGACGGATGGTCAAGGAGAAAGACATCATGCCCAGCCACTCTACCGGCATGCCCAATACAGATATGACCACTAGAGGAGTGGAAGGTGGGCTCGGGATAGGCAGTGTGAGAGGTAGACACATAAAATAGGGGAAGGATGTCGAGAAATGGGTGGGAAAAAGGAGACACTATAGAGCCATAACATAAAATACTACTAACATTAATACCACTAATTCAATAACAATAATTCACTATTAACCCCTGCAGTATTAATATGCAGTATCAGGATAGAAAATAACCCAACAAGAGAAATAGTCACACAGGACAAATAAAAGGATAGATACGTATAACCAGACCTTAAGGTGGTAGGGCTTTACATAAAAAGCACAGATAAATAGCAAGGTCAATAAAGAGCCAAAAGTCAAGGATAACTGAGGTACACAAATTCAATTAATAAGCCAAGGTCAGGGGTAGAGATATCAGGGTAGTCAGAACAAGCAAGGAACAAAAACCAAGTAACAAACAGGATATAAGCAATCTCGGAGAACCAGATGGAAACCACAACAGAACACTGAACAGATGTATTTAGAGGCCTCTGACATTATCCATGCCCCAAAAACGGAATGGGGGTCGCCAATAAGTGATAACACCATTAAGTAGGTGCGGTTTATTGACAGCATTTCTACAGAACTACAGAGTCTGGCATCTGACACCCTGGCAAATGTGTCTAAGGGTGTGATACTGATGTAATGCCTACTTGAGTAGGTAGGGGCACCGGGTGAGTAGCACAGTGCAAGGGTATTTATCCTTACATACATATGTGAGACACCAATACATACATTGCTATGAGCATGCACACTATACACATACAATGTATAAGTACCATAACAACCAATGTCAATGACTTTTCTTCCTCTGTGCTTTAATTCTCTAAACCATCTACATCGGAGTTAAATTTAAATGAGTTCCACCATTGTTTGTAGTTATTTCCTACTTATTAAAGGACTTCTTTACATGTACTATGAGAATTGAAATTGTATAATTGTTTATGTCCATACAGACCATGTGGTCAGAGCAGCACCTGTTTAAAAGTTATCAGTGTGCACACAGGACAAATTACAAAGCATAACAGACAGGGCACAATTGCCATAGAACTTTAGTGAGACTACTGGTAATCGCTTTAACTGGAAGCTCCAGGGATATGCATGCGTATCTATATGACAGCTTATCCGTACATTTACAGGTTCTCGTGGCTAGCACGATGTGTAAATGAAAATATGGCAGATTTGACAGTGCTTATATGCATGAAAAAGCACCTTTACGTATTTAGGCTCCGCTCCACTGAATAACATAGAAATTGGAAAGGTTTCTGTTTTTAGAGTGAAAGATTTTTATGCATCACGCATTTCCCATAGTTTGTAGTTTTAGAAATTCGAGACAATAAAATGCATATATTCTACTCTGCAATGGAAATGATTATGTCATATTTATGATGTGTAGGCAATGTTTATGTCCCATGGAGTATATAATGCAATTACAATACATACAATGAATAAAGATAATGCATATAATCAGAGGCAATGGGAAGAACAGACCGTGAAATTTGAACTAGGTTACCACAATTTAAGGGGAATATGACTACCACCAGACCACTTCCTTATAAACGTTCAGCATTCCATTATTTGTATTCCACAGGATTAGAACATAGTTACCAAATACCCCTAGATTTGTTAACAGAAATAATGCATATTTCATTCTGGACCCTCTTTTTCATTGGGCCTTAGTCATTTCACGAGGCATTTTCCTTGGAAAACCATGACATGGCATAGTAGGTACCCTTGGGCATTAAGAATAAAAACCCCATACATACATACTTACATCCCTTTTTCTGTGAGTTTGCCATGAGTTTTTGGAGGGGCCTGTTTGCCAGTCTCCTGCCCTGTGACTATAGCCCTGTGGTGAACTTTGGGCTAAAGACACGGTTCATGCCTTTTTTCCCTGCTATGGTGCATTATATGGGACTTACCGAATGGATTAGGCTTATGGTGTTCGTTTACCGAACAAACTGTCGAACAGCCAGACCACCCACAAGTGGAGTGTGTAGCCTTTTAACCTCCCAGAAGCTGTGGTTAACCGCAGCTTAATTGACGTTCATATAGTCGAACACGTGGCGGCGGCCATCTTGTTTAATCAAATGGAGTCAGTGGTGTTTGGCCGTCGAGTTCATGGAACTGAAATTGGACACTTGACGGCACGAACACCGTTGAGACTTCCACCTCCATTAATGTTCGCTAAATAGGCACGAACAGAGAGCCGTTTGGTAGAAATAATCTACCGAACACACTTCAACACTGACTTTGTGCACGAATGGACCCGTTCGACTATTTGAAGTGCACTTAAATCATTGGAAATAGACCGGCCGTACAGCCTAATTCTCTGGAACTATTTTGGGCATGAAGCCATGCTTGTGGCCAGTCAAAAAGAGACTTCCATGAAACGTTTGAATCCCTGCTCTGATCTGGGTGATTTTTGGAAATGTTGTTCACCCAGATCAGGGCTATCCGGGGATGTAACATTTTCGGGGTACTTTCTGAACTTTGTGAAAATGTGTTTTTTCTGCCAGGAGATAATTTAGTTACTTACAGGACTTTACTCAATTATCTCCCAAGCAGAGGGGAGGGATTGTGGGCTGTACATGGGAGTGTCACAGACTGTATGTTTGTTCTGATTGGTTTGTGTCCTTTGTGTTCCTGTGCCCCATCAGGTCCAGGGGGGTGTTCCTCTGGCCTGAAGAATTGTATAAAAGCCAACCTGAACCATTAAAGATCAGATCATCTTGCACCTTCATGAAGTTTCGGCTCATGTTTGGGGGATTCGAGAACTACATACACTCTGGGGGATTGCTATAAATCACTTTACTCTCCTGAGTATAATCACTAGCTCTTCTAAGAGCTGTTCCTGCTACTCTCTCTGGACTAAGAGAGGTCTACCCACTGGAAGCTGGATCCTGGTCGTAGGTCCAGAGTGGGTAGGAGACGGCGAGACCCCAACCAAGCTGCGGCGGTTCATGGGGTTTGCAGTGGTTATGGTACTCGTCAGTACTAGGAAGCAGCGATTGACAGAGGTACCCGGTCAGGGTACCAGGCGGTCCGTCACGTTGGTGGCAGCTGTGGGATGGCTAGTGAGGAGAAGCAGCCTGGAGACACCAGTATCGTATGGATTATAATTAAGGGCAAAGCTAGAATCCGTACAGCACCCCTGTCTACAGCAGTATGGAGCAACGTAGTCCCTGTGCAGCGTCCCCATACGTGGAGGAGTTCCAGGGGAGATTACAAAGCGTACTGGAGGAGTATGGCCCTGAGTCAGCCGAGGAGGAACTGGGCTATGGAGAATTTATAATGCGAGAGATCTGGCAGGAGTCCCTGGAGGTAGCACAGCTTCGGTGGAAAAAGAAGCTTCCAAGTACCGCAAACCGCTGGCAGGAACAAGTGACCCAATGGATGGTGCTCCTGGGAAAACAACCCTTAACGGAGTAGGTAAAGCACCTTGAGTTCCTAGTCCAGAGAGAGATAATGCGGGACGACTCGTACCAGGCGCTATGTTGGTACGCAGTTCAGCGAGACACTTGGGTGACAGAGGACATTTAGCCAGAGGGGGAGAGCTTGATAGTACGATGACTTTGGAAGTCCAGAGGAGTCGCGGTTCTGGGCTATTTATTTTTACCGGAAAAAGATGCTGCCATTTCTAGGAGCTGTTGAACTGGGACGGGAACTCACCTACCTGGTTAGTAGTGAGTGGGAACTCGCGCAGAACTACCAACACTTCCTCAGCTCAATTCTGCCCCAATCTACCCAGCACCAGGCAGCATTCCTGGGAGTCGAGATAATCGGTCTGCCTCCCCAGCAGCAGTGTGTTGTAAAGAGAGAAGAGACAACCGGTCTCTCTCCCCAGCGGCAGCCAGCATCACAGGGAGAGGAGATTGTCGGTCCCTTGTCCCTGCAGCAGCAAGCATCCCTGGGAGTGGAGATGGTCGGTACCACTACTCAGCACCCAGCAGCGTTACAGGGAGAGGAGACAATCTCTCTCTCCCCCCCATCAGCAGTGTACCCTACAGGGAGTGGAGACAAACGGTCTCATTCCCCAGTGACCGTGTACCTTACTGAGAGAGGGGACAACCGGACCCCCTCTCCGGCAGCAGCTGCCCAACCGGGTTCTGGGGTAGTGGAGGACAAGGCAATACCCACTGCCCCCTTCCAGCAGAAGAGCTGGCATCAGGGCAGAGCGCTGTTAGCCTCTGCCCTCCCCCTCCCTTCGTCCAGGGCCTGATTACCTGCAGGCTCCCCCAGCAGAAATGCTGACATCAGGGCAGAGCGCCGCTGGCCTCTCCTACAGGTCCATGTGGTTTCGGACCAGGCAACCCCCTGTACTATCCAGCTGTAACACTGGCTACGGGGCTGAGCGCCGCTGGCCTCTGCCCACCAAGTACCCACAGCTTCATGCCTGGGAGCACCCAAAAGATCTGGGGTGACGGACACCCACTCAGCAACCTGAGACATACTGGTTTCAGGTCATCAGCTTCCGTAATTGTTTGTTGTGGGTGGGCTATTCGACTAACTCAGGCACCGACCGACAGGAGGTCAGGTACCTGGTTAGTTTCCAGCGGGAGGGAAGATGTGTGACAAACTCCCCCTTTTCTGTGAGTTTGTCACAAGTTTTTGGAGGGGCCTGTTTGCAGGATTCCTGCCCTGTGGTGAACTTTGGGCTGAAGACACGGTCCGTGCCTTTTTTCCCTGCTATGGTGCATTATATGGGGCTTACCGAACAAACTGTCGAACAGCCAGACCACCCGCAAGTGGAGTGCGCAGCCTGTTTACCTCCCAGAAGCTGTGGTTAACGGCAGCTTAGTTGACAAATGGCTGGGTGGTCACCGTTTGTATAGTCGAACACATGGCGGCAGCCATCTTGTTTAATCGAACGCAGTCAGTGGTGTTTTGCAGTCGAGTTCATGGAACTGAAATCGGACACGCGACGGCACGAACACCGCTGGGACTTCCACCTCCATCTATGTTCAGCTAAATAGGCACTAAATAGGCATGTTATGTTTTGGGGTACTTTCTGAACTTTGTGAAAATTTGTTTTTTCTGCCTGGAGATAATTGAGTTACTTACAGGACTTTACTCAATTATCTCCCAAGCAGAGAGGAGGGATTGTGTGCTGTACATGGGAGTGTCACAGACTGTATGTTTGTTCTGATTGGTTTGTGTCCTTTGTGTTCCTGTGCCCCATCAGGTCGAAGGGGGTGTTCCTCTGGCCTGAAGAATTGTATAAAAGCCAACCTGAACCATTAAAGATCAGATCATCTTGCACCTTCATGAAGTTTCAGCTCATGTTTGGGGGATTGGAGAACTACATACACTCTGGGGATTACTATAATCACTATACTCTCCTGAGTATAATCACTAGCACTGGACTAAAAGAGGTCTACCCACTGGAAGCTGGATCCTGGTCGTAGGTCCAGAGTGGGTAGGAGACGGCAAGACCCCGACCAATCTGCGGCGGTTCGTGGGGTTTGCAGTTGTTATGGTGTTCCATCGATTGACAGAGGTACGCGGTCGGGGTGCCAGGTGGTCCGTCACACATACCCAATAATGCATGGACATCAATATGCTGTGTAAAATTCTGTCCACAGCTTTTAATAGAATATCAATTGTAATACAAAAAGTCATTGTCAAACAAACCCCATGACATAGTATATAACTAACCCCCGACAACATTACAATGACAATGACTCCAAAATTAACAACATAACAATATAACAACATAAATAACATCATGAAACATAATAAAGTGCGAACAATTTGTCCGAATGATCCAATGTAGGGGTATACTGAGATACCCCTACACCCCCAGGTCTTGAGCCACAGGCCAGCTCGAAACCTACCATACAAACTTGTCCAAATGATCCAATGTAGGGGTATACCGAGATACCCATACACCCCCAGGTTCTGAGCCACAGGCCAGCTCGAAACGTACCATACCAACTTTTAAACCCAGAGGCGGCTCTAGACTTTATGAGGCCTTAGGCAAAACGCAAACATGAGGCCCCACTAACAAAAAAGTGTCACATATACACATTGATGCACTGTCTACCTGTGTATGTGCCTGAGAGTGTGTCTGACAGATAGTATCCTTGTGTGTGTGAATGTATGTCTCTGTGAGCATGTTTGCGTTTTTGTCTGAGACCCTATGTGTATGGGGTAGCTGATGGTGAGAGGGAGCGGGGGTTGATGGTAATGTGAGAGTGAGAGGGGGGGTAATGTGAGAGTGGGGGGGGGGTAATGTGAGAGTGGGGGGGTAATGTGAGAGTGAGAGGGGGTAATGTGAGAGTGGGGGGGTAATGTGAGAGTGGCGAGTAATGTGAGAGTGAGAGGGGGTAATGTGAGAGTGAGAGGGGGTAATGTGAGAGTGAGAGGGGGTAATGTGAGAGTGAGAGGGGGTAATGTGAGAGTGAGAGGGGGTAATGTGAGAGTGAGGGGGGCTAATGTGAGAGTGAGGGGGGCTTATGTGAGAGTGAGGGGGGCTTATGTGAGAGTGAGGGGGCTAATGTGAGAGTGAGAGGGGGTAATGTGAGAGTGAGAGGGGGCTAATGTGAGGTGGGGCTAATGCGAGAGTGAGGGGGCTAATGCGAGAGTGAGGGGGCTAATGCGAGAGTGAGAGGGGGTAATGTGAGAGTGAGAGGGGGGTGATGTGAGAGTGAGAGGGGGTGATGTGAGAAGGAGGGGGTGATGTGAGAAGGAGGGGGTGATGGTGAGTGGGGTGAGGCTGAGGGTGGTGGGGGGTAATGCTGAGGGTGGTGAGGGGTGATGCTGAGGGTGGTGATGCTGAGGGTGGTGGGGGGAGGCTGAGGGTGGTGAGGGGTTAATGCTGAGGGTGTTGGGGGGTGAGGCTGAGGGTGGTGGGAGGTGAGGCTGAGGGTGGTGGGGGTGAGGCTTAGGGTGGTGGGGTGAGGCTTAGGGTGGTGGGGGATGAGGCTGAGGGTGGTGATGGTGGTGGGGGTGAGGCTGAGGGTGGTGGGGGGTGATGGTGACGGTGGTGGGGGGGTGAAGCTGATGGTGGTGGTGGGTGTATCTGAGGGTGGTGGGGTGAGGCTGAGGGTGGTGGGAAGGGGTGATGGTGAGGGTGGTGGGGGGTGAAGCTGATGGTGGTGGATGGTGAGGCTGAGGGTGGTGATGGTTGGGTGATGGTGAGGCTGAGGGTGGTGGGGGTGATGGTGAGGGTGGGGAGGGATGATGGTGGTGGGGGTGAGGCTGAGGGTGGGGGGTGATGGTGGTGGGGGGTGATGTTGAGGAGGGATGATGCTGGTGGGGGTGAGGGTGGGGGTGATGGGGGTGAGGCTGAGGGTGGTGGGGGGTGATGGTGGTGGTGGGGTGAAGCTGGGGGTGAGCCTGAGTGTGGTTGGGGGTGATGGGGAGGGAGAGCATACCTTTCCCTGGTGGTCCAGTGGGCTCCCTGGTGGTCCGGTGGCCACTGCTCCCGGTCTGCAGGTCCGCAGAGCTGCAGACCGTGTAATCTCGCGAGATTTCAGAGCGTTGACGTGGTAACCCGCGGCAACGCTCTGATTGGCCAATTCTCGCGAGTCACATGGTCTGCAGCTCTGCTCACTGCGGAGCTGCAGACCAGTGTCTGCGATGGTGGCCGGGCAGCCAGGAGGGGCCTCGCACCCAGCGGCATACCGGCAAGCCGCCGGGCCCCCTCCTGGTGTCAGGTCCTTGGGCACAGACCGAGGACCTGACACACTCTGCCCACAGGCGGTTTAGGCGGCCGCGAGGCCCCAGCCAGCGCGAGGCCTTAGGCGGCCGCCTAAACCACCTAATTAGAGAGCCGCCTCTGTTTAAACCACATAACTTTTAAAACCACATAATTAATTCAATCCCTAATAACAACCAATTCCGCCCCCCCAATTTACCTATGCAGTTCCCTGCCACTGTGACCAGACGGAGGATAACTTCAAATATAACACAAAATCTTTCTGGGTGGGAGGGACAAAAACAAGTTCTGTGAGAAAACATTAGAATGGGAACATTTTAAGATGACTGCCCTATATGTATCAACTTGCCCATCCCAGATAGCTAGCCAATACAAACAAACTAATTCTGAATGCCCGCCTCCTAGCTCTGTCAAGGACCTATTCCACTAAGCTGTGCTGCTTCATGGGCTACATGTACTATACTATAATACCTCAGGTACCTCACCTACTATAATACCTCAGGTACAATGCAGAGACCTCAGGTACAATGCAGAGGGTGGAATCACTTTTAATCAAACAGGATACCAGAGTGAGGTACCAAAAATTAGACACGTGCAATTTGTTTAGTTCCAAATGCAAATTCGGCCGAATTTTGGAAATTTGGACATTCTGATGCTTCCGAATGCCTGAAGTGCCGAATTTCGGAATGCCGAACCGAACCGCAGAAGTGCCGAATTTCAGAATGCCGAAGTGCCGAATTTCGGAAGTGCCAAAGTGCTTCAGGATTCTAAAAAGTGGAAAAACAGGAGAGGGTTGGGGTAAAGGGTTGGAGTAGGGGTAGAGTTAAGGTTGAGGTAGGGTAACCCTAACCGTACTCCTAACCCTACCCCTAACCCTACCATAACCCTAACCTTACCCCTAATCCTACTAAAACCCTACTTCTAACCCTAACGCTGCTCCTAACTCAACCATACCATAACCCTACCCTCCTAACTCAACCCTACCCTAACCCTACCCTAAAACTACTCCTAACCATCCCACTAGCCCTACCCTAACCCTACTCCTAAACCAACCCTAATCCTAATCGTAATCTAACCCTACCCCTAACCCTACCCTAACCCAACACTACCCTTAACCTTACCCTTACTTCTAAACCAACCCTAACCCTACCCTAAAACCAACCCTAACCCTAATCCTAACTCCTAACCCTACACTTACCCCAAGTCCAGAAATGTTGAAGTTCTGAAGTGCCGAACCGAACCGCCCAAGTCCCGAAGTCCTGAATTTCGGAATGCTGAACCGAACCGAACGTTTTTCCCATGCACATCCCTACCAAAAATAAATCTAAGAATGGCCTCAAAATATTTCTGCATTAAGACACATGTGCTCATATTACATCATGGGTGAAATGTTCAACTATATATCCAGTTATTTCTGCTATAAAATTCCGGTATTTTAGTATTAGTACCCCACTTCAACACCAGAATTGACAACAAAGCAGCAAGATGTACCTTGTGGACTACATCTCCCCTGATGCTTTAGCAGCATTATAGCTGTATGCATTATGGGAGAAGTAGTCCGCAATATCTGGAGTGTCGAAGGTTGCCTACCCTTGTGAGTAGAGAAGGATTTATTAAACCCTATTTCAATATTTATATTGGTCAATATACACAGCATTTAGACCCCCTGATATTAACTATACCTTCGTTTAGAAAATGTATTTTCCTGCGTAAGGGGTCCGTTATCCATAGTACCCAATAGGCCATTTTACACAGAAAAGGTTAAGTTCTGACTATAGCTGATATGCAGAAGTCAAATCAGCTGTTTTGGTCTATCTTTCGCAAATATGTTTTTAATTCATCAAATTCACAGTTTATTAAATAAATCCTTAAAGGGACACTATAGTCACCAGAACAACTACAAGTTAATGTTCTGGTGTGTATAATATGTCCCCTGTAAATGCTGCCTTGTCAGATGCACAATGGCCTCCCAATGCGTTCCTAAGGTGGCGGAGTGGAGCTGGGCCAGCCAAGATTAGGTCCGTGCGGCACTGGAAGAAAGGTGAGTAAAATCACCTTTTTAAATCACCAGTTAGCAGAGGGAAGCTGGAGGCCTAAACAGTCACTTTACAACTATAGTGTCAGGTATTAATGTTTGTTCTCCTGACACTATAGTGTTCCTTTAAGTGTGACTTTTTTGGGTCACTTTACTAAACTGATAATTTTGTATTATTAAACAAGGAAAAGCAAATGTTAGGCCAAAATTATCACAGCTATTTATTTAGATTGGCCTTAAATGTGCTAATTTCCCTATGATTATAATATATAATTTTATCACGTTATGCATAACAAAGTGACTAATAAAATGACATGTGTAGGAGGGATGTTAGACCATAAGATCATCAAAAGGAATAGAATTGTGATGTTATGAATGGAAAGATAAAAGGCAAAAAAAACTTAGCAAAAATAGAAACTAGCAATATTTCTTAGAGGATAAATTGAATAGTGCTTGTGAAGGATGAAATATAAGTAATCTTTACAGAGTATTTTACTGCATTTGAAAGATGGTTAACTCTTAAAAACATACATGGCAGTAATGCAGTTTATCATTTCTTAGATATAATGTATTGTACACGAAACACGTTCCATTAAATGAGTAATTGTTCTGTGGATGAATACAAGAGATTGGACTGGGTTTTTATACAGAGAAAATAACTCAATTCAAATACTTACTGTACACTCTAGCTCAGAGAGCTGAATGTGTGAGGAGCGATTTGAATAAGACGTATGTGGTGTAAATGAAAATTCAGCATCAGTGTATGTCATGCACCACTTGTTGTATTTTCCATCTTTTAGGCAATGAGATCTCAATTTGTATAAAAAGAGGTGAGATAGCTTAAGTAGGCAGTGCATCAACTGTGGAGCCCGTTCAAACCTCAGGGTTGCAGGACATCTTCCTAGTAGGCTACGATACAACTACTTTTTGTCTCAAAACAGAGCATCTTTATCAAGACAGTTTCTTGAGAAAAGCCCTCCTTTGAGCTGATATGTAACTGTATTCTGTCTAATAAAATCTTCCTTGGACCTTACACAAGCGCCCAGTCGCATCCTGGGTTCTATTTATTCTGTGAGTGTGGTCGTATCTATAGGCTTTATATTCCCACTTGTGTCATCTCAACATTGTATATCCTAAAATAAAAAAAAATTACTACTAAAATCAAAAAGTACATATGCATCACTCATTTAACACACACCACATATATACATGATATTTATATATTTATTTATTTAAAAAATATTTTACCATGATGGATACATTAAGATTTCTCTCATTTTCAAGTATGTCCTGTATATATACAGTATCACACAAAAGTGAGTACACCCCTCACATTTTTGTAAATATTTCATAATATCTTTTCATGTGACAACACTGAAGAAATGACACTCTGCTACAATGTAAAGTAGTAAGTGTACAGCCTGTATAACAGTGTAAATTTGCGGTCCCTCAAAATAACTCGACACACAGCCATTAATGTCTAAACCGTTGGCAACAAAAGTGAGTACACCCCTAAGTGGAAATGTCCAAATTGGGCCCAAAGTGTCAATATTTTGTGTGGCCACCATTATTTTCCAGCACTGCCTTAACCCTCATGGGCATGGAGTTCACCAGAGTCCTCTTCCACGACGACATCACGGAGCTGGTGGATGTTAGAGACCTTGCACTCCCCCACCTTCCGTTTGAGGATGCCCCACAGATGCTCAATAGGGTTTAGGTCTGGAGACATGCTTGGCCAGTCCATCACCTTTACCTTCAGCTTCTTTAGCAAGGCAGTGGTTGTTTTGGAGGTGTGTTTTGGGTCGTTATCATGTTGGAATACTGCCCTGCGGCCCATTCTCCGAAGGGAGGGGATCATGCTCTGCTTCAGTATGTCATAGTACATGTTGGCATTCATGGTTCCCTCAATGAACTGTAGCTCCCCAGAGCCGGCAGCATTCATGCCGGCCCAGACCATGACACTCCCACCACCATGCTTGACTGTAGGCAAGACAAACTTGTTTTTGTACGCCTCACCTGGTTGCCGCCACACACGCTTGACATCATCTGAACAAAATAAGTTTATCTTGGTCTCATCGGACCACAGGACATGGTTCCAGTAATCCATGTCCTTAGTCTGCTTGTCTTCAGCAAACTGTTTGCAGGCTTTCTTGTGCATCATCTTTAGAAGAGGCTTCCTTCTGGGACGACAGCCATGCAGACCAATTTGATGCAGTGTGCGACATATGGTATGAGCACTGACAGGCTGGCCCCCCACCCCTTCATCCTCTGCAGCAATGCTGGCAGCACTCATACGTCTATTTCCCAAAGACAACCTCTGGATATGACACTAAGCACGTGCACTCAACTTCTTTGGTCGACCATGGCGAGGCCTGTTCTGTTGAAACCACTGTATGGTCTTGCCCAACGTGCTGCAGGTCAGTTTCAGGGTCTTGGCAATCTTCATATAGCCTTGGCCATCTTTATGTAGAGCAACAATTATTTTTTTCAGATCCTCAGAGAGTTCTGAGAGGTCTGAGAGATATAGAGGGAGGTCCCAAGAAAGCTTCTCCAACAAGGGTTCCCTGCCAGAATCGTCACTTGCTCTTGAAGGAAGCTCCTCAAAAGGGGGAAAATCAGAGGAGTTGGGAGAAAAACATACCCAGATGGAATTTCCACTCGCAACAAAGAGTATCCTGGTCCTCCGCCAAAGGGTTGAAGTAACGCGAGAAGAACCTTTCCACTTTGGGATTCCTTGCTGTGGCCATCAGGTCTACTTGAGGAAGGCCCCACTTCTGGACTATGCGGTCGAACGCCCGAGGAGATAGTGCCCATTCCTTGGAGTCCAGAGTTACTCTGCTTAAGAAATCTGCAACTTGATTGTTCTTGCCCGGGAGGTACACTGCCTTGATTCCCTTCAAATTATTTTCTGCCCAGGACATCAAGGGAGTCAAAACCTTCATTAGAAGTTTGCTCTTTGTACTCCCCTGGTGGTTGATGTAGGCCACCGCAGATGCATTATCTATCTTTGCTCTTACCCAGTTTTGCTTCAGTGAAGGAAAATGGAGACTGGCTTGGAAGACTGCTTGTAACTCCAAAATATTTGAAGATTGATGATACCGTTGTTTTTTCCACGGACCTTGGACATGATGAAGATTCAGATGTGCTCCCCAACCCGGGGTGACCCAAGGAATATTTAAGGTGACCCAAGGAATATTGTTCAGAAGGAATCCTTGATACAAATTCTGATCGATCAACCACCATGACAGCTCCCTTTTGATCTTTGATGACAGAAAAATTGCTTGGTTCAGGTATTCGTTTGCGAACTGGGATACAAATCCTTCTTGAGGAATCCTCATATGCTATTGGGCCCACCTTGTAAGGCCTATTGTAGAGGACAAGCTTCAATTAAAGGCACATGAATTCTCTTGCCAGAATAGAGTTCAGGGAAAGAAGGGAAGAATTTTCGACTGGATACGATGCCCTCTGTCTGAGGATAGGGAGACTTGTGACTGTATCGTGTTGAATCTCGCACCTAAGTACACTGTTATCTGAGATGGAGACAGCTGGCTCTTCTTGAGTACCGCGATAGGCCAAAAACCCGTAAGTGACATGACCGGAAGTGCCGAAGACATGCTGCAACTGGAAGTGACGAAAACGGAACACGCGTGGCATCTGCGTGCGTTCCAATTTGCATTCCAAATCCAGAACGCAAAGACAGAAAGCTAACCTCATTACAATTCAACCTAAATAGGAGATAAAACAAGAAAGGAAAATCTCCGGTCACGAAGACATTTACAAGGAACTGCCACTTACTATTTCACCAGGAGACTGGCCAGGATCCATACTAGTCCCAGGTAATGGGAAAGCCAAGAAACCCCAAAATTATGCAGCAGGTAGGTGTACCCTTTTTCGGGAATTATCACCACAATGGGTCTGGCACATCCAGCTGCTACCTACAGGGTCACTGCAGCACAGCTCCCCAATCGCTGAGGAGAGAATCCGCCAGGGGGTCGTCCTTGGTGAGGTGCCGTGTCCTGAGGCTTCCATGTGGAGAGAGGTTGAACTCCCCATGGACTAGGGGTACAATTAGACCCAAGTAAGCCACAAAATAAAGAGGATGTGAAACATCCTATGTCCTTGAGTATTGGACAGGAAAAAAAGACTGAAGGGACAGAGGAGGAAGTCTCTTTGCATAGGTTGCATTGACTTTGGCGTTTTTTGGTTCGTTTTTTTCCCCTTCCTTGTACCTTTCAGCTTGGGTATAACCCATATGTAGTGCTGCCATGGATATATCCGGGGAAAACAGAAAATGTACACCATACTCACCGATATTTTCTGTTCCCGGATATAGGCCATGGCAGCACTACGGCCCCACCCTTTCTAAAAAATGTTTTTTGGTTTGTGGCTTTAAACTAAGACTGAAGGGACAGGGGAGGAAGTCTATTTTATTATTTAATTAGAAGGTGGTTCCTGTCCAATTGAGGAGGGGAGGAGCTATACCCATCCGTAGTGCTGTCATGGATATATCCGGGAAAATAACATTTACACTGTCCTTGTTCAAGTTTTCATCAGTTTTTATTTTTTTGTATTTTTTTTTCTTACATAGAAGCTCACAGTGCAGCTGTTCATTTCAATCCCAATTTAACGATAAATAAATTGATTATATATTCATGCCTCCAGTAGAAAAAACATTTTGAAATGAATTGGGGATCAAGAAACAGTTGAACTGACCCAACTAAAGTGATTTCCATATCTGTATTAATAATCGCATGGCTGCTAGCAGACTTTCTTCAATTAAGGGCACGATGATTTCTCCAGCCACAAGTAAATTTAATTATAATGCCTTTTTCAGAGCCAGATAGTAGCATTTTTGAAATACATTATTTATGTAGCCAGGAACACCTTTCACATCATTTTTTGTTACAAAACATAGAAAAATATTTTAATACTTTTTTACCCCGGGCTTTTCTTTCCTGGATATATTTTTCAATATCAGAATCTCTGCTTTTCTTGAATTTATTGTAAAATGCATACAGAATATTGTTCCCCTTATATAGTGAAATAAAGGAAATTGTTCAATATTACCCATGGTAACAAATTAAATATACAGACAGTTTTTTTTAGTGATGTCAAGCTGGTAAGGTATTTTTGGGTTAATATAATTTTTAATGTAATTTTAGATTTCCAACATTTACACTGTGACATTTTAATGGTTAATACAGTTTACTGTTTAAAAGTCACTTCTCATGATGAATATTACGTTTCCTTATTCTCAATATTTAAAGGAACACTCTAAGCACTAAGTCAACTTTAGCCTAATGGAGCAGTTTTGGTGTTTAGATAATGCCCATGCAGTCTGATTGCTTAGTTCACTGCCAATTAGCAGTTAAATCCCTTTTGCTTCTGTTTATGCAGTCCTAGCCAGACTTCCCTTGGCCAACATGATTTTTATTTTTCATTCTCCAATCAGATATTAACATGCCTTATAAAGTTTTTTTTTATCTCCTGCTCTGTAAATTTAACTTTTGTCACACACAGGAGGCTCCTGCAGGGTCTAGAAGGCTATTTACAGAGCATGAGATAAGAAATTCTAAATGTAAATTAAACAGAATGTGTAAGAAAGGAAGTTTAAATATTAGATCTCTCCCCGATGCTGGAAGTGCCGCAGTAAGCATGGAGCGCAGGGATTTCGAACAAGAAAATTTCTGCAACCAGCTCCTGGCCTCGAGGAGAAGGAATAAGGGTGCGCCTAAAACAGGTGGAAAATAAAATTAAAAAATTTGAAAAATACTAGAGAGTAATAGCAGCGGTACCTAATAGTCCGAATATAAATAGTCCAAATATGCAGGTGGTGGTCCTAGTAGTACATAAAATGGTATGTAAAGTCCCAGATGTATGTCCGCAACTTGAAAATGGATATGTGGAAAAAACAGAAAAAAAAGAAAACTCCAATGGTGTAGTATTAACAATAAATAATATTATGTAGATAATAGTAGACCTACTCACAATATTCAGAGCTTAAATCCAGCTCTGGTATGAATGGCACGAAGTGGAATAATCCCCACTCAAGGATATACTGTGCTCCTCTTTTGTTCTTTAGTAGAATAATTTGGTGGAGTAGTCCAACTCGGGATAAAGGGATAAAATATATAGTGCTCACTGTATAGTTGATAAAATGTTGAAACAAAATAAAATATACTCACGGTATATGGAGCAGACGTACTGCTCGGTGGATGGCGTATGGGTGGTATAATCCCCACCTTAGGATTCTTGGTTCAATATGAACAAAAAGGCAGTAGTAGTTAGGTCTGAATAAAATAAACTTTCAAATAATAAAATAACAAATAATAATATAATTCTATAGTGGAAAGAGGAATGTGGCAACCAAATGTATAATAGCCAAATATTCCTTTAATAACACTTAGATTATATTAAAAAGTTTCTATACGCGTTTTGCCACAATAGGCTTCATCAAGTCCCCGAGGAGTGCTAGAGGGAAGACTGCTGCCTGTAGATAGATGAGGCTGGCAGGGGCCCCGTGCTCGGTCCTATGGTTTAGGGGATCTGTTACTGTCCTGTGTCACGCAAAAAGGAAATGGAGGAGTGGAAAGTGGCAGATTCCAAGACACTCAATGAATCTGAGAGGGAACGTCTGTTTGAAGAGTAAAATGCTACAACAGACTTCATTGGCTGGGCCTTACACATACTGTCCACTAATGTCACCTCTACCAGCATGCAACAAAGAGCAAAGTGCAATTTAAATGCCTTATCGCATGACACTGCTATCGGTCTAATTCAGCATGCTCTAGATACAGGTGTTCAGCTGAAAGAGGTGTTTGTAGATACAGTGGGCCCTGCAGAGAACTACCAGGAGAAGCTGAAACACTGATTCCCAGAGCTGGATGTCACTGTGAGAGAGAAGGCGGATTCATTGTTTCCTGTTGTTAGTGCAGCAAGTATCTGTGCAAAGGTGGCACGAGACAGAGTTGTAAAAGGGTGGAAATTCTTGGAGAATTTGGATGATATTGATATGGATTATGGCTCTTGATATCCAAACAACCCAACGACAAAGGAATGACTTGCCAAATATCTGGACCCTGTTTTTGGATACAGTTTGTCAGATTTAGCTGGAGTACAGCCCAAATGATCCTGGACCGAAGCGCTGCTCCTGTGGTCAGGCCAGATGTGGAGGAGGATGGTGCGCCAAGTAAATCCAAGCGTGTCCTGTTCTCTTATTTTACAACCCAGAAGGAAGCTGTCAAACCCAAAAGACATCGGTTCTTCAAGGAGAGACTTCTGGAGCCTCTGTCTGAGTTGTAGAATCTTTGTAGTGTTTCAGTAAGTTTGTTCTCACTACTTGTTCTCGCTAGTTGTTTCAGTTTCATGAAGGTGCGTTCCTCTTATTGTCTGTAATGGGGCTGAGAGAACAACTCAGTACAATACTCCAAGTGAGGTCTCACCAGTGTTCTGTACAATGGCATGAGCACTTCCATCTTTCTACTGCTAATACTTCTCCCTATACAACAAAGCATTCTGCTAGAATTTCCTGCTGCTCTATTACATTGTCTGTGTTCCTTTAAGTCATCAGAAATAATTACCCCTAAATCCCTTTCCTCAGATGTTGAGGTTAGGACTCTAACAAATATTCTGTACTCTGCCATTGGATTTTTACGTCCAAGATGCATTATTTTGCACTTATCCACATTAAATGTAATTTGCCACAGCTCTGACCATTTTCTAGTTTACCTAAATCATTAGCCATTTGGCTTATCCCTCCTGGAACATCAACCCTGTTACATATCTTAGTATCATCAGCAAAAAGACATACCTTACCATCAAGACCTTCTGCAATATCACTAATAAAAATATTAAAGAGAATGGGTGCAGATCCCTGAGGTACCCCACTGGTGACAAGCCCAAGCTTAGAATATACTCCATTGACTACAACCCTCTGTTGCCTGTCACTCAGCCACTGCCTTACCCATTCAACAATATTGGAGTCCCTTTAACAAATATGTGTGTGTGGGGTCTTAAATTAAATTAATGGAAGAAATCCACACAGCTGTATTTATCTGTTTCTTGGAACTAAGTTCTCAATTTTGGCTTGCTGTCCATCATTTTTATTTCTTGGAACATGACAAATGTTTCGGTTTATTTACCTCCAATACAATGTGTTCCCTGGCTGTGCCAGGACTGAATTAGATTGTGATGTAAATTGCTAAATCAACCGAGCATTATTTTTGAACCCTAAAGCTCTGCTTAAGTCACCAAAATCTTCACACCTTACTGCACACCTTACAAGTTGTACATATTGTACATATTAGAGGAATAAAAGTTGGGGATAAAGAGATTTTTTCTTTATTCACAAATATGCAATAATATGGCAAAGTGTTTGGAACAAGTTTTATATTAAATTCACAATATTTACATAAATAGATGTACAGGTACCAGTGTATCAAACCCTTACCCTTATGTATTCTGTCATAAAGCCCTCCAGCACCGTTAATTCACGGTGATAGATCTTAATGTGTGTGTTCTTCTATTCATTTGCTGGGTCGCCATGGCCCCTTTGTGTTTGTATGACTCTGTACTCCCAGTTATTTGTTTCTGATTCATCCCAGCCTGCCCATCTCCACTTCAGTTCCGTGTCTACTTGTATCCTGTGGTCCAATCAGATGGCAGTAACATCACAGTGGCCAATAATCCAATCTGCAGACCAAGGTGGTACTTAATGTAATGTTCCGTGATGTGTTTTTAGTCCCCAGTGTTCCAGCAATGATGTTCCTCTCACAGTTTTCTGTAAACTATTGCTGTGATCTAGTCCTGGCTTATGTTTTGTTCAAGCCTTGCAACAGCTTTATATTTCATTATTTTTTGTCTGTTGCCTTGCTTTTAAGAGAGCAGTCCGGTGTTTCAAATTGCTTGACAAACACCTAAAGCAAAACTAGTTCATTGCCCTGAGATTCCTTTTTTTGGCTGTATCACACGTGATGTGAGCTTTGCATGTTATGGCAGTTACTAACAATATCTATTTTCTTTTAGTAAATAGTTTTGGAAGATGAACATATGACATGTGAGCATATGTTGAGGTGTGAGCAAGGTATTTGATAAAGACCACATTGTGAGGTGGAAATGTTATGTTGTAGATCCACCTACAGACTTCCTATACAACTGACCATTTCTCTTCCTTGTAGTGTAGCAGAAGATCCAGAAGAAGGGGGATTATTTAGGCCTTCAAGAGTGGTTCCTTCCTATTCCAAAAAATGAAAAGTTATTTGGGAGGAAAGAATACGATATCACGGCAACAGAAGCAGTGTTTTAAACAACAGATGCAAAGTGAAAGAAAGATCGTAGAGCAGATTTGAAACCAGCCAGGGTATAACAGCATGAGATTGAGCTTTTGGACACATGCAGCCATCCGTGTATACACAGGACCACAAGAATAAACAAAAGTTATATGGACTGGTATTATCAAGGCATTCATGTGTACTAAATTCACACATATGATGTTTAGTGAAGTTGGATATTTTCAGAAGATAAGGCAGACTAAACAAGCTATTTAAATCTTGTATCACATTGCGTGTTTGTATGGTTATGTATCTATTCAAAAACTAAGAAAAGGCATAATTAGCCAGGATTTTGTAATTAAATGTAATTAACCATATGGACCAACAGTGAATAATTTGCATAAGTCTGTTAAATAATCAGTGGTTAGCCACGTCAAGGTTTTCCAAGAAGGATAAAGACAGATTGATGCTGGTTAGTCACTGGGTAATGCTTAACCGATAAATGATGTGCAACCTCCCTGATGCTTCCTGTCAGTGGTCTCTTGTGGAGATTGTATCTTGTGGATGTTAAAGTTCTCTTGATCTTACTGTGGCCAGACAGCTGCATTCCAGACTAGGTCATCACTGCAGATGACAACAGAAGAAGGCAAGAATATTTTGTATCTGCTGTTTAAAATTGTGGATCGTTCATACAGTTTATTTAAGGCCATATGTAGTTATTGCTTGAAAAATAACGTTTAGTAGTGATATATTGTGTTACCACACTTTCTATAATAATTTATAACCAGTAATAATAATAATAATAAGAAGAAGAATATAAGAAAAAAAAGAATTTTGTTTACTTGAGTCACGCCAGCCTAGGGTCAAGCTTACCCTTAGCATATTCCCACGCGGCTGGTCAGGGTCCAGGAAGTGCCGCAGCTGACTCCATCTATGGTGGCGGCAGCTCTCACATCCGATGTGTTAAATGACACCAGCTGCTATGCATTGGAGCCTTTTTTAAGGCTTCACCTATGAGTATGACACGGACATGCGTGTCATCACGAGCAGGGCCGGACTGGCCCACCGGGATACCGGGAAATTTCCCGGTGGGCTGGAGGGAGAGAGGGAGGGAGAGAGGGCTCCCTATATTTTAATAATATTGCGGCCGCCGGCCGCATTGTCGGTGCCGCCGGGTGGCCGGTCCGGCGGCACACTCTGAGGGTGTATACTTACCTTGTGGCCGGCGGCCCCATCTCCTGTGCTGACAGCTGTACCTGCTGTCAGTATCAGTGAGTGAGCCGGGCGGCCGCCTAAGCGATCCGGCGGCACACTCACTGATACTGACAGCAGCATAGCTGTCAGCACAGGAGGACTGAGGGAGGGGGCGGAGCTAACGACCATGCTCCCTCTCGGTTCCCATAATTCCTAGCATCTACACATCATAGAGTAATCACTACTCTATGATGTGTAGATGCTAGGAATTATGGGAACCGTGAGGGAGCATGTCGTTAGCTCCGCCCCCTCCCTCAGTCCTCCTGTGACAAATTTAGCAGCTACACAGAAGGAGAAGGGTGGGCAAATAGAGGGGAAGGGTGGGCAAATAGAGGGGAAGGGGGGTAAATAGAGGGGAAGGGGAGAGGCAAATAGAGGGGAAGGGGGGACAAATAGAGGGGAAGGGGGGCAAATAGAGGAGAAGGGGGGGCAAATAGAGGGGAAGGGGGGTAAATAGAGGGGAAGGGGAGAGGCAAATAGAGGGGAAGGGGGGGACAAATAGAGGGGAAGGGAGGCAAATAGAGGGGAAGGGGGGGCAAATAGAGGGGAAGGGGGGGCAAATAGAGGGGAAGGGGGGGCAAATAGAGGAGAAGGGGAGACAAATAGAGGGGAAGGGGGGCAAATAGATGAGAAGGGGGGGAAAATAGAGGGGAAGGGGGGTAAATAGAGGGGAAGGGGCGAGGCAAATAGAGGGGAAGGGGGGGACAAATAGAGGGGAAGGGAGGCAAATAGAGGGGAAGGGAGGCAAATAGAGGGGAAGGGTGGGCAAATAGAGGGGAAGGGGGGCAAATAGAGGAGAAGGTGGAGACAAATAGAGGGGAAGGGGGGCAAATAGAGGAGAATGGGGGAGGCAAATAGAGGGGCAGGGGGTAAATAGAGGGGAAGGGGGTAAATAGAGGAGAAGGGGGAGACAAATAGAGGGGAAGGGGGGCAAATAGAGGAGAAGGGGGGGCAAATAGAGGGGAAGGGGGCAAATAGAGGGGAAGGGGGGCAAATAGAGGAGAAGGGGGAGGCAAATAGAGGGGAAGGGGGTAAATAGAAGGGAAGGGGAGAGCCAAATAGAGGGGAAGGGGGGGACAAATAGAGGGGAAGGGTGGGCAAATAGTGGGGAAGGGTGGGCAAATAGAGGGGAAGGGGGGGCAAATAGAGGAGAAGGGGGAGACAAATAGAGGAGAAGGGGGAGACAAATAGAGGAGAAGGGGGAGACAAATAGAGGAGAAGGGGGGCAAATAGAGGAGAAGGGGGAGGCAAATAGAGGGGAATGGGGGTAAATAGAGGGGAAGGGGGGTAAATAGAGGGGAAGGGGGAGACAAATAGAGGGGAAGGGGAGAGGCAAATAGAGGGGATGGGGAGACAAATAGAGGGGAAGGGGGGCAAATAGAGGGGAAGGGGGGTAAATAGAGGAGAAGGGGGAGACAAATAAGGGGGGAGGCAAATAGAGGGGAAGGGGGGTAAATAGAGGAGAAGGGGGAGACAAATAGAGGGGAAGGGGAGAGGCAAATAGAGGGGGAGGGGGGACAAATAGAGGGGAAGGGGAGAGGCAAATAGAGGAGATGGGGTAGGCAAATAGAGGGGAAGGGGGGAGACAAATAGAGGAATAATAGAAACACAGGGAGAGGGGGGACACAGAGACTGAGGGGTAATAGAAAGACACCAGGTTGGGGGGGGGACAAAGAGACAGAGGGGTAATAGAGAGACATAGGGCAAGGGGGGACAAAGAGACAGAGGGGTAATAGAGAAACAGGGGATGGGGGGGACAAAGAGAGGGGTAATAGAGAGACACCGGAGAAGGAGGACACAGAGACAGATGGGGTAATAGAGAGACACAGGGGATGGGGGTACAAAGAGACAGAGGGGTAAGAGAGAGAGACACAGGGAGGAGATGGGGAAGAGAGACACACAGAAGGTTTATTGGGGTGACAAAGAGACATACAGTAGGGAAGGGGGACAAAGTGACACAAGATTTGTGGGAGGCAACGCTGGACTGGGGAAAAAGAGATAGAGAGTGACTGGGAGAAGAGAAAGAGGCACACAGAGTCTGGAGTTAGAAAGAGACACACAGATGAGATTTGGAAGGGGAGAAAGAGACAAAGTGTCTGGGGCTAAGAACAACACAAAAGGAGCTGGGGGAAAGAGAAATACAGAGGCTGGAGAAGGGTAAAAAGAAACACACATGGACTGGGATGAAGTAAAAGATGTACAAGGGTCGCTGTAAGAGAAAAAAAAGGAGACAATTGGAGACAAGATACACTAAACGAGGTAAAGGTAATAGACGTAAATTGATGTGATCCTGACAGTAATACACACATATATATGCATGTATATTGATGTGTGTATTAGTAACATATAACTATGCCTATACTATTTACACATATTGTAATATACATTTATATATGCATAATACACACATAAATGTCATTCATATATATATATATATATATATATATATATATATATACACACACACGTGTGTGTGTGTGTGTAATGAGCACGTATTGGCCCTGTCTTGTTGCTAGTTGCATACTCATGCACAATAACATATTCAAAGTGAAGAGCGCACCCATAGAACTTCAAAATTAACCAGATCACTTCATTTTTTTAGTTGTGCAACTGCAGACATTCAGCATTTCAGTACCATTACTAAAATGTCCTTAATAGGCCAAAGTAGTTGTACTGAAACATTGATTACATGCAAATGTACGTCTACTTAAAAAAAAAGGCGCTCTTTTGTTTATTTTGACGCCCTATATGCGTTCCTTCGTTAGAGTAAGAGTTTTCAATTTAAATTTATTTTTTCACCCTCTATATCAGCACACTATGCTGTCGCGACGCATTATTGGGCTGGTATAGAATTTTTTTCCAGGGCTGATTTTAGTTCCCAGTCCGGCCCTGATCACGAGTACTTTGTGCACGCATGTTTTGACGTCATGTGATTGCCAATAGTGAATCACAGCCCTCTTAAGGCTATTTAACTTTAGTTAGGCGACTGTTCAGTGAGTCTGAGAGTACGTTTATCTATTGATCCTACTGTGTTTTAGACGATTGGCTTGTCTTGCCGATTACCTCCTCTCTGTTCTCCTGACTTCGGCTTGTTGTGTTTATTTTAGTTTTTACATTAAATCTGGCCACTCTAAAGTCCCGTAATACACTTTAGTTTTTTTGGGTATATTGTTATTTGGTTATTTGGGTTCTGCGTGACGGGGATCAGACTATACTGACAACTTGGTACAAGGGATTAAGATTGCTTTAGTTTACACTCTAGTAATTTAAGCATTTAAGTAGTTCATTAGTTCATGTTACTATTACACAAGCACATGCATTTTTGCATAACAATATAAATGTGCCAATTCTTCACAATTTCTAGTTTAGTGAATACATCTAAAAAGCCATACTAAGCCTTCTTTAAAACAAAAACAGAGAATATGAGAGCTCTGAGAACAGACAAACAGACAGATTAGAGAAACTCAAAAGCTTGCCCATAAGTTAATCCCTGCTCAGGTGTCAAAATGTTTTTGCTCACATGTGCCATTACAAAGAGAACCTATACCATTTCCATATCAGACTGACGCTGACGAGGTTCAATGAAGGCCGAAATGATCATTGGGGGTTCCTGTATCTCTCGTGCAGAGAAAACTCGCCGGCTTATTTGTTCTGGACTGCCCTTATGGGTGGGATCAGTCTGATGTGCATTGATATAGCACAAGTGATCAAAAACTATTTATAGAGACCTGAGCAGGGATTTACCGAAGGACAAGCTATTGAGTTTCTCTAAGCTTTTGTCTGTTCTCAGAGTGCTTGTATTCTCTGTTTTTGTTTTAAAGGAGGCTTAGTATGCATTTTTAGATGTATTCCCTATGTATTCACTATATTCTTTTTTTTTTCTTGCAATGCATTAAAGAAATCCTATAGTGCCAGGAAAACAAACCCGTTTTTCTGTCACTATAGGGTTAATAGGTACCCCCTTCCTCGCGCCCCCCCCTTTAGCCACTTACCTGAATCCAGCGCCGATGTCCCTTAGCGCTGGGTCAGGCCCCAGTCACACGCGCGTTAGACCGATGTGCAATTTGTAAAGGTTCACTCTGTAATGGCACAAATGTGCAAAAACTATATTGAGACCTGAGCATGATTTACCGAAGGGTAAGCTCTTGAGTTTCTTTAAGCTTTTGTCCGTTTTCATATCCTCTGTTTTTGTTGTTAAGCCTCCTTTAAGTGTAGGCGATCAGCAATATGTTAAGCTGAATTTGCTTGCTATGGTTTGGGTCTTCGTGTTATAAGCATATGCTCTGTGCTGTCAACACAAACATGAAATGTCTGTGAATGCACAATGCAAGGCAACACATAATGCATGACACACTTGAAAAAACAACACATTAAAATTGCCGAGACCTACTAGGACAAAACGTTATAGGAGCTATAATAAGAACACTAGTTAAAAATGCAATTAAAGTGACAAATTACTAAGAAATCAGATAAGAGCTCAGGAATGGTAACTAACATGACAAAACAGAAAAGACTGACTGCAAACAATGAAATACTTATCAGCGAGTCTAACCACACAAACAACAGGCAGAATTTAATGTATAATACTCACAGAACAAAAGAAAAAAGATACATTTGTACAAATGCAATTGTCCAATTATCTAATCCATGAATTTACGCAAATTGAAAATAAAAATTATGCTGCAAATAAAATACATGTTGAAGAAATTAGGAGTTTTATATGCTTTCAGTAAGGTATGTTTGGGTAAAAGCAATCAATGGCACAGGAGGAAGATTGTTATACCTAATTACTACAATATCTCTGCAAAGTGGGAAACGAGATATAGATAAAAGCCTCTTCTCTTGGTTGTATTGTGATTCTAATGTAGGTATTTCACTACCACCATATAGTGATTATGGGCTACTGGTTGCATACAACTCCCATGATCCTCAGCCAGTGGCTGAAAATGTTTGGGAATATGATATTTCCACACAAATAGTAATTATATCTTTCTTAGCTCTCCCAAAATTTGACCTCTTTCTTTGTCCCAAAACAGCCTCTAATCTTATATTAGAAATTGGAAAACAAATCATGCATCCTACAGAGGAGAGTGTCTTTCTTCTTTCCAAACCCTCCCAATAAATGTTTCAATAATAGGGTAAGGTGTATAGCACATGTAAATATAAATAATACTATCCTCTGTAGGACATATGATGTGTTTTGGTGAGATATACACAATGTTCCGTGTGTAGGGTGTACTTGGAATCGCTCAGTCATCTGTTTAGAATGTTCTGTATGAGTGCATGTGCTCTCAGAAGTTCCTACCATCATGCATTACACGTAACCACTAACCATAATAAAAATTAATTTGCATCATATGCCCAGCCTGTGCCTTTATTTATGATCTGATACAAATAAAAAATAAATATAGAAAGAGAGCCTGCTAACTAGATTGTGCCATATTCTTTCTTCCTAAGCATTAACATGTGGCTGTGTAGACCCTTCTCTAGGTGGCAATTTAGCAGAAGAGTGTAGGAATGTACTGGCCATGCTATTCTGCACAATGGAACTATAGATACTTTTATTTTTTATATTTATAATACAACCAATCAATGAATTAGCTCAAATTAAACAATGCTAAACAACTTAGATAAAATGTACGACAATGTGTGCAGTGACAGAATCCCTTTAACATAACACATGATTATTTTTGTACGTTTTTAGTAAATTGTGTATAGGGGTTTTGAATGTACAAGGAGAGAAAACCACATTATAAAGCACAACAACCATAATTCTACAGTAAATGAGATCCTGAATTTGTTCCATTCCCAGTACAGTTGAAATGGCAATGTGCTACTCTGTTATCCATAAAACATGTATAGACAGAACAGCAAGCACTACTAAATAGAACGTTGCCGTGATGTTAGCTATGACAGAGTCTGTTTACACCCAGGATACTATCAATGCAAATAACATCAATCAAAAACATCAGTCAGTCCTCATCACACATCACCAGAAATTACAGTGACCCATGCTTCCATCACACTTCACATGTACGTGTGAGGACTATTTCCTGTTGGCAGATAAGTGTGATAATTACTGTTTAAGGATACATGTAAGATCTGTACATCCTTTTCAATGGTTGTGAAAATACTGACGAGCTACGCACCATAGGAATCCATAGTATACGTGTAATATGGAAACATAACATGGTGCTCAGTGCAGCGTGGAGCAGGGCTTGGTATGTGTGTGGGAGATTAGTTAGCAATAGTTGAAGAGTGGGGTTCAAGTTTGGGAGGAATGTAGCATTTTTCAATCAAATGCTAAGCATAATCATTTTAAAAATCAAAATTGAATTGGAATAGGCCGCCATATTGATGCACTTTTGCCCATTTGTCAGAGCAGATATTCTGCTTGCAAGAGATTTTCAGTAGAATTGTATAGGCGTATGCCTGGGTTCCTAAAAGAAAATATGAAATGTATTTGTTTTTCTTATTGAGCTTTGAGAAATTCAGTGCTTAGAGCTTGGGAATAATATGTTTGTGGTTTGATGGTCATGAATAATGGTGGATTATGGAAAAGGTAGATTGAGTAGAGGACAAACAGAAAGGCTTCTTACTTCAAAACGGGTTAGACTTGGAAAGTACAAATTGTGTTATTAATACAATGTAATATAGGAAGCATACTTTTAGGTAATCAGAGAGAGATAATTTTAAGGCACATCTGGTAAGGTTTAACCCCCAATTAAGAAGATTAAAGTAGACCATAAATAAAAAAAATCACACTGAAGTTGATAGAAATTCTAAAATGAATGATCTCACAGTTATCCTATATATTTAACACACCACACATACGGTACTTTGAGAAAAATCTTAGGTGTGTATATGGGCTTACAGCCTCAATATTTTACCCACTGCAAGAGTCTTTATTCAACACCATTCCCCTCTAATCTCTCAATCTATGCTGCCAACATGGAAAATGTGCATAGCAAAAAATGCCCAAGACCTTAAAGGGTTACTCCAACCAAAAACAGTGTTTTCATAAAAACACTTGCTGTATTGCTCAGCCCCCTAAACCTTAAAAAATAAAAGCTAAAGCTGAAAGGTATTCTATTCCAGTGCCGATGACAAGTTCTCCCTGCAGCTTCATCCTCCTCCGCTTATATTACTCCCCCTTACTGGATGAGGATGGATGTCATAGAGGCTGTGCTAAAGAATGGACATGGGTAGCATGGGGCGGGCATGCCGTCAATGGATTGGATGCCTGTTGCCAGCATGCTGTTTGTGCTGACCTCAGACATCCAACATGCGCATTAGCATTATCTACCTGTAACTCTCGTTCTGGTCTGGATAATGATGTCCCAATGACACTGCTGGAGATGGAGTCACACCTCAGGCAGCAGAGGGATTCATCTCTGTATGTGCAGCGTCCCATATCAAAACACTGAAGTGGTGATGGTGCTCGGAGTAATCCTTTAAGGGCATGTATTAAAAAAAATTATAATGAGATGCCTCTGGAGCCGAGGTTTCATTACTTTAACACTTACGAGAGTTACTGGGATATTTTTTATTGTCTTCTTCTTGGTAAAGGAACATGGAACCTTAAAAATGTCAAAAGTGATGGACCAATTTTTTTATAAAACCTTACTATGTAACGGTAGATGTTAGGCTAAGTGGCATACTGCATTACAGAAATAATAGACTTGATTATAATTGATTATAATTCAATATACTTGTATTTTCGCTATGTGTTTTCAATATGCTTGCACTTTCTAGAAATAAAAGCTTCACATAATTTGCAGGTGATGTGGCTGCTTTTGTCAAAGTTCAATGTGATTTTTTTTTTTTTAAAGATCACATGCAGAATGTGACTTGTAGGATATAATGATCACACAATAACTCACATCCAGGAGTGACAAAGGAAGCACACATTGATTGTGTTAGAGCAGTAACATCATTCCTTGTCCACGTACCGTATGGGATGGGTTTTCCGGTGCTCAATGGGTGAGGGGGGGAAACCAGTGACAAATGAGACCAAGTGCCAAATCCCCTAATAAAACTAACTTTGCATATTACGTGAAGCTGCCATTTCATCTAATTTGCATGAATCACGGATCCGTTTCGCTGAGCTGTGCATTTTGATGCAGTTATGGATGAGATGGAAAATGTACAACGACAATGCTTCTGCCAAGAGCTCTTTTGCTTGCGAATCCTAATGCTTTTATCTTCTTCCATTTAGATTTTATCTTCTATTTTCTTCTTCTCCCTCAATACCATCCATTTTCCTTTGTAGCCTCGTATCATCACTTGTTCCCTTTTGTACTTCAATCACCCATTCACTTTTTCTTAATCTATCCCACTTTGCCCCTCACCGCTTCCTCTTTGTATCATCTTTTACATTGTATCCCCATCTATTTCTCATTTTAGCTCATTTCTCACTTTCATACACTGAATACTTCATATTATTTTTCCATTCCCTTTTCACATTTCAACCCCCTCCAACCCATGGACTTTTCTTCATCTTTTTTCTCTCTCTGTGATTCTTAATTCTCCAATCATGTATTTTGTGCGTTCATATGCTTTTCACTCATTTTGGGGGTGGGGGTTAGGGGGGGGGGGGGGGGGTGGGGGTTAGGGGTTGGGGGGGGGGGGGGGGATTTCTCTTTTTAAATCAAGAAGCAGAACTGTGAACAAAAGCTTCATTTCCCAGAAGATTCTATCTAGCTCCACAGTCACTTCTAATTATCCACTTTTACAAGCAGACTGGCAGCTTTTTAATCACCGTTACATAAAAATGCAAGTGTTAGGGTTACTGATGGCTTGATAGCCAGGCAAGTAAGTAATTCACAGTAAAAAAACGGAAACATGCCATCCAACAAATGTGCAACGCGCAGGTCTGCTTTGAACTATAACCATCAGCCCTTTGGAAGAAAAATAAGGAGCAGAAAAGGCACAGTTTGGACAAATCGGATATTATCACTGTTGGAAATGCTTTGAAAAATACAATATAATACATATAAAAATAAATTAGCAGCAATAGGCCTCTGATACTCAATAAAAAACATAATATACAATGATTTGGGGTATGTATAATAATTATTGCATTTGCTTACACAGTTTCGGCATTTTGTGCCTATGCGCCATTTTCTTACATAGAAAAGTTTTAGCCCACCCTTTATACATTGCCGCCTATTTATTGTCATTCAAATAATCCATATTCTCCCTACTTTTGACACATCTTTTCAATATTTTCTCTAGTTTTTAATTCTCCTCATGATTTTTACCATTATTTAAATTCACAAAAATAAGAAAAAAAGGGTAAGATTACTAGAAAAAAAATAAATACAAATTAGCAATCTGAATGATTTTTTCCTTATACATTACATAAAAAGAAAAAATGTAAAAACTGCTCGAAGGAAGGGTAACCAACAAATAATATGGCAGAAAAGGAGCAATAGGGAATAGCTCAGTAACATACCTCCCAAATTTTCAAATTGATAAAGAGGGACACTAATTGTAGGGGTGGGAATCATTTTTGCAACTAAAATATTATATAGCATGAGAATAATGTATCTTATTTTCACAGACTGATTTCTAAACACATTTATTGCAGTTTAAAGAAACCATTGCTATGGAGCTCTGTTATACACTCAGACACATCAGCAATATGGAGCTCCTAGAAAGGAGGGACATTAGGAGAAAAAAAGAGGGACATAGGGATTTGGGCCTATATAGAGACTGTTCCTTCTTAATATGGACACTTGGGAGATATGCAAGGAGCATCTTAAAGCAGACCTGTCATCATCTGGGGACACTGCATTTTGCAAAGACATCGTCTCTCATGGGCACCGCCATCATCTTCTATTTACTCCTCTTCTGTTTTTGCTTCTGATGCTTCAGCTGGTAGGAAATGACGTCACTGCTGTAATCTTGCGAATGCGCAAGAGTACAGTATTGAGGTCTATGGAGGATCCGGCGAGACTGTGGGATTCTCCATAGAAAGAGCTAATTTCCCTGCAGCTGAGGGAGATGACAGTGCAGCTTTAAGGAACACTTTAGTATTAGGAATACAAACATATATTCCTAATGCTAGAGCAGGGGTAGGAAACCTTTGATGTTGTGGATAAGTCCAACCTCCACTTGCTGAGATCACCATTACTGCCAATCCAATGCTTCTCCATATTGAAATATTTGGAGGTTAGTGTGCTTGCATGGCAATCGCCAGGCTACTCCAATTAGCATCTTTTCATAGAGATGAGTTGATTCAATGCATCTCTATGGGGAATACTTAGTGTCTCCATGTGAAGTGCGGAGGTGCTTAACATTGGTCCTGCAATCAATGCAGAACTGCATCCAGGAAATCCCTCTAGTGACTTTCCAAGTGAGTCACTATAGGTGGTGTTGGGCAGCAATGTAAACATTGCCCTTTCTATTAAAAGACAGTTTTAAGCCTGCAGAGTATACTCTTTGCCCCAGAACCACTATATTAAACTGTAGTGATGATGGTGCCTAGAATGAACCTTTAAACAAATCCAGCAAGTTACCAAGTGTTATCATTTGTTTCATTTTCACCATTAAATAGTTTTTTTCTAGTCCTTTCAAAAAAATATTTACACCAAATAAATACACACAGTATCAGTTTCCTTTATTTTAAGCAGCATGGCTGTATTTTTTAAATGACTTTTTCACTATGCAGGCGCTCAGAGGGTTAACTATTTACGGCAAATGCAATAATAAGGGATTTGTTTATTTATGCTACGAGTTCATTAACCACTCGGTGTCCAGGGATGCATCCTGAACCTTAAATGTGTGATAAAAGCCCGGTTCCTGTAAGTCAACAAGTGAGTAGCGCCATTGTTAAATAATGCATGCGCCATGAAGGATGGTTATTAATGCAATTACCGTAGTTTTACTTTACTTTCAGATCTCGTTCAGAACAATTTTCCTGTCTACTCAGTGCCTTTGAGCTTTTAGATTGAGACAGCCATATGTATACAATTCTATTTTTTAACAGAGAAAGAGGCCACTTGGATTAATAGACCAGCTTCATATCAGATTGTTAAAAATATGATCACGTTATGGTAAAAATATTTTACAAAATATTAACGTGTGTTTTATAAGGACTGGGCTACCAGTGGTTTAATTTAGTAATCAAAGTATAAAAACTTAAAGCTTGATACTTTAGTGAAATTAATTGATTTCAAAAGCACTGAACTCAAGAATATAATTAATCCCCTTATATATAATAATACAGTTTGTTTGTTCTGTTCTCTTTGCCACATCTATGATATTTTTAAGCCAGCACTGGTGAGAGTTCTTTTAGAATGTTGTGCACATGTGAGCTGAATTATCACCTGGTGTAACCCAGGGCACACATTTTAGATGATGTAGTTGAATTTTTAATTACGGTAATTTAATTATTATAATAATCAGAATAATATAATGACATTATACCTTACATAATATAATTACATCATACCTCCCTAATTTGGCATGATCTGGTGGTACCACCTTGATTTCGGCCTCCTGTGCCACTACCCTGGAACACTATCCTATAGCCAGCAAACCTCAAGCGCATTATTAGATGTATGCTGTGGTTTGGCCATGCACAGATTGCTTCAGCATTGCACAGGTTGCCCTGATTGGGGCTGGCCAGGGAAGCTTTCAGCCAGACTGGCATTCATTCACAACCCCTTCCCAGGTGGATAACGCATTTCAGGCTCTGTCAGTAAAGGAAGTGGTGTCACTGGCATGCTATTTGAGGCCCTTTACACCCCTTCCCTTCTACATGCCTCCATATTAGTAGTAGATAAGTTATATTAATTATAACTATAAAACTATGGCCAATGGAACCACCCAAAATCTCACCACAGTACGGATATTTGGTGGGGTTTACAGACACCTAAGCAAAATTGTGGTATCTCTGTGCTTAGTTTCTCAGTAGTAGTTCTTGTGTGAGTGTGCATGTTGTGGTTTCTACATTTGTAGTGTCAATATGTAAGTTAATGCAAAAGTGTAATTGTGTTGTATTTGTATATGTACATGTACATGTAAATAGAGTGGTGTATAGGTGGAGTATTATTGAATATTTGTGTGTGTAAATACAAAATTGTTAGTTTATTGAGGATTAGTGTGCGAGTGTAAATGCCTACTCCCTCTCCAAAGTTATTTTCCTTCTGTCCTAGCTATAATATCTAGCAAGCATTATCCATTGCAGAAATATTGTGAAGAAATGTGATCTGTAAGTTGAATACATGAAATGGTTGTCTACTAATGGTGGTGTGACTGATTGCAGAACTGGAAGGGTTAATTTGGCTGCCACAGGAAATGTGCCATCCAACGGATTCAAAATTGGATCCCTCTCCTGTGAGGCCAGGCATCCAGCTGTGAGTGAGACTTTGTACCCAGGAGAGATTCAGGAGCACTTTTGACTACTTTTCCCCACACTTGCTGGCCACAAGCCTTTTGGTGTACTGGTGCAACATAGGCCACTGACCTTTTGATATGCTAGCAGGCAATCAGCAGTCAGGAGCCAGGCTAAGAGTTAAAGCAAATAAAACAATAATAATAATTATTATTTTATTATTTATATAGCGCCATCAGATTCCGTAGCGCTGTACAATGTGACACAGAGGGTGAAAGTAGGGGTACGAGGTAGGTTGTTAGAATAGTATTAATTGAGGGCTTAGTAGGTAATTTTTGGAAAGTTGCAGGAAAGGAGTCATGGAGGGTAAGGGAAGAAAACCTGCTAACAGTTTTATAGATATGCTTTCTTGAAGAGGTGAGTTTTCAATGATTTTTTAAATGAGTGGAGACTGTGTGAAATTCTTACGGAGAAGGTAAGGGAGTTTCACAGAAGAGATGCAGCCCTGGAAAAGTCTTGGAGGCGAGCGTTAGAGGTGGGAGTACAGACAGAGGATATACGTAGGTCTTTGGCAGAGCGTAGGGGCCTCGACGGGACATACTTATGTATTAGGGAGGACAGGTAAATAAGCATGCCTCCTGTTATACATATTCCGAATGCTGAGGGTATTCCCTACAAAAGAAGTCCAAACATGACCGGTGTAGCTTAACCCATTTGGGGGAATAGGGAAGTGAGAAATTCCAAGTTGCTGATTGGTCAATAAAAAACATTTAAAACAAGTTGCAGATTGGTTTTATAAGGTATTTTTGGAGCAGATAAATTGTGACAATTTCACAGATGTAAAAAATATTTGTATACCAGGTGTATGGTAAGAGATATGAACATTGTTCTAAATGCTAAATGTTTAAATTGGACAAACGTTGAAACTGGAGGAGGTCATTAACCTATAATTCCTACAGTCACGCCTATCCTCCATCCTCTAACTTCTTCAGGGATGGCTTACAAACTGGAGTTGGGGCAAAGGGTATTTAGTCCATGGAATGTAAATGAGCCATTTGCTTTCTAAGGGCAAAGAAAGTTGCCATTTTCCTTATCAAAGCACCCCTAGAACAGACAATACAATTACTGTACTAGCATAACAAGTAAAAATAATATTCTGTTCATTTTCTCCTTTAAGTTTTAGATGTTTGTTCATATAAATTATTTGCTTGCCATCACTTTTTTCTTATATATGCACTGTGACTATTTTGGGGGAGGGGGGGGAGGGGAGGGGGGGAGGGGGGTAGTGCACCACAATCTTCAAACTTCACCAGATGCCACAGTCCTCTCTGGCAATGTTTATCTGCTAGAGACCAGAGAAAGGAAGCCATTAATTATAAGTAACCTACCCTGCATGAGTACCTGTCTGGAGGCTTGGGGGGAAGCACTAGCTCCGGTACGTCTCCCCACATTCACATTTGATAGCTGCAAGCAACCTGAAATAAGAAATATGATCCAGATTATGCTGGTGGAAATATTGAGAGTTTTTCGTTCTTTTTATCCAAGAAAAGGAAAACATCAATAACTCTCTAACAAGCATGTTGCTCTGAAATGGGAAAGGAATCAGGAACATTTGCTTTACCCCCTTAAGGACCAAACTTCTGGAATAAAAGGGAATCATGACATGTCACACATGTCATGTGTCCTTAAGGACAAAATGTTTATTTTCTAATACTGATATAACACTATTAAAATATTACTAGGATGAGGAGTGCAGTTAGTAGTAAATATAAAAGACATCTAACTCTAGAGCATGTACATTTCTGGGCAGTGACATCTTCCCACAATGCCCTTGGTACACTCATTCACTCTTGGACTGTCGCCTATTAAGTGGAACAGAAGCACGAGCGCTTAGGGAATGACTAGTATCCCACTGCTATAGTACCAACTCTGCATTCTTCATATAAGGAGCCCCAAATTCATGATTTGGGGCTCCAGTATAATAACGGACCCTATGCAGCCGCCTAAGGTCACGTTATGGTTAATTCTGCTCTGTGCACACTAGGACGTTTATTTTAAATAGTCCAAGTCCGCATGTTTGCATCTTATGATTTGGCTCTCCCAACACAACCTGGCATATGATATAAATTTTTTTTTTAAAACGTGCGGGCTCGGTGTATGCTGGGAGGAGTGACATGCGGTCACTTCCTCCCAGCGCTGTCTGATCTGGGTGATTTTTGAATATGTTGGTCACCCAGATCAGTTCAGGGGTTCAGGAGTTTTAGCTATAGGGGTGTGCAAAAATCTGAAAGTAACAATTTCACTTTAATACATATAGCTAAGGTAAGAACAGTGGTGATAATACAGCCTTTCCTGAAAATGACTCTCTCATATAATGAGCTATAATAAAGAAGCACACTAACGCTGGTAGTGCATAGTGTATTCGATGAGGAAGGCTTGCCCTGCTGCCGCCAGATGTACACAAAAATCACATGCCTAACCCATTCTCTCCCAGCGGTCCTAATTTCCTTTTAACATAACACATTACAAGCATCAAAGTCACTGAAACCCTGCTGAAAATGGCACCCAAGCAGCGGGATGGAAGCAGTTAATGTGTGCTATTGTGGCATTTGCATACTCATTAGCTGAGACAGCTTGGCTGTTAATTGTAAACATGTAACGAGCTGCAGTGCAGATTGCAGATCGACCAGCTACTGCCAGCTTCATCTGTGATCGGCGGGTATTATTCCAGTTCTAGAACTACATTAACCCTTTGCAGGCCAGGCAAGGCCGCAGCTTCTAAGAGACCAGAGTAACAGCAACGGTTTCACCAGCTAAACAGACGTCTGGCCAGTGCTGCTTCATCAATAATACTCATTTTATTCTTGCACTGTGCTGACAAGATGCAAGGGTCGAATGAATGAGATTTTGAGATCCTGCTATTAAATGACCATTTAATGGAAAAATACTGACTTCGAAGAATGAGGACGCATTGAAGTCTATGAGACCTCTGCCGATAACTTGACAAGGATCCATGTCCTATCAATTCTCAATCAAAAATGTATCAATAACACAGGATTCCAGGGGTACACATTTACATGCATTTGGTAACACCGGGGAACACAATGAAATGTGCACACTGTAGTTACTATTTATCAAAATATAACCTCACTGCATATATTTCATAGTCTGCAAAATAGTAATAATCCTAGCAGTTGCAATTTGCAAAGGAACATAAATGGTTAACCCCTTTTGCTATTTATCATTCAACATAATATTCTGCAGGGTGAGACAACCACCAAATACCCGCAAGATGCTTAATATTAGATTAATATCATTAATATCTCATATCATCAACTAAATACCTATACTATGCTAAAAGGGAAATTTATCAAAGCAAAACGGGTAATATTCTGGGGTAAACTGGTAAATGTTGAGTTTTATACTTAGTTTCCATGGCGACTGCTCAATACTTAGCAGTTTTTACTAAAATAGCATCTGCGTCTTGCATTGATATATCTCCACATTAATGTTATATTTATCTCATCATTGTTTAATATTACATAGTTGTCTAGGTTGAAAAAAAGACTCATATCCATCAAGTTTTACCGAAGCCTGTATACTGTATATCCAAAAAAAAGGCAAAAAAAAATCCCTAATTATAGCAATTTCCAATTAAGCCACAGAAAGGGAAAATAATTAATTCTTGACTCCATAATGGCTGATTTCTCATTGGATCAACAACCTGTTTGAATACATACCAACTACACCCATGAATATGCTGTTTATGCAATAAAGCATCCAAGTCTTTTTAAAATTATTCATATAATCTGATAACACAACCTCTTTTAGTAGAGATGTCCACATCTTTATTGTAAAGAACCCTTTCTTCCAGTCTCAATGGGTGACCTCTTATCTGTTGTATATTTCTGCTAGTGAACAAGTTGGCAAATAGCGGTTTGTACTGACGTTGTACATATTTGTATAGTGCTATATATCCCCTCTGAGTTGCCTTTGTTCTAAAAAAAAACCCAAATCCAGTTTAACAACCCTTCAAATAATTCCAGAACCACAGATGTTAAGCCGACGCGTCTGTAGTTTCCGGGTTGAGCTTTTGAACCCTTTTTAAATCTAGGCACCACATCTGCTTGTCCTGATTCTCCTTGAGTAACTCACCCATCTCACTTTCAAATAAACCAATACTTTGACTCCTAACCTTTTTGGCATTATTGTACTTAAAAAAAAAAAAAAACATTTTGGGGTTGGTCTTGCTCTCTTTGGCTATGAGCTTTATATTTTTGAGTTTTGCCCCTCTCATCACGCTTTTGTAAGGCTTATTGGCATGTTATTTGTTATAGGAAACAATTGACCCCTTCGATTTTTAATGCTTTGAATACCGTTTTCTTATCTTTTATCATTTGACTGACCCTTGTAGTAAGCCACACTGGTTTTAATTTGCCTCTTTTATATTTGTTTCCCAATGGTATATATTGAAATGTACTTTTGTAGAATTTGCTTAAAGACCTTCCATTTATCTTCTGAGCTTTTGACTGTGAATATTTCCTGCCTCTCAATTTGTTCTAAAGATTCCCTTATTCTAATGAATGTACCCTTTTTAAAATTAAGTGTTTTTGTACAACACATATAATTTTTTTTTCTAGTTAGTCTCAAATGATAGCATATTATGGTTACTATTCCCCCAAGTGCTCCCTAACTTGAATGTCTTAAAATAAGTCAACATTATTAGTTATGACAAGATCCAAACAAGGATCTATTCAAGTCCACCACTTCTACTAATTGAGACATGAAATTATGGTTTATCAGGTTCAAAAACCTGTTCTCTTAACTGTACTACTAGTTCATCTGGCCTGGTAGCATCTTTAAGATATATGTGGGTGGTTCCTGACTGTTGATTCATTCTGTATTAATAATTATAATGTGCATTCATTTTTTTGCATCTTCAATTAACCTCGTTATGAACGCAATGCAGGATTCTGCCGAACATAGGGTTAAGCTCTTGACTGTATCAGATTTTTCTGAAATATCATAGAATAGAACATTACAGTCTCCTCTGGCAAAGAAGTGAAATAGCGGCTTGTGACCTGCATTTCACCCCGTACCTATGAAATTCAGTGCACACTCTTTCTGTAGAGACACTGCTTGCAAACGAGTCTGAGAGGAGGTGAGATGCATGCTAAGCAATGCCTTTGAAACCAGCTGTCATCCGCTCTGCTCTCAGCATTACTGGCACATCCCAGAATTCTCTTTTATTTTCATATCAAGCACTTGGAATGCGAGCTGAAATACATTGATTCGGGGTCTTTGTTTACACAGAGTCGCTGCACATTAAACTCTCCTATCTCACCTCTCCAAACATGCATCGCCCTGCCAAGCTTTGCATTTCTAAACAGACATTTAATGGCGTGGGCATTGTTGGAGGAACTAGCCCCGAGCACCACTAGAAAGACCTTGTGTCTACAGATCTTCACTCACGTTCAAGGTGAAGAGTTATCACAATTACCTACTTTGAACTCCCTCATCTGAGTTAATTGACCCCTAGATGGCAAGAGTACAGGAAATGTTTTATATAAACCCACTCAGAACCTACTTAAAAAGGTGTAGCTGCCCAATATGACAATTTGAAAGAACCCTCTTTATCTTAGTTATAATATCTTTGCATATGTTTTTTTGAAAACTGACATATAAGGAAGATCTATTCACTAAGGAAATATATATAAATATATTTTGTAGGGCGGTGACTGTTGAAGGTTAATGATTTCCCCCCTGGATTTCAATAACAAATATAAATATGAATTACATATGTCGAATACTGCATTTGTAAACGTAGCCTTGTATTTAATTTTGTGAGAATAGTTTTCATTTTAAAACACAAAACAAATTATGTATGAGGTTAGTTTCGACCCAGATCTAAAGGCCACATTACAAAGGCTATGCATATGTATGTAAATACGATGTATCAACTGAGGGAATTATTCACCAAATACCAAACTGTGATTACGGTAATTGAAAAACAAATTGCACAATTAAGGTTAAATATATATTTGGATTTAAACAAAAAATCTCCATCTAGCTATAGTCAAAGCTTGACTGTTCAAATTTAGGTTCACTACAATTTAGTGTTTAGTGTAGAAACCCACCTATGTTAAATGTTAATAGATAGTGCAGGAGCATACAAGATCCTTTTAATTCTCGAATACCGGTGGGTAATGAAACCTTTATTCTAAGAACAACAAAAAGGCACTAGCTATAACATGCAACACATATAGTTCACTAATCTACTGAATTGCTCCCAAGTTGGTAGTTTTTGGAGAAAGAAGTAAATTCTTGAGCAATCACCAATACAAATATTCAATAAACGCATCTTTGAACCATTTTTAACTTTGGGCAAGGCCGAATGAATCACTATCGTTAATCCTGAAAGATTTTGTATAAAGGTTTTTTATAATATTAGTTTTGTATAGTAAAAATTTATTTAGGATTACGTTTTTCAAGCAAACTTTAAGTAAGCATAAAATGTAAGGTTTTTAAATTCACAGAATTTCCAGAACTATTTTGTAATAAAGAATACTGAAGGACAAACATAACCAACTATGGAGTATATTATTGTATTCAGTATGAACATTTAAAAAAAATCTATTAATGTCTGATACACATCGCCAATGCATTTCTAGATTACAAAATATAAATTTACGTCACTATAATGTGTATTCATTATGCCCGAAAGTTATTAGCAATAGAAAAACAGTTGTATTAAAGCGGAGCTTTCACTGTCTGGAGACTTTGCAGAATTTGCAAAGGATGACGTCACCACTAGGGGTCCTATGGCCGGGGGCAGGCAGGGGTGCGTTTAACTTAACTGAACCTGTTTCTCGCAGGCGCTGCCATATTCTACTCCAGGAGTTGACGTGACAGATATAATCTTACGCATACGCATGCGCACAGCATTGAAGTCTATGGAGGATCCCATGATACCCTCCATAGAGAGAGTCAATTCCGTGCAGACCGGGCCGGATTGACATTTCTGTACTGTGGTAGAAGTGTCAAGCGCAAGAAAAATACTGAGACAAAGTAGTCCCGGCCGTCATTGGTCCTTTAAGTTACCCATTCGTCCCCACCCTTCTATCCTGTAGTGTTTACTATTTTTTTTGCTTTAAACGTGCCATGCATGGCATTGTTTCTCAATAGTAGCTCACCTATTACAGATGTGTTAATGTCACATGTAAGTTTCTAACAGCACAGAGCAGTTTTGTCACCGGTCATGTGCTTGTGCTAGACTTTCTATGCAATACATTTAGGTTCATATGCAAGTGCTTCTTCAACTCTCAGCACAAAGACAGCGTACCGGGAGTACTCACAGCCTTTTGCTACTTTCCAATGCTATTTTCATGGTTATTACTATACACTAAACTAAGTTATTTTTAACTTTTGTTTTACAGCTACATATATGCTTGCACTTCTTGTCTCAGAATCAAGTCTGATAAATTGTGTACTATTTGTTTTGTGATAACTTCTCCAGAAGGACCAAACTCCATCCTACGCTCTTTGTAAATACAGGATTATGAGGCTTTACACCTGTTGGAAACACTAAGTCAAACACATCTCACCTGCTGTTGACATCTGTATTTTTGCAGGATCTATCACACTTTATTTTCCACTGGTTTCACAAGCAATCTACAAAAGATCAAGGTAGATATGAGGGCTTATCTTGGTTTTTCGAGATACGTTTCTTTGATGTCTACTTATCTCACTATGTGTGAGAAGAACTTAAAAAGGAATGTAAACTTGTTGGAAATGTGTTTTTTTTGTGAAGTTTAAACATATGAGTATTAAGTGCTATTTTGATTGGGGATGTTTATGGTTTTTGCCAGAGCACTTTTTATGAATATGAGGATTTTCCGGAAATTTGTAAACCACCCCCAAAACCAGGTTGTGATTGTAAGTAGTACAAAAATGGATTGGGGCTGAGTACAAACCTAAGAGAGTGAGATGTAGGCAAATCACATTGTTATATTCAAGTCATAATTCCAAGACAAGAGTAGTCCAGCAAACTACACTGCAGCCAACAGGAATCGGGTTATAGAGCTACAGGAATTGACTCTGTTTCAAAAAGAAGCCAGATAGAACAGGAACAGATGGTAAACCTTTAAGTGGATGAGGTACAAGGCTAGAGGACACAAGACTCTAGGTAAGGAGAAAGTTCAAATTAAGGAATAAGGATGTACAGTAGATAGAGTCACACAACATCTTCTACCATAGAAAGAAAACTACAAAGTATTTCGGAATGACGGATCATTGAGCCAGAGGCTCAGAATGTTTTATAGAAGAATCAGACAACACCTATGTGTCATATATCACCATGGCCTGGAACTAAGGGTGGACACCCAGGAATGAGCCTGAAAGTATATGGTGCTCTATGTGCACCCATTGGCCATTGAGTTAGGGGTCCTCATCAAGAAATGTACAAGTCATTTTCACAGGTCATTGCTCTTCTTGCTCTTACCGAACCCTCCTGTGTTTTTAAATGCAGATGCAGATAAGGGTTTGTTTTTACTTCTTTAAATGACAGGATTTACTAGATGCAAGCGGTTTATTTTTCACTTTACTTTAGACATCTAGGTCTACAAAAGCTATACGTGTCTAGTATACATCTAATTGTATCAAATAAAAAGAAGAGAGATTGCAGAAGATCTCCAAAAATAAACATCACAAGATATGAATCTTCACAATAAGGATTAGAAAACGACACTAAAGATATATGGACAGAAAAGTAGAATGGTAGGAAAAGAACATGATGAGATATAGGGTAGAAAAGTTTGTAGAATTTGAAACTAACTTTTCCTCTCGGTTAGCATAAATGCAATATGAAAGGCTGGATTCCCTGTTGTATTAAAGTAACCAGTATAGCGTTAGGAATACAAAAGTGTATTCCTGACTCTTTAGTGTCCCTGAGCCATAAACATATTGTGCACCTGTCCCACTTTACTCTGCTATATAAACATTGCAGTTTCTCTGAAACTAGGGCCAGAGACACTGCACCCAGACCACTTTAATGAGAGGAAGTGGTCTGGGTGCCTGTAGTGTCCTTTTAAAAGAGATGCAGCAGACCAATGTTACAAGTGGCCAACATCTAGTTGAAACGTTACACACGCAAATACTTTATTTCATTAAATCACTAGGAGATAAAAATAGAGAAAAAAATGTTGTCGTTCTTTTAGGTTATTCAATGTCAATGTGGCTGCATGCCTAAAAGCAGTTATCACCTAATCAAATTTACTATGCCCTACTGTCAGTCTAAATATATTATTTTCCTATAGAGAATATATTTTATTTTCATTAGCTGTGTGCCAGGGCATCATTGTACTTTACCCCAAAAGCTACCTGCACACAAATAGTTAGGATTCCCGACAGTCAATACACAATGATCATAGTTACAGGTACAGAACTTTTATAACAAAAGGAAAAATGTAGACTAAAATAGGTTGGTGTAAAAAAAAAATAAAAAAATAAAAAAAAATTTTTTTTATATCCGCTATAGTTAGAGCCTGGTTATTTTAGTCTACATTTTGCAGTTTGGTTTTCATTTCACTTCAATTCAGTGTTCACTGTACACTTAAAAAACAAACAATTACTTTGATGTAAAATCTGTATGTTGTTTAAAAAATGTTCAGCAGTTTTTAAGAAGTTTTTTAATAGATTACTGCATGCCTTCCCAGAAACTCATTATGCTTTATGCATTTTTCCTGAAGCCTGCATTAATTATTTAAAAAAAACAACAAAAAATGTTACATAGATTAAAAAAAAAAAAAAAAAAAAAAGATATAATCAGTATAACACAGGTCTAGCGTATGCAACCAAATATTTAAATAATCAGGTATGTATGCATAAATATGTTACTAAGAATAAAAAAAAAGCATGCAGACCGTTTGAGAAAATGTTAATGCAACCTGGACAGATTTAATGCTCTATTGATTAATGCCAAGTCTTTTTTTTTTTTCAGGTGACAGATCTGTTCTAAGCTCTAGCACACGAGCTCTCGCCTTTATTATGTGTTTAAATTGATCAAAAATGTATGTATGCAGCGTCTCACCATGGCACAATGCTATGGGTAATGAGGAGCATTCTAAATAAAATATAATACATCCACTGTGATATATTGCAGTTCTAGTCACAAAGGTCTGAAATTGTAGTACACAGTAAGCCAAGTGTAGATCATTTGCCAACTGCAAGGGTTAAGCAAGCCTTACAAAAGGACTGTCAGTTTCTAATGGGTTAAGTCAATTCCTTGTGGATCTGTGGCAGATTATGAAGCAGTGAATTAAGTTAGCAGGGGCTGCTGATTGCCTCTGACCAGCTCACAGCACCAAAGGCCATCTATCACAGGTCCTGACAGCACTCCAGAGTGGCAGAAATAGCGGTGCAGGAGCACTTAGCGAAGGTTTACTTCAGCATTACACCTTGCAAAATGCTATTAAGCAGCCTGATGTACAGATACCACAGACAGACAAAACTTTTAGCACTGTCTACAAAATCACAGCCCATCTGATCCCTTACCGAGAGCACGCATAGGGATAGAAAAGACAATCAAACAGTATTTATATAAACACACTACACAAACGGAGATAGATATATAGATATATAAATAAAGTGTCCTTTGAGAAGTATAGACAATATAGCCAGAAGACCAAAAGATCCGGTCTTTTATGGATGCCCATAGAACCCCTTGATGGTAATCATTCCCAAAATATATTCTTCACTGTTTGGTTTCCTCTGCATTATATGATTTTCTAGGGATTTTAGTGATTTCCTTGCTGGGAAAAATCTGTAATATCTATAATATATACATAGAATGTAAGCTGGTTTGAGCAGGGTCCTCACCAACCTATTGTTCCTGTAACATTTTGTAATTGTCTAACCTATTGTTAAATGTCCCCCTTTTATAATAATGTAAAGCGCTGCAGAAGAAATTGGCTCCATATAAATGCCAATACTGATACAAAAAAAATAATAATAATAATATTATACATAGCCTTTGAATTGTGTGATTGTGAAAAGAGTGCTGTGGGATAGTTATATTTACATGTAAATAAACCATTACATTCTACCCATTTATCATTTCCAAGTCTATATATTAGCTAGCAATTACTCTTCTGAATGTATATATTGTTTATTTTTAAATCCACTCAAAATGGAGTGCTTTAAACAAAATGGAGTGCTTAAACCTTTAGTTCCATGACAGACTATAATAGGTGAGACGGACTCTGTTTGAAACATTTGCCTGAATTGTCTGCCATTGTGTACATAAACAGTAGATACTCAAAAAAGCACTGGCGTTGCAGAACAGTGCTCTTACGGAACTCAAACATTTGGATTGCTCTCCTCTAATGATGGGAAGCATTTACACAGAGCTTTAAGAGGGAGTACATCAATCAGTTCATGACAGAAGTCACTGTAGTCTAGGACTGGGGTGTCAAACTCTATGCTTGAGGACAATAATCTTGATAAAGTATTAGAATGTTCTTAATTAACATGCAATTCAACAACATATGTTGTGTATAATAACGAAGGCCGAAAACCTGGTGTATCTGCAGCCTCCAGGACTCTTGTCTTCTAGAGGTGAAAAAGCCAATTGGTTATTGAACAGTGTGGGGAATCCTAGGGTTATTTCAAAATTGCAATCAGCAATCAGCATGACTCATAAGTTCCTTTGATGAATTCTTGGTTCTAAAGGCAGACAAGGCACCATGATGTGGTTATTAATGACCTAAAAGTGAGATTTGTGGTTATGTGAGTGCCGGCGTGCTGTATATACAGGAAAAAGGTCAGAATTCAATGCATCTTAAATGAAGATGTAAGATAAAATCCAGGAAGAGATCTGCATGACTTAGGTGTGTGGTAACACCTAGTTAACAATGCTGTGAAGTCACTTTAATGTATCGTTCTCAAGAGAATATCTTCCATCACACCACAGTCCATGCATTCAGCAATCAACAAACCACTACAAGGTCAAAAAGTGGAAATAAATAAACAAACACACACACACACACACACACACTAGATGTCATGGCTTTAACGACTTTTATTACATTTTTCTTGTCATTTTACAGGAAGGCCAGACCAATAAATTGCTTTTGACAAACTTCTAAACACACTGTTTGTACAGACACAACCCTTGGATATACATATCAGAAATAAATAACCCAATATAAACCTACTAACAATTACAAATGCTGATATAACTAAAAATCCACAAATCAATGTGATAAGTATACAAGTATAAAAACTTATCAAGTAAATGTAGCTCAAAAAGTTCTATATCAACATATATGCAGAAAGAACATTGTAATGTATATTAACAACCAACATTTTTTTTTTTTACAAAACATACATACGTTATTACATTTGAAAATTATTCAGCTTATGCATAGAACTGAATTTACTTGTTTATAATTTTTGTTAAAAAACGCATTTTATATAACTCATGGCATTATCATCTGTAATAGTAATGGCACAACTATAGATATAGCAGGAAGTATAATTATGAGAAAGTCCGGTGAATATACTCTTTAATCTCAGCTAAGCCTATTATAGCAGGTCTAAGAGGTAGGATATCATAATCCCCTTTCCTTGTCAGTCACATTAAAGGAACACTCCAATGGAAACATTTTTAATTAACAATTTAGTAGATATACCCCTAAAGAAAGCATGTAGGCATTTAATTAAGCATTTTTGCCACTGTTGGTATATAACATTTGGTTGCAACAGCTGCATATCTCTTGTCTATAGCCTTTGTAAGCCCTACCCTTCATCTACAGCCCAGACTTTCTGTGGCTATCCAATCACAAACTTCCCAATGAGAAGTCTTTGCAAGGCAGGTGCTCTGGACAATTGCTGCCTCGAGTTTAGTTCCACTGACCTAACCAAAAAGTAAGAGGACTGATTGTCTGATTGGCAGCCAGAGGGATGTAACAAGGTTTTGCCATTTTTAACAAAAGTGAAAAAATTTAAAGGTGCACTTTTTGTAAAATAAATAAATAAATAAAAAGCAGTTCAGCAAGCTAAAGTGCTTAAGATGTGTGGAGTGCCCCATTAAAGGAAAACTCCAGTGCCAGGAAAACAATCCGTTTCCTGGCACTGGAGGTACCTTCTCCCTCCCACTCCCCAATCCCTGGTTACTGAAGGGGTGAAAACCCCTTCAGTCACTTACCTGAGGCAGCGACGATGTCCCTCGTCACTGTCTCCTCCTCCGCGCCGCTCCTCCTACCGTCTCCGTCGGCCGGTGGGCGAGACTGATCCCACCCACCGGCCGAGGAGACCTAATGCGCATGCGCATTAGCGCTCCCCATAGGAAAGCATTGAAAAAGATTTTCAATGGTTTCCTATGAGGAAATGAGCTACGCTGGAGGTCCTCACACAGCGTGAGGACGTCCAGCGACGCTCTAGCACAGATAATCTGTGCTATAATCCAGGAAGTGACCTCTAGTGGCTGTCTAGTAGACAATTACACTTGCAGGGTTAAGAGTAGTGGGAGTTGGCACCCAGACCACTCCAATGAGCAGAAGTGGTCTGGGTGCCTGGAGTGTCCCTTTAAGTGTGGGACATACACTGTAATATACTAAATCAGAGAGGACATACCCCAGATCTCACTCTCCTGACCCTGGGCATGTATGTAAGATAGGACGAAAGATGCAGGGGATGTTGCCAGGAGCTGGAAGAGACAAAATAACATAGAAATGGAGCACCTTATCATTGTGTTATACTTAAAGGGACACTATAATCACCTGAACAACTACAACTTAATGTAGTTGTTCAGTTGATATCTATAGCTCCCTGCAGGCAATCTAATGTAAACACTGTATTTTCTGAGAAAATACAGTGTTTACATTGATTAATAGGAATACCTCCAGTGGCCGTCACTCAGACGGCCACCAGAGGGACTTCCTATCTTGTATGGCCCTAAAAATGCCATGTACACGTCAGACGTCTGACGTGTGCAGGAGAGAGAAGGCACTGTGTGCGCGCCTTCTCTCTTCAGCCTGTCAGCAGAGGAGAGGGGGCAGGCAAAGACCGCGAGCTGAGCTGTCAGTCAGCTCAGCTCGCGGCCGCATGAGCGTTAGTGCGCTCAGCTCCCTGCTCGCGCCCACCTATTTCGTCATTTTTACGAAATAGGGGGCGCTGCTTCACGAGGCTCCCGGCGCTGGAACGAGGGGAGTAAAAAGGGCTGCCTGGAGTGTCCCTTTAAGCGTATTCATTTATATTGTAACATGTAAAAATAATAGCTGGGATGAACAAATGCTATAATAAAACAGTAATTTTACTTACCGTAAATTCCTTTTTTCTTAGTATAGTGGCAGTACTTACAAGTGGGATGTTCCTTCCGGTGTTGGACAAGAAGCTCCCCCTTCTTTGAATAATATAGCTGTGCTCCGCCTGCTGCCTCCATATAACCTGCAAGATGAATCACCCGCCAGTAATAAAAAAGAACCAAACGGAGACAGACTAATGCAAAAAACATTTAATCCAAATGAAAGAGGAGGGAAACCCAGTACTGCCACTATACTAAGAAAAAAGGAATTTACGGTAAGTAAAATTACTGTTTTTCCCTCCGTATAGTGGCAGTACTTACAAGTGGGATATAGCAAGAACCCTGCATACAACAAAGGGTGGGGACTCAGCAGGCCACAGCTTGCAGCACCTTACGCCCAAAAGCAGCCTCAGAAGATGAAAATATGTCCAGCCTATAATGCTTGATGAATGTATGCAATGAAGACCAAGTAGCCGCTTTGCAGATGTCTTCAGGTGATGCTGCTGCTCTTTCAGCCCAGGAGGTTGCCATAGCCCTAGTGGAATGAGCTTTCAACGGGAATCTGAGAGGAATCCCTTTGGAGTGATAAGCCAACTTGATGGTATCTGTAAGCCACCTAGCCAGAGAGGGTCCGGAAACAGCACGACCCTTGTACTTGCCTTGAAAGTAGACAAAGAGATGATCTGAGGATCTAAACCCTTGAGTCCTCTGAAGGTAGATCTTCAGGGATCTTCTAACATCCAGGAAATGCCACTTTCTTTCCAGATCCGATGTAGGAGATTGACAAAAGGACGGCAGAATAATAGGTTGGTTAATCGCAGCCCTAGAGATAACTTTAGGCAAAAAAGAAGGCCTGGGGTGCAGGACCACCTTTTCCTGATGGAATATGGTGAACTCCGGAGAAGATGATAGAGCTCGGATCTCACCAATTCTCCTAGCGGAGGTGATAGCCACCAGGAAAGCCGTCTTGAAGGTTAGTAGCTTGATGGGGACCTTAATCAATGGTTCAAACGGAGGTTCACAAAGGGCTTGAAGAACCAGAGACAAATCCCAGGTAGGAAAAGACACTAATCTGGGAGGCCTTTTTAACCGTATGGACTTAACAAACCTTCGGACAAGTATGTTTGAGGCAATGTCACGAACCAGGAAGTGACTTAGAGCCGAAATTTGGCCCTTGAGTGTAGAGACCCCTAGGCCGGCTTCAAAACCATCCTGTAAAAAAGAAAGGATTTCCGGGATAGACGTACTGGCAGGATCCGAACCTCGAAGAGAACACCAGGCTCTGAATTTCACCCAGACTCTGAAATAGATTTTCGAAGTGGACAAGCGGACAGAGGATAACAAAACGTCACATAAGTGTTCTGAGAGACCATGACCCTGAAGGATCATCCTTGCAGCAACCATGCTGTCAGGCGAAACATTTCCAGGGTTTCTACTGGAAGAGTCACATTCTCTAATATGGTGGAAGAGATCGGGAGAGACCAACGTGATATGGTCATATTTTCCACTTCTGAGAACCAACTTCTGTTTGGCCAGAAGGGCAGGACTGCTAGAATTCTTGCCTTCTCCCATCTTATCTTCTGAACAATCCGGGAAATAAGAGCGACAGGCGGGAAAATATAAGCCATGTTGAAGTTCCAAGGGATCGACAGACCGTCTAGGACATCTGGGTAGTCTCCTGCTTGGAGGGAAGCGAATCTCTGCACTTTCCGGTTTCTCCTTGTCGCCAACAAGTCTATCTCTGGCCTGCCGAAGCGGGAAACTAGCTCCAAGAAAACCTTGTTTGATAGTGCCCAGTCTGCTTGAGACCAATGATTTCTGCTGAGGTCGTCTGCAATAATGTTTAGAGACCCTTTGATATGGGTAGCTGAGATTGCAAGAAGATTGGTTTGGGCCCAAGACATTATACGGTAGCAGAGATTTTGGAGAGCTTTTACCTTCGTGCCTCCTTGGCGATTTAAATAAGCCACAGTGGTGGCGTTGTCCGACTGTATCCTCACCGACCGATTGGCGATGACTGAACCGAAAGACACCAGTGCCTCCCAGACCGCTAGTAATTCCCTGAAATTTGAGGAAGCGCCTGCCTCTTCCTTGTTCCAAAGACCTTGATGGAATTGAGAACCGAGATGGGCGCCCCAACCAGTCTGGGAAGCATCTGTGGTTATCGTAATCCACTGTTTTTGTGCAAAAGATAGGCCTTTTGAAATGTTGCTCCTGTCTCTCCACCAGTTTAGCTGTTTTTTCACCTTTGCGGATAAGTGGAAGGGAGAGTCTAGATCTTCCTGTTTTCGAGTCCATTGTGAAAGAATGTCCCATTGCAATGGTTTTGATTCTGCTTTTGCCCAAGCCACTGCTGGGATTGCAGAAGTGAGGAGGCCTAGCAAACTCATAGCATCCCTGATTGAGCTTAGGTTTTGCTGCAGCTTTAATACGGCTTTTAAGATCCTCCTTTGTTTCTCTATTGGTAAAAACAGAGACAGGGACTGTGATTCTACCTGAAGACCCAAGAATTCCAGACTCCGTGACGGATTCAACTTGGATTTTTCCAGGTTCAGGATCCAACCGTGATCTTTTAAAACCTTCATCGTAATCCTGAGATGATATTCTAGCAGTTGTTTCGATTTGGCTTTCAAGAACCAATCGTCCAGGTATGGAACAATCGAGATACCTTTCAGACGTAAGACTGCTGCTACGGGTGCCAGGATCTTCGTAAAAACTCGAGGAGCTGAAGACAGGCCAAAGGGTAGAGCCTTGAATTGCAAATGGAGAATCCTTCGCTTTCTTGTAAGAACCGCAAACCTGAGAAACTTCCGGGAAGATTCTGAAACCGGTACATGTAGATAAGCATCTTTTAAATCTAACTTTGCCATGTGATCTCCTTTTTGTAAAATGTGCGTTACAGACAGAATACTTTCCATGCGGAACTTCTGGTACGGTATGCAGGTGTTGACTTGTTTTAGGTCTAGTATTGGCCGAAAGGATCCGTCTGGTTTCTGAACCAGGAACAGGCGGGAGTAAACCCCCGGAAATTCCCAACGTTTGGGTACCTTCTCTACCACATCTTTTCTTAAAAGAAGAAGAGCTTCTGTTAGGAGTGCTTCTGTTTTTTTCTTTGAAGGATAGTCTGATAGTAGGAAGGAAGGTTGTGGTTTTGTTGAAAACTTTATTCTGTAACCTTCTGAAATCGTTCTTATAATCCACCCATTTGATGTACTCTTTTTCCACTCTTGGGCGAAGAACCGAAGGCGTCCTCCCACTCTTTTGGCGTCAAAACTTCCTCTTTTTGTCTTGCCTGTTGGATTCATGTCTAGACCACTGGCTGCTGTTTCCACCCTGTTTTTGAAACCTTCGAAACCGCCCTTGGTAACGAAAGGACCGCTGACCCTTATACTGAAAACGTTTATAACCCTGTGATCTTGATTCCAGAGGTAGGGCTTTCTTTGTGTCTGACATTTGTTTAATAATGTCTTCCAAAGGTGTTCCAAATAGTTTGTTCCTCTCAAAGGGTAATTCACACAAGGCAGCCTTGGACGCTGAATCTGCTGTCCATGTACGTAGCCAAAGAGCTCTTCTGGCCACTGACGACAATCCCATGATTCTTGCTGCTAAACGCATAGACTCATCAGAGGCATCCAAAAGAAATTCATTAGATAATTTCAGTAGGAACATAAGATGGGAAGGATCTGCATCTGATTTTCCCATAAGAGATTCTTCCAGGGATTGTAGCCAAACGCTCTGAGCCCTGAGAACCGCTGAACCTGCAATACCGGCTCTGCATTGGTACCCTGCGGCCTGAAATATTCTTCTACATGAAGTTTCGGCTCGTTTATCCATTGGGTCTTTGAGTCCTGAGACTTCGCCAATGGGTATAGTGGTTTTCTTAGATAGCTGGGCAATCTGAATATCTACTTTAGGAAGATCTTCCCACTTTTCTTCCGACTGTAGTTTAAACAACAGTTTAAATTGTTTGGAAATAAATGCACGTCTTTCAGGATTCTTCCATTCTCTATGAAGGAGATCCAAGATTTTAGGTGGCATCGGGAAACCTTTAACCTTACCCTTGGTAGGTTGCGTTTCTTGTATAGCTGATGTTACTTCCTTAATAAATTTTTTCAGCTCTTCTGGTGGGAAGCCCTCCTCCACACTGGAAGCTAGGCTGGAAATATCCGAAGGCAAAGAAATAGAGCATTCTCCTGAAGAAACGTCAGACACCGAAGGAGATCTATTCCTTCTACGTTTCTTAGGCTTCTCTTGTATAGCCGGCTCTTGCTTCACAGAATCTTTAAAAGACTCAAACGTCTGGGACAAATTTTCCTGGAACCAGCCCAGGAAGGATGCCATATCAGTCTGCTTAGCTTTCTCTAGCAATTCCACAAAGCACTGATTACACGTCTTTTTGCGACATCCGTCAGGCAGAGGTACAGCACATTCCAGACAACATAAGTGCTTAGATTTGCTTGTGGCTTTTTTAGGGACAGATGCTGACATCTTGTCCTTATCCGCTTTGTCCGGGGGAATAGGACTGGACATATCTGTGGATCAAACAAAAAATGTTTCAATAGAAATAGAAATAGATAGATATAAATAGACGCATGCAAAATAATAGATGAATAAAAGGAGAGATTCATAAAATCTCACCTTAAATCAACTAAAGTCCGTGCAGGAGGGCTGGTGACACGGAGAACCAGAGCTGTACACCCACCCTTGGGGTCAGCAAGGTTCTGCACAGTTTATATACCAAAAAAAAAAAAAAAATTTAATTTTTAAATTTGGCGCCAAAAAACCCGGTTTCGCGCATGCGCAGTTGCGCGATTCCGTGTTTGGTGGAACGCAAACGCCTCCCGGCGTGCGTTCCACCACTGTGCGCATGCGAAAAGCAATCGAGGAGGACCGCCCGGGAACTCATCTTAGCAGCCACAAAAAGGGAAGTACCCGGTCGCGTTCCGTAACGCTAGACCGGAAGTACTGCGCCACTCAGTTCCCACCCGGGGAACCATCGGGCAATTACCTCCTCGATCAGCAGCCTGTGCTGATCGCACCTCTCCACCTGAACTGGGGAACCTGTCCGTCCCGTTGCCGGGACAAGAAGAACTGGCGGGTGATTCATCTTGCAGGTTATATGGAGGCAGCAGGCGGAGCACAGCTATATTATTCAAAGAAGGGGGAGCTTCTTGTCCAACACCGGAAGGAACATCCCACTTGTAAGTACTGCCACTATACGGAGGGAAAAACTACATTTTTATGTATATCATTAAGCAACTGTTTTATACTAATCTGCGAAACCTCAGTGATAGGTTTCCAAACTATAATATGACATGGTTTCTTTATGACGGATTGCAGTGCCTAATGTTCTGGGAGCTTACTAACTTCTTATATTAGCTATTTAAAGCATCACAGGGACAGAATAACATAAGTATTTCAGTTAGTACTGTACTGGCTTACACAATCTAACTCTTTGTTTCCCTGTTGAATGAAAATGACCAGCCAGCCTAAATGTTAAAACATACAGAGGGTCATTTTTTTATTATTATTTTTAACTCATCTGGTGCAAGGTCTTACTTCACAGTAAACGTTTCCATTACTGGGTGTACATGTGTGTCTATAGACTGTATATACACACACACTTTATTATCCATTATTTATAAAGTGCCAACATTCAGTTTGCTCTAGCAAATTAAAAATACACACAAAACAATGTTAAAGGACCACTCCACCCTTCCACTCCCCCAAAAAAACAAAGTTTAGTAGATATACCCCCAATGAATACATACGTGCATATCCTGCCCCCACACACCCAGGGGCAATATAGAGGGATCGGAACCCACCGCAGCATCGGAGTCCCCCTTATCATAGAAGGCATAATCGGGATTGTCCTACCATCTCCCCACTCTGGTCGGATCCTATAGTCTGTAAGCTCGTTTGAGCATGTAATTGTCCTATTTATTGTTACATCCCCCCACCTCTCAAAATATTGTAAAGCGCTACAGAATCTGTTGGCGCAATATAAATGGCAATAATAATAATAATAAATAATAATCTGACCCATCATCATTTCGGGCACGTGTCCGTTTCCATTTTCTGTCCGATTTTGCCCGGCCAGGGGCTCTTTTGCATGGTATCCCGCCATCTTGGACCGCCATTGGCGAGTCAGTCAGGGCAGGTGCAACCTGCATCAGAGAGGGAGGGTAAATATGTTTGGACTTAGCATGTGCCTTACGGCCCACATGTGCTGTCAATTCAGGTTGGGAGGCGATCCTTGGGGCTGCAGAAACGGGGTGAGGCCAGCATCCACCGTTGTAGGGGGTAGCAGGGAGTCCCTGTGGGGATAAATGGGTCTGTCATCCCACTCACCCCGAGCCTGCATAGATATGAGGTGAGAAAAACCTACAAGGGAAAAAACAGTCCCCAGGAAGTATGCCCAAACTGCAGAATACCAAACCCAGGGAGGATGTGCTGGCAAGGACTCAAACAGTAGCAAGGGGAAGAAAAAAACCCTACCTACCAATACTATACTACAGGGGTTGAGTAACCCCAGACCCACAAATACCTGTGAAGAAACCGAAAAAGGCAGATACAGGGAGATAGGAGCCGTGCCGCCTGATAGCACCCAGCCACAAGGTCTAGTCTAACAGGCCGGAGGGGGAACGCCGTCGCGCGCATCCGGGAAAGCGCGCTGAAGGAAGCACAAGCTCAAACCCTCGCACCGCCGGGTGCGAGGACAGGGAGATCGGGTATCACGGAGAACTATCGCGTCTGCGAAGGGGAATAAAGGAGTGGGGGTAGAGGGGTGGAAGGGAGATAGAGAAGTTACTTTTTCTCTTTGCTGCTGAGGAATATTTTAAAGAAAGAGAAAGCATAATAGGAGCCTCCGTGTCATTAATAAAACTGTAAAGCACGAGCACTTAATGTGCACGAACAACATTTTAGTCCTGACCTCACCTCCCCTGACCCTGAGAGTGAAGGTCACGGCTGTATTCATGCGCATTCGGAGACTACAGCAAACAACATCCACATGTCCAAGCACAAAACTGTGATCCATGCTGTCAAACGAATAGCTGCCATGGTAGTACATGGTATCAGCTTATTAGGTAGTTTCGAAACAGCCACATTTCGACTCACATATGTCTTTATTAGGCTTGATAAAAATTCCTGTAAGTCAAAATGTTGCCTTTTTGAATCCAATAAAGTCTCTTTGGATTCACCATTGAGTGCCTGGAACTCTCTCATTGTTACACGTTGGAATGGAGGTTATGCCCCTTCAGTCTGTGAGGTGCTCTGGGATAATCCCAGAATAACCTGTGTGCAGTCCTTCAGCTCTATTTACAATACTTCAAAACTTCATAAGGTTTTCTCCTAATCTATACATTTTCTAGCAAAACTGCTACCACAATGTAGATAGAAAATTGTATGCTCAATCTAATCGGGATAAGTTGTTTGGGGCATGACAGATGCCCTTTAAGCCAGAGGCTGCTAGTTTGACAGCTCATAACGGTCACTCAAACGGCACTCATTATCTTCTGGGAGAGGGAAATTCTGCTTGGCTGCCCTCTTTTGGCACTGACCTGTCCACTATAAAGGCTCCTACCAATTTTTAACGGTCTAGTCTTCTTTATACAACATAGAAAGTGGAATGGGTCTGGACCTTCTGACCTTCAAAACTCCCAAATACAAGTCAGAATTATAATTTCCTTTCCAGATGGAAAAATGGTATTAAAAAAAAAAAAAAACCAAAACATTGCCTGCTGTACTCAAAGGTTTACATAAACGTAAAATATTGTAATAAAAAAATCCAGTAGGAATACTTATTCTATTACATACAGTCATGTTTTTTTTTTTCTTTTTAAACCTGTAGACCTTTATGAGAAGTCTCCGAACAAACATTTTAAGAAGCTTAGTAAAATGATTTTGAAGTTAAGTACTTAAAAGTAGCTGTCATTTAGACAGCCAATCGGTACTTCAGACTAAAATAGATAACATTTTTGATTTTATATGATATTTGACATCAGTATGCAAAATATGCTTACACTGGACACTGTGTGCGCCCAATCCTTAACATATAGAGATATCATGAGGATGCAATCGATTGCAGATCACATATCACATATCATTCTTGTGTATGTTCCCTTAATACTGCTCTATGAAAACCATCAAAGTGATTAATCGCGTGAACTTCAATAATGGAGAAGGATATTGGGCTACGTAGACGGGTCTGTCCAAGTGCTGCATAACACACAAGTTTTATGATTTTTTACATTGTACTTATTTATATATTAGTGTATTCCTTTAAAACACTGCTCAAACTCTCTCTCTCTCTCTCTCTCTCTCTATCTATATATTTTACACACACAGATAACATAAAACAGCCCTGTAGGCAGTCAGCGTCAGAACCCTAAACTAAACCAATAATACTTCCTCCTTTTAATTAAGAGAAAATGGCTTACATAAGCAATGAGACAAGATGGGCTACTTTATTAAGGCAATAAAGCAGTCTGAGCATGCCCCTTGACTTTCTGCTCATCCAAACATACATTAGAACTTGTAACGAGCTGTCCGCATTGTCTTATTGCTACCTAAGCTCTCCCTGTACGCAGCGGGTCCTGAAGCTGAAAATACTAACGGCACAGCATATGGCATCGTTGGAAATAAAAACACCTGCTACCCATGAGTCAGTCTCTCCCACCACATAGTGGTTGTTAGGATAGTACTGCAGTACAGCACAAGAAGGAAATAGCTACATATACTGGATATATAGAGATTAGGTAAATTTGCATACAAATTCACAATTCAGAGCAGAAAACTCACAGATTTTTACCAAAACTTTTTACATCCAACTTCATCTTGTTTTTCCCATTTAGACTAAGAATACCAGTCAGTATTGATTCAAGAAGAAATATTTTGCCATACAAAACCCAACACATAACAATGTATTATCAATGCTAAACAAAGAAACCTGAACATTTCAGAAAGGTTTATCTTTTTGAGCTCATTAATTAAAAAAAAATATATATATATATATAAAATTATTTTTTCAGTCTCACATACAGCTTGTAAATTGGTTGCATATGAATAAACCAAGCCTGATTATAGCTATTTAGTTTTTTTTTACCAGGCATGGCCTACTGTAGTGTATCGGGATGCAATTCAGCTTGCATTATGGGTGAGCCCTTCAATTAGAGAATAAAGTCAAAACACCAAGTTCTTGTAGCTGTGCCATGGCCACACTGTTCCATCCTTTGTTAGCTTGGGGATTCCTGGGGGATGGATGCATTATACACTTTACTTCCACCTCAATCCCCTCAGCTGCCAAAGCTTTTTTTGCTCGTTGTTCTGAGAATCTGCCCACTCCAATAACCATTTTAACCCCAAGAGTCTTGATTACTTGACAGAGGAATTCATCACAGATATCCAGCAGCTTGTCCCTCTGTTGTTTTGGGAGGTCTGAGGGAGTCAGGTTCTTCCCTGACTGGTTCATGAAGATGAGCGGGCAGTGGTTGTGCACAAAGCAGTGTTGGAAAAAAATTTCAGGTCGTCCACAGAGGGATTTGAAGAAACCCCAAAAGCGGGCACCACTAACCTCTCTATTGGGACATTCAAACCCAAGGATAGGTCTTTTCGGATGCTCTGACTGTGGCTTAGAGACTTCACCTTCAATACACAACCAGTTCCGCACATGGCTAACTTCCCCAAAGGGAACCTTTGATGGAGACAACAAAAAGTAAGAAAAATAGAAAATTAGTTCAGCATCTACCTTAAAAATAAAAAAATAAATAGTTATACTAATGCCTTCATCAGTGCTTGAACCTTCCTTAATCAACATCTATGGTCCGTTCCTTGGGAAATACTAAATTCTACTTCAATGTATATACTGATGAATCTAGATCATAAATGATCAGTTGTTTGTGAAAACTGTGATCAGTTGTTTGTTAGAACCACTTGTATACAGTTCTAGAGTGGGTAAGGAACTCCATGTGGTGTCAGCTATAGCAAATTAAGGTAGGGGTATTGCTATATCAGGAGTTTATTGAAGCTCTCCAGCAGATAAACCAGCATCAAAAAATATAATTCCAGAAGATCACAATTATAGTTTATCAGACGCCACAAGCTACCTAGTCCTGCTACAAAAATAAAGAGTAAACACAAATAAGGTAATCAAATAAAACTGTTAAATTTTTTCATCTATAGTGGAGTATAATATAGAGGTACAAGGGCGTGTGCACAATATGCATACATACTCTTCATCAAATATTATGATTCTTAACGTATTAAAGAAACACTCCCACCACTTGTAACAGCTTGATCGCATTGAAGTTGGGGTCCTGAGTGTCCAGGTGCCATCTTATCTGCAGGGGTTAAACTGTTTAGCGTAAATTTATTCCTGAAGTTGGGTATCTGATGCCCAACAAAGCTGTCCCTGGCTTCCTTCCTCTTTGAAGTATAAGGAAGGTTTAGCCGGGCATACCTTCTGTTTCACTCAATGGGAGGTGCCATTCTCAGGTTATCAACAGCTGTCTGGCTAAAACTCTCTCATACTGCGGAGACAAGGAGGAACGAAGCCGAGGGGTAGCAGCGTTATGCGCGAGACCCCCAATTTCTGGGTTAAACCACTGCAAGAAATATACCATTTCTCACTACTGAGTCTGTCACTGACTGCCCATCTAAACTTTCCTCACACTCAGTTGCTAAACAATTTAACCCCAGAAGTTAAGACAATTTTTTTCTGACAATGCTTTCAATTTATCAATCTTTCTGTTGCTTTTCCCTCCAGAAAACACATTTTTAAATTATTTTTTTCTCCTGCCACTATAAGTTTTACTGCATAAAATGACAGAATCCAGGCAGAGAAGAGCAGGCACTCTTTAGACTACTTTTAGAATAACAACTTAAAATGTACACTATAGTCACCAGAACAACTACAGCTTATTGTATTTTTTTCTGGTGAGTATAATCATTCCCTTCAGGCCTTTTGCAGTAAACGTGGTCTTTTCAAAAGGCAGTGTTTACATTACAGCCTAGGGGTACCTCCACTGGCCACTCTTCATATGGCTGCAAGAGGTGCTTCCTGGGGCAGTGCTGCAGTGTGTAGCACTGCCATTTATTGTCTCTACTCTCTGCATGGAGACACTGAACATTCCTCATAGAGATGCATTGATTCAATGCATCGCTATGAGGACATGCTGGTTGGCCAGGGCTGTGTTTGGTTTGTGCTGGCTCTGCCCCTAATTTGCCTCCTTGACACACTCAGCCAATCCAATTTCCTATGGGAAAGCATTGTGATTGGCTTTCTCAATACTTCTGATGATGTCAGCCAAGCAGGCAATCAGGGGCAGAGCCAGCAGCAGCAGACAAGAATAAAATTATGATTTTACTATATTTCGGGGGCAAACCGAGCGGGGACCAGGTTGTAGATGGTGGTTTTAACCCTATAGTGTTCCTTTAATAAATACAGACAGATTAGATACAGAAATAAATAACACTTTTTTTTTAGATCACATTTATATATTTCCCTATTTGTTTTAGGTCTCCTATGTTTGCTTTCTCTATGCTGCCAGGTGCAAAGTCTTACAAAAATGATTGACAGGGAGTTAAAATGGAAGTGCCCAGTTACAGGATAGAGAGGTGTGGATTTATATACTTGATTATATTTTTCACACCTGCAAATACATATTTGTTAAATAAAGAAATAGATAACATGATATTAAAAATCCTGGGAAATGTCAGCTGCCCTTTAAAAGAACATTTTATACAACAAACCCTATTACACATTTATTTCTGTTTTTCCTTGTAACGCCTGTAGACATGTCAGCTACAAGAGGTTTTAGCGATATAGTTTACAGCTTAACATTGTACCGTGTAGCGATCTCCTTTTTAGATTAGGGTATGATGATGCAATCTGGCATGGCCTCAACATCATCATAGAACTTAATGAAGGAGTAGCACGGAGAGGTGTAACCAATTATCACAGCCAGCAAGACTACCTGACCTTTTTCATAAAGTGTCACTTCCCCCACTCCCAGTCAGTCTTTCCATCTGCTATTAGTGGATATAATTTGCTCTGGAGTTGCTGTCTCCCTGTCAGATAATGGTATTAACAAAAGCGGTGTTCTAAATAACTGGGGCAGTGTTGACAGAGCAATGCTCTGCAGGTGGATTGCAGGAACAGTGTTAATGGAGTATATGCTGGCAGATTTATAACAAATATGATCAGATACAAAACACATTGCTGTACCAGAGATGAGTTAATGAAAGAGATTGAAACCTCTCTGACTGAAATACTGTGTGCAAGCTCTTCCAACAGGGTTATAATTAATTAATTATAAAATAAAAATCAATCACTCACTGCTCAACAAACAAATCTTACCCCTGTCTGGGCCATGCCGAACGGTCCTGGATTCATCCCTAAAAAGAGAACATCCTTCTTTGACTGGCAGTATGTCCGCACATACTTCTCGTGTGGGTCCCAGGCATACAAGAGTGGATTATAAACATACTTAACAGGGTCCTGAAATTGAAGTTCTGCCAGCTTTAAATTCAACTCCTGTTCTATCTGTAGAAAGCTATTGGCAATATCTTGATCAGGATAGAAGCTGGTGGGTACACCACATTCAAGTGGTGAGACAAACATTTCCTCTCCTTTATTTTGGCACCTGGAAAAAGAAATCCAAAAAGCATGCTCAAGTTTTTTTATTTTATAAGACAGGTATATCAAGAATGGTGTAAGAATGGAAAAGCATAGCTTTAAATATTATTTTTAGTAATATAATACATATATAATTTACAAATATATTATATAAAAATATATTATTTACCAATATTTTTTTAGAACTGAAAAAATAAAAATAAAAGTAAAAAGAGCAAAAAAAAAAAAGTGTGAAGCATTCAACGACCTCTCATGGACAAACAAACAAACAACTATGCATCAACATGTGGCTATTCAGCTATGGTTGGGCTGGTTTTATTCCTCAATTCATTTGCCAAATAACCATAGAGTTTTTTTCCCCATTTACTGTGTTCTCTCTCTCCTAATAAAATATGAACCAAGAAAAAAACCGGGCACACATTGGGTATAATACCAGGATATTTATTTTAAAGCTCTAGTGATTCTATCTTTTGTTGAATACATCTTGTATTATCCACAGCAAACATTTTGTAGAGTTGGATGCTGTGGAGCATGGGTATTGTAGTTCATTTAACCAAATTATATCTATATTTTAGCCACACTCAAGTGAAAATGTACTCCATCAAGTTGATATCAATGGAGCGGGAAAGAAACGTGTGAACTATCATTGTCAGATGTGTGTGTGCTGTTCAGAGGTCAGATACAAATAAGCGTATCACACTTTATGTGAATTTAGGTCTTTAGCAGAAAAGTGAAATATGGATCTTAACAGGAACCAACAAAATAGAAGAAATACCAGGAACACATAGGATAGAATACCAGGCAGATATAGTGAGGTATAAAGGGTATTGCTTCGGTTACTAAGAGCCTTTGTCAAGCTTGCATCATGCAGAGTGCCACTGTGAATTGTGAGTCTGTCATATTCCTCTTTTACTAAATACCCCAGCCTGCCACACAGACTGAGACTTTGACAGGACCATTTTGCCGGCTCAAAGCGCATGCACACAATCAGAGCAAGCAAGGGTAGAGGAAGAAGGAGGGAACGCAGAAATCTAAACAGATGGGATCGGGAATGATACAGATCCAGGAGGGATTTATACTTTAACGTTGTGAATACACTTTTTGTTGGTAATGCGGAGAGTGCTCATTTATTTATATAAAATGTGAAATGAAAGCCCTTTTGTTCTTCTGAACAAAATTATATATAATAAGTGTGAGTGCACTTAATATGAGAGAGGTAAATTATGGTTGAACAGGCATATAGCTTAAATTCCAAGTATTTCCAGAAACACTATAGTGTCAGGAACACAATCATATATACCTGGCACTATAGTGGTAAGAAATCACTGTTTAGGTTCCCAGCACCCATTGCCTTCCTTTAAAAAGGTCATTTTTACAGCGCTGCACCGTCTTGCCATAGCTAGTCCCATCTCTGTGGCGGAGATCATCAAATTTGACAATCTCAGCCAGTCCAATGCTTTCCTATAGTAAGCATTGGGAGGCTATTGCACAAGCACAGAAAAATGCAGCGCTTATCAACTCTGTATAGATATGCACAGAATCAATGCATCTCTCTGGGTTACATTTAGCTTCTCCATGCAGCACAGTCCCAGGAAGTAGAGTGAATGCCCCTAGATGTGTTACTAGGCAGTAATGTGAACACTGCCTTTTCTTGAAAAGGTAGTGTTTACATTAAAAAGCCTGCAGGGACTGACTATACTCACAAGAACAACTACATTAAGCTGTGGATGTTCTGGTGACTATAGTGTCTCTTTAAGGGGTTAAGGTTCAATGAAAAGATCAGCAGATAACTTCTAATGTAAATACACTGTGCTGTTAGATCTGTTGTGCCGTGAAAAATGCTTAATTGAACTAAAGTTGATTTGGTGCTTAGAGTATACCCTTATGCAGTAATAGCCTTCGCATGGGTAGTTGCAAAATAATTAATACCAATACATGCACACTTTTAATTTATTTATTTAGCTTTATTTTTTACTTTTGTGTATGTATATGCAACCATTTAATTAAAGTTGCTCTGTCACTCTAAAACATTAGTATTTCATAAAGACCAGATCTTCATAAAATAATCTGTGACAGGTGTAAGATATATTGAGACAAAGTAGGGTCTATTCAGTCTCTGTATTTTTCCTCTGCCTGACAAAAGAGGGGTGTTAACCTTTAGTCAAGCTTCTCATTTCCCCTAGCCATCAACAGTGACAGCTATAGGGAAATAAAGCTTTTTCTATAACCTCAATGCTGTACTCTTGCGCATGAAGAAGAGCGGCAGGAAGAGGCCGGCGCAGCCCACAAAGGACATTTTCAGATAAATAGAGCTCACCTTTCCCTGCCTCAATGGTCATCGGACCCCCCCGGCAGCAATATCATCATAAAGGGTCTTTAAAAATTATGCAGATGGTGACGGAGCCACTTAAATTGTATGGGACATTAACCCCTTAAGGACCAAACTTCTGGAATAAAAGGAAATCATGACATGTCACACGTCATGTGTCCTTAAGGCAGGGCTCAACAAATCCCAGGAGCCAGGTCGCTATGGCGACTAAATTTTTTGCCAGGGCGCCTGGGATTTGTCAACTTTTTATCTAAAAGACCTGGCTGGGCAAATAATGGAGCCGGCCGTCCAACCGCGGGAGCATGTTGACGGCCGGCTGAGTGAGCGTTGCAGCTGGCCGCCCTGGGCTTCGTGGAAGCGGCCGGCTGAGTGAGCGTTGCAGCCGGCCACCCTGGGCTTCATGGAGGCAGCTCGCTGAGTGAGAGTTGGAGCCGGCCGCCCTGCGCTTTATGGAGGCGGCAGGCTCAGTGGAGCATCAAGGCGGAGGCTGGGGCAGCGTGCGAGGGAGCAGTGGTCTTCCAGCGGCTCCTCTCTGCTCCCTTGCGCTGTGTAATGATGCCGGGAGCCTGAATATGATGTCATTCCGGCCCCGGCATCACATGGAGCAGACAGGAGCTGCATGGTAGATTACTGCTTCCTCTCACACAGGAAGAGAGAGCAGCCCCACTAGACCCCAGGGAACGTCCACTCAACTCTCCCAAAAGGTAGGGAGGCAGGGTGGATAAAAAAAATTAAATTTAAGTTTGTGTTTGAGAAAGTGTATGTGTGTATGTCAATGTGTGTGCATGCGCCTCTACCAGTGTGTGTGTTTGTGTGTATGCCTCTATCAGTGTGTGTGTGTGTGTGCGCCTATGCCTCTGTCAGTGTGTGTGTGCCTATGACTCTGTCAGTGTGTGTGTGCCTATGACTCTGTCAGTGTGTGTGTGCCTATGACTCTGTCAGTGTGCCTATGCTTCTGTCAGTGTGTGTGTGTGTGTGTGTGTGTGCCTATGCTTCTGTCAGTGTGTGCGTGTGTGCCTATGCCTCTGTCAGTGTGTGCCTGTGCCTCTGTCAGTGTGTGCGTGTGCCTCTGTCAGTGTGTGCCTGTGCCTCTGTCAGTGTGTGTGTGCCTGTGCCTCTGTCAGTGTGTGTGTGCCTCTGTCGGTGTGCCTGTGCCTCTGTCGGTGTGCCTGTGCCTCTGTCGGTGTGCCTCTGTCAGTGTGCTCATGCCTATGCTTCTGTCAGTGTGCATATGCCCCTGTCAGTGTGCTCATGCCTATGCTTCTGTCAGTGTGCCTATGCCTCTGTCAGTGTATGTGTGCATATGTCTGTCAGAGAGTGTGCGTTTGTTTAAGTACCAGCGATCACGATTGGTGTTTTTATTCACCCTTTTTTCCCCACGCTGCGCAGGTTTTGCCGTGGCTTGTCCCGCCTTCATTGCCGAGTCCATCAATCTTTTTGATCTCAGCTAAGCAAATGCTTTCCCATAGGAAAGCATTGGGAGGATATTGTGCATGTTCTGTATGGGTAACATTCAGCGCGTCCATGCAGAACACTGACACAGGACTCTCTGGTGGCCGTCTGAGTGACAGCCACTAGAGGTCTTAGCAGGCAGCAATGTAAGCACTGCCTTTTATCTGAAAATGCAGCGTTTACATTGAAAAGGCTACAGGAACAGGCTACAGGCACACAGAACCACTACATTAAGCTGTAGTGGTTCTGATGAGTATAGTGCCCCTTTAAAAAAAAAAAAAAAAAACTGGCTCCTAACTTTTTTTAGCTGGCTCCTAGAATCTAAGCAAATTTGTCAAGCCCTGCCTTAAGGGGTTAAAGAGACAGCCTGTTCTTTGCAAGAGAAAGGGTTAAGGATTTTACATGCAGGTGAGTTTAGCATAAATGCTGTATTGACTTTTCAGGACTTTAGTAGCCCACCCACTCCCAGCAGAGAACCTATTTAAGCAAGATACTATACATCTTTCCAGAGGAACATTTTAGCAGCACAGCAGCCTTGTGGCTGGTAAGGTATAATGGGAGTTGTAGTCCTGCAACAACTGAGGATTGTAAACTAGACTATTTGCTGAGCATATCTGCATTTTACAACTAATCAGCACGCTGACTCCTTAGTTAACCAGAATGTACATTGTGCTCAACCTAATAACAATGGGTTGTTTCCTGCAGCCAGTGGGCAGTATCTGTCATTCATATTTAAACATGAAAAACACAGCCACAATCTGTCTAATAATACACAGTAAATATGCATTGTCCCATCCCATGCCAGTCCAGGCTATCCACACACTCTGTACCTTACACTTTCTAGCCCTACTCGCTTCTTCCGGGTCTGGAGCTCCTTTTACCACCGGCCTGACGGTCCTACCACGTCACGAAGAAAGGAGCCTAGTCGGATCATGTGACTGCTCTTGTCACGTGATTCTAAGAGCTGCCCCTGCTCGATGCTGGAGGGCGGGAAGGAGGGAGCATGCTGAGATTCCCTATCCTGAGCAACTAGCACTGCCTGGCTCCCCCCATCCTGAGCAGCTAGCACTGCCTGGCTCCTGTATGGTACATCAAGCCACTTATTACAATGGACTTCTGCTGGTGGAGGGGCATTGGGAAGAAACTTTAAGATAAGTGTATTTATTAGTATATTGTATATTGTAATCTAGTTAAAGTAGAAAAAAAAAACCAGTACAAGTGATAAAGGTATTTAAAATAATTATTTAGGGGTATTCATTGTACTTTTCCTCTCCATTTGTCCTTTACAAAAAAAAAAGTCTATAGCATGAGAAAGAAACAGCTATTTTTGAATGGAGTGCTGTTCATGTAAAATGTAGAAATTCTTTTTACAGAATTTTATTGAGGAGGAGGTTAATCACCACAAAAAAATCTTAATTACAGTTCTGATCTTAGCATTGCTCAGACTACAGACCAGGGTGACAACCATTTACATTAGAAAAACCAATAGGTGACAACTACACATTAACCAAGTGGGCATTTTTACAATATTGTTGTAATATAATTGTCATTGGTCCCTGAGGAAGTTCCCCTGTTGGAACGAAAGGACCTGTATTCCGTTTTTATACTATATGTTGGTGGCTGTTATCCACCTTTTTACAATAAATTTCTGATATTTTTTTTTTTTTTAATTCTTTATTTTTGTTGTGCACAAAATGAACAAGTAGCCTTGGCGCGCCACGACAGCGACGCCTGGACGAATTGGCAGACAGTTGCATTACAGTGTGTGGCATTTGTTAGTCAGGCACATTTTATGTTAGTTATCAAAGATTAACAGTGTAGATAACATTAAAAGGAAAAGAAAAATAAATAAATAAACAAACAAAAACAGCTAGGCTAGACACAATAAGCGTTTGTCAGTAAGAGATAGACCTCTCATATGTCACATACAGATTTGTATATATATTGCCACAGCTACATTTTGGCATTCCGTGCGTTGACTGAAATGCTTGTTTGATAGGGACCCTGCACAAAAGAGCTTACACTCTAGATCGAGAAAAAACTACAGAAAAACCCTATCATGGTTTAATGTCAGAGTAAGCGTTAAGAAATAGATAATTCAGCCCACATGCTGAAATAAATGCAAAAAAGACCTGGATACTCCACCCACCCCAAAGAAACACCACCCGCACCACAACCAACACTCTCCCCCTTCATATCTAACGGCCGAACCACACAACCGTACCTCCAGAGACCACCCAAACCACACCAACACACAATACCGACAACATAGCGAAACGAAGGAGGGACAAACACGATAACAATCACCCCCAAAGCAGGAAAGACATCCACCCAACCCGGACCCCCCCTGACCCACGACCCCACCCTCTAACTCACACTCCCCAGGACAACAGACGAACCACGCTTAGAACCATAGGAGACAACCTCCCCCCCTTTAAGAACACACAACCAACTGACAACCGACTACAAAAGCCTAACTGTGACCCCCCCCAACCTCGGTGGCACCCTCACCAAGGGAACACACCCACCACATTCAGCTCCAACCCTACTACCGGCTTGTAACCAGCAAATGCAACAGAAACAAAGAGACAAAAACACAGCAAAGTAGAGGGCACCCCACCCCTTTTCCTTCCCGTACCCCCCACCTAACCCTAGACCACAGGCTCAAACAGACGGAACAAAAAGCACACAAAAGACGCTGCAACTAGGGTAGAAAAGAAGGACTTCATACTCACACTGTAAAAATACCTCAGAAGCAAAAGCATGAACAATGAATAATACATTGCCAATGGTTACCCCTCCTTTCCTCTTGTACCCCTACACTACAACATGAGACCCTGAAAACTTGGTTACGAAGACCCAAAAGCAAGTACTCCCCACGGTTAAATTGTATGTTACACACAGCAAACGTAAAGGTACCCTATCCCCCACCCTTCTCTATTCTGTACCCCACCCCAAACCCAAGACAAAAGACCAACAGAAATCGACAAGAACGAAGAAAATGCTTACTGGCAACTGAGGCATGTCGAAACTACGAACAAACAACCGGTATATACGCTGAAATTGTTAGAATAACATAAAAAGCACGTATATGTTACGCAAAATTTGTACCATATTCTCTGACTCCCTATTTTCTTTTCTGTACCTCCACCCCATACAACAAAAAATCTTTCAAAATAAAGAATTTATATATAAAAAAAAAAAAGACCTGGATAGATTTTGCATTTGAGAAGTCTGTAGAATTTTTGCAGAGAGAGCCAAATAAGTAAGTCTATACTTTTAAAAGGACACTCTAGGCACCCAGACCACTTCAGCTCATTGAAGTGGTCTGTGTACAGTGTCCTGCAATGTAAATTATTATAGTTTAAGAGATACTACAATGTTTACATTGTGGGACTTAGACAGCTTCTAGTGGCTGTCTACCATAAAGCCACTAGATATGTATCCTGCTTGATATTGATTACCTAACTTATGGTGGACGTCCTCTCGCTTTGCATGACGACATCCAGACATCCATTGATTCAATGTTTTTCTATGGGGAAGCCCTAATGCGCTCATCACACATACGCATTAAGTTCCCCTAATGGCTAATATTGGAGGAGGCGTAGTCTCGACTCAGCCCCGAGGGACATCGGTGCTGGGGTCTGAGCAAGTAAATAAGGGGGAGCTTTGTATTCCTAACACTATAGTATCCCGTTAACTGTAACAAACTGCACTCTTCACAGGCAGTGATTGTTATATATCCCACATTGCCATAAGACTTTACAGACACCTGGTCCAAATTCAGGGGAAATCATATGAAGCAATTAGAAACATTGAAACATAGAATGTGACGGCAGATAAGAACCATTCAGCTCATCTAGTCTGCCCAATATTTCAAAATACTTTTAATTAGTCCCTGGCCTTATCTTAAGTCTAGTATAGTCTTATGCCTATCCCACACATGCTTAAACTCCCTCACTGTGTTAACCTCTACCACTTCAGCTGGAAGACTATTCCATGCATCCACTACCCGCTCTGTAAAGTAATACTTCCTGAAATTGTTTTTAAACCTTTGCCCCTCTAATTTAAGACTATGTCCTCTTGTTGTGGTAGTTTTTCTTCTTTTAAATATAGTTTCCTCCTTTACTGTGTTGATTCCCTTTATGTATTTAAATGTTTCTATCATATCCCCCTGTCTCGTCTTTCCTCCAAGCTATACATGTTAAGTTCCTTTAACCTTTCCTTAGGAGAAAGTTACTGACAAGGTTATTCACTAAAGTTAGGCAGGGGTCATCTTGTTTATTCTAAAGCAGTCAGTGGTGTTTTGCCGTCGAGTTCAGGAACTGAAATCGGACACTCGGTGGCACGAACACCGCTGGGATTTCCACCTCCATCTAGGTTTGGCTAAATATGCACGAACAGAGCGCTGTTCGGTAGAAATAATCTACTGAACACACTTCAACACTGACTTTGTGCATGAACGGTCCTGTTTGACTATTTGAAGTGCACATCATTGGAAATAGACCGGCCGCACAGCCTAATTCTCTGGAACTATTTTGGGCATGAAGCCATGCTTGGGGCCAGTCAAAAATAGACTTCCATGAAACTTTTAAACCCCTGCTCTGATCTGGGTGGTTTTTGGATATGTTGTTCACCCAGATCAGGGCTATCCGAGGATGTTTTTGGGGTATGTTATGTGTTGGGGTACTTTCTGAACTTTGTAAAAATGAGTTTTTTTCTTCCTGGAGATAATTGAGTTACTTACAGGACTTTATTCAATTATCTCCCAAGCAGAGGGGAGGGTTGTGTGCTGTACATGGAAGTGTCACAGACTGGATGTTTGTTCTGATTGGTTTGTGTCCTTTGTGTTCCTGTGCCCCATAAGGTCCAGGGGGTGTTCCTCTGGCCTGAAGAATTGTAAAAGCCAACCTGAACCATTAAAGCTCAGATCATCTTGCACCTTCATGAAATCTTGGCTCATGTTTGGGGGATTGGAGAACTACACTCTGGGGATTGCTATAATCCCTATACTCCCCTGAGTATAATCACTAAGCTCTTGTAAGAGCTGTTCCTGCTACGCTCTCGGCACTAAGAGAGGTCTACCCACTGGAAGCTGGATCCTGGTATTGGGTCCAGGGTGGGTGGAGGATGGCGAGACCCCAACCTAGCTGCGGCAATTTGTGAGGTTTACGGTGGTTATGGTGTTCCAGTGCAGTGCTTATGATACTCGCCAGTACTAGGAAGCAGCGATTGACAGAGGTACCCGGTCGGGGTGCCAGGCGGTCCGTCACAATAGCTAACTTGGAGAATTTCTCAATTTTGTTTATTGGTCCTAAAAAAAGAGAAATACCCTTAAGCAGTCGATTGGCTAACCTGAAAAATAAACTAAATAAAGATACCAATGGGTTGGTCATGTGAGTTATTGTTTTTAATGGGAAGGCATGAAAGTTCTCTCTTATCCCCAAATCAGTGCTGTGGAGTAAATAAATGAAAACGAGGATTCTCTATCAACTATAATTGATTTGCTCAATGGTGGATAGGTAATTAAATTGTAAAAATCCATCAAATGTGTATATTTTACCTTTTGCAGACACCAAATTGTGATTTGCTGCAAATGTCATTCCAGATTTTGGGGTAATATTAAACATTCACCAAACTCCAAATTTTTAGAAATATCAAACACTGAACAGTTTGAAAACCAGATGGTTAACCTGAGGTAAAAATAGCTGATCTGGAAAAAAATCTCCAACTTGGCCATGACCACAGCTTGGCTGTTTTTACCCTTATTTTTTATATTCTGATTTAATACATAAAAATTTGTAGTTTAGTGTATAATGACCTCAATGGCAGTTTTCCCCTAACTTTACAATTTGGAGGAATGTTAGACTCATTCTATGTGACTATTTCATGTTCTGTAAATCAGGTAATTGTGGCATGTACTTACCTCCGGCCGGGCAGCCAGCCTACTGCCACGCAGCCGAGCGGTATAGGGAAGGGTACTCACCTCCCTTGAGCGGCGCAGCCCTCCTCCTGCCGCATGGTCCAGCCAATCCACGCGGCAGGACTCCCTTATATAGACTGTAGGTGTAACATCATGCTTGTTCTTAAAGTGACCACGTAATCATTGCGATCCTAATCTATTTTGAGTCGCAATGATGACGTGGGCTACTCAGTACACGGGTAAGCCTATTTAAGGCTTGCATTGGCCCATATTCTTTGCCCTATCGTGGTTTCTGTTTAGATCCTCGTTTATTGCGCCTAGTAATTCCCTTGTGATTTCCTGTGTTTGACCTCGGCTTCGTATTTGACTCCTGATTTCTAGTATACGGACCCTGGCTTTGTATTTGACTCATGTTTTCTGGTATCCTGACCCCGGCTTTGTCTTGACATTGAGTATTTCTGTTATTCCTGACCTTGGTTTATCGTGACCTTATTTCTTGTTGTATTAATACGTTAAGTCCGGCCATTCTAAGGCTTGGTAATACGTGTTTCGGATCCATCTTTTGTGGGTTTCCTCTTTCCTGCGTGTTGGGGTACAACTCCTGTGGCAGTTATACTATAAGGTAATTTTAGAAAAATATTGTACACAGATCCACCTGTCTGCTTAAAAATTTCAACAGACTGGTGAGATTTTTCTATATCCAATATCTGCCAGTAACAAGGATGATGATAACAATAAAAGCAATTGGTGTGGAATAATTGTATTTGCTTCATCATTTAAAATTTTAAATTAATTTTAAGACTTCAACTTTGATTATGGTGAGTCTTTGGGATGGCAAAGCTACCTATGCAGAACATTTTGCAGAATTAGCAGGTAAGGTTGTTCCAAACTACGCTTGTGTGAATATTTGATGATTCTTTGTGCCAAGTGCAAAATGAAAAGAACCAACTTAGTGTGGCAAATTATTTTTGGAGTAATTTTTTTTTTTTTTTTTTACATATTGTCTTGGAGTTATTTGAATCATTGCATATAACATGTTTAAATATCAAATAGTTGTTATAAATCTGTTTCCTCTACCGAATCGGTACTGGGTTACAATGTGTGTTCAACAAATACTTGAGCTTTTGAAAGAAAATGTTGAATTTTATTGAAAAAGACTCCAAGAGGTTCTCCTGTTATGTATTTTAGTTTTTGCATACTTAAAGGAACACAATAGTGTTCGGAATATAACGCGGTATTCCTAACACTGGAGAGTCTTCCTCTCCCTTCCACCCCCACTTACCTGATTCCAGTGCCGATGTCACTCCTTTGCCGACAGCCCATGGGGGGAACCTACTGGGCATGCATGGCCCCATAGTAATTTTATAAGGACAACCAGCGTTGTTTCATGGATTTCCATTGAAATGCTAAGGGGGACAGGGCACTACACCCATACCACTTAAATGAGATCAACTGGTCTGGGTGCCTATAGTGTCCCTTTAAAGGGACACTCTAGGCCCTTAAAGCACTTTAGCCACCTGAAATGCTTTATATGTGAAGAGTGTGTAATCTTTTTTCCTTTTTACCCCCCATTTTACACAAAGTGCTTATTTTTATAGAAATTGGCACTTTTATAAGCTAAAACAGGTTCTATTTTTCATGGTCAGTGGAGATAAACTCAATAGTTAAGCAATTGCCTAGAGTACCTTGCTAAGGCTTTCTCATTGAACTGCATCGAGATTAAGTGGTCTGGATGACTTTAGTGTCCCTCTAAAAGAAAACATAACATTTCCTGAATTTTTTTTTAACCTGAGTTCCACAGCAGTCACGGTTTCTTTTTAAAGAAAAAACGTCACTTCCATGGAACAGTCACTTGTTCCCTCTCCCCAATACAAGATGTTGAAGCATTTACTGTGATCAATAAAGAAACGCATTACGCAGCATAACCACTACAGCATGCTGGAGTGCATTGGTGCCTCTCCAGTGTAAGCAGTTAATTTGTTTGCTAACTGCTAGGCGCCTAGAAGCTCTCTTCACTGAGCTTAGTCCATTGTTACGTAGCTTAGCTCTTTTGGCTGAGAGCGTCAGCGGATCCTCTCAGCCAATGAGCTGACACCATACTACGCGGCTTGGTTTAGGGCGCTAACAGAAGCTTCTGCCAGGAGCTGCACAAAAGTGTGATGTAGTGTCTGGTGTACCTGGGGTAAGAAATCATACTGTTGCCACTATAGTGCAGTGTAAGTAATTCTCTAAATATAACCCTATATATGTTAAAATCTGCAAAAACAAGGGTATACGTATAAGTAGATGATATTTTTACATATTCGTCAATGATCCCTTTCATTTGTGCTCAACAATTTCCTCATCTGTAATATTTACCTTCATGCACCTGACTCAGGAATACAGATTAATTGCTCATTTTGTGTATTTTTAAATTGTTAATGACATGCTGGGTTTATTAGGTGTGTTCTAGAACAAATCTACAAGAATGAATCCTGTGGCAGGAAAATGGATATTTATTAAAGAAATATCAAACACTGAACAGTTTGAAAACCACGAATTAACACAACAGTAGGCATAGTTATTAGGTCATATTTTTAGTAGATCCATTGGGGACGATAAGGCTCATACATCGGTTTTGTTCACGTGGAGGCCATACTGAACCTACACTGATATTCAAAGGCAATCCATACTGTTAGTTTCCTGCCTCTAACACTTATCATCTCTTAATGTTTCTTCTAAAATTAGTTTGACAAAGAGTTTTGTAAATTGTATTTCGAGTGTCAACTGGTGGGCCACCCAGGTTATCCTATGTAGATATATTGAAAATAACATACAATAAACTCCGATATAATAAACAATTGGCTTAGAGAGTAATGCTTTGCTTTTTTGTTTGTTTGTTTTTAATATATATATATTTTTTTTTATCTCTCTACTGTAAATATTCCTTCAATAAAGGAATTCCCCTATTGAAAAAAACACTTGAATAAAAGTTTCCTTTTTTTTGTAATTGGTTTATTTATTTTAGTTTCAGTGCACTATTAAAAAAAATAAAAAAAATTACACGTTTTTAAGCATCTTTAGGCCATGTTTTACAAGCTGAAGGAACTCTCTGGATACCTATGTCCTAAATAAAATTATTTGCTGTTAGATATCTAGAACCTCTGATTTAGAAGATAATTTATTTAGGTGATTGTGGAGTTAGATGGTCTGTCTATGTGTGACCCAGCTATTATTAGTTGAAGGGCTTGGAAACACAAGAGACAGGCATGCAGAAAAGGGAGGTTTTTACCCATTTGATTGCTGTCAAATAAGCAGATAAGAAGTGAAGTGTTAACATATCTCTTGTGTCTTGACTCCTGTAGCTTCATGCTCTTCCAAAATGCCATAGATTGCGTAAATGTCAAATGTGGGCCCTTGAAGGCACCTTTCATTAGAAACCAAGAACTAGTGTCCCACTGAGATATAAAATATATAAACTGCCTTCTGAAGCTGGGCATTTGGTCAATTTAATTTTCTACCCCTTTCCAAAGTCACCTAAAAAAATATGGGTTAAGCATTCTTTTCGAATGTCCTTATGGATGTCAGGGAAATAAGGAAAGTTAATACTGAGATGTGTAGTAGGAGAACATTTTTTAAAACACATGTAACAAATCTATTGTAGACTTCCATTTCATAAAGATATAATCTTTATAAAATACTAATAAAAAATGTGTTGGAATTTCTCTAAAATTCCAGTGCAATTCCGAGATACTTAAAAACAAAGTTGGGACTACTTGGTCTTATGGTAAAGCCTAAGGTTGGACAAAACAGCAGAGCTCTGCTGTCAACTTTTTCCCAATCGCTGCAGTCATCACAAATGACTTATAGAGGATCCTGAGGTCTTGCGGGATCCTCCAGAGATCTCGCTACCTTGTCTGAGCCAACTCATTGAAGAAAGATTAAAGGGACACTATAGGCACCCAGACCAATTCAGCTCATTGAAGTGCTCTGGGTGCAGTGTCCCAAGTCCCTTAACTCTGCAAAGGTAATAATTGACGTTTTTAATAAACTGCAATGATTACCTTTGAGGGCTAACTCCACCTCTAGCGGCTGTGTACCAGACAGCCGCTAGAGGGACTTTTGGTCGCCTAACTGATGCTGGACATCCTAACGCTATGCATGAGGGGGGCATTATAGTTTCCCTTTAATGTGGATCTGTGACTTTTAAGTATTTCATAAAGATATCATCTTTATAAAATACTAATAAACACTGTGTTGGAATTTCTCTAAAATTCCAGTGCAATTCCAAGATACTAAAAGACAAAGTTGGGACTACTTGGTCTTATGGTAAAGCCTGAGGTTGACAAAACAGCAGAGCTCTACTGTCAACTTTTGCCCAATCGCTGCAGTCATCACAAATGACTTATAGAGGATCCTGAGTTCTTGCGGCATCCTCCAGAGATCTCGTGCAACTAAACTGCCAGGAGCCGAGGAGGATCTGCGTCATGAAGATGGTGGCGGCCGCAAAGGACAACCTGAGGTAAGGTTAACTCACTTCTCCAGCACCCAGCGCCCACCGAATCCATATCGGATCTGTCAGTTTTGGGCAGATCCACTTTAAGACTTAAAGCTTAGGCAATAACCTTTTTTGTATTATTTTTCATTTACAGTTTTTACGTGTATTTGAGAATGAATGAACAAATTCCATGTGACATGTTTAAAAAGGCATCTACTCCAGCCTGGATGGTCCATTCTAAAACCTAGTATAGTATATGTAAATGTAATAGAAATTAGTTTTTAGTTAGTATATATATTTTTTTTTTTTAATCCGGAGTATAAATTTACATTTAATAAAATAAGCGATGCAGTCCTCTAATTTCTTCAGGGCAAAGCCGTATAAACCGTTATTGAGCAGTCAGCCTGGTTATTTAGGCGTTAAGGAGTCGACATATACATAGAGGATTTTTAGAAGAACCATAACAGGAGCAATATTTTGTGCAATATCCCTTTCTTGGCGATAGTACCATATTAAATGGAACCTGGACTGGTGACCTCGATTATTTTGTGGCTGTGAATTATGTTTATATAATGTATTTGAGTGTTTATGTATATAAGGCATAATAATTGTTTAGGTTTTGCTATTGTAGATTTATATATTGCTTTGTGTCAAATAACTTTTTAATTTACTCTACTTTCCAATACCACTTTAGCTAGTGTTTGCATTTAGAGGTTGCATGGCATTTTTCATACACACTCTGCTATGACTTTGGTACAGTAGTTTAGCTCTATTACAAGTAGGGGCATTGCGGTATTCCCAGATCTAAAACCAGTGTATAGGGAAAAACTATGACATGATATTTAGAGGTTAAATCTTACCCTGCGTGCCTGAAGATTGCCCTATTATAGAGTATGTTTTCTAGGGAAATTATAGCCATAATAGATGAGAACAATATTATTTACTTACCCTAATGCATTGTTTTGCAGACTACAGTTCAGATTGTTTTAAATTCTAAACATTCCTATCTCAGCACACAAATATGGGGATTCAGTTCCACCATATGGCCATATCGTGTTAAGCCCACCATTATGCCACAGTACCCCAATACCGGTGGGTCCTACACTAATTTTAAGAGACAAAGTAAATAATGCTAGTGCTAAATGAACTAACGTGTATTTAATTAATCTGTTGTGAGAGCATTGTGAATATATCAAATGCAAAATAAATGTGATAAAAAACACAATTCAAGAAAATACATTGTCAAATCTAAACAATTAAAGTGATAGTGCTGTGATGCGTATATACACACAATGCATATCATATATCTTCTCGATATCAAATAAAAAAATATTTATTAAAGTGACATTGCTATCCAAAACTTACTCAGATTTATAATTTCTTGTATTCAGATGCCCCTTTGGAGGTGACTACAAGAAGGTATAAATTTGATAATTGAAGCACTATGACTTTAATTGTTTAGTTTTGACACTGTGATTTTTTGAATTGTATTTTTTATCACATTAATTTTGCATTATATATATATATATATTCACAATGCTCTTACAACAGATTAATTAAATACGTCTTCTTTCATTTAGCAGTAGCACTATTTAATTTGTCTCCTACGTTAAAATTTGAGGGACCCACCGATGTTGGGGTATTGGGGCGCACAGTGGCGATGTTGGGGTACTGTGGGCTTAACATTATAGTGGAACTGAATCCCCATATTTGTTTGCTGTGTAGGTGATATTAAGCTTTGCAAAATGTAAAATAGTATTTTTCTGTGTGCGCCGTTCCTTAATCTGTTTCTTGTATACATTTTAGTCTCTACGGCAACACCATCGAAGAGAAACGCGTGTTCCGGGTGTGCCCCCAATTCCCTTTTTGTCTACAATTTAGACTGTAACGGGTCAATGTCTTACTTGGGAGAAAAGTAGGGTTAAATTCTCTTTCTAATATCAAGGAAATGCAGTCGAAATAAGACTTCCCTGTGTTGTGCTTAGAGCGCCATCTATTGACAAAACACACCTAGTCATTAGAAATGGGCTAGTGATAGCAGACTTTGTGCGTCTGTAACTAGCTGACAATGTGCATTCAGTAGCCGAGCAGAGGCGCTGTAAAATAGGCAGCAAGGCTCAAAGCATGCGATTCTCCCATCCATGTACTAGCAAGACCTGACTTTTTTTTTTCTATGTTTTACATCATTTGCAAAACTGCCTAAGTAACACGAAAGACCATTTCAATTACAAGAACCATTCCTCAAGGTAAGACATCTGGGTATCTACCTAGAAATACCTGGTAACTTATTCCCTATATACCCAATATACGCAGCAACATAGTCAGCCTAGCCCACCACCCCGTATACCAGAGTCAATTCTAGTAATTGTGCATCACCTGGACTTGTATAGAGCTAGTGGTTATGTTAAACTTTTAATTAATATCTTTTTTTGTGTGTGTGTGTGTTATTACTCCTATTCCTACTTCCATTTGTCTATGAGCTGTAATTTTTGTTGTGCAGGTGTGGGAGACTCTCGTTGCTGCTGTCTATTTTGTCTGGGGCTCATCTCCCTGTTCTATCTCTTGACGAGGCGCGAAGTCTGCCCACCTCTTTCTGCTCATGATTTCAGCTAGTAATGTGGACTCTCTGCCCTCCTTCTCACCCCCTTTGGGTCCCGCCCCATGCATTAACTCTCATGTGATCGCGATTAAGGAGGGAGTGTGGCATGATGCCAACTCAGGAGGGAAACTGATAGATCAGGGAGATGAAAGAGACTGTGCCTGAACAGACAGGCGATGGGGTGTTTGTCTGTCCCTGCCATACATCTCATCTGCCTTTTCATATGGTTCCTGTCTCGTGCTGCTTTCTCCTCTGTAGCTCTGTCTGTGCCCCACTTGGGTGCTTTTTTAGGAGAAAATAGAGGAAAATTCAAAAACCCTGTAAAATATCTAAAATTAGTCTTAAAATAATATAAAATTATGTGTTTGTCTGGCAGGTGTTTTGCTGGGTAGCATCTTTTGAAGCGTATCAATAACCTTTGTCACTTTTGCTCTTGCTGACTACAGTTCATGACTCTCAGCCAGCTTAACAGAGCAACATTGGGAATTATAGAAATAATTTTCATAACAGCTGGCCCTGGGGTAGTAAGCTTTAGCTGTTCTAGGTTTGACAATGTCCCCACATTTTTAAAATTAGTAAGTAATAGCATTTTCAGGCGAGTCACTTGGCATACAAAATCCCAAAATCTGACACTGTAGAAGGAGGTTTTAGGACAGGTTCTCTAGTAGTTATGGTACCCTCAGTATTTAGTCCAGATGGAATCAATAGGAAGGCTCCAGGATTCCATTGTCTACTGTAGGCAATGTATTTGGAAAAAAAAGAGACAGCATTGGCTCCCAAACCTGATCCTAAATGGGACTAGAGTTTGGAAAATAGTGTTTTTATTTTTTTATGAAAATGTATACTTGTGGACTATGACAAGTTTTGCTTACAGATAGTAATAATTTGAAAAGTTTATCCGGGAGCATTAAATCAAGGCCTATATTGGGCCATTTTCCTAAATATAATCATGAATTCTGTTCCAAGCAAATCGAATTAGATGATGATGCCATCAAAACATACATTTTTGAAAGCTACATTTTTTCGTTTTCTTGTAAGCTGCCTGTTTCTGTAAAACCTTTTTTGGAACTTTTTTGTTTTTTTTAAAGGAATATTGTTGGTGAGCATGAGTGGAAAAAAAGGTTAGGGTGGAGTATTACTGAATACCTAGGGAACATTAAAACACAGGCAGTGAGCCATGGTTGTGATATAATATATGTAAATCATATTCTGGTATGCAAATCAGGTTCAACATACATCTCCCCCTAATTCACACCAACTCCCTGCTAAGTAGCAATAGGTCAGGGAGGACTAAATGATTAATCATCATGATGAGGGAATGATCTGTTTTTTAAAATCTTGTTCCATATCAGAAGTATTGCTGAAATGTAGTTTTTAGAAATTGGACTACCTGAGTGACAATGATACAAGTTTCCAAAATGTCACAAAACCAAAGTGAAGCAGGTTGTTCTGCAAAATGCCATCTGTAGTTACCTTAGTAGACATAAAAATCTGTTTTATTGTTAAGGGAATTGTACTTTGGATTATGAGTCGCAGGTGTTGCAAACAACTAATGCTTCCATTCAGCTGCTGGAAATCTTAGATAAAAGTTACTCTATCAAGACTCCGTGTGTTCTCTGTTGGCCTCTTTAGAATGAGCGGATTACATTCCCAGAAGAGAAAAAAAGTGGCTTGAGAGTATGAATGAAAGGTGGGTGAAAGATTTCTGAGGTCTTAAAATTCCACAAGAGAACTGAAATATCTTACCATAATGGGCATACTCACTTTTATTTGTGGAGGAAGTGGGATGTATACATCTGAAGTTTTAGGGGTGAAAAAGAGGTGGGCGCGGAGAAGTGTATGTCATTACTCTGATAGAAAATGTGAGATAACCCCCTGGTGTATCTTTGAGAGGAGAAGTGAGAGGTATATGTCCTTGCTGAATCTCTTTGACAAGGCGAGAGAGGAGATATGTCCCTTATGTATCCTTACTAAGGCAGTTTAAAATGTCTACTGGTAAGGGTGAGCGCTGCGTGCCCCGATATGCCTTTTATAATGTGGATTTGCAGGAATGTTGATCATCCAGGGGAGTTGTTTGTTCCATAGGTAGATTTTGGACAAGGAGTGAGAAGTATGTACTGCTAATGTATCTTTATGCTCAGGCATTAGAAGATGTGTCCCTGACTTCTCTTGATAATGGTTAGAAGCTTGAAATGGGATTTGAGTCTATATATATAATATTTTGGGTATCCACGTTTACATATTTAATCAAAGCCTTGAGATGAGCAGAAAATTGCTCAGCGCCCATTTTCTGCAATATAACTGCAGACCATCACTGTTTTAATCTTTACATATTCTGTTCTTCATAGATTGCTACTATAAGAAATATTTGTGGAAGTCGAAAAGTAAGGGTAGGGTGGGGGAATCAGGGTATAGAAGCATAGAATATTTTGGAAGAAGTAAGGAAATTAAGGTAGTGTAGAAAGAGATGAGCTCAATGAAAAAGAGGAGGAAAGCAGAAGAGAAGTGAAGAGGAAAGCTGAGGAGGAGGGGGTGAGCGCTGCAGGGAGAGCGCAAGAGGAGATGGATAGCTTTGTCCTGCAGATGAACCCGCACGGCAACACGGAGGAAGTTATGAAGGATTCATCAGTCAGCACACGTCTCTGCGCTTCCCTGAGGTGCTGCTCCCCTACCTCCAAATCTCATTTATATCCCAGAGGGTGGAGGGAACAGATCCGCTGCTCAGGCTACCCCCGAAACCCTTCTGAATTTGGGGCACACTATACTCCCTTTATTTATTTTTTGCCCTTGGTATTTAAGATTTGTAGATAGTACAATTTTAGCCGTTATCAAGAGCTTGCATACTTGCTTTCTGAGTGATTGCATTGTTAAGCAGTTTCTTGGTTTGAGAGACACATGACAAAGACATTGTGGGTTTGGGTACCACTGCGAAGCATCTTGGTTCAGGCAGTTAGTAGGTGAATTCTTGCTTGTAATTAACTATTTGAATTATTGACATTTTGCTATTCAGAGGAGACTTAAGCCGTGACGAAATTTGACTATCACCTTGCCTGTTCCACAATGGCTTTTTGATTCAGCGAGACTGAACAGGTTCACCATTTAGTACCTATTAAATTACATTGCATTGGCACACCAGTAGTTAATATAGACTATTTGTCCGTGCCTAGCACAGATGGACAGATCCCAGTCAGACGTGCGTCTCCGCACATCACACATGTTAACTAAGCCTGCACAACCGCTAAAATGTCACACAATTCATACGTTATAGTAGCAATAACTGCATAGCTGGACACGTAATAATAAATCAGAAAAGCAAAAGAACATGTATGGTTTTTATTTAGATCTCACGCTTACCATTAAGCACTTTACAAACTGCACAACTGCTATTATTTACTCGCTATTTTATTTCCCGCTATCAGTGATATTTTGGCGTGTGTAAGAGTTGGCTCGGGCCCAGCTGAGAATTTAATGCCATTTATTTAGAGATCCGCTTCTCCTCCTCCTCGTCCTGCTGCTTTTCTATTCTAACTAAATACAAACTAGAGCTCATGTGCCCTTCTATGTGGTTTTGATTTGATTGAACGCAAAGTGCTGGTGACCTTGCAAATAAATTGGTTTGAAATAAAAAACCAAAACCCTTCATCCTATTTGTATGTATGGAACCCAAACATCTAAAGGGTTAAATCATTGTACCCCCAGGTGCCAAAAATAGGATACACAGGATTGTGATTCACCAAACTTTGTGAAATAAACATGAAAAATTATGGAAATGGCACAATTCATCAGGTACTTTCACAGTGTTTTGGATATATGACCCTGCAATGCATCCCTCAACAGGGAGCCTTCTTTATATGCAATTTCAGAATATTATATGGAATTATTGAATTACCTAGAATATGTATGTTGCTGAGCAGCGATTCATTAACCTTCTACCCCCTCCCTTACCTCCGTAACTCTGCCATAGTGTCACCCTTCTATTTGTTCCAACAGCTATAGAAAGTGCAGATATATGTGTGTATGTTTCTGCGCGATTTGTTAGAAGTTTGAGCCGCTGTCCCTCCATGGTTGGAATTTTATCTTTCTATATTCTTTTTCTACCGTGTGTTACTTTTTTTTTATTTGTGCGTGTTACTATATAGTGTTTATTTCTTTTTACCTTTAAAAAAAAAAAAAAAAAAAATATTTTAATAATATTTATCTTTGCTTTTCCCTCATGTCTTTCACCTTCTATTTACTCATAATCCTTAGATCTAATATTCCTGTTCTCCTTGCACTGCTGTCCCCTCTTGATGTCAGTGCCCATGCGTTCCCCGAGTGGAGATGAACGAGTCACAGGGTTGAGGCCATGACTGAACTCTTGAACCGATGGAAGATAAGTGAGTGGTAGAGGGACTTATCATTTCTGCTTCTTTCCTGTCTTCATTTGTTTTTCTCTTTGCCCCTGGAGGGGTTTATTCCAATAGAGAATCTAAGCAGGGGGGGGGGAACAAGTGTTTTCCTTTACATATACTGCTGTGAGCATCATCTGGGAAAAAAATATTATAAAGGGTTAATTAGGGATATAATTGTACACATTGGAAACTGAGGGGTTAATTGTGCCTTCTCTCTGAACCATCAAACAGAGCCCTCCGGCATTCCAACCTAGCTCTTATTTTGCCTAGTTTGTCCTTATAATCACAAATGTGTTTGTGTTTTTTTTTCTTTTTCTCTTTCTTAAATTTCACTCATTTTTAACCTTTTTAATTGGCAATGTTGACGCAGTGCAATGTAGAGCAATAAAGGGCAGGAATAAATTGGGTTATAGGATTGAAGCTTATTGTCATGTTATTGTCCTCCTTAAGGACTATTGCTATTCATCTTTCTTTCGTATTGCAGAATGCCTCCGAGATCTATTATCTGTGCGCACGTTTGGCGGTATAAAACTGGTGTTCATGTGTATTTAAAGTACATTTTTTTTTATTGTTTTCTTTTGTTGTTCAACCCTAATTATTGATTTTTTAAAAATACATGCTCTTACGTCCGTCCGTTAGGGATCCTTTTAATTTCTTTTGTTTGTTTTTTTCTTTAATGGAAAATAAGTATAATTTAACATTTTTTTATTTTAGTTTTTCATAGTATTTATATCTTATTTGTTTCACCTTCCATGCCTCATGGTCAAAAATGAATGTTCTACAGTCTAATTGTATAAAGAAACTAGCAGTTTTTTCTATATTGGCTGCGCAACGCAAATCGGACGTCATTCAATACTTGTTTATCTTTCAGTGCAATGAAGGTACATGAGGTATAGAGGCAAGTGGGCACCCTGTTCCAAAGAAATGGTAACCACATTTTAAATTATTATAAACACTGAATGCGAAAAGTCCGCTTCTCACATTTTCTTTAAAATAAGAAATACATTTACAAAAGGTTCTGATGCTACAATTCAAAAGTTTGTATTTTTTTGGTGCTGAAGACTTGTGGTTATTGGTTACAATTCCTACAACGCAAGTGGCTGATTAAATTATGGGAGTTGTAGTTTGTCAAACTTTGATGCTCACATAACCTCTGGTACTCTGTAGATTGTATTATTATTTTGTGACATGACGTTCCAGGTTCCTATATCAAAGTTTGCTGGACTGACTACAGAGTGGAACTGAGCAACATGGACCCTGTGTCTATTGTTGAACTGCAGCTCTCAGCACATATAGCCAGCACCTGCTTTTTTGTGCTGACTAGAACAGCATGAGACGAATGTTGCAAAGTTGTACAACTGAGACTCGTCCTTACTGTGCAATTTGATAGTCAGTTGATATTCCAAAAGCTGAGCATTTTAGGATTTGCAGGGTAGCATAAACCTGCAACTTAGCCCTTGCCTACATTTTCTTGAATTTTCAGGGGGAAAATAACGTATAAAAAGCTGCTGTATTTGGTATTGTATCCTTTGTGTGCTGTTTGCATTTTAAAGTTTTGTTCACCAGGTTGTTGAACAGCAACGCTGTCGGTCTACGTGTTCAAAATATTCTAGTTGAATAATAAAACATGACCATTAAATCATTGTGAAAAGCTGTTTAAAGCGTTTTGTTTGTGTTTGTGTTTTAGATATTCTATAAGTATATTTAGAATTTATTGATGTGTTAGCAGATTACTGCAAGCACGAAATAAATGCACGGAAAAGGAATCCATTAAATGATGGCCTTTCTCAACACGAGATTGGAAAGCCGATGTATAGTAATTGAATTAGAATGAATATTATGTGATTATAATAAAACAATAGTGGGTGAATCTTTTCTTTTATTATTTTTTTTCTTTCTTCACTTCTCCTCCTAATGTCAGTAAACTTTATGAAACCATACAGGTCGAATGTACTTTTAATATTTGTTTTCTGTGCCTGCTCTAACAATACCTGGGATTACAGAATCTTGACAAGTGTGTGAAAATCTAAAGTGATTAGAAAATATATTTGTTTTGGAAATCTATAATTGCTGGCGTTTCCGTACAAAGTGATATAAGTGCCTTGTTAATTCCTATTCTGTAGACACAATCCCGGGTCAATTTTCTTCAGATATGTTCAATCTGCCTGACCGTGCTCATCTTGCGACATCAGGAAAATGGTTTCTGAATATGTAATTTCTCTGGAACTCCTAGTAGTTTATGGACCATGCATTTGAAGAAACAATATTAACACTGCATTTTATTTAAATAAAAAGTCCTATGGAACATTTATATGTACATTTTTACATAATTGATACTTTGCTGTGAATTGTCATTGTTTTGTCTTCAGAACCCCCTTAAACCTTTTACATGTCTCTTACTTTTAAACTATAAACTTTTTTTTTTTTAAATATATCGAACAAATATCCAAAACCATGTGATCTTCACTTAAGGGAAAGCTTCACAATTTAGATTTTTACTTTTAATTTTTGGTAAACCTTTTCATAATCGTATTTCTGACGTAACCTGTAATAGCCGAATATTCTAGAATCTAAATTGAGCAATTTAGTTGCAGAACTGTTTTAGTTCTGTTTACATTTTAGATTTTTCTGTTCAATAGATGATAACCCCATAATCATACTTTCAAACAAACCAATAACCTATCACGGTATCACTCAAACCTCTCGCATTTCGCCCGTTTTGCCACCTGATTGGGAATTGCTTGATTTATTTGCAGCAGTTTTGATAATGATAATGGGAACTGTCTACGACTTAATCCTTGGATTAAAGCATCTCAACTGCCCGGGTATCCAAAACAACAGCCTCTTAAGGATCTGTAGGGCAGTCATTTATTTAACTTTTAATTGGCTGTAAAAAGTGAACATACATGTCTGGGTTAAGTTACACAAATCCTATCATTTTCAAGTGCAAAGGAAAAAAAAAAATATATATCCTCCAACCAATAGTTTGAGCAAGAGTTTGAATATCCTATAAATTTGCACATAAAAATAATGATGTGATTTTATTGTGCGATTTAAACAATTTAAATTATAAGCAATGGCGATGTTGATGTGCCTCTGGGTTTTTAGTGCAACAATGCCGCAATCCATCAGCTTCTAATTTTGCATCAATACAAGGGATCAGGAAAATTAGGTGCAGTAACAATTCTGGTACCCAATCCTGCATCATTTACCATTGTTTTAATTTTCTATCTCCCCCCCTCCCCCCTGCTGTTTTATATGAGAATTATAATCAATACTTAGGGTACACATTCTCATCTCTACTACAAAAATCTGATTAAAAGGTTGCTTGTATTTGAACCACTCCGAGGCAGGCAGCTGGAAATGAAAATCTTCTGTTGCCTTGATACATACAGTGGCCATTTAAGGATGTGAGGAGATTTGCCACTTACAACCTGTCAAGCCCCCAGTGAGATTTTGCACCTTTTGACCTGTATAATCTGAACTTTATTAACTCTGGGCTGTGAGACCCAGCACTAGGAGTTCAACATCACAGATTTTGCTTTTGGATTTCCTAAAAGTTGTGCAGTTTTTAGTCGCTTGCTTAAAATCTTGTTTAAAATAGTTTTTAAGCAAAAGAGGGCAAGAGGGTGGGGAAGAGTGTCCCGTTTTAACCCTCTGAGTGCCAGATGAGCGCACAATGCATTAGGTTCACCTTTGGCATTCAAAGAATTAAAGAAAGTTTTATAGAGCCAAACATGTTTTCCGTTCGCGTTAAGTCAAATTCAATATGTCATCAACCCTATGACAATATTATTGTGATGGTCATTGCAGTGTAATGGGATTGTACTAACACCTTGACATAAATGGGTTAAATTGCAGATATATTTTGATAGACTTCGTAGTGTATATTTATCATATTTTTATAATCTTTGGATCGGCAACAACCACGTGGAAGAGTTGGATAGAATCATTTTAGATTAATTTAGATTAGAGTAAAAATGTGTGGTCTTTCTTTTTTTTTCTAAACAATGTTATTTTATTTCTGAAATGTCAATATTGTGTGCTGTGCTGTATAATTGTAAAATCTAAATGTTTTTGATACTTATAAGCTGTAACCTGCCAACAGGTACTATAACCTAAGTTTATGCAAAAATGGCCTGAACCTCGAAAATGAATGTTGGTGATGTGGGTCACCTGAGGGCACTCATCTGCATCTACGTTGGGTTTGCCGAGTCACTGGGATACATACCATTATCCCACGCTTCTCCCCAAACCTTATAATTTCTGCTATGTTCTATTCCAATCCAAAATATAGAAAGTCTCTAATCATTTGATAATTAAAAACAAATCCCTGATCCTATCCCACCAGATTTCTCCTTTATCACCACCAAGGCAACATTGCGAAGTAAGATAGATTTTGCCAAAATAAATATGGATTCGCCAGATAATTTTAATGTCCCCTCCAGAATTCCTGGCTGGGAAATTGTGGTACTTTTGATAGAGATTTATTTTATTTTTTTCTTATTCTGTATTATTTACAATGTATGTAGCATTTTTAATTATGTGTCTAAAATTGTCATTTTGGGGATTGTTCACGAAATAGGGATGTGCCGAAAATCAAAAAGATTCACAAATTCACAACCATATTAGTCAAATTTACACACTCATTTTTTTATTTTATTTTTGGTATTATCTGATTTTTCACACTTAAACCCTTCAAGACATGCAAGGCATTTTTCAAAAAAATTCTCACAATTATGTCTTGTTTAATATATTAGAAAAGTCCATACTCTGTTCACATTCATATTCTCTTTATTCCAAAAAATAAGGTGTCCTGTTTTTTTCCCAAAAAATAAATATACAAATATTTTCTGGCAAAATAGTATTGGACATATAGCAAAAATTACAACTGTTTTGGCATGGGGAAAGTGATTCATATATTGAGGAGTCTGTCTCAACTGGTAATGTATCATAAAGGTGATAGTCATAACTTTGGCACTTTACAAATTTTACTTTATTTTATTTATTTATTTTCTTGGTATGAGTAGTTGTAGTGGTATATCTCATTTCTAACTGGGCTACCTTATTTACCAGCATGAAAAAAAATTCCACTGCCCAAATGGGCAAAAAAAATAGAGAAACTCTGTTTAGTAGATATACCCCAAATTAATACATTCATTATTTTTTCATTCATGTATTCATTGAGGGTATATCTTAAAAGAGCTTACAAAGGCTGCAGATCTCATTAACTGCAGCCTTAGCAAGCCCTCTGCCTTTTCCCTGAAAGAGACCTTCTCTTCATGGTGAAATATAAATTGGTGCACTCGTGCGTGCGCGCGCACTGTTTTATGTGCAAGCTCATATCTGGTCTGAGGTCTGTGTGGGTGGAGGCATGCGCGCTTAAGTAGAGCACACCTGTCTCTTTCGTTAGCTCAGGGGAGCTAACGGAAGGAGGCAGCCAGGGAAGTGCTCCATAGTTAATTTAGAAAAGTGCAGATTCCGCATAGAAATCTGAACTTTTATAATGTGAGCTTAAAATAGGATACTACTTGTTTTTTGGATGTGGAGTGGTGCTTTAAGCCACCTGTAAGCCAGCTACAACTCCCAGCCCCCTCAGCCAGAGGCTGCAACTAAGTGCCGTATGTTACCCAAACTAGCCAGGTGATGATGATGGATGCCTGAAAACATTTTACTCAAATGCCATGTCTGGTGAGTAATGGAAATGGGAAATGGGGATTTTGAAAAACCATAATAAATGGAGACTAAAACCCTTTTTTCTTTTCATTACTCTGTAATTGGAATTAAATAAAACATATTTCGTTTCCTGGCGTTTTTGTCATATTTTTTATAATATCTTTATTTTATAGCACATGTAGTGGGTGCTGTATGCAGAAATTTAAAAACTAAAATTCTACTTGCACACAATAAAACAAGTCCCTGACCTTAGGAACTTGCAATCTTTTTATTATTATTTTTATATACTTCTTTGAAGCTAATAAGACGAATTGTCTAATGATAAAATAAGCTAACACTGTATTCATCCCAGCCTATCCTCATCCAGCCTGAATGTCCTAGTCTGAATCTGTCTTGCACAATTTTCCGTCATTAACCCCTCTTCTACCAGAGCCCTGTATAATCAATATAGATTTTAACTGGTTGTGCACGTGTCCTGTCTGCACATCTCCCAAGGATTTGCACTGCAGTACTGACCTCTGAACTTAGGCCTGGGTTCAAATAGAGGTCACAGAAAGATCGAGACCCTGTAGAAGAGACATGGATATAGTCTCACAGTGACGGTGGTGGAAAACAGACAGACAGACCAATGAGCTTGATGATATGTACAGTATGTATGTCTGTGTGTGTATACATGTATAACCTCAAATATGTGTAAGACAAAACATGCAGCAGCAAAGTTTACTCATTATTCCCTTCAAATAATTCTTGTTAAACAATTCATATTTTATTATAATTACTGTGCAGTGTAATTCCTAAATTTTACAATGATGTGAAAGTTATGTATTAGGTAACATTATCAATAAACTGTCTGTTTCCATGTGGACAGCATGTGGGCCTCCATGTTAAACGACTAATTTATGTCTAAACCTGTACCCTGGCTTTTTTACTAGCTAGGTTCCTGTTTCACCTCCAGAAGTCCCTTTCCAACTGCCCGTCCTGAAACCTGACTGAACCATCACAAAAGTACGAAATATGGGTAAGGTATAACCACGTAAATACTCTTCATTTCATATACTCTACAGACTAGAATGTTTGCAGAAGAATTTTGGTGTGTGAAAAAACCCTCCAGGCAAATATATATATATATATATATATATATATATATATATATATATATATCAAAATACCAGAGTATTGCAGTTTGCAATGATAGCTTTTTTTATTGGACTAACATAATATTTTAAAGACAAGCTTTCAAGAGTTTTCCTCTCTTCTTCAGATCTGAAGCAATACTGATCAATCTGATCAAAAAGGTATCATTGCATACTGCAATACTCTGGTATTTTCTCTACTGGACTAATACAGCTAATACAATCTACATATATATATATATATATATATATATATATATATATATAGTGTAGAATCTACTTTCTCCAGCTGAACTGGTTTCATTCCTTAATAAAGAATACATGTTTGAGAGCGGTTTAACAGATTTAGAGATTTATATTATTTTCTAATTTTTTTTCTTCTTCTAAACGAGCCGTGTGCCGTCCATGGTACAATCGGCATGAACTGTCCATGGTTTTACGTGACTATTGGTTCACCTCTTTAATTTCGTGCAGAAATGTGTTTTATACACAACCAAAAGACATTGCAAAGTCTGGATGTTTTTCTTGACTTGTCTTTCAAAGTCCTTCTAGCAAGCCTCACTGAGAAGTCTTAAAGTGTTTCTTTGATCTTGCGTTAATCTTGAAATACATTTTAATGGCTTCACAGTCAGTTGCGCTGTTTAACCCATCTCTTAGGAGAACGCATTCACTTGCATTTTACGTGGCTTTCTCCTGGGTCATTGGGAATTTAATTTTTTCCACATTACAATTTCTTAAATATTAAAACGTACTAGCCATTCTCACATTTTATAGATGAAAAATAAAATACACTTTTCTAAATTTAAGAAGCACATTGTGCTTGCAAAATTTGCCAACATATAAATGTGTTCACTATTATATTAACCTGATGTTTAGATTACGTCCTCTGCTGTGAACGGTGTACCGACGGGCATCTTGGCAATATTTCCAGTGTTGGAGGTACTACGTGCAACGGGGGTTTTAGTGATACACTTAATATCATATCTAAATAATAACAATAAAAAAAAATCTCCATTGTTTAAATACCTCGTTTTTAATTGTGTTTTCAATGTAAAAAAAAAATGTAAAGGGTTAATATACATTTTTTTTATTTCCAATACCCCCCTCTTCTGGTTATATAGAGAAATGCATACAAACACTGTTCATAGAAAAGTTAACATTTCTTCCTGTAACACTTTAGCATTCCAAATTCGAAAACAGTGAATGAATTGTAGTGTTTAATAATATTCTGAGTATGTATTACTGAATGGATGAGTTCATTTAATAAACTCCACCTTTTATAATGCCAATCCCGTTGCCTGGCCCCTAGACAGAGATATGACTTTATTACTTTTATATATTGTGTACATGTTAATGCTCCAAGTGAAATTACTGGCTCTTCAAGCATAGCCAGTGACCTGACATTTGAAGGATGTTCCTGCTGCACATGTTCATGCTATGAAAATGTAAAAAAAAAAAAATCACACAGAAATAGAATTTTTTTTTTTACATTTTCACCATTAAACTAGCGGTACTCGTTTAAAATGAAAACAATGATTTTTAGCAAATCATAAAAAATAAAATGAAAATACCTAAGACGTTTATTGGTAATTACCACACATTATCATACGTTTTATTTATTTATAAAATATTTTACCAGGAAGGATGCATTGAGTTTTCTCTCATTTATAAGTATGTCCTGGGTATGTTAATGGGTTACTCTAACCAAAAAACTGTGTTTTAAGAAAACTCTGTTTTTGGTTAAAATAACCCCTGCTGTGCTCCCAGCCACCTCTCCCGACCCGATCAAAGTTTTTTTTAAGGAGGGAAATACCCCCCATTAACTTACCTCTTTTACAGCGCTTAAACTAAGTTTTCTCCCCAGCCCAATCCTCTGGTGCTGACATCACTACCATCATTTCTGTCTACAACTGATTGACAGGATTGCAGGTTTCTTCTACTGGACCATCTGGTGGACTGCAAGGCATATATTCGAGTATATTCGAAGCTTGGGCTTGTCACCAGTGGGGTACCTCAGGGATCTGTACTTGGACCCATTCTCTTTAATATTTTTATTAGTGATATTGCAGAAGGTCTTGATGGTAAGGTGTGTCTTTTTGCGGATGATACTAAGATATGTAACAGGGTTGATGTTCCAGGAGGGATAAGCCAAATGGCTAATGATTTAGGTAAACTAGAAAAATGGTCAGAGTTGTGGCAACTGACATTTAATGTGGATAAGTGCAAGATAATGCATCTTGGACGTAAAAACCCAAGGGCAGAGTACAGAATATTTGATAGAGTCCTAACCTCAACATCTGAGGAAAGGGATTTTGGGGTGATTATTTCTAAAGACTTAAAGGTAGGCAGACAATGTAATAGAGCAGCAGGAAATGCTAGCAGAATGCTTGGTTGTATACGGAGAGGTATTAGCAGTAGAAAGAGGGAAGTGATCATGCCATTGTACAGAACACTGGTGAGACCTCATTTGGAGTATTGTACGCAGTACTGGAGACCGTATCTTCAGAAGGATATTGATACCTTAGAGAGAGTTCAGAGAAGGGCTACTAAACTGGTTCATGGATTGCAGGATAAAACTTACCAGGAAAGGTTAAAGGTTAAAAATCTTAACATGTATAGCTTGGAGGAAAGACGAGACGGGGGGATATGATAGAAACATTTAAATACATAAAGGGAATCAACACAGTAAAGGAGGAGACTATATTTAAAAGAAGAAAAACTACCACAACAAGAGGACATAGTCTTAAATTAGAGGGACAAAGGTTTAAAAATAATATCAGGAAGTATTGCTTTACTGAGAGGGTAGTGGATGCATGGAGTAGCCTTCCATCTGAAGTGGTAGAGGTTAACACAGTAAATGAGTTTAAGCATGCGTGGGATAGGCATAAGGCTATCCTAACTATAAGATAAGGCCAGGGACTAGTGAAAGTATTTAGAAAATTGGGCGGACTAGATGGGCCGAATGGTTCTTATCTGCCGTCACATTATATGTTTCTATGTAACAATAGAGCATTGGTAATACAAACGTGTATACCTATCGCTATGGTGTTCCTGTCCCTAGCTCTGCATAGGTTCCCACCCCCTATTGTTATTATTGACCATAATATATATAAAAAATAAAATCTAAATTTTACTTATCTTCCAGCTGATGTAACAGCCTCCTCTGCCGATGACCAATCCAATGCTTCTCATAGAGGAACAGTGGGGACCTAAAGCACACTCACGGTAAGTACCGCACACGTATTCGAACTTCCCAATAGGAAAGCATTAAGTCAATGCTTTCCACTGGGGGCTTCAGGAACACATGACCAAGCTTTACTCGGTCAGTGCAGTGGAAGCGTCTCTAGTGGCTCTCCTAGTGACACCCCCTAGAGGTGTACTTAGCCCTGCAATGTAAACAAACTGCAATGTTTAATTGCAGGGTTAAAAGGACAGAACACTGCATCCAGACCACTTATAGACATGACGTGATCTGGGTGACTATAGTGTCCGTATAATAACTTCTGTCATATTTTTTTTTAAATGGAGAAAGATCTTTAATTTTATATAGATATCCAAAACTTGCACAAACAATTATCATGTAGGTCTTAAAACTGTAGACAAATATAGTACATATACAGCACAGTTTTTACAAATATAATATATTTAAAATTCCCAGTAAGGTTCTTAAAGGGACCCTATAGACTTTATCTCATTGAAGTGGTCTGGGTGCAGTGTCTCCGTGGTTTTATAGAATCTGCAGTGTTTATTGCAGGTTTAAAACTGCCTCTAGTGGCTGTCTACCTGACAGCCACTAGAGGCGCTTCATGCTGTTTCACTGAGTTTAACATCATGTGTCTTGAAAATCCCCATAGGAAATTATTGAGTAAATGCATTCCTATGGGAAAGGCTCTAATGCGCCATGCATGCGCATTATGTTACACCTCATGATGACGTCGGAGGAGACGAGGCAGGAATCGGGTAAGTGTTTAAAGGGTTTTAAACCTTTGATTTCCACGGGGGATGCATGGGGCAGTGGGTCATCTTCAACAGGTTGCTTTTTGGAGAATAGACATATTCACCCTGAAAAAGACATATTTTACTCATTCAGAGTTATAGTGAACCTGTTTTGAATTTTTAACTTTAAATAAACAGTTTTTACTAACCTTTAAAGTCTCTTAGAGCCTTTTTAGTGATACTCAGCTCCTCCTAAACTGTTCCATCGCCACTTCATTGTGGGCAGCGATAAACTCTCAGTCACAGCCCTTCTTTGGGAATCCTGCTCTCATTCCCAATTAGAGATGAAGGTGAGACTCATTACAAGATGGTGTAGACTTGTTCTCTTGCTAACAGACATCTGCATATGCCGATAGTCTGCAAGACAGGAGGGAGGTGTGGTGCAAATTTACAGCGTTTTTATTGACATCTGTACATTGGCTGTATAGTAAATTTTTAAACAGGAACAAAGTTATGTTAAAGATATACTATAGGCACCGAAACAAATTTAGCGTAATGAAGCATTTTTGGTGTATAGATCATGCCCCTGCAGCCTTACTACTCAATTATCTGCCATTTAGGAGTTAAATCACAGCCATCCTAAACACTTCCTGAAAAGGAACCTAGAAACCCGCTGGCTGTATAAGGCACGCAAAATCATTTGGTCCGACCCGTGGAGAGCCAGCCCTGCTGTCTGCCTTTTTAGGGCCAGTGGGGAGGTCAAAGATCTCCCTCACCGGCCACCTGGCAGTTTGTTAATGGAGCAGGAGGGAGCTAGGACCCGGGAGCCTGCTGGATAGGAGGAGGACACAGGAGGCTGTGATCCTCCCCCGATTAGACAAGTCGGAGTGTTGCTGCAGGTTACCATGGCAACACTCCGACAGCGCTGTGCTCACGGGAAGAAAAGAGTGAAGTCAGGCTGCAGACTAAGGTGCACGTGAAACCACTGGACCACCATGGCTTGCAGTGTAATGGCCAGAGTTAAGGAGGGGGGAAGTGCATAAAGTTCCCCTTTTTAAGTAAAAAAAATACTCACACACGCAGCACTGCTAACGCATACAGAAACCCTCACACAAACACACTGCACTCCATGCACACAGAACACACTGCACCCCCTCACACACACACATTGCATCCCTCACACGTACTCTGGACCCCTCACACAAACTGTATCACTCACACACACTACACCCCCTCACGCACAGAATCCCTAACACACACAAACACACTGCACCCCTCTCTCACACACACGCACACACACACACACACTATGAGTAGAAACATCATTAATACCAGCTAACATCACACCAAGGAGAAGCCATCACATTAGGAGTGAGTTAATTAAATGTTTGACCAAATGCAGCAGGCTAATTTTTAAGTTCATTATTTTGTATGGCCCGCGAATGATGTTTTTAATAACCAAATGGCCCTTGGCAGATAAAAGGTTCCTAACCCATGCTTTATTGCATAATCTGTTCAATTCGGAATTTCTTACATCCTGCTCTGTTAAAAGCCTTCTGGAGCTTGCTTCAAGTTTATAGGGTTATTTTAAATGGACCTTAACCATGGCTGCTTATTGTGTTGTTTGAGAAAATCTGAGCATTTCCCAGAACTTAAGAACACCCCTGTACTGGAATGATAGGGGAGTGTACATCCTTGTTATCTGTGTACTCCTGCTGTACAGTAAGTCTGAGTGTTCTGACACATAAAGTTAACCTATACAATTGCAAATAACCCTTTTGACACCACTGAATTAGTCAACAAAAATCTTTCCAATCTATTGAGTTATCCAGGAACCAGGAATCATTGTGACTACACTCCATAACTGCAAATACAAGGACAACATCAGACAACACAGATATTGGGAAGGCCAAACATGGTTACATGACTAAACATAAAAAATAAAAAGGAATATATTTTTATTAACCAAATTGAATTACCGTGGACAAGGACATTTACCAGACCTGGATCTAATACTACACAGACTACCTGCTGTAAATTAAATGGCTTGTTAAATAATAACCTTTGCTGTACAAACGTTAAATGTTACTTTTAAAGTTTAGTGCAAAGCATCATAAATGTGCATCAATGATCCAGACTGCTAACTGCAGCCTTCATCAATAATAGACATCTATTATGTGTAAAACATGTGCAGCTGACTGTGGCAATATATAAATATTATGATTTTTTTTTTTTTATTACTGACAGTTTGAAAGACATTTTGCTTTTATATATGTGGCTATGTTTAGAAGCCTATGTAATATTGTAACTTAGCAACAGGACAGCATCACACATTTTAGCACCATCGTGTACTTAAAGTATTAGATCAATATATTACTTTGTTCTCATTTTTCCCTCTGTACGTGTTGTTCCTTCTCTCATGCTCTGCACATTTTTGTTTTGAGTTGGCCCTCTTTCATCTGTGGAATTTTCTTTGTACTACTCTCCACCATATTTTGATCCCCAATTCTTGTATCCATTACTCCAGGCATCATAACTACTATAGACTGCGTCAGTGGTTTTGATGTCAATAGCACATGGCCCCATTCCCTCTAATAGGGCAACCAATAAAACTGTTTGTCCTGTTACCTGTGTCCCTGCTGCATTGGTGGCTTACATCTGTCTTCTGCAGAGCTTCAACTGACTGCTCTCTGCCTGTGAGTGACATTCTGTGCATGGAAATTTTCAAAGAATTGACATTAGCTAGTCCTAATGACACCCCAATGATGCTGCCGGAGGTGAAGTTACACCTGTGGCAGCAAAGGGGTTAAACTCAATATGCACAGCATTTCATATCGAAACACTGCACATATAGACTCCTGGCACCATAACCTGAAACTACTGAAGTGGTTATGGTGCTTGGAGTAACCCTTCCAGTTCCTGTTTGCATGAATGTTTTCTTAATTTTGTAAAAAAAAATTTAATGCATTTTCCCCCTGGCAGATGCAATACTGAATGTAGTAAAATAGTGTAACCTGCATTCCATGTCTGGGAGGTTTACATTGTAAAAAAATTAGATTGTGTTCTCCTGTAGGAGTGACTGTCTCAGGTCTCAGAAAAGCGATATCTAGACTGCTCAACATAAAATTTGAGGCTCAACAAAAGAAACAGATACATGATGGCAAAAAAGACAGTGACTATCAAACTCAGGTGACGGCTGTGTCAAGGTGGTTACTGGTTGTTTGCCTGCAGAATAGAATGGCTTGACAATACCATTGTGACTTGTAGAGTAGGGTAGAGTACTAGAGAAAGTTCCAAGACTGGAATGAAGGTGCTGGCACCTGGAGGGTCGGTGAGCTGCACTTACCATTATGCTGAACACTTAGCTGTGGTACAGGGCTCAACTGATATGGGATAGCATTGTTCCTCAGGAGATTGCTAATGCGTCTCAGGGAGTGTCGCCAAATAATAGTGGAATGGGAAAAATCCCTATAAAACACAGGGACATGTGTTTCAAAATTATAGGTTGCAGAGTCTCTATCCATAGCCATTATTGCAATTTTGTCCACCTCCGTGCGGTGCCTGGTAACGTCAGCTGGTGCTCTAGTGGGTCTCGTCACTAGAACGTGAGAATCCACTTGAATGCATTTAGCCCTAGAAGGGGGTTACCAGGAAGCTCAATTCTCCTGAGCAACTGACGTATCTCTCCTGTGGACATGATCTCAGGAGCACTTCTAATCTGCAGATTCCGACAATGGTAGAAAACTTCATGCATTTGCATAGTTTTGGCCAACATCCTCCTCAGCTGCCTGTATTCGGACTGCCAGTGCCGCCATATCCTCTTTTACCACTGATATGTTAGTTGAGAACAGTGCCTTTAACCTTTTTATACCTGCCTTGCTGGTAGATGGTCTTCTTCTGTCTGGGAACTTGTGCTGGCTTCCGCTGGAATGGAAATGCCATTAGGGTCATCTGAAGTGCTGGCCTCTGAGGAAACTGAAGCTGGTTGCTTCACTGGCACTTTCTTGAAATGGTGAGGTTGCATTATCTAGACCAGGGGTCCTCAAACTCCGGCCCCCCAGATGTTGCTGAACTACAACTCCCGTGATTCTCTGGCTATCTATGTAATTCAAAGAATCATGGGAGTTGTAGTTCAGCAACATCTGGGGGGCGGGAGTTTGAGGACCCCTGATCTAGACTATTATGTGCCCGGGATAAATGGATGAGGCAGTCGCCACGCCACCTGATTGTGCTGCCGTAGGTTGGGAATGCTGTCCAGGTCACCTGCAGTGCTGGTCTCCCGAGGTGGCTGGGAATGCTTCCCTATATTTTTACGGTCTTCAAGTGTCACCACATATTTGCCACAGGAAAAAGTTAAGAAATATCGCCACTCTAAGCACTACCAATAGTTAGTAGAAGACTAGTTCTCTATGGAGCACTGCTCTGTTCAAGCACTAACTCCGCCCCCCCCCCCCCCCCCCCCCAAACTTGAGATTTATTTTTTTTTTTTGCTTTTTTTTTTTTTAAACTATTACTCTTAATGTATTACTATTAATACAGTTTCCCCAGATGTGTGAACTGCTGAGCTTTGTTTTACCAGCTCTAGTATAAATAGTTTAATCTTTTAGCACCAGATGTGGGAGGCTCAGCATGTGACATACAAATGGTACTCATTGCTTATGTGCAGTAAGAGAAACATTTGTAACATCATGATTCTAACAGATTCTGCTACTCTGCTTTGATACAAATTAATGGTTCTTTGATTTTATTTATTTTTCCCCTTTCTTCAATGTTGAAGAATTACTTACAATTGCTGCCTTTGATTTTTTTCTTTTTTGTCTTTGCTCTGAATTTTCCTAAATTAGGTAATTTACAGTATCACTCACAAAAATCAAAGAAGTAAATATTGCGTACATGACACCCATGTTGAAGGGAGAGTTACTGAACATATTGAGCTGTTACATAAGGTTTTAGGGAGCCTGCAATCTCCTCCATATGTATTGTTTTAAGTATGGGTAAGTGCAGTCTATAGGATACGCATTGTAAACACAATTACCTAATATATACACACAGAATGATCAATTCAAATGTAATAAGGTACAATATATACAGGAAAGTCATAAATTAAACACTGAGAGGATGTAACTTTAGATAAGAGTATATTGTAAATACTCTCTTCATCAAAAAGTCTGCGTTTTCATGTCATTATATAAAACAAGGAAATCCTTGGTGTTGGGGATCAGACCAAATGATATTAATGATGTGGCTCAGAAGATAAGTTACAGTGTCAACAAGCAGAACTGCAAAAATAGACTTTCCTCTACTGTTATTTTAGGCTTGAAACTTCCAAGTGTCACTTGTTTATTTTTTTGTGTTTGTTTGTATTACGTAATGGCTAACTACGTTACGGCTATATTTTTATAATGTGTCAGATGACAAAAAAATAACAAAAGCAAATACTAAACTTAATACAATTACAAGTTAACATATACTCATGGTTAAGTTGTATCAAACCAAACAATTATTGCCTTGGAAACAATTCTTTAGACAAAAAGATTATATGGAAAAATTGCTTAAAAATACAGGGAACTGGATACACAACTGGATATTCTGGCAATCAAACAGCTTGCGATGTGAATTCGTTTACCTCTGTAGTGTCATAAGCGTAGGTGCCTGAGCACAACTGAGCATGTCTGAATCATTGGGTGATGATGTTGCCTTCAACATAGATAGAGCAGAGGTAAGTGCATTAAAAAAAAAATATATATATATTTTACTTTCACTGCATTACCCATCCCAGCAACAAGGTAAATAATTTCCACTGAGCCAGGGGAAGGAGGTGCTTTTACATAAATTACAGTTCTGCTCTAAGTGGTTGGTAGGTGTGACATTTATATACCGACCATATATGGTGAGAATGCATTCGGTCAACATGGAATTGTGTAGAATTGAACAAAGAATTGCTAATTTTAATCTTGAATAGCTGAGTTGGTATACTTTATAAATCTGGCTATTGTGGCATAAAATATGCATCCACATTTCACAGTTTAGTGAATAAAC